>NC_066580.1:95452993-96652993 GCF_024323335.1 Lathyrus oleraceus | reverse complement strand
ATGTCGGGGGACATGCAATGACTAAGAAATTGTTAAGAGCAGGTTATTACTGGATGACCATGGAATCTGATTGTTTCAAATATGCTTGGAAGTGCCATAAATGCCAGATTTATGCCGATAAGGTACATGTGCCGCCAAATCCTTTGAATGTGATGTCTTCGCCGTGGCCTTTTGCTATGTGGGGCATTGATATGATTGGAAAGATTGAGCCGACCGCCTCCAATGGGCATCGCTTCATCCTTGTAGCCATCGACTATTTCACCAAGTGGGTCGAAGCAGCATCATTCGCGAATGTCACCAGACATGTGGTTGCCTGATTCATTAAGAAAGAAATCATTTGTCGTTATGGGATTCCCGAAAGAATCATTACTGATAATGGTTCTAATCTCAATAACAAAATGATGAAGGAGTTGTGCCAGAACTTCAACATTCAGCATCACAATTCTTCCCCTTATCGCCCTAAGATGAACGGCGTTGTTGAGGCAGCAAATAAGAACATAAAGAAGATTGTGCAGAAGATGGTCGTCACGTACAGAGATTGGCATGAGATGCTACCCTTCGCCTTGCATGGGTATCGTACTTCAGTACATACATCGACCGGGGCAACCCCTTACTCCCTTGTGTATGGTATGGAAGCAGTCCTACCTATTGTAGTGGAGATTCCTTCTCTAAGAGTCCTGTTGGATGTCAAGTTAGACGAAGCTGAATGGATTCAGACAAGGTTCAATGAGTTGAGTCTTATCAAAGAAAAGCGAATGGCAGCCATTTGTCATGGGCAGTTATATCAGAGTCGGATGAAGAGAGCATTTGATCGGAGAGTGCGTCCTCAATGTTTCCAAGTTGGAGATTTAGTGTTGAAAAGGATCCTTCCTCCTCAAACAAATCACAGGGGCAAGTGGACTCCTAACTATGATGGACGATACATTATCACCAAGATTTTCGATGGTGGGGCCTTAATGCTTGCAACTATGGATGGTGAAAAGTTCACTTCCCCTGTGAAGTCAGACGCAATTAAAAAATACTTCGCATAAAACAGACCCGCTGGACAATAAAAAGAATAGTCCAGACAAAAATGGGCATCCCGGCGAACCAAGAAAAGGAAAAGGTTCGGGAAAAAATTAGGGATTAAAAATGAAAAGATTGTACACCCGGTAAGTTGAAAACCTGAAAGGGCAACTTAGGAAAAAATGGGTATCCCGGTGGATTGAAAACTCGAAAGGGCGATCCAGGAAAAAGTTAGGGATTAAGCGAATGACTGCGTTTTGAGTAGTTCTGAATCTCATCCCATGTTGATAACTGGAAACTTTCGAAAGGTAGGAAACATTCCAATCACTCTTTTCAGAAAGTCGATCATCTGGAGGATCTTGAAGACGAGCGAGTCATAATAGGATTGGGACCCGATAGAAATCCATTCCACATTGCCATTAGATTAATTTATGTTTATCTTTTGTGCAATTACCTCTTTCCAGGGATTGCTTCCTAATGTAAATGCCTATTTAGAGGCCATTCAATCAATAAAATCATGTTATTCAGTATATCCCCGTTATTATTTTCTTTTTACTGTTTTGTTTGCAAAAATGACGTCCGAATTTTTGATAAACATTGCATCATGAAACATAAGAGCTTTACAGGTACATGCTTAATAAACATTTAAAATTGCTGTAAATTTTAAGTGCTTTGGATCTTCTATTCAGAACAGGTACACTCGGGGCATTTCCTTAAGGTGCCCATCAAATGATCGCGGATGTTTTTCCTCAACAGTTGGAATTTAGTATCTTATCCCTGCAGAGCTGGTCCGAGCGTTGGATTCTTCAATCCCTAGAAGACTCTCACCACTGTACTCCCCAAGCATTTGTTTTAGACTATACACTCCCCAGTAGAATTGACAGTGTCAGACTGTATATCCCCAGCGGAGTTGACAGTGCCAGGTTGTATCTTCCCAGCAGAAGCGGTTGCTCCTCAGAGTTCGATGCCAGATCGATGATCTCAACGCTAGACCCATGGTCTCTTTCCTTGAAGCAGAATCTCGGTACCGTATCGGTGTTTGCTTCCCCTGCTGAGTCGTCTCTCTCGCAGATTATGGTTGCCAGAACCACTATCGCTTTCCTCACAAGCAAGTTTTCAGTGCCATTCTCTCCCCAGTCAGAGCCTCGGTATTCTGTTATTTTCCAGAACACCGTGTGGCGGGTCATTTCCCCACAGAGTTCATTGTGCTGTGCATCTCCAACAGCGTTGCCAGGGTCCAGAAGATTGTGATTATTTCCCTAGCAGAATTCCTTGCCTCGGCTTGGCATTCTCTCTAACCTAGAATTTCGCATCCCTGCATGTAGAATCATATCGCATTGCATCATCCCAAATCGCGTAGCATTTCCACTTTCATGGAGCATTACGCCATTGAAAAATTCAAACATACGCATGTAAAGCATAAGGCATTCTCGGTATCCCAAGTGATAAGCCAGAAGTTGTTTCCAATACTCAGACGGAAGATTGTTCATGACTTATCTTTATTATTCCCAGTAGGGGTCGTTGGCCCACGCGCCACCTCAATTATCATTTTCCCTATTTTTGCCGATGCTGACAGGCATGAAAGCTTTCGGTATTCAGACCGAAGTGGCATTCAGGCCAGTTTTCCGATGTTCAGATCGAAGAAGTTTCCGACGTTCAGGTCGATGCAACTTGTGGCATTCAGGCCAGGTTTCCGGTATTCAGACCGAAGTGGCAGTCATGCCAATTTTCCAATGTTCAGATCGAAGAAGTTTCCGACGTTCAGATCGACGCAACTTGTGGCATTCAGGCCAGTTTTTCCGGTATTCAGACCGAAGTGGCATTCAGGCCAGTCTCTCGGTGTTCAGACCGATATTAATAATCTCATATCTTCTGATGCTCAGATCGAAGTCATTTCCAGTATTCAGACTGATGAGCGGCATTCAGGCCATGGTTATTTCTATGTTACCATTTATTTTGGTATCCAGGTTAACATTCTTTTTCGGTATTCAGACCGACTCTCACCACACCAGACGGATTCTTCTTTCAAGACCACCTCTTTTCCGATTCTGACAAGCATTGTTACTTCACTTCACTTCAGTGTAAATTTTCGGGCTTTTATCGTATTCAATCACTTGATACCTCGAAAGTGCGAAAGCCGCTGCTATCTTCTTTTCGGGTCTCTAGTTGATTGAATAGGGGCAGCTGTAGCACCTCAAATTTTCCCCCCTCATTCATGCATTCATTTTTAGGTCATTTAACATTTCATATTACATTTCATCATGTCAATCAGAATTAGATCAAAGAAGCTTGAATATCATCCAAGACACTTTGTGGGTTCTATCTGGGTGATCAGTCAACACAAGGGAATGACTTGAGTTACTTCCGACATGTTCAATTGGGGTCTATTCATCATTCAAAATGCTAATCTTGAAGGAGCAAAAGCCTGTTCCTGAGTTGTCATGCTCGCTAGGCGAGCAGCGTGGTTCCCCTAGCGAGTCTGAACTGTCATGCTCGCTAGGCGAGCAAATTCTTCGCTAGGCGAAGCGCACGCGTTTTAAAAAATATAACAGAAAAATCTTGGACTTGGACCTCTCTTATTTGAGCCCACCAAGCCACGAAAATCAGGTTATAAATTCTAAAAACTCAGTGGAAAAAGAGGGAGAAGAGCTAAGAGAATTCAGAGTAGCCTCCAGACACTGAAGAGAAAAATTCACTCGGACTCTGAGACTTTTCACTCTGACTCACACACTTCTCACACAAACCCTAACATTGCTTTGCAAACCCAACGGTGCAATTCAATTTCTTTCGATCTCTCCAATCAAGTTTGCCCTATTTTCATCACTTTACGCTTTCAATTTGAAATTTCTGAATGTATGAAGTATTATGAGTGAATTTGGAAGAGTGGGTATCGTTAGGTTTTGCATATGGGTTTAGATGTGCATGAATGTGTAGAACAACGCCTTGAATGTTTAATCACTTCGTTTCTGAGATGGATACCATAGGGTTTGGGGTTTCTGAAATTGGACTGTTATCAAGGAAGAACCCAGAACCCGCAGACATTCGCTAGCACCTCACTAAGCGAGCATGTAGAAAAGCCTCGCTAAGCCTTCGCTAAGTGAAGCAGTAGCGATCATGACAGTAGTTGTTTTTTCTGTTCACTTCTAATCTGTTTCGTGTTTGTTATGACATGTTTCTATTGCATCCGTGCACTATTTACCTGACACTGTTGTTGCTATGATTCTTCTGTTTGGTGCAACCCTTGAATGCACCCCATCTTGTCATTCTAACGTGTTTGTTGAGTTTTTGTGAGGGCTCACATGACTCTTGAAGAGATAGCTTGCTTGGTATTCCACTTTATTTGTGGGATACCATTTGGAGATTTATTCCGATTACTTTGCTGACTTGCTTTCTTTGATGGTGCTAGCTTGAGAGATCACTGGGTTTCTTGCTTCTTTAGTTGTTATTACTTCGGATCTTTATCCGTGTGGTAGATATCTTGATCCCTTTTACATCTTTCCCGCATTTTACCGCTTTCTTAGCTGGAAGACCTCGATAGGAGGCGATGTTTTTTGTGTGTTTACTTTTGTGCCCAAGACCTCCAAGAAGAGGCACCAGTGCTAAAGACCTCCACGAAGAGGCAATTGACGGATAAAAGGGATTAGTAGTCAATCCCCCGTTATTCAGTGTGTCGTTCCTTATGCTCGCACTACGTGTCGATGCTTCTGAACAAAAGCCCAAGATCTTTTGTCCGGTCAGTCAGTGGAGAGGGTTCCACCTTTCTGAATCCCCACTTTTTGTCATGAGCTCACCTCGTCCAGGGTTAAGAGCTATGAGTTCTTATCCTCATTACCCTTTTGATCTGCTCACCTGACGTTTAGTGTCAGTGGTTAAGAGCCCGTTTGATTACCCTTCCATGGCCTGTTTGTCGAGGTTGATATGACCCCTCTTGACTAAAGCCCTACCCACGTATGTTTGAGCCCCCTTGTTGGCATGTTTACTTTATGCATGTTTGTCTTGTATGGTGTGATCGTCTCCCCATAGGGTTTCTAGGCTTCGTATAGTCTCTCGTTTGCATGTCAATTAAGGTAGCACGGTTCCTTCGTCTAGGACTTCCTTTTTGCATGAGCATTCCTAAAACACAAACAAACTCATTGGTTTTTCTTCTCCTAAGAACACGTTAACTCCGTCTACTACAGGCGAGTAAGTCTCCAAAGGTCGAGCATCCGGTAGATTGCGTAGTAACGTCGTTCATCTAAAAAACACAAACAAATAGGTCAGCCGAACTACGGTTTGCTCTGATTCTCATTCCAGATAAGATACGTAGGCATAAGACCCGATGTCTTAACGAGCACACTCCTCTTTAACCCATAGGTAGCCGAACTACGGTTTGCTCTGATTCTCATTCTAGATGAGATACGTAGGCATAAGACGCGATGTCTTAATGAGCACACTCCTCTTTAACCCATAGGTAGCCGAGCTATGAAGACTCTGATTCTCATATTCAGATGAGATACGTATGTAGTGGATGCGGCATCCGTGCGAGTCATTTTCTTTTGACCCCTCTTTTAGTAAATAGTACACTAGATAAACCCACACCCTTTAGACAAGAACAACAAGAGTGGATCCCGTAGAGTACTACAGATGCGTAGGGGTGCTAATACCTTCCCTTCGCATAATCGACTCCCGAACCCAAGATTTGGTTGCGAGACCTTGTCTTTTCCTTTTCTTTTTCCAGGTTTACTTCGAGCGTTTCCTTTCCCTCCTTTGGGATAAATAACGCACGGTGGCGACTCTTCTGTCTTTTCTTTTTTCGCCGGTTGTTTTTTTCGCGTTCCTTTTTTAGGTTGCGACATGTATTATCCCAGAACTACAATGAAGAAATCAACATAGGAGTGTTGTACTCTAAATTCATCTTCGACAACATAATCAGGTCATAAATTCCTATGTCTTTCCAAGCATGAGCCTTAGCTTTCTCTACTTTATTTAACCAGTCTAGATAATCAGTAGGATCTTTAAAGGTGGGAGTAGCACGGAAAGCTTTGAAACCATTATTCATAAATCTTAGATCTATAATATCACCAGCCTTAGGGTTTTCAGTGGAGGTGATTTCAGTTCTAGGGTTTCTTGCTTGCCCTATCGATTTACATTTGTGATAAGAAGGGAAATATTATCTAAGCTTACTAGGATAAGCATCTAAATCAGCTAAGGGTCCAAATAATGCATAGTTCTTTCCAGAAACAGAGACAGGAATGAGTACCTGAGAAGCCTAAATTATGTGTTGTTCTTTTGTTTGGGGCTTTGGTATATATTGTCGGTTGCCAACCGCGAGTGGAGCAGACAACATGGCGAACGGAGGAAGCTCTGAGATCTTCTTCGGAGCTTTTGTATTGGTGGCGGTGGTTTTAATGGATACATATGTTCCCTTAAGAGCTTTGCTTGAGGTTGCCATTGTTAGAGATTAAAAGAAATATGAGTTTAGTTGAAGAATGTTTGAAGAAAGAAAATCTAGAGTATTTAGAAATTCATAAGGCATAAAAATGTGAAATGGGTAAGTTTGTGGGTTTTAAAAGCGTGCTTGGAGGAGAGAGCGTTTCAAATCAGTATTAATGGTGGACAAGTTAGTGGGACATGTGTCTTCCTTGGGTAGTGTGATGAAGATGTCAATTAATGCTTCAGCCCATGATTTCCTAGAGTCTAGGAAACATGATGAGTGAAAAGATTCGGTTGTGGGCTGAAAGGACGTGGTTAGGAAAAAGATAATGATGACTCTGACGTCACCAGAGAAATTGGAGAAATTGAAAAGTTTTGCTAACATTGGGACACTTGGCACAATGTCAGAGTTTTTAAGGCGTCGAAACAAGGTCTCAAAAAATGTCTTTTTCTCACAAGTGTCGAAAATAACATTTTTGGGGGGAAATTTGTTAGCTCATATTTTCGATGCCCATTAAGAATTACCAAAAAAGGAAATCATATGTATAGATGATTTTGAAGGAGGTGATATTCGACCAGCTGGGGGTGATTCGACTGGACACAGGTAATAAGGATTAACATACAGTCCAGACTCCAAAAAGATCTCGTAAAAATGGTTGAAAATGGTTTTCGATCAAAGATTCAAAATTCAAATAAGGGAGGGAATTTCTCCCTTATCGGAAACCGTTGATAGTACACGTGGAGCATAATGGATAGTTGCATACATGCAAGGCGCCATGTGTCTCGACGTGATTGAAGAACCATCAGAAACGGTTATCTCGATCTAGTATAAATATAGGGTCTTAGTGGTAGAAGTGAACATTTGACTTGGTCAAGTTAGTGACCAAATTGAAGAGGTTTGAGAGAGCTACAACTTTGATGAAGGAACGTTTTCCATTTGAAGTCCATAGAAAAAGTTATTCAAGGTGGAAGAAGTGAACATTTGACTTGGTACTTAGAAAATTTTCATATATGTTTGATTTCCCGAACTTCCACCTCAAAATTCATCATGATCCAAGCTTCAAATGGAAAAGTGTTAAACATGGAAGTTGTTCCCCTTGATCTCACCTTTCCAAAAAGTCCAAAATCATATCATTTGGATCAATATTGAAGGGCTTCTGCATGGGTGCAATGCATGATACCATTTGGAAGGATTTCATGATCAAACTCATTTCAACATTGCATGGTTTAATGCATTGCTTTCAACATGACCTATGCACAATTTTGGACCTTTTCAAATGATTCCTTGGGCTTTGTACATGCCCATGCTAGCTCATGAAGGAAGTTGCTAAATTTGGATTTGAAATGGAAGTGTGCAAAGAGCATGTGATAACCCTATAAATACAAGTGCAATGAGCCCAGAACTTCATCAGCACCTTGCCCAAGCTTTTCCAGAACAATCCAAACCCTCCATTTCATAGAATTCTTGAAGATTTCAATTAAAATCGAGTTGAATTTCATCTTCTGTTTTGGAAATTCAAACTCCAAGAATTCATTGCCCTTTTAATTTCAATTGATCACTGCAAGCAAGAGGAAGAGAAAGTAAGCAAATCCAGATCAAGAGCAAGTGAATTAGAAGCAACTCGAAGGTGATTTTTTAGAAACTTCATCTCTTCGATTCTCTCTCAATTCTTCACCATTCTTTGTGATTTTTGGTAGGCTGAAGTCCTACCAATGTAGCAACAAGATTGAGTTGCTTTGAGGTCAAATCGAAGCAACTCAGTTCATGATCCTCAAAATTTCAATCCCTGTATCTTTTTATATACTTGGAATTGGAGAAAGTTGAGGCCAGATTCGAGCTCCTGAGCATTTTTCTTTGAATCCATGTCCTTGTTTTTTATTTTCATGGTGGTTGGTGGTGGACCAGTCCGGTGAGGTCCACCAGAGAAGAAGACCGGAGTTATGGCTCCGGTGGTGCATAGGCGCCCTTCCAGCCATCTGATGTTGTTGAAATGTTTTAATCATGGCCATTGGTTTTAATTACCATTGTTCCAACGTGTTGACTAGGGTGCACCATGGATCACACGCGCGTGGCCCTTGTTTTTTGTCATTTTATTTAATTTTTGATTTTATATTTTAATTAGCTTATTTTGTTTAATTCATATTAAATTCATTTTTAATCCAAAAAATATGGGACTTTCACCAAAAATCTTTAAATATTTTCCTCTTTTATTTTCTGAATTAAAATCATTTTTTGGATTAATTTTGATATTTTTCATGAATTAATTGTTTTTGTGCATATTTTTAATTGTTTAAAAATACTTCTGTCTTTTTAAAAAAAATGAAATTTTTTGTCTAACGTCCTTTGACCTTGTTTGACCTAGGATAAATCTCTTGACCATTTATTTGATGTTTTGAAGAGATTTTAGGTTTTGACCAAATTAAATTGAATTTAAATGCATTTTTAATTGGATTTTTAATTGATTAATTGTGTAAAAATTATATTGAGCCTTTTGATATTTGACTATTTGTTTGGGTCTTGGTCAAGGTTGATTTGACTTTTGTTGGATTAAAATCATTGAATTTAGGGGATTGATGAAATGTACATTTCATCTTCCAAAATGAATGAATGATTTTAATTTGATAAAATTCCGCCCATGACCAATTTGTGTTTCTCTCATCTCCCCTCCCTCTTCATCTTCATCCCCATTATTTCCCATCCTTTTCATTAACCAATGAAGTCTCAATGTCATAAGGCTAATTGGTTCATCAATGACTTTGTGTTAGATGAACCAATATAAGTATGGTTGAGATAGGTCCATCCCTTGTCATCTTTTCTTTTAGTGTGTGGTATATTTTATGAGTTTGGTTCATTATACCAAATCTCTAACATGCATTAGCACCTAAATTTTGTATTGTCCGGCAAAAGATAGTTGTGACTTTTACATAAGTCCAATTACGATTGCTTAACATAGAGCTAAATTTGACCCTAAAAGGAATAACATTCTAGTAAGTGAGATTGTAAGTCTCCCATCTTTCATAGTATTGTGTGGAAACTTGGCCTTTTTTCCTTCCTTTGGAAGATGTCTTGGTTCAAGGATCCATGCTTGTGAATAGATGGTTGAGTGTTCTC
The DNA here is from genome assembly GCF_024323335.1 of Lathyrus oleraceus. NCBI lineage: Eukaryota > Viridiplantae > Streptophyta > Magnoliopsida > Fabales > Fabaceae > Lathyrus > Lathyrus oleraceus. The sequence continues at coordinate 96,643,464 of NC_066580.1, read as the reverse complement.
CAAAGAAGGACTTAATCAATTGAAAAGCAAAATATCACTAACATATAATTAACCTTGACTAACATTTGATTATTCTTATTAATATTGCTTTCTCTTTCAAGTCATTTATTTTTATGCAATTTAGTTTCAAGTCATTTACCATTCATTTCTCATTTACATATCATTTAACTTGTTTATGTTTATGTCATTTTTACTTTGCTCATTTGAGCCATATATTGTGATTGTATATATTTGTTTATGTACTTTGTTTGTGTTTGTGGTATTAGGACCTTAAAATACCTAATAAATAATAAAAAATCCTAAAAATTGTTTGTGTAGACTGTTGGGTTTGATCTGAACTTTTGGACTTAGGATTAGGCAACATTCCATATGCAAAAGGACTTGGTCAATGCCAATAATTCTGAGACCAAATATTGTGGTTTGAGTTTTCATATGATGCAAGTTTTGTGATCCACTTGAATTCATCTGCTACATGGTCTTAATACAACTATTATATTGATCTTGTGTCTAATACTTTACTCTGAGTTAATCAAGGAGTATTTCATATGATACATGAGAAGACAAAGAAGACTGCTAGCTATGAGATTTCCTTGCTTGAATGTGGCCATCTTTATTTGATGCCTGGATCTTCATGATGTCTGATATTGCTAATTGCTTGCTAATTATTGCCTGATTCAAAGTCCAAAGGGAAAATGGATTTTCTATATGACATTCTTGTCTGTTGGATTGCATCCCATTGATCAGATCTTTTCAACTCTTAACTTTTAATTTTATTCTTAGGATTAGTCTCTTCATCTCCTCCCACTTCTTAAATTTCAAATCTCTTCCCCTTTTTAAAAACCTTCTTTGCTTGTGATTTCAAACTTAGACCTATTTCAAATAGAAACTTTGGCCTTATGTCATTACATTTTTAAACTCTTTTCTTAAATCAAATTTGTAAATAAATTTAATCATATTGACTTAAAATTTCAAAAGACAAAAAGAGCTAACACTCATTCAAACTCTTGGGCCCTTTGTGCCTATTTTAACTTAAATTTTGATTAAAAGCAATCCACATATTTTGAAATTGATACCATGAACTACGAGGTTTGGATCCCTCATTTTTATATTGGTACGTAGGCACAAGTCCGAAGGTCTTGTCAAACACAAAAATATAATCAATGAATTATTTTCTCATCCTCACACTCTATTTTTCTCAAACATCTTTTATACCAAAAACACATACATATATAAAAAAGGGCTCCCTAGGACACTTTGGGTGCTAACACCTTCCCTCTGTGTAACCAACCCCCTTACCTGTAATCTCTGGCATTTAATTAGTTTTGATTTGAAAACTTCTTATCTTTGGGTTTTGTTCGTACTTTTCCCTTTTCGTTTGGAAACAATAAAAGCGCGGTGGCGACTCTGGCTTTATTGACGTTAAGTTTATCCATAGCTTGATGGTCATGAATTTACCGCTAGAGAATTCACCTTTCAACTCCAAAAATAGAGTTTCAATTTCTAAGTTTCAAGATATTTCAACTTCACTTAAGCACCCATAAACCTTCACACAATATCCTTGATGTTTTACGAAACACCAAAACCACCTGCAACCACCCTCCCTGAGCTATCCATACTCGTCAGAAGCTTCATCAGAAACTGATTCCGATAAGGTAATTACACTTTTATTTTTATTTATTTCATGACACTTTTTATTTTTAGTCCAAAAACTTTGTAAATACACCTTGATTATTTTTTGAACAAGTATTTATTTTATTTTGATATTTTTCTTGACTTTTTATGCCTTTGTTGATGATGGTTGATGAAGCCTATTTGGTTATGGTTTTGGTTTCTTGGGTTGATAAAACCATCAATGCTTCATATATATCAATGGATCATTCATGATACTTTGAGGCATCGATAGGTTGCCTCTATTGAACCATACATAAACCATTTGATGCATAGATGAAACCATGTTTGTGAATCCATCTGGTTGGTCCATTTGATTGTGTTTGCTTCTATTGATTACTAACCCTATAACACTTATGTTTTATTGCTTACCTTGTATATTATTAAATTGTTAACTTGTAATCATTGGGCGATATAATCTTCCATTTTTCAAATCATTGATAGATGGACTTGTGGTTGTATAACTTTCATTGGTTCAAATCTATTTTTAGATGATCATGGATCATCTTCAATACTTTGTATCAATGATAAGTTATCCTTTGATGCGTCATATTTTTAGGCCTTTGACCTATTGATAGATAAGCCCTAACTAGTTACTTTGTTCATTTAACTAACCACTAACTATTTATTGTTAACCTTTGTTATTGTTGACCTTGTTATTATCATCTTGTGATTTACTTTGTGTCAATTTTATTGCTTTGTAATTTATTTTCATGTACTCATTACCATCATCGTTGTATATATCTCATCATGCATATTTATCATTGTCATTTACTTATTGTTATCATAATCAAAAACAACACAAATATGATAAAATTATAAGACCAAAAAGATGTATTCATCTGTAATCAATCATTGGACTTAGAGGATTTCACTTAGGACCCTTGCTTGGAGATCTTACCCTCATCTTTTGACACTTTTCCCTAACTTGGATTTCATCTGCAACTTACAATCCAATTGTAAGAATGGCATCATGGCACTACCCTAGGGAGACATGACTGTAAGACCATTATCCACATGTTAGCTTAGGTCACTTTTGCACACACAAGGATTTCTTTCAGGCTACCTTACAATGAGACCCTTTATTTTCCTGCTTGGTTACTTTGTATATTCATGTACGTCACCGTTTCATAATCAAAACAATAAACCCTTGATTCAACCTCAAACAACATTTTCATAATCAAACTCAGAAAACAATAAAAATACGATTAGTGTTGTGCATCACCAGCCTTAACTGGTGGAGAATGAGTCCGGGTGGAGCTCTCATATCCTTAATCTGATTATTTTGGACACAAGACACTTGGCTTGTTTGTTTAGAATATCGCCTCCGTCCACAAGTCTTTAGTGCAATCTAATCACAAACACTTGTTTTCATAAACCCTTTTTCAAGGTAAAATCAAAACAACCCATCAAATTCATTTTTTTCCTTAGGGCATCACACCAAAAACCCTTTCTTCAAAGGTAAAATCAACCCACTCACAAACATTTTCTACTCCGAACTATAGAGCTCTGATTCTTCATCACCTGATGAAGGACACATAGGCACAAAGGTCCCAATCCTTGGCGAGCACTATAATAAAAAACCCAAAATCTCATTCTTTCACACTTTGTAAATAGTAAAGATAAATTTTAAAAGATAAATATCCACGCATGCTGACAACTTAAATGGTTCTCATGGAGTACCATAGACGTGAGGGGTGAAAATATTTTCCCCTTGCGTAATCGACTTCCGAACCCAATCTTGGTTGCGAGACCAATCCATATCCATATACATTGCACTCCTTGTGCATTATATTTTCCTTAAGAGTTTTATCAACTATTTACCCTTTCCTTCTTTAGGAATAAATAAAAGACGGTAGCGATTATGTATCTTCCTTTTTCTTTTAAAGAGGCATTCTCGTCCGGTTGTTATCCAAAACCTCGGTGGCGACAAAGGTACATGCATAATATATCATCATCAAAGAGGTTTGATAATAGACACTCTAGTGACTAAAAATCATATGTTCTTGGTTTATGAAAAGATGAAGCCACTCCTAGGTAGTTGCTTGGAGAATGTTTGACGCATGAGACATGGTGTTAGCTAAAAAATTTGACCCCCACTTCAAAATTACACAAAATTGGAAAGCATGTACAACTGGCTTCGACTAAGAGGTGATTCGACCAGCTGAAGGTAGACTGGCTTAGCTGATTAAGTAAAGATCAAGCTTATAGCTAAAATTTCGAAGCGGTTAAAAAATGATTTCGATCAAAGATTTGAAATTTAAATAAAGGAGGGAAGAGTATCTTCATTAGAAACCGCAAGGATACACGTGGAAGCAGAGTGAGCGAACATACGCATGCAAGACGCCACATGTATCGATGTGATTGAAGAACCCTCAAAGTCGTTATTTCGATCCAGTAGAAATATAGGGTCTTAGAGTTAGAAAAGTGTGTCAAATTGTGTACAAAAACCTGCAAATTTACTAAGTATTCGTGTGAAGAAGAACTGTAAAACGCAGAATGTACGTTGTCTACACCATTGTTTAATCATTTGAAAGCATTACAAATTTATCTTTACTTTCTTTTCAGAAATACCTTTCCTTGATGTTTACTCTCAAACACTTTATTTCTTACTTCGTCATTTACAATTTTAAAGATCTTTAGTTCCTTTCGTTACTTTGAACTTTTACCTTACATTCTTAAAGATTCCAGCATTTACCAAAGTTTTTTATTGCTTTCTATCCTTCTTCAATTCCCGTCATTTACTTCTTCTTTAATAGTTCTAAATACTGATTTAAGATTGTTCTTTTGTTCAAGTCAATCTTTTGTCTTTAGTTTTTATTTAACGCTTCGATTTGACGTTTAGTCCAGTCATTTATCAACGTTACGCTTACAAGAAATTTAGCACATGTCTTAGGATCAATCTGATCGATCCTGTAAGTGACCAAATTTAGAAATTTGGAAGATCAGCGGTTATTTACCATTTTTCAAGGTAAACAAATTGGCACGCCCATTGGGACCAGTGCTAACGTTCTTTTTTATTGCTACGTTTTGTTTGAGAAAAAAATTGTTGTATACTTTTAAGAAGTGGTAAAATAGCCATAAACGACGAACGACGAACAGGGAGAGAACCATAGACGGGGATGGTGAATATGAATCCGCTAGAAACTCAGAATTCTCAAAACCCATCAACTAGCAGCATAGTGCCTCCTCCTTCTTTGATAGGTGAAAATACGGGCACGACACATGCATCCGAATTAGTTTCGTATATGGTGAGTTCGATGCCTACGCATTCGATCTCCCACTCTGAACCAATTCTGACTTATGTTGGACCTAGGGGACCTCCCAGTACTCCTTCACCGATTAGGGACATCCCAAACAGGCCATTGGTACCCTCTGATTTTTCAATACCATTTAGCAGTCGAGAACAGCCGTATGGAATGTTAGACTATGGCATGGATCTAGAAGGGCGGGTTGAATAGATCCCAATTAAAAACTTGAGTCGGCGCTACCAATTTAAAGTTGGTTTTGAAAATTAGTTTTAAGTGCGGAAGCGGCCGAGGAAAAATTTAGTCTAAAACGAACCGTTATTGGAAAACCGGATATGCGTTAAGCTAATGGATTAGAGATAAAGTGAAATACAAATCACTACACTAATTGCACAATCAATGATATGCTTCACTTACTAGGAATCCTAGTTCCAATGATCCAAAATACCAAATCAAACTAGTTACAAACTTAAGACAACTTTGGTTTAGGCAATTTTTCAAACACTTGGTGTGCATAAACACTCCAAGTGATATTTGTGTTGAGTGAGTAGTTCAAATTGATCTAGTACAATATACTATTGTACTTAGGATTCAAAAACAGTGTTTTAATCACTTACTCAATTAATATCAATGTTTGGTAAAATTGCTTAAACTAAAATCACTTAATTTTTAAGCTGAAAAACAATTATGCAGAAAATTAAAGAAGACAGAGATTTGATGAGGCAGTTCCCCCGCCGTCCTCGCTTTGGGGTACGTCTGCCCTCAATTCTAAAATTAGAATTGAGATGATTTAATTAGATATCACCTGTAGAATTTAACCGTTTATACAAGGATTGCAAAGCAAGTAAATAACAGAACTCTCAATGTGTTGAATGCAGCTTCCTATCCTTGTTCCTTGATTCAAGATGAATCAAGACCTTCGATCGTTGTTGCTAGACCTCCGATTCCAGCCCCTTTGTTGAAGAACCTTCCGTTCTTCAAACCCTCGGCCCGGCTGATCTCAACCACAACGAATCGAACCCGAATCCTTCTCTTCAATATCACTGAATCCGCTACTAGACTGATGAAGACTTCCTCTTCTCAATCCCCTTCGCTCAGCTGAATATTGATGAAGCAATTCGTCCAAAAAACCCCAAACACAAACCGGTCTTGGAGGACAAAACCCTAATGGTTTTATTCAAGAAAGAACCTGCCACAAGCTTCAACCCGAACCGGATTCTCCAATCTCAGCTTCGAACCTTATCACCTTTAACCGAACACGAAGCACATCAAAAATGGTTGTGTGTAGTTGATGTGTTGTGAGATGTTGAAGATAAAGATGATGAATCTTGGACACCTATTGCACTCTTTCTTGTTTCCTTGAACACTTGAAATCAATTTGACAAATGTTGGTTGATAAAAGTGATTTGACTTCTATTTATAGTAACTAGCTTTTCAACCAAAATAACAGCTTTTCAAACAGTGGAAAAAATATCAGAAAACTGAGTTCACGCACGAGTGGTCGACCATAGGTCGGCGTGCGCTGACCCGTGGGGAATGCGCCGACCCCTATGGTCGACTCAAGTATTCCATGAGCTGACCCGTGGGAGAGGCGCCGACCCCTATGGTCGACTCAAGTGTCCCATGAGCTGACCCGTGGCCAACTGAACTATGCCATGCGCCGACCTGTGGTCGACTCAAGCAGGCATGTGTTGACCAGTCTCCAGTTGATCTGAGTTATGCGCTAACCCGTGAGCTATGCGTCGACCCTTGTGGTCGACTCAAGGTCTTCAAATCTGCTAAAATTAGTATTTTGTGATTTTCATGCATTTCGTCATGATCACACTTTGTCCACATATGTTTTTAAGAATTATAACAGTTTTAGATAAGCATAGGAAAGGATATGATAGGTGATGTGTTGCATTTGTTTGTAGACATGCATGGTGGTCATTTGTCATCATCGAAACTTGCGATCGTATGTTGTCTGACACTTTGCCTTTACATACTCCCCCTTTTTGATGATGACAACCTGTGCAAAACCAGCGAGATAAACACCATGCAGTATTGACACATTATGCATACTCCCCCTTTCTTTTGTAACCTAAGGCTATCCAAAAAAAATGACTATTAGTCTGTTAGTTGTGGTGGTGAACATTTTTGGCTGCCTGCTTTTGTACATTTTCTCCCCCTTTGACAACATCAAAAAGAGACAAGGAATGATTAGTCAACGTAACAAAAGATTCCACAGGAAATAACACAAACAGATAATAATATCACACCAATATCATTTCTGAGCGATAATCATTAATTAAAGGAAGAAACACATTAAAATTAATGTTGCACAAACAGGCAAAACAAAACAAAACATGAATACATTGAAAACAACAAGCAACATGCAATGTGCATATGAAGGTCTATGTCCTAATGGCGGTGTCCAGGATGGTAGCAAATGCCTGGGTTTCTGCTGGGGTCAGCCAGAGTTGATAGGTATTCGGCAACACCGCTCAGATGCTTGAGACTCCCGTCGACCGACCGATCCAAGTCTGCATACCGGTCATTTAAGCTTGTAGAGAGGGTGTCGAGCCGCTCATTTTAGGCTTGAATTTGACTGCTAATATGAGCATAGCGCTCATCCTGGGTTTGCATGAAGGATTGTTGAGCTAGCTGCATGTTTCGCATCATATCCAACAATTCTGAAGAGTTTGCGTGTTGTGGAGGAGACAGAGGAGATTCTTCATCGTCCTGGTGATACGGCTAGTAGAATTGACGATGAGTTGACCAGCCCGTATGTTGCCATTCACCCCAGCCACCCTAGACGGGAACATCTTCTTCAGTTGAATGTGACTGCTGAACCCAAGCGGAGTCGGAGTAGTCGTGAGTGTCATCACGTGGAGGACTATTATCTCCACCTTGGTGATCAAAGGCTTGTCCTGCTGCCTCTTCTTCATATTCCTCTTCATCTTCTTCTTCTTCACTGTCATCACTCTCATCATTTGCTGCAGCAGATTGAGGAAAATTCCCTCTATAAACAAACTTGTACATCCTTCGCTCATCACACCAAAAATATCCCATCATAGACAGAGTTTTTGGGCTGAACTCTTTATCTGATGAGATAGAGGTATACGGAAACGACGGGTGAATAACATTGGCTGCAGTGAGGACTTCTTGAATGAAGGATTCGTAGGCTAGGGTCGTTCGTCGTCCGGAATCACGTAGACTGAACATCCTACTGGCAATGTAGTAGGGCCAGTTGATTTTCAGCTTATTCTTCAGAATGTAAATGAGATGAACTTTATCCTGTTCAACTCTGGAGAGACCACCCTTCTTTGGTCGCAGAATGCGTGAGACAATCCACTGAAGAATCTGTTCTCCGATTTTCAGCTTGCCGGCAATGACAGTTCGTGGGAACATGTCACTGTTTACAATATGATCAGGATATGGTCATTTCAGCATGTCATTCAATGCACTCTTAAACTCGTAGCCATCTATTTGGTGAGAGTCAGTTACCTCAGCTAGAGGATTTTCAGCATCATCCACAGACATATCAAAATATTGGTTCCAGATATTTGACTTAAGCGATACCTTTGTCGTGCCGATTCTGGAGTGAAACTTGTGCCCGCGAAAGTTATCATGAAGGCCGGCATAGAAGACTCGAACTAAGTCTTCACTGTATTTAGCGTTGCATTCCAAGAAGTTGACAATGCCTTGATGCTGTAGCAGAGCCATGATTTCTACGAGGTGCATGCGTTCGGCGGTAAGTTTGTAGATCGCACGTTATCGAACAACTCCTCTTTTACCGATATCTTTGTTGAAGGCTTCGATGCGAGCTGGTGGAACAAGCGATACAGCAGATATGGGAAGAGATGCGGAGGATGATTCTCGGGATCTCTTGCCGGTAGGTCTGCATGATGTGGAAGCCATTTGAGCAGGTTTGAAATTAGTGTGTGTGGGTATAGAGTGAAGGTTTGTGAGGGTTTTTGAGAGTGATTTTGCTAGACAGAGGTTTTTCCCTATTTGTAGAGGAGAAGTTAGGGTTTTGGAAAGATGAAGGATCAAGGGACAATAGACACTAGGTAGATGCAGGTTACAAGGTAGTGGGTAGTTTGAAAGGTGATGGAATGTAAATGCACACTTAATGATGGTTTTTGAATGTAGATGCATGAAACGGTTTAAATTTTTCTGCAGAAAAACTGAATTTTTGAGCGATGCGTCGACCATGCCTCTGTATGCGTCGACGCATACTGTTTGATTTTTGAGAAATCCAAAAAAAAAAAAATTAAGTGTGCGTCGACCATAGCCCTGTTACGGTCGACTCATACAGACAAAATTTCAGTTTTTCACTATTTTGCACATGCGTTGACAAGTTTGATACATAAGTAAAAAGCCATAAAGCAATAAACATCCAAAGAGATACATCATGTGTATATATATACAATATCATTATGTGGTATAGCTATGTTAACCATGAATCTATGCAGATAGAGATAGAGAGAGAGAAGGGAACAGTATCACCTCGATGCCGGAGTGACTCGGTGAACAATAAACTTGTGCTTGCAACAACATCAGCTCGTTAGAAGTACAAGATTATAGTCTTAAAAGGAATAAGGTAAAACAGCAGATTATAGTGCCCGTTCCGAAATATCGAGAATACCAAGTTCTCGGCGGATATGAAAGAAAGGTTCAGTGGCTAGCGGCTTTGTGAAGATGTCCGCTAGTTGATTTTCAGTATTAACATGTTCAAATACAATGTCACCTTTCTCTACATGATCCCGAAGAAAGTGGTGTCAAATTTCGATATGTTTGGTGCGAGAATGCAGCACAGGATTCTTGGTCAGGTTAATGGCACTTGTATTGTCACAAAAAATGGGAATACGTTCAAGTTTGAGGTTAAAATCCAATAGTTGTTGCTTAATCCATAGGATTTGGGCACAACAACTACCGGCCGCAACGTATTCCGCTTCGGCGGTTGACAAAGCAACTGAAACTTGTTTCTTGCTATGCCAACTGACCAAAGAGTTTGAAAATAAGTGACAAGTGCCACTGGTGCTTTTCCTATCCGATTTGCAACTGGCAAAGTCGGAATCGGAGAAACCTACCAATGAACAATCATTACCTTTGGAATACCATAGTCCATACTTCGGAGTACCGGATAGGTATCGAAGTATTCGTTTGACAGCTTTTAGATGGGATTCCTTGGGACATGATTGATATCTTGCGCACATGCATACGCTAAACATAATATCGGGACGAGATGCAGTAAGATAAAGGAGTGATCCAATCATACCTCTATACCGTTTTACATCTACTTCCTTACCGTCTTCATCTTTGTTCAAGTTTGTACAAGTAGGCATGGGGGTGTCTATGGCCTTAGCTTTTGCCATGTCAAATCTCTTGATAAGGTCCAAACAGTACTTTGTTTGACTCACGGAAGTCCCTTCTTTGAGCTGTTTAATTTGCAAACCGAGAAAGTATGTGAGCTCCCCCATCATACTCATCTCGAATTCGCCCTGCATAAGGTCTGAAAATTCTCTCACAAGATTCATGTTAGTAGACCCAAATATAATATCATCTACATAAATTTGCACTAATATCAAATGCTTTCCTTGACGTTTAATGAAGAGGGTTGTGTCAACCTTTCCTCTTGAGTAACCTTGATCGAGTAAGAATTTGCTTAGTCGCTCATACCAAGCTCTAGGAGCTTGTTTGAGGCCATACAAAGCCCTTTTTAGTTTAAAAACATGATCAGGATACTCATGGGATTCGAAACCCGGAGGTTGTGCGACATAAACCTCTTCATTTATGTGACCGTTAAGGAACGCACTCTTAAGGAGAAGGCTTATAGCCTCGAGTCGGGAAACCGGCGCATAAGTTTCCTCATAGTCGATGCCTTCCTCTTGGTTATACCCTTGCGCGACTAAACGCGCCTTATTACGGGTTATTACCCCGTTTTCGTCCAGCTTGTTCCTAAACACCCATCGGGTGCCGATTACTCGATGATCTCGCGGAGGAGGGACAAGGTCCCAAACCTCATTTCTGGTGAACTGATTAAGTTCCTCCTGCATTGACAAAAACTAGTGTTCATCGAGTAGGGCTTCTTTAGGGTTTTTAGGTTCCATTTGCGAAACGAAAGCGAAGTGATAACAGAAATTACTTAGCTTAGATCGAGTTGTTACACCCTTTGAGATATCTCCGAGAATGTTGTCGATTGGATGGTCTTTAGAAGACTTCCAAGCTTGAGGGAGATCATCGTTTGAAGGCAGATGAAATACCTCGGTTTCCTCATGGTGTACATCTTTGTCATCCTCAATTTTGACTATGTCGGGTTGATCAATCCCCGGCTCGCCACCTTTGAGTATGTCTTCGGTAGATGTACCTGCACCATGAAAAACACTACCCTTTCTGACGTTTCTCAGATTGGATTCATCAAAAGTGACATGTACAGACTCTTCTACAGCAAGTAATCGTTTGTTGTATATTCTATATGCTTTGCTAGATTGAGAGTATCCGAGGAAGATACCTTCGTCGGCCTTGGAATCGAATTTTCCCAAGTTTTCCTTTCCATTGTTCAATACAAAACATTTGCAACCAAAAACATGTAAGTGAGAAACATTTGGCTTTCACCCTTTTAAAAGTTCATACGGTGTTTTGTTTAGAATGGGGCGAATGAGCACCCTATTCAGAACATAACAAGCCGTACTAATGGCGTCGGCCCAAAAATATTTCGGTAAGCCACTTTCGTTGATCATTGTTCTTCCCAATTCTTCCAAAATTTGATTTTTACGCTCCACAACCCCATTTTGTTGAGGAGTACGTGGAGCGGAGAAGTTATGATCAATACCAAGGTTACCGCAATATTCTTCAAATAAGTGATTTTCGAACTCACCCCCATGATCGCTTCTAATTGCAACAATGTTTGTATTTAGTTTATTTTGGGAAAGCTTAGCAAATCTTTCAAAGGCGGCGAACGTATCGCTCTTGCTTACTAAAAAAATAGTCCAACAAAATCGAGAAAAGTCGTCCACTATTACGAAACCGTAATAGTTTCCTCCTAGACTTTTAATCCTAGATGGCCCAAATAAATCCATATGAAGAAGCTCGAGAGGTCTCGTTGTGGAAACGATATTTTTGGATTTAAATGAGATTCTCGTTTGCTTCCCCTTTTGACAAGCATCACAAAGGTGATCCTTGGTGAACTTAATTTTGGGGAGACCTAGGACTAGATCTTTTGAGACTACTTTGTTTAGTAAGTCAAAGTTAACATGTGCTAAACGCCTATGCCATAACCATGAATCTTCACTCATTGTTACAAGGCATTTGTCACTTGTTAACGATACTTCATTTAAGTCAAGCATATAGACATTGTTCACACGCAGGCCATTAAACATACTCTTCTTATCATCATTATGTACAATTTTGCAACAATCTTTTGAAAACGATACATTGTATCCTTTGTCACATAATTGACTGATGCTAAGTAGATTGTGTTTAAGACCTTCGACAAGCAAAACATCAGAAATAGTAGTAGAGGAGGGATTACCTACACTACCTTTACCAAGAATTGCTCCACGGTTGTTGTCACCATAAGTTACATATCCCTTCTTCTTAGCCACGAAGTCAATGAAGAGTGATATGTCTCCTGACATGTGCCTTGAGCATCCACTGTCGAGAACCCATCTTCTCTCGGTAGTCTCGAGGCATTGTACCTATGGCAATATAATTAACAAGAGAAGGTACCCAATGGCTTATTGGGTCCTGAATGGTGAGGAACGAAATGGTTGCATTTGGGCATCCATTGATAAATGCCTTTAGGAACTAAAAATCTCCTAAACCTACATTTAGCAATGGAGTGACCTTTCTTGCAACAATAGAGACAAGAGAAATTTACATTTTGATTGCTTTTGCTATCTTCATCCTTTATAACATATTTAGATTTTTGATATGGATTAACCATACTTTTTCGAAAGTTTGATTTGTCGATAGCAAAAGTAATCTTGGGCTCAAGAGCCTTGTCAAGTTTGGCCTTTAGGTTTCTTACTTCACCTTGCCAAATGTAACAAGTATCACACCCAAAGTTCATCATTCTACTTCTAAGGTCCTCATAACTTGTTTTTGTGCTTTCCACTATAGAAGCTTTAAGTGCCTCAAGTTTCCTTTTGGATTGTTGAATTTTATGTTCCAAATGAAAAAAAAAATTCTTATTTGAGGCAAGCCTTTTAAAGGCCTCTTTCGCTTCACAGTGTAAAGTATCAAAAGCATTTTGCAATTCATGATGAGACATACTAGAGGATTTTTCATATTTAGCATGTCGTACCTGTTTCTTTTTGTTCTTTTGATGAGCAGAGAGACATAGGTTTGCATTTTCATCTTCATCACTAGAACCTTCATCATCGGAGGAGTCGCTATCGCTTTCCCAAGCTATGTATGCTCTCCTTGGCTTTGATGGTTTCTTGTCTGATTTGTATGATTCTTTTTCTTTTGTCTTCTTGTTCATCGGACAGTCTAGTTTGTAATGACCCGGCTTTCCACACTTATAGCACGACCCTCTAGTCATTTTTCCTTTTGAGTCATCATTTTTAGAGTACCTAGATTGTTTCCGGAAGTTTACCAAGTTCTTCTCGGAATGTTGGATGTCGTTCTTTCTCACGTAACGGTTGTAGCGTTTAACGAACAACCCCATATCTTCACTCTTGTCCTCTTCTTCTTCGTCGCTCGATGAATAATCACTTTGCTCTTTTGCTTGAGACTTTGAGGAGGAAGTCTTTAGAGTTATTGATTTCTTTTCACTCACCTTTGCTTTGTCCTTCTTATCTTTCTTTTCGTGTTGTTCCAGGCTCAAGAGAACTTGTTCGTGCTCTTGTAGTTTACCAAACAATGTTGTCAAGTCCAATGTGGTAAGATCATTTGCCTCTTTGATGGCGGTCACTTTCGGCTGCCATTCCTCTGTTAAGACATCTCAAGATCTTATTAGTAGCAATATCATTGGAAACAGGCCTACCAAGTGAATGTAATCGATTGATAAGATGAGTAAATCTCTTTTGCATGTCAGCAATGGTTTCCCCTTGCTCCATGAAAAAGAGATCAAACTCTTGTGTTAGTGTGTTGATTCTAGCCAACTTAACATTGTTCGTCCCCTCATGGGCAATTTGTAGTGAATCCCACATGGCCTTAGCAGTAGGATAATGGGATACACGATAGTATTCATCTACACCTAATGAGGAGATTAGGATATTTTTGGCTTTCCAATCATAATTGTATTTCTTTTCATCATCATCGGTCCATTGTGCTTCGGGCTTAGGCACCAATTCGTTGTTCTCATTGGTCATGGTTATTTGAATTGGACCATTGAGAATAACGTTCCATATTTTTCTATCTATGGAATTTATGTGCACCCGCATACAGTCTTTCCAATAACTATAATTTTCACCATTGAAAACGGGAGCTCTATTATAAGCCCCTTTAGGTTCGTTAGCCATTTTCTATCAAAGTTATATTTTGAAGCACGGAGTGAACCAGGCTATGATACCACTTGTTACATTTGGCAAGGTGAAGTAAGAAACCTAAAGGCCAAACTTGACAAGGCTCTTGAGCCCAAGATTACTTTTGCTATCGACAAATCAAACTTTCGAAAAAGTATGGTTAATCCATATCAAAAATATAAATATGTTATAAAGGATGAAGATAGAAAAAGCAATCAAAATATAAATTTCTCTTGTCTCTATTGTTGCAAGAAAGGTCACTCCATTGCTAAATGTAGGTTTAGGAGATTTTTAGTTCCTAAAGGCATTTATCAATGGATGCCCAAATGCAACCATTTCGTTCCTCACCATTCAGGACCCAATAAGCCATTGGGTACCTTCTCTTGTTAATTATATTGCCATAGGTACAATGCCTCGAGACTACCGAGAGAAGATGGGTTCTCGACAGTGGATGCTCAAGGCACATGCCAACTTCAATGATGGCCAATCTATAGAATGTGGGTTCTACTTTTTCGGAACCAGCGGCTAACATAAATTCACCAGTACAAGGGTCCAGGATAAACGTGGGTCGAACCAGTCAGGCGTTAGGTTTAAGACATCCAGTACAACTACCCACTCTTACCAACAATTCTACGTCGACATGGAGGAAACAGATGGACGAAAGCAATCATGAAATGGTCCAGATGTTGACTCAAACTTTGGCCATTGTGCTAAATCCTTTGATTCATAATACAACTCAGTCGAATCAACAGATGACAGCACAAGTGGCTCGAATGTATGAGTATCTTGGTATACCTCAACACCAGCGTCCCCTGCCCAGGGATTGGGTAAGAGAGAATCAAGAGCCCACGCTTGAGGAAGACCTCACCATTAACCAGATACCACAAATCAAGGAGGAATAGTAGTACCTCCTAGGATCGAACCACACGTGCACATGGAACCAAGGGTGTTAATGGTAAATAGGAATCAAAATGCCGATGATATCATATGGCAAGTTCGACATGATGATGTGGCATCAGATAATAATCTAGCCGTTATAGTCGAGAGAATCATGGTTCGAAATAGGGTGAATTTTGGTCTCAGAAGACCCAATTATACGTCGCCTTTGGCAGAATATGTCTTACAAACAGATGCGCCCTTGAGGACCAAAATCCCCAAATTCACCAAATTTGCTAGGGATACTATTGAGTCTACTGTCGAACATGTGGCGAGATACCTAATTGAAGCTGGAGATATGTCAAATAACGAGAATCTTCGGGTGAAATTTTTTCCAAGTTCTCTTACCAAGAATGCTTTTACATGGTTCACAATTTTGCCCCAGAATTCGATCCATTCATGGAACCAGCTCGAAAGAATGTTCCATGAATAGTTCTACATTGGGCAAACGAAGATATGTTTGAAAGAGTTGGCTAGTGTCAGACGAAAATTCACTGAGCCAATTGACGACTACCTGAATAGATTTCAACTACTCAAAGTCAGGTGTTTTACGCAAGTGCCAGAGCATGAGTTGGTCGAAATGGCCACTGGGGGCCTTGATTACTCGATTAGAAAGAAGTTGGATACTCAATACCTAAGGGATATGGCCCAATTTGCTGACAGAGTTCGACAGGTAGAACGTTTAAAAGAGGAAAAGGCTAGAACAAACAAAGGTAAAAGGGTAGCCTATGTCGAATTTAGGAAAGATCATGAAGATTCAGGCCTTGAAGTTCCAGACTTCGATAATACTGAGATTGATCTTGCTGAGTTGACACAGGGGCCACCATATGCGTGCAAAGTTTTGGCCCTTTCAAACCGGAGAAACCCTGTCGAACCTGAAAAGAATGATAGGTTTCCTAAGAAAACATATACTTTCGACGTTACAAAATATGATGAAATCTTCGACTTACTGGTCAAAGATGGTCAAGTGATAGTACCTCCGGGTGCTAAAGTACCTCCTTTAGAACAAAGAAAGAAATGAGGGTTTTGTAAATACCATAGTTTTTGGGTCATAAAACGTCTCAATATTTTCTTTTCAGGGATCTAGTGCAGAATGCAATCAAGGAGGGAAGACTCAAGTTTGGTGATAAGCCACAGAGCCAGATGAAAATCGACTTTGATCCTCTATAAATTACTGAAGCTCATTATACTGAGCCAGAGGAGGTGAATTTCATTGAAACTGCTGATGATTTCTGTATGACCGGAGTTACTGAAGACTTCGTCCATGATCCTGTCATGGTTAAAATACATGAGCACTTCGAGCAAGCACCTCGTGATGGTTTGGCCTTAAGGGGTACAAAGGACATCAAGAAGGAAAATGTTGAAGCCTCAAATATCGAGGATGCTAGAGAGCCAAAGTTAGTAATGATCACTAAAGAGACTGTTGATACTTTCGTTCAGCTAGACAAGGCTATAGGTGGCCTTCAAAAACAATTCCAAAAGCTGGCTATTATTGAGGATATCCACATGGAAGTTAATATGGTGGAGGTATCTCGAGAAGTTTCAATGGAAGTCGATAATGAAGACAAACAAGAGGAATACAATAAGGTTACCTTTCCTCAGGAAGAAGAAACGTTGTCATATTTCCTTTGAAGGTGCCAACAGAAGAAATCGGAGGTGATGATATTCCCCAGGTGCAGTACTGTCTTCGACAAAAAGGCAGCTCATAATCCGGAGGGGGTTAGGAGAGTGCATCACCAAAATGGCCATAAAGACATCCACAATAATCAAGCGGGTAAGCCAGAAAGGTTCTTCGACCCCAGAAGATATCCTCATCCTAGGCGCCCTATGGTGAAGATGAATGAAACCAAACAAGTTGGGCGAAACTTCCAACCCATGACCTTTAAGCCAAGCATCGAAGAGTTAGAGGGGAAGTGGGTCAAGCAGGCTGAGGGGAGGAAACGTGGCCATGGCAAGTGGAATATGTTTGAGGTTGAAAGAGGTTTATCACTGGCCTATCGCCAGGAATTCCAATCCGACAAAAGGACTGCACATGTGTCCGAAAACTATAAGGGAAAGAATCCCATGACGAGGTCCCAGTGGAGAAGAGAGTGGAGAAGGAGAAAAGCCAAAAGAGAAGCTAGCGAAATAGACCAGGCTGAATCAAGTACCAACGTGATGGTGAAGAAAAAGGATGGCCCTAACTGTAAGAACAAAAATTGTTCTACAACAGATTCCAGGATTTTGATGATAACAAAGGTTGAAACCAAAAATGGCACTCTAACGAAAAGTTTCTAAGTGTGCAGGATTCTAAAACAAGAAGAAAGGAATCTGATTGCGTCATCAGATACAGAATCAAATCAGATACAAATTATCAGAAGATCAGAAGCATCTGAAGTAGAAACGCGCTCTAGAACCTCTGACTCTGAACACAACAGCACATCAGAACATCAGAAGCATCTGAACAAGAAGCGCGCTCTAGAAGTTCTGACTCTAAGCAACGTTACATCAGCACTCCAGATCATCTGAAGTCAACACTGGAAATCTAAAGAATGAAAACTATCAGAAGCTCTGAAGCCACATTTCAAGATCTCATTTTAACAGAGTAACGCAGACTCTGATAATGAGTTTCCTTATCCAGAAAGAGTAACGGCAACTTCAACTTCAAATGGAAAGAAACTATTATTGGAAAGAAGTTATTCAGGGAGACAAAGTTGTTTTGGCAAGAAACAACAGAAGTTATGGCATTAATTTCTAATCAAGACAAATATATCTGCCATCAAATTCAACGGTCCTTTCACCTCTATATAAAGGACAGCAAACAGCATTGAGTGATACACGAACGCAAATAAACCTTTTCCTATCTCTCTCTCAATCTTTCACGAAGCTTTTGCTTAGAACGTGAAACATTCTTTTGTTCTTACTGTTGTAATATTTGCTTTATCCTAGAAGCACTCTAAATTACAAAGTCCTTTTTATCTATTATTTTATTTCCTCAAGTGACTCTGCGCAGTCTGTATACTTGAGAGTACTAAGAGATCTTTCTCTTAGACGTTGGTTGTAATAATCTTTCAAGATTAGTGGATTAAGTCCTTGTTGAAGGCGAAATCACCTTGGCCGGGTGGACTGGAGTAGCTTTGTGTTATAAGCGAACCAGTATAAATTCCTTGTGTGGTCTTTTTCTGAAAAAGCGCTTATTTTCTAAAACAATTCAAACCCCCCTTTCTTGTTTTTCTCACCTTCCAGAACGAGAAAAACCATGGCCCACACAAATGAAAGAGACAGTTACAATGCTAAGCCTCCTGTCTTTGATGGAGAAAAATTCGACTACTGGAAAGATAGGATTGAGAGCTTCTTTCTAGGCTATGATGCTGATCTCTGGGACATTGTCACAGATGGATACAAACCTCCTGTCACAGAGGATGGAGTTGAAGTTCCCAGAAGTAAGATGTCAGATGATCAGAAGTGAGTCTTCAAAAATCATCACAAGGCTAGAACCATACTTCTCAATGCTATATCTTACAACGAGTATGAAAAGATCACCAATAGAGAAACAGCCAAAGACATACTTGACTCTCTGAGGATGACTCATGAAGGAAACTCTCAGGTCAAAGAGACAAAGGCTCTGGCGCTTATCCAGAAATATGAAGCCTTCAAGATGGAGGATGAAGAAGCCATAGAGGTAATGTTCTCTAGATTCCAAACTCTTATTGCAGGTCTCAAAGTTCTAGACAAAGGGTACACAACTACAGACCACGTCAAAAAGATAGTCAGAAGCTTGCCAAAGAAGTGGAGACCAATGGTCACTGCTCTGAAGCTGTCTAAGGATCTGAACAACATCAGTCTGGAAGAGCTTGTCAGTTCCCTCAGAAGTCATGAGATAGAACTAGAGGAAGATGAGCCTCAGAAGAAGAACAAGTCTGTAGCATTAAAGTCCAGATCTGAAAGACGCAAATCTGACAGAACCAAAGCATTCCAGGCCGAAACAGAAGATGCTGATGACTCTGAACAGGAAGATTCTGATGATGAAGAAGAATTGTCCCTCCTAACCAGAAGAGTTAAACAACTCTGGAAAAAGAGGAACAATAACTTCAGGAGACCAAGACCTAGAGTGGATCGATTAGAATCAACGTCTAAAGGTAAAACTAACAAAGATGTCACTTGTTATGAATGTAAAGAAACAGGTCACTACAGGAACGAATGCCCAAAGTTAAAGAAAGACAGTTCCAGAAAAGAGAGCTTCAAGAAAAATTCCCTCAGAACCAAAAAGGGATTAATGGCTACCTGGGATGACAGCGAATCTGACTCATCAGAATCTGACTCTGATGAACAGGCCAATGTAGCTTTCATCGCTACCACATCCAATGACAGTTCAGATGAAGAATCTGAAGAGGTATTTTCTGAACTCTCTCGATCTGATCTAGAATCATGCTTGTCAGAAACTCTTTGCTCATATCAGAAACTAAAACAAAAGTTTAAAGCAATAAAAGGCTGTCTTGAAGGAAAATTTAAAGAATGTGGCAAACTTGAGATGACAATTCTAGAACTAAAAGATGAAAACAGATCTTTAACATTACAAAGAGATGCAGCAAAGAAAAATTGTTTAAAACTGGAAGAAGCGTTATCTCAAGCTCCACAAACTTCAAATACAATAATTTATAAATACGAAAAAGCCTTTCAAACATTTCTGTAAAAATGGGATAGGAAGATAGAAAAGGAATTGGGTATGATCCTAAGGAAGATAAAACTTCTACTAGTGACCAACTTAAATCTCCATTTTCATATCACTATACACACACACAAAAACAAAAATTTGAAAATGCTAGAAAACCCAAAGTGATAAGAAACTCTGGGAAAACTAATCAGAAAGGACCCAAGAGACTCTGGGTACCAAAAGATAAGATTGTTTATGTTGCAGATATCCTATGCAGCAAAGTTCAAACACCAGTCATGGTACCTGAACTCTGGATGCTCGCGACACATGACGGGAAGAAAGTCTATGTTCCAAAGCCTGGTACTTAAAGACGCTGGATTCGTAGGCTTTGGAGGAGATCAGAAAGGAAGGATCAGAGGCTCCGGAACTATTGGTAATGGTACTCTTCCCTCTATATCTGATGTCCTTTACGTGGAAGTGTCGCATTACGCGAAAAACCGGCGGGAAAACGAAAACAACAGAGCCGCCACCGTGCGTTATTTATCCCAAAGAGGGAAAGGAAACGCTCGAAGTAAACCTGGAAAGAACATGGTCTCGCGACCAGAGAGAGATGGGATCGGGAGTCGGTTATGCGAAGGGAAGGTATTAGCACCCCTACGCATCCGTCGTACTCGACGGGATCCACGCACAAAAGGAAGGATAAAGGTTGCTAAACGCTGCTCAAACATCAAACACTGGCTGGAAAGAACACAGAAAACAAGAGAAACAGGACTCGGCAGGATATCGCATCCTGGGCCTACATAGTCTGTCAGCCACAGACATCAGAGTCGATGTAGTTCGGACGGGGGAAACGTGCTCGCTAGGATGTCGCATCCTATGCATACGTATCTTCTCGGACTGGAGAAGAATCAGAGCACTCGTAGCTCGGCTAACGCACGCCAAACAAAACACAAACGCAGGAAACCGACTGCCAATCGCTGGGCTTATGTCAGACTCCACACAAACAGGCAAACATGGAGGTCGAATGCCAATCGCTGGACTTACATCATACTCCGAACCAACAAACACACACACAGGAAACCGACTGCCAATCGCTGGACTTATGTCAGACTCCAAACAAAACAAACCAGACACAGGAAACCGACTGCCAATCGCTGGACTTATGTCAGACTCCGAACACACGCAAGGGGTTGAAAAAGAAAAAGGGCGCCCGGAGAGATCTCCTCATCTCCTGCCTACGTACCTCATCTGGTATGAGGATCAGGGCGACGTAGTTCCCCAACACAGGGAAAGAACTTCTAACCTAACCAGAGACTGGGAAATGACAAACTAGAAGGGAGCCTGACTCGAGCCTAATAGTTATCATGTTAATTCACCATGGTCCTAGGTTAAGGTTTCTAGCTAACTTGCACAGGGAGCAAGCTATCCTAAGCAGCACAGGCAAAGCCAACATACACAAATAGCACACACTATATACAAACAAAGTGGGCTCATACAAGGCTAGGCTTTAGTCAAGGGGTCATGTCAACCTCGACAAACAAGCCACTGTAACAGGGTGATGTTAGCTCTTAACCCTAACATTGAGAGTTAGGGTGAAGCAGATGAAATAGGAAGTGAAGATAAGACTTCACAGCTCTTATCCCTGGCCTGGGAGAGCTTGACTCAACTAGAAGGTGTGGGAGTTCAGAAAGTAGGAACTCTTCTATCCACATATGACTGACTCAACAGAGATCTTGGGCCATTATCCACAATGCATCAACACAAGGTGTGTGAGCAAAGTGGATGACTCACTGATTAGCAGGAGATGGACTACACATCTCTTGTATCTGCCAATGCCTCTTCACTTAGGAGGTCTTTGATATGTACAGGGGACAAAGATAAACAAACACAAGCATTGCCTCTTAAGGAGGACTTCAGACAGGTGCCTGCCCAAGTAACAGGACAGGTCTTCCAGACTACATGCAGTCAGAGAGTTATACCTCAGATGGTTAAGCAACCAAGAAGCAAAAGCAAGTTCAAAAGAACTTAAGCAACTTATGTACCTGAAAACAATCTAACTCAGTCAGTATACAAGTCAAAAAGTCAAACAGACAATCAATAGTCAACAGTCCACAGTTCACAGTCAAACAAGCAATGCAACAATGTGCAAGGCACAAGCTCAAATACAAATGTCTTGGCATCAACCTACAAAACAACTCAAAGTTAGTCAACATCAACCAATTTAGTCAACTCAAGCAAGTGAATCAATCCCAATATCGCCATGTGCTTCTTAACCTGAAATCAAAACTCAAACATAAGCAACAAACCACTAGGACAAGGCCTAGGGTCAAAGGTCTCATGTCAATAGCATTTACCAAATTCATTTCAATAGCATTTACCAAATTCAATCCCAATATCGCCATGTGCTTCTTAACCTGAAATTTGACATGAATTAACTTAAGTCAACTAAGAACACAATCCCAAAGGTCTCATGTCAATAGCATTTACCAAATTCATTTCACAAATCAATCATGGCAAGGTATGCAAGTTGAAAGCACATTGAAGCAACAGAATGAACAAATGCACATTAATTCAAAAATGATCCAATAAATCTCAGCAAAATTCATGGCTAAACAGAACACACAACATGATCAGAACACCAAAAATCAAGGCATTTGGACATGATTAAGCATGGCAATCAAATTCCATAAGACAAGGCTAGCACAAACAAGCTCAAATAGGACACCAAATGATACATCAACTTAGCACAAGCCTAAAACAGAATTGGAACATGGTAAAGACCTCCAACCAAAGCCAAAACAAACTTCAACATGTCTAGAAACAATGTGAAAAATTTCACATTCATATAATAAAGCACAAGCATTTCACAAATCAATGAAATTCAAGACTATTCAAAAGTGCACAAATGACCATTCAGAGTGAAAAATCTCAAACAAATCAGAAATCAAACCAAAAATTCCACAAAAAATCATGATTAATCACAACATCCATAAGAAGCATCATACAAAAAATCCATCATTTGGCATTTATTTTGCATGGCAAAGAAATTCATCAAGTTGAGCAAGCAAAGGTGTGACACACATTGTCACACCTACATTCAGAGGATCATAACTCAGCAACCACAAATGAGAAAAATGCAAACTCAACACCAAAATGTCCAGAAAGATGTCTAGTTTAAGCATACCAAATTTCAAAAGCATTGGATTAAAAATCATCATTTCACAAGAGATATGGCAAGCAAGGTTCAAAAAGCATACATGTTAACAAACCCTAGGCAAAATTAAAATCCATCCAGGCACAAATTGTGGGAAAATGCTCATAAAACTAGAAACAATGAGGAGCAAGATGCAGAAATCCACACATTATTTGGATCAATATTTATTGAGTTATGAATTTTTAAAGTGGAAGAAAAATTAAAGAAACATGAAAGAAGCATAGCATGAATGGATGGAGAAAATGACATAAAATGTGAATGCCATATTTGGATTTGCCCTCGCCAGGATTCGAAGGGAAGCGGAATTTGAATTGAAGCGCTATCATGTGAAACGCGTCGTTTCACTTAATCTACGTGGCCAAGCGAAGCGCTCATAGCCAATCATAATGCCATGCGTACACCACGTGGACCAATACATGTCCACAAACACTTAAACACATGCAAACAGGCGCTGGAAAGATCAAAAGGATTCTGGAAACGAAAACCCTAACTTCTTCATCATGTTCATCACGTTCTTCATACTCAAGAACACATGTTCACAGAAATTAAAAATAAACATATCAATGGATTCCTCTCTCAACATACATCCCTAATCTAAGCATGATTTAACCTAATTCCACATATCATGAACAAATCGAGGCAAAGAACATTCACATGTCAAACTTAAAATCACCATAACTAACATAATACTTCATGAAAATCATTGATCTAAAGCTCAGCATGCTCAATGTTGAAGGATCTACAACTATCACCTATCAATTTCACGAATTAATGGAATCGAATTCTGACCTTGTTGAAGATGCAGAAGTGAAATAGGTGATTTCAGGCCTTGAGAAGCATAAACAGATCTTCCTAAGCTCTTGTATGATGGAATGGATGAAGGTTTGAAGGTTAATCGAGCTTGATTTGTCCAGAATTTCCAACTGCCATGGATGAGTGCAAGCTTCGAGCTGCTTCAAATCTCTATGAAATCCTCTGAATCTTACTTCCAAAATGCTCAATTATGCTTATGGATGATGAATCAATCAAGAACAATGCAATGTGCTTGCAGAATTTTGATGAAAAGTTTGAGAGAACAAAGTGAAGAAAATTTCAGATCTGGAAATTGTGATGTGTTTATGTAGTTTTCTGTTATGCTTAGGCTTATAAATGAGCTCTTTATCATGTTTGCTAATCATGCTTAACCAATTGCCAATGGATTAGTGAAAAGAGAGTGTAAATGCAAATTGGCCAATGCACCTCATGCATGAAATTACCAATGGAACAGTGCACGAAATTGGCTTGGAAATCATTTGAAATTCTGTTTTGAGCCAAGTGCAAATGGTAAAATGTGAAAACAATGCTTAATTTTCAAATTTGGAATTTCCCTCCAAAATTCAAATGAAAATGCAAATATTTTTGTGATGGAAATGCATGGCTTATGATGCATGATTTGGATAGTAGAGATCAAAACATGAATGTTGCAAAAAGAACCACTTCATTTGGCCATTTGGTTAAGAAGTTATGCATGTTTGAAGTTCAAGTTCACTTGGCCATGATTGATCCATATCTCTTCAACCATACATGAGAAATTCATGATCTTGGACTTTTTGGAAATGGGAGAGCAAGATATTCAACTTTCATGTTGGACAAAATTTCATTTGAAGCTTTCTTGATGATGTAATCTTGAGGAGAAAACCTTTCCATTTTTGGCAATTTCAAATTACAGGTCACTTACTATTTTTGGAAAGTTTCCATCTGACCTCAAATTCTTCAATGTTGATGTTTGAAATGTCAAATGAGACTTGTATGGACATGAATGAGGCCTCTCTAACCATCTCCCACCTTCAAATCCATGATTGAACTGACATTTGACTTTTGTTGACTTTCTAGGGTTTCAGATGAATTGTTCACTGACTGATGATCTTTGAGCATCCAATGCTTGACCAAATCTCTTCAAAATGATCCCTAGGTCACATGAACTCATTGGCCCAACCCTAAGGCTTTTATTCCATAGGAAAGGCACCTGCTTGCTTGCACAACTGAATCTCCTGACCACTCTTGACTGATGACTTGGTGGACTATGCAATGGACAATGCAATGTTAATGACCTAAAATGAGAATGAATGTACAAAATGGGAGGTGCAAATTTGAGGTGCTACAGCTGCCCCAATTCAATCAACTGGGAACCCGAACGGATGAGAGCAACGGCTGTCAGACTTTCAGGGTAAACAGGGATTGAATACCAAAGAACCGTAAAAATTTGCACTCTGCGGGGATCCAAGAAAGGAAAGTTCACCCAGGACAACTTCAACCGGGATCTGATGTTTATCACTGAACCAGTCAAGATGTCTACCAATGACTCCACTGGGGATTTTGATTTGATTTTTTTCAAGGGTACAGCCACATCCAGACATCGAAAGATGATGAATGGGAATGAAGAAATCACAACTAGACGTCAACGGACGACCAGGAAAAACTCGACGTTTATCGAAACCAACGGAGAGGTAACCAGACATCAACGGATGACCTGGGAAGAAAGGGATACAACCATACGTCAACGGACGAATGGGAAAAACTCAACGTTTATCGAAACCAACGGAGAGGTAACCAGACATCAGCGGATGAATGGAAAGAAAGGGATACAACCAGACGTCATCGGACGAATGGGAAAAACTCAACGTTTATCGAAACCAACGGAGAGGTGACCAAACATCAACGGATGAATGGGAAAGACTCGACCAGACGTCAACGGACAAATGGGAGAAGCTCGACGTTTATCGACACCAACGGAGAAGGAGACCAGACATCAACGGATGAATGGAAAGAAAGAGATACAACCATACGTCAACGAACGAATGGGAAAAACTCAACGTTTATCGAAACCAACGGAGAGGTAGACCAGACATCAACGGATGAATGGTAAAACTCGACCAGACGTCATAGGACGAACGGGAGAAGCTCGACGTTTATCGACACCAACGGAGAAGGAGAAGCTCGACGTTTATCGACACCAACGGAGAAGGAGAAGCTCGACGTTTATCGACACCAACGGAGAAGGTGAAGCTCGACGTTTACCGACACCAACGGAGAAGGAGAAGCTTGACGTTTATCGACACCAACGGAGAAGGAGAAGCTCGACGTTTATCGACACCAACGGAGAAGGAGAAGCTCGACGTTTATCGACACCAACGGAGAAGGAGACGTTACTGGGGAAAAAGCTAATCACAACCAAACGTCAACGGACGATTGGGAAAAACTCAACGTTTATCGAAACCAACGGAGAGGTGAACAGACATCAACGGATGACCTGTGGGGAAAATACAACTAGATGTCAACGGACAACTAGGAAAAACTCGACGTTTATCGAAACCAACGGAGAGGTAACACTTCACTGGGGAAAGAATATATGTTACGAACATCGGGCGATGATGTTTACCGACATTAATAAAGGGACGACCAGACATTTACCAATGACTGGGGTGAGACGCGATGTTTACCGACACCGAAAGAATGGTGTTTACCGATACCAAAGAAAGGACACACGCGGGTGCTGACATGACACTTATTGGTATCACGGGTACGACATCTACATATGTCAGGGCAAGGCTAAACACTTTCTGGGGATCTCACTGGGGAGAATCAAACTTTCCTTTCACTTGAGAGTGAGGAAATAAACCTCTCTGGGGAATATCAATCCTGAATGCTGTCAGGAGCAACTGTAGCAAACGTGCTGTCCAGATGTTGAACAATAATCCGCCTCTGCCGGGGATATGGTCTGATTAGGTTTGACATATGAATGCATATGTTTGAATTTTTCTATGGCGTAATGCTCCATATTGAATGGAAATGCTACGCGATTTGAAGATGCAATGACTACTACATGCCAAATGCAAAATGGTGAACTCTGGCTGGGGAGCCAAATGATCAGATACTCCAACTCTGTGGGGGAGACTCTGTCTGAGGAATTCTCTGCGGGGAGTAACAGCGACTTCTCACTCATGCTGGAGAATAGCACTGCTGTTGGGGAAAGGATCCCAATCCACTCGGGGACTCCGCTTGGGGAACAACCAAAGTGACCTCGCTGGGGAATACGTCAATTCACAGGTAGGATAAACTCTGCCGGAGATAATTTTCATCAAACCTGATCCACTCGGGGAACCTGCTGGCGATAACCATCAATCACAAACCTCTGCTCGGGAGATCCGCTAGGGAAAAACTTCACAACCCTGACGGGGACAGGCATTCACCACTCTGCTGAGGAAAAGCAACTCTGGTGGGGAAAGTAATATATCAGACCACGCTGGTGATAGACATCCACAACGCTGCTGGGGATAGCGCTCACGACCACGCTGGGGATAATTGGGGAATGGAACTGCTCCACTGATACCTCCGCTGGGGATACAACATCCTTCCAACTCAGTGGGGATAATCCATCTTCCAACTTATCTGGGAACTTAACTGGGGAAATATCTGTTGGGGAATCGTCCTCACAAATGACAACCTGCAAAATGGCTCAACATACATGCCCCAGGGGTTTGCATGGACAAGATACGCTCAAGTGTCCTCAACATTCAAAATGATTTTCAAATGTTTTATCTTTCTGCACATTATTGTTTAGCCTTCATGTTTTTATATGCAATGTTTATCAAAAATTCGGACGTTTTTGTAAACAAAACAGTAAAATAAAAACAAGAGAGCTATTTATCTGAATAACGACTTTTATTGATTGAAAATGTGCCTGAAAAGGCAAATACATCGGGAAGCAATTCCTAGAAAGAGGTAATTGCGCACAAAAAGAAAAAATCTATCCTAATGGCAATGTGAACATGGCATCCACTATTTCCCAATTCTGTTATAACTCACAGATCATCAGTTTCCTCCCAAGTTCCTTGCTTCCTGAGAAGAATGACTGGACCGATCACATCTTTCGAAATGGCAAACGACGAAGCGCGATGAAGTACAGATAAACTCAGACTGTGGTCTTCGCTTTAATCCCTCTTTTGGCTGGATCGCCCTTTCGGGTTTTCAATCCACCGGGATACCCTTTTTTGCCTAAGCCGCCCTTGCGGGTTTTCGACTTACCGGGTGTACAAATTCTTTTCATTTTTTTATCCCTAACTTTTGCCCGAACCTTTTCTTTCTGTTTTTTTGGTTTGCCGGGATGCCCTTTTTTGCCTGGACTCTTTTATTCTTTTTGTCCAGCGGGTCAAATTATGCGAAGTATTTTTTGACTACATCTGAGTTAACAGGGGACGGGAAATCTTCACCATCCATAGTTGTAAGCATCAAGGCTCCTCCGGAGAAAACCTTCTTCACAACATACGGACCTTCATAATTAGGAGTCCACTTGCCCCTGTTATCTGTACCGGGAGGAAGGATCCTCTTCAAAACTAGATCACCAGTTTGATAGCTTCGAGGACGCACTTTCTGATCAAAGGCTCTCTTCATCCTTCTCTGATACAACTGCCCATGGCATACAGCTGCTAGCCGTCTCTCTTCAATAAGGCTCAACTCGTTAAACCTTGTCCTGATCCATTCGTCTTCGTCAAGCTTTACATCTAACAAAACTCTCAGAGAAGGGATCTCCACTTCAACAGGTAGGACAACTTCCATACCATACACAAGGGAATACGGGGTTGCCCCGGTCGACGTACGTACTGAGGTACGGTACCCATGCAAAGCGAAAGGCAGCATCTCATGCCAATCCTTGTACGTCACGACCATTTTCTGCACAATCTTCTTGATATTCTTGTTTGCCGCCTCTACAGCACCGTTCATCTTCGATCTGTAAGGAGAAGAATTGTGATGCTCAATCTTAAAATCTCTACAAAGCTCTTTCATCATTTTGTTATTGAGGTTTGAACCATTGTCAGTGATGATCCTCTCAGGAACCCCATAACGACTGATGATTTCTTTCTTGATGAACCGGGCAACCACTTGTTTGGTAACGTTGGCATAGGAAGCTGCTTCCACCCACTTGGTGAAGTAATCAATCGCGACCAAGATGAAGCGATGTCCATTAGAAGCAGTAGGCTCGATCTTCCCAATCATATCAATGCCCCACATGGCAAACGGCCAAGGCGAATTCATGACATTCAAAGGGCTTGGTGGTACATGCACCTTATCAGCATAGATCTGACATTTATGGCACTTCCGAGCGTACTTGAAGCAATCGGATTCCATAGTCATCCAGTAATAACCGGCTCTCAACAATTTCTTGGACATTGCATGACCACCAGCATGGGTACCAAACGAACCTTCATGCACTTCCTGCATCAACATGTCTGCTTCGTGTCTATCCACGCATCTGAGCAGAACCATGTCAAAATTCCTCTTATACAACACATCATCCTGCTTCAAATAAAAGCTTCCAGCTAGCCTTCTCAAGGTTTTCTTGTCATTCTTCGACGCACCTTCAGGATACTCTTGGCTCTTGAGGAAGTTCTTGATATCATAGTACCACGGCTTCTCATCAACAACAGACTCGGCTGCAAACACATACGCAGGCCTCTCGAGTCGATTCACCGCAACATGTGGCACATGATTCCACCAATGAACTTTGATCATAGAAGACAAAGTAGCCAAGGCATCAGCCATCTGATTCTCGTCCCGGGGGACATGATACAACTTCACCTTCTTGAAGAACGTCAGTATTCTTCTGGTGTAATCTCTGTAAGGAATCAAATGCGGCTGATTGGTGTTCCAATCTCCATTGACCTGATTGATCACTAGAGCGGAATCTCCATAAATGTCAAGCGTCTTGATCCTCAGATCGATGGCTTCTTCTATCCCCATGATACAAGCCTCATACTCAGCTTCGTTGTTGGCGACATCGAAAGTCAATCTGGCAGAAAAAGGTATATGCGCACCTTTAGGATTGATAAGCACTGCCCCAACACCGCTGCCATTCACATTCACAGCCCCATCAAACATCAATGTCCACTTGTCATCAGGATCCGGTCCTTCCTCGACAAGAGGCTCTTCACAATCTTTCATCTTAAGATACATGATGTCTTCATCAGGGAATTCAAACATCATAGGCTGATAATCATCAATCGGTTGCTCGGCAAGGTAGTCTGACAGAATACTACCTTTGATGGCCTTCTGCGACGTGTACTGGATATCATACTCAGTTAAAATCATCTACCAACGGGCAACACGTCCGGTGAGAGCCGACTTCTCAAAGATGTATTTCACTGGATCCATCTTAGAAATCAATAAGGTAGTATGGTTCAACATATATTGCCTCAGTCGGCGAGCAGCCCAGGCCAAAGCACAACAAGTTTTCTCAAGCTGTGAATATTTGATTTCACAGTCGGTAAACTTTTTGCTAAGGTAGTATATGGCATGCTCTTTTCGACCAGACTCGTCATGCTGTCCCAATACACACCCCATTGAGTTCTCAGTCACTGACAGGTACATTATCAGCGGTCTCCCAGGAACTGGAGGTATAAGGATTGGAGGTTTCTGTAAATACTCTTTTATCTTGTCAAAAGCTTTCTGACAGTCGTTATTCCACCTGATTGCTTGATTCTTTCTTAGCAATTTGAATATCGGTTCACATGTGGCAGTTAGGTGAGATACAAACCTTGCAATGTAGTTCAATCTCCCCAAAAACCCACTGTCGCATTACGCGAAAAACCGGCGGGAAACGAAAACAACAGAGCCGCCACCGTGCGTTATTTATCCCAAAAGAGGGAAAGGAAACGCTCGAAGTAAACCTGGAAAAGACATGGTCTCGCGACCAGAGAGGGATGGGATCGGGAGTCGGTTATGCGAAGGGAAGGTATTAGCACCCCTACGCATCCATCGTACTCGACGGGATCCACGCACAAAAGGAAGGATAAGGTTACTAAACGCTGCTCAAACATCAAACACTGGCTGAAAGAGACACAGAAAACAAAAGAAACTAACTCGGCAGGATATCAAATCCTGGACCTACGTAGTCTGTCAGGCACAGACATCAGAGTCGACGTAGTTCGGGACAAGGGGAACGTGCTCGCTAGGATGTCGCATCCTATGCATACGTATCTTCTCGGACTGGAGAAGAATCAGAGCACTCGTAGCTCGGCTAACGCACGCCAAACAAAACCACACAGGAAACCGACTGCCAATCGCTGGACTTACGTCAGACTCCACACAAAAAGGCAAACATGGAGATCGAATGCCAATCGCTGGACTTACATCATACTCCGAACCAACAAACACACACTGGAAACCAACTGCCAATCGCTGGACTTATGTCAGACTCCAAACAAAACAAACCAGACACAGGAAACCGACTGCCAATCGCTGGACTTACGTCAGTCTCCCAACACACACAAAGGGGTTACAAAAGAAAAAGGGCGCTCGGAGAGATCATCTCATCTCCTGCCTACGTACCTCATCTGGTATGAGGATCAGGGCGACGTAGTTCCCCTACGCAGGGAAAGAACTTCTAACCTAACCAGAGACTGGGAAATGACAAACTAGAAGGGAGACTAACTCGAGCCTAATAGTTATCATGCAAATTCACCATGGTCCTAGGTTAAGGTTTCTAGCTAACTTGCACAGAGAACAAGCTATCCTAAGCAGCACAAGCAAAGCAATCATTCACACAATTAGCACACACTATATACAAACAAAGTGGGCTCACACAGGGTTAGGCTTTAGTCAAGGGGTCATGTCAACCTCGACAAACAAGCCACTGTAACAGGGTGATGTTAGCTCTTAACCCTAACATTGAGAGTTAGGGTGAAGCAGATGAAAATAGGAAGTGAGGGGTGTGCCTCACAGCTCTTATCCCTGGCCTGGGAGAGCTTGACTCAAAGTGAAGGTGTGGGAGTCCAGAAAGTAGGAACTCTTCTATCCACGTATGACTGACACAACAAAGATTTTGGGTTAATATCCACAATGCATCAACACGAGGTGTGTGAGCAAAGTGGATGACACACTGAGTAGCAGAAGATGGACTACACATCTCTTGTATCTGCCAATGCCTCTTCACTTAGGAGGTCTTAGATATGTACAGGGGACAAAGATAAACAAACACAAGCATTGCCTCTTAAGGAGGACTTCAGACAGGTGCCTGCCCAAGTAACAGGACAGGTCTTCCAGACTACATGCAGTCAGAAAGTTATACCTCAAGTGGTTAAGCAACCAAGCAACAACACAAAGCAATTTCAAAAGAACTTTAGCAACTAATGTACCTGAAAACAATCTAACTCAGTCAGTACACAACTCACAAAGTCAAACAGACAATCCAAAAGTCAACAGACATAGTCAAACAGACAACAAGTGCAAGCTACAATGTGCAAGGCACAAGCTCAGCTCAAATGAGCTAAATCACCTACAAAACAACTCAATGTTAATCAACATCAACCAAATAGGCCACTCAAACCAATGAATCAATTCCTCAAGGCCATATGCTTCTTGTCCTGAAAACAAAGCTCAAACATAAGCACAAACCACTAGGACAAGGCCTAGGGTCAAAGTGGGAGAAATAATCCAAAACAGAACATGAAAATTGACATGAATCAAGCTCAACCAATTAAGAACATAATCCAAAAGGTCTCATGTCAATAGCATCAACCAATTTCATTTTACAAATCAATCATGGCAAGACATGCAAGTTGGAAACTCATTGAAGCAACAGAATGAACAAATCCACATTAATTCAAAAATGAGTCAATAAGTCCCAAGAAAAATCATGGCTAAACAGAACACAAAACATGATCAACACACCAAAAATCAAGGTATTTGGACAAGTTTAAACATGGCAATCAAATTTCATAAGGCAAGGTAGGCATAAACAAGCTCAAATAGGGCACAATATACTACACCAACTTAGCACAAGCCTAAAACAGAATTCACAAATGATAAATGTCTCAAACCAAAGCCACAATAAACTTCAAAGTGTCTAGAAGCAATGTGCAAAATTTCAAATCCATATGATACACAACCATCATTTCACAAATCATTGAAGTTCATGACTATTCAAAAGTTCAAACATGACTAACCAGCAAGGAAAATACCAAACAAATCCGAAATGAATCCAAAAATTCCATGATTGAATGCACAGTTGACTTTTGTTGACTTTCTAGGGTTTCAGATGAATGCATCTTTGACTGATGAGCTTTGAGCCTTCAATGCTTGACCAAACCACTTCAAAATGATCCTTGAATCATATGAACTCATTGAACCAACCCTAGGGCTTTGCTTCAATAGGAAATGCACTTGCTTGCTTGCACAACTGGATCTCCTGACCAGTCTTGATTGATTTTGCCCGATGACTGTTGACTATGCAATGGACAATGCAAATGTTAATGACCTAAAATGAAAATGAATGTACAAAATGGGAGGTGCAAATTTGAGGTGCTACAGCTGCCCCTATTCAATCAGCTGGGAACCCGAACGGATGAGAGCAACGGCTGTCAGACTTTCAGGGTAAACAGGGATTGAATACCAAAGAACCGTAGAAATTTGCACACTGCGGGGATCCAAGAAAGGAAAATACACCAACGGATGCTTCCAATGGGAAATGATACTTATTACTGGGGATTTTGATTTGATTTTTTTCCAAGGGTACAGCCACATCCAAACATCGAAAAATGATGAATGGGAACAGAAATCACAACTAGACGCCAACGGACGACTAGGAAAAACTCGACGTTTATCGAAACCAACGGAGAGGTAACCAGGCATCAGCAGATGAACTGGGAAGAAAGGGATACAACCATACGCCAACGGACGAATGGGAAAAGCTCAACGTTTATCGAAACCAACGGAGAGGTAACCAAACATCAGCGGATGAATGGAAAAGAGATACATCTAGATGTCAACGGACAACTAGGAAAAACTCGACGTTTATCGAAACCAACGGAGAGCTAACCAGACATCAACGGATGAATGGGAAAACTCGACCAGACGTCAACGGACGAACGGGAGAAGCTCGACGTTTATCGACACCAACGGAGAAGGAGAAGCTAAACATTTATCGACACCAACGGAGAAGGAGAAGCTCGACGTTTATCGACACCAATGGAGAAGGAGAAGCTCGACGTTTATCGACACCAAAGGAGAAGGAGAAGCTCGACGTTTATCGACACCAACGGAGAAGGAGAAGCTCGACGTTTATCGACACCAACGGAGAAGGAGATTTACAGGGGAAAAAGCTAATCACAACCAAACGTCAACGGACGATTGGGAAAAACTCAACGTTTATCGAAACCAACGGAGAGGTGAACAGACATCAACGGATGAACTGTGGGGAAAATACAACTAGATGTCAACGGACAACTAGGAAAAACTCGACGTTTATCGAAACCAACGGAGAGGTAACCACTGGGGAAAGACATACATCTAGATATCAACGGATAAATAGGAAAAACTCGACGTTTATCGAAACCAACGGAGAGGTAACCACTGGGGAAAGGTCACGACAGGGAGCTGATAGGAAGGAACACCAAGGATACCGGGTTGTAGGCGCAAAACAGGTGACCGACCAAAACGTGATTTGGTTTGTGTTCCAAAACACTCATCATCCTGAAGAGGGCTAGAAAAGCGATCTTGTTAAAGGATGGACATTCGATTCCACAAGGAATACGAATCTTACTCAGTTGGGGAACAAACAAAGGGTTCAGCCAAAGAGTGCATGAGATATATTATCTATAGCCGTCAAAACGTAGATAATACATTCGCATGGAAGATTATCCTAACCGGTTTGTAGGTTGTTAGAGGATAAATCGACCGAAATTGTGAATTGGTGTGTGTTCCAAAACACTCATCATCCTGAAGAGAGCGAAAGCAAACTTGTTAAAGGATGGACATTCGATTCCACAAGGAATACGAATCTTACTCAACTGGGAAGGACAGAACTTCGTCCAAAGAACGCATGAGATATATTATCTATAGCCGTCAAAACGTAGATAATACACTCGCATGGAAGATTATCCATAACCAGGTTGTAGGTTGTTAGATGGATAGATCGACCGAAAACGTGAATTGGTGTGTGTTCCAAAACACTCATCATCCTGAAGAGGGCTAGAAAAGCGATCTTGTTAAAGGATGGACATTCGATTCCGAACAAAGGAATACGAATCTTACTCTGATGGTGAAAACAATCAAAAGATTGACCAAAGAGCGCATGAGATATATCATCTATAGCCGTCAAAACGTAGATAATATACTCGCATGGAAGATTATCCATAACCGGGTTGTAGGTTGTTAAATGGATAAATCGACCGAAAAGAAAGGCATCGGGACACCAAGACTAGGTATGCAAAGATGACCAATCAAAAGGGGAAACCACAAACATTACCGGCAAACGGCGAATGAAAGAGGACCCACTGAGGATAAAAGTGGCTTACTTGGGGCAAATATCCAAAAGGAAGGGGAAGACCTGTTGGGGATAAGATGGCTTAATCAAAGCAAACATCCAAAAGGGGAAAGGAATATCAATACCGAAACTGGATAATGATAACCAAAAGAGGGGATTACATCTACCGGTTAGTAGGTAGAAAACCACAAAGATAGGACTTACAACTGCTGGTTTGTAGGCAGAGGCCACAAATTCCGCTGAGGGACAGAGTGAGAAAAAAGGATTTACAACTACCGGGTAGTAGGTAGAGGACCGCAAAGGTAGGACTTACAACTGCTGGTTTGTAGGCAGAGGCCAACAAATTCCGCTGAGGATAAAATGAATGAGTGCCGGTTACTGAGCAACTATTCATTTATACCACAGGGAAGCACAAGAGACAGCCACAAGGAAGCCAGTTTAGGATCGATCCAAAAAGGCAAACTGAATCAAGACTCATCCTAATGAGGAAAGAACTCAATAGGGAAAACCCATCCCGTTATGTGTTGGGAGGGAACGGAAACAACCGTCATCCACGAGGATATAACTCAGTGGGGAGCGCAGAAGGAAATGACAGACACTTTCTGCTTAAGGGGTTGACTCTATATGGAGAGATCAGACACACCCACATCTGCTAGGGGAGGATCTACTGGGGAGATCTGTATCACCAATTAGCAGGAGACAACCATCAACAGATACATGGCAAAAGATGCAACATGAGTATCTGAATGTTATGATTAAGCATGTATGCCTTATGCATGAGGAATGTATGATGAATGCTGACAAACAGACATATTCAACACACACAGGTCCAGGAATCAACCATCCGGCGCTACTCTTCCAGAGGGAAGGCCAAAATCACCAGAGAGCAAAGAAAACCTGCTGGAGACTGGGACATCAGGGAACAACACCATCCTGCAGGGGAGGAAGGCCACAAGAGGCTTCCGGAGGGATCGTCAGTCACAACCGGAGAAAAGAGTTCAATATACAGGCAGACACGCCACAACAACAAACTCATGCTGGAGATCAGAGATACCAAGAAGCAACCAGATCTCTGATGAGGATAGATAGGCATTGATAAAGCTCATCATGCCAACAACTCCGCTGAGGAATCTATCCGAGGGAATGCCGGATTACTGGGATGTCAATCCACCAAATACCCAATCTTCCAAAGACAAGCACCCTTGCCGGGGAGAGGAGACGACTGCTCTGCTGGAGAGACGAAAGTCGAAGTCTTCAATAAACACTCTGCTTGGGAATCGGCCCACAAAAGTGTTCCAACTGCAAACCTGCTGGGGATGCCCCACAATAGGGCTCAAACAGCACTCTACTGGGGATGCACCACAATAGGGCTAACAGGAACTTGGAGGAAGAATGCTGCACTGTCGGGGACATGAAGATGAACAACTTCAACCAACACTGCACTGAGCAACCCCGCTGAGGAGAAACCATAAGAGGTTCTACAGGAAAAAGACAGTTATGCTCGAGATACGAACAAATGTCTTACCCGTTGGTAATCATACCACCCTTGGGAGAGCACTGCGGATCTCCTAAGTATCCTTCCATCATTGTGAATGTTCACTTTGTTTAAGAACAATTTGTGAAAAATGTGTTTATTTTGAAAACAATGATACTTTATCAATTAAAACATGCAAAACATTTGTTGTGTGGAAACAAATAAGAGTGCAAATAATTGGATAAAAGCTCAAATTGATGTGATGGAATGGTAGCCTGCAAATGGCAGGACTCCATAGATCTGTACAAAATTGAAATCAGTGATATATATTGGAAGAGGGCTACATTGAACATAATGACCTTTTCTCTACCAATTCCGAATTTCGATGTATCCGAAGCTTCAGTCGACGATGAATCGAGAATTCCTGGCGGATGACAGATGTAGAACACAGTCTTGTCCGGATGCAGTTACTTGCCAAATCCCTAATTTTTGCCTAGATTGCCCCAGTGTGAGGTATTCAATCTAGCGGGATGCAAAATTCCTTTTTTTTCAATGTCTCTAACTTTTGCCTGGATCGCCCTTTCGGGTTTTCAATCCACCGAGACGCTCTTTTTTGCCTAAGTCGCCCTTTGGGGTGTTCGACTTAGCGAGCTGTTCTGCTTTTTTTTTTTGTTTTAGGCAAAGTATTTCTTGACTGCATCGGAATTCACAGGACGAGTGAACTTCTCCATCCATTGTTGTAAGTGTTAAAGCACCGCCTGAAAGGCTCTCTTGACAACGTATGGACATTCATAGCTTGGGGTTCACTTGCCCCTGGAATCGGGCGCGAAAGACAAGACTTTCTTGAGCACAAGGTCACCTTCTCGGAACACGCGAGGCTTGACCTTCTTGTCGAATGCTTCCTTCATTCTCTGCTGATATAACTGACCATGACACATGGCAGTTAATCTCTTCTTTTTGATCAGATTCACTTGGTCGTGACGACTCTGAATCCATTCAGCATCAGTCAACTTGGGACTTTGAGGGTGCTATTATTCTTTTGTTTCTTTCTTTCTTTTTTCTTTCTTTTGATTTTTGATTTTGATTTCTTTTGATTTTGCACCCTCCTCTCTTTCTTTCTTTTTCTCTTCTTTTTTTTTTTTTTTTTTTTTTTTTAATGCCCCAGTTGGCTGTTCTGCTGATTCTCGAGATGCAGCTGAGTGATCTTCTTTTCTTGCTCAAGAAGTCAGGAAATCTCGTCAGGAATCCTTTCAACATCATCTTCTTCCGCTTCGAATACAGGGAATTCAAAATTTGGGAGATGGCGTTGGATCATTATGTTCAATGGGTTTAAGAATCAACCTGCATAATGATTTTGATATGAAAAGCTTTTTGAAAAACAAACCAGACAATCGTTATGCAGATGAAAATATTGCTTTTATTCTTGTTTTTAGGGTTTTTTGTGATCACCAATTTCATGCAAAAAGCGAAAAGGGAAAACAGATGGAAAAACAAATGTTTTAACATGCTTTTTTTGAATGAAAATATCATTGCTCAAATGTTGCCAACAATGTCATCACTTCTCCTTTTGGCATGGGAGAAGGGTTTTTAAACAAAGTGATTTATTACTCTGACTTATGAACAACTGTAGGAACGCCCACAGTGACCCAATTGTGATAGATCCCGCCAGGGATGATAAATGTCAGTATCCTTTGCATCAGCAGCTTCTGCTTTGATTGGCGTGAACAAAACCTTCACTCTTGAACAACCCTTTTTTCGTTGAAGACCTCAGAAGACAAGTCAACGCCAGCCCGGGACTTGCTATCTTCAAGCTCGATTACCATGGGGACCCAAGTCCTCAAAACTCAGAATACCTGATCTCAATAGGTCCTGCACCTTATTCTTCAACTGAAAGCAGCTTTCCACATCATGACCAGGCGCACCCGAATGATACACACAATGCTGATCAGGCCTATACCACCACCGAGGGTTGACGGGTATAGCCGGCGGGTCTCTGGGAGTAATCAAGTTTCGCTCTATCAAAGAGGGATACAGCTCTGTGTATGACATAGGAATCGGGTCAAAGATGATCTTCTTCCTCTCATTACTTGTACTGGCTTGATTACCATTGTGAGGCTGGTAAGCCTGCTGCTGAGGACGATGTTGTTGATGTTGATATTGCTGAGTTGGTCTTCTCTACTGTTGTTGAGTTGCCGGAATAGTCACAGCAGCAGCCTGACGATACTGTCCTCTGTTCACATTCCTCCGACGGTGTACAGCATTTGTTTCACTCTCTCCCCTTTTGGGTGCCCCAGAGAATGGCTTCTTAGAACTCGAAGAGCTTGAAGAGCCAGGATCTTGAATCTTTCCTGCTTTAATGAGACTCTCAGTCCTCTCCCCACAGACAACAACATCAGAAAAGCTACTGAACGGGCAGCTTCCCATACGGTCCATGAACACTCCCTGCAGTGTTCCGATGAACATGTCAGTCAGCTCTCTCTCCAACATCGGAGGTTGTACTGTAGCGGCTAGCTCGCGCCACCTCTGGGCGTACTCTTTGAAGCTCTCACCAGTCTTCTGACACAAGCTTTGCAGTTGGGTTCGGCTCGGAGCCATATCCATATTGTGTTTATACTGCCTCAAGAAGGCCTCACCCAGATCTCTCCAACAGCGGATAGAATCTCTCTTAAGTTCCATGTACCAATCCAAGGAAGCCCCAGATAAGCTATCCTGGAAGAAATACATCCACATTTTCTCATCGTCTGTGTAAGCAGAGATTTTCCGATAATAAGCCTGCACGTGAGTGCGAGGACAAGAAGTGCCATTGTATTTGTCAAAGGACGGCACTTTGAATTTGTAGGGGATCCTCAACCCATCAACCAAACCCATATCAGTAACATCAAAGCCCAACGAGTTCTGACACTCCATGGCACAAATCTTCTCAGCAAGGGCGTCAACTTTCCGATCCCTCTCTTCAGTCCTTACAACCTCATCATCATCACTGAGGAGAGTAAACATATCCTCTTGTCGGTCAACCAACGGAGCAGGATGACGAATAGGAGCATGGGTTGCTCTGGCATTAACAGTCTCTGCAGCAAGAGGCTGTCCATTGATTCTGATACCCCTCAATTCATCACCCACGGCATAGTCACTGACGGGCATAGTAGCAGTAACAGTGTCATTAACAAGGACCCCCCCTGGTGAAGCACGGTTGGACGGCGGAATCACGGCTTCCTGTCTCTGGGCTAAGGCACGCAGCTCCTCTTGCCCCTGAACAACCCCTTGCATCATGCTCATGAATTGGGCCATATTAGCCCTCATCTCAGCCAACTCAGCCTGAACTTGATCCATACTTCTCTGTTGATTCAGTCTGGTTGAGTAACGGTGCGGTCGTTGATCAGCAGTCCTGCCTTGGACAGGAACCAGAGTGAGAAGTCTCTCCCAAACATGTCTGTAATGCAAGGATGATATGTGCATGATGCGGATGCTATTTTATCATGAATGATCCTGATAAAGGATATGCACATGCGGGTTAATTTTTTTTTTTTTTTATGCATTATTTTTTGAAAATAAACATGCTATGATGCAAATGATGCGAACATGACTGGCAGGTTGTGCATCCCAGAACACAGGATTAAAGCTTCGGCTTGAACTCGGAACCACAATTCATCTGAAACCCAAAGTCATCTGAGGAACTGTCATCTGAAGAACCAAGAGTCACCAACAGGATCACAAGTCACCAACAAGTCATCGACTGTACCTGTAATAATGATCATTCCCTCCCCACTCACGGGTGTCATCTAGGCCAGGGTAAGGTCGAGAGAAACGCAGGATAAACAACCCTTTCAAGAGTATCATCCTGTTCACACCCGATGTATGCACCGATAATACCCCATCAGAGTGTGAACTGCTCGTGATATCAATGTTCCGCTAAGTGGCGCAATACCACCCGCTTCCCATGAATCACTCTATTCCTAGGTTTCCTAGATTGCACTCATAGCCTGGGTATTGGGCCTTTTACCTCAAGTAACTCCCACCCCAACAGAGAGACAACACAGCACAGCCAGATGAACAGATGAAAACGAATGAATGCAAACATAAATGCAAACAAAAACAAAATGAATGCAATAAACGAAACAGCAAAAGCAACCAAAACCCTATCCTAGAAAACGCTAGGAGAGACTCGCTTAGGGAAGATGGACCAGCAAGAGGTCAACTTCTCTATTTTCCCCAGCAGAGTCGCCAGCTGTCGCATTACGCGAAAAACCGGCGGGAAACAAAAATAACAGAGCCGCCACCGTGCGTTATTTATCCCAAAAGAGGGAAAGGAAACACTCGAAGTAAACCTGGAAAAGACATGGTCTCGCGACCAGAGAGGGATGGGATCGGGAGTCGGTTATGCGAAGGGAAGGTATTAGCACCCCTACGCATCCGTCGTACTCGACGGGATCCACGCACAAAAGGAAGGATAAGGTTGCTAAACGCTGCTCAAACATCAAACACTGGCTGAAAGAGACACAGAAAACAAAAGAAACTAACTCGGCAGGATATCGCATCCTGGGCCTACGTAGTCTGTCAGGCACAGACATCAGAGTCGACGTAGTTCGGGACAAGGGGAACGTGCTCGCTAGGATGTCGCATCCTATGCATACGTATCTTCTCGGACTGAAGAAGAATCAGAGCACTCATAGCTCGGCTAACGCACGCCAAACAAAACCACACAGGAAACCGACTGCCAATCGCTGGACTTACGTCAGACTCCACACAAAAAGGCAAACATGGAGATCGAATGCCAATCGCTGGACTTACATCATACTCCGAACCAACAAACACACACTGGAAACCAACTGCCAATCGCTGGACTTATGTCAGACTCCAAACAAAACAAACCAGACACAGGAAACCGACTGCCAATCGTTGGACTTACGTCAGTCTCCAAACACACACAAAGGGGTTACAAAAGAAAAAGGGTGCCCGGAGAGATCAGCTCATCTCCTGCCTACGTACCTCATCTGGTATGAGGATCAGGGCGACGTAGTTCCCCTACGCAGGGAAAGAACTTCTAACCTAACCAGAGACTAGGAAATGACAAACTAGAAGGGAGACTAACTCGAGCCTAATAGTTATCATGCAAATTCACCATGGTCCTAGGTTAAGGTTTCTAGCTAACTTGCACAGAGAGAAAGCTATCCTAAGCAGCACAAGCAAAGCAATCATTCACACAATTAGCACACACTATATACAAACAAAGTGGGCTCACACAGGGTTAGGCTTTAGTCAAGGGGTCATGTCAACCTCGACAAACAAGCCACTGTAACAGGGTGATGTTAGCTCTTAACCCTAACATTGAGAGTTA
Source organism: Lathyrus oleraceus (assembly GCF_024323335.1). Taxonomy (NCBI): domain Eukaryota; kingdom Viridiplantae; phylum Streptophyta; class Magnoliopsida; order Fabales; family Fabaceae; genus Lathyrus; species Lathyrus oleraceus. The sequence continues at coordinate 96,601,203 of NC_066580.1, read as the reverse complement.
GGGTGAAGCAGATGAAAATAGGAAGTGAGGGGTGTGCCTCACAGCTCTTATCCCTGGCCTGGGAGAGCTTGACTCAAAGTGAAGGTGTGGGAGTCAGAAAGTAGGAACTCTTCTATCCACGTATAACTGACACAACAAAGATTTTGGGTTAATATCCACAATGCATCAACACGAGGTGTGTGAGCAAAGTGGATGACACACTGAGTAGCAGGAGATGGACTACACATCTCTTGTATCTGCCAATGCCTCTTCACTTAGGAGGTCTTAGATATGTACAGGGGACAAAGATAAACAAACACAAGCATTGCCTCTTAAGGAGGACTTCAGACAGGTGCCTGCCCAAGTAACAAGACAGGTCTTCCAGACTACATGCAGTCAGAAAGTTATACCTCAAGTGGTTAAGCAACCAAGCAACAGCACAAAGCAAGTTCAAAAGAACTTTAGCAACTAATGTACCTGAAAACAATCTAACTCAGTCAGTACACAACTCACAAAGTCAAACAGACAATCCAAAAGTCAACAGACATAGTCAAACAGACAACAAGTGCAAGCTACAATGTGCAAGGCACAAGCTCAGCTCAAATGAGCTAAATCACCTACAAAACAACTCAATGTTAATCAACATCAACCAAATAGGCCACTCAAACCAATGAATCAATTCCTCAAGGCCATATGCATCTTGTCCTGAAAACAAAGCTCAAACATAAGCACAAACCACTAGGACAAGGCCTAGGGTCAAAGTGGGAGAAATAATCCAAAACAGAACATGAAAATTGACATGAATCAAGCTCAACCAATTAAGAACATAATCCAAAAGGTCTCATGTCAATAGCATCAACCAATTTCATTTTACAAATCAATCATGGCAAGACATGCAAGTTGGAAACTCATTGAAGCAACATAATGAACAAATCCACATTAATTCAAAAATGAGTCAATAAGTCCCAAGAAAAATCATGGCTAAACAGAACACAAAACATGATCAACACACCAAAAATCAAGGCATTTGGACAAGTTTAAACATGGCAATCAAATTTCATAAGGCAAGGTGGGCATAAACAAGCTCAAATAGGGCACAATATACTACACCAACTTAGCACAAGCCTAAAACAGAATTGACAAATGATAAATGTCTCAAACCAAAGCCACAATAAACTTCAAAGTGTCTAGAAGCAATGTGAAAAATTTCAAATCCATATGATACACAACCATCATTTCACAAATCATTGAAGTTCATGACTATTCAAAAGTTCAAACATGACTAACCAGCAAGGAAAATACCAAACAAATCCGAAATGAATCCAAAAATTCCACAAAAATTCATGATCAATCCTAACATCCAGAAGAAGCATGATGCAAAAAATCACATCATTTGGCATTTATTTGGCATGGCAAAGAAAATCAACAAGTGGAGCAAGCAATGGTGTGACACACATTGTCACACCTAAATTAAACAGATCATATCTCAACAACCAGAAATGAGAAAAATGCAAACTAAACACCAAAATGTCAAGGAATGAATCTAGTTTCATCATGTAAATTTCCAGAAGCATTGGATTAAAACTCATCATTTCACAAAGCATATGGCAAGCAAGGTACAAAACATGATACATGCACACAATCCCTAGGCAAAATTAAAATCCATCCGAGCACAAATTCTGGAAAAATCATCAAAAAATAGTAGACACAATAAGGAGAACAATGCAAAAATCCACACATTTTTTGGATGATTATTTATTGAGTTATGATTTTTGGAAGTGAAGAAAAAAATTAAAAACACATGAAATGGCATGTATGAACATGGATGAGAAAAGGAAATAAAATGGAATGGCATTTTTGGATTTGTCTCCACCAAGGATCGAACCGAGTTGGATTTTGAAATGAGGCGCTCAGTTAAGTGAAACGCACCGTTTCACTTAACTGATGTGGCACGGTCATGCGCTATCAGCCAATCATAATGCCACGCCAAGCTGAGCTGGACCAATGCATGGACATAAACATGAAAACACATGCAGAATACGCGCTGGACGGATCAAATGGCTTCTGGACATGAAAACCCTAGGATATTCATCAACATTCATCGTGTTCTTGAGCTCAAGAACACATGTTCATAGAAATTGAAAACCAGCATATCATTGGACTCGTCTTCCATCATACATCACAGATCAATGATTATTTTGCCCTAATTCAACCTATGTTCAAAGTTTCGAGCAAGAGAAGTTTCATGTATCAATCTTAGATCTAACATATCTCACTCGTTTCTCCATGAAAATCAATGAGACAAAGCTCAGCATACTCAGGGATGAAAGATCTACCACATGCACATAAACATTTCAAGAATTGAGGAACTCGAAATCTAACCTTCAAGGAAGTGCAGAAATGAAATTGTAGCTTTCAGGCCTTGAGAAGTCCAAACAGGTGATCCTATGCTCTTGTACAATGGAATGGATGAAGATTTAGAGGTTAAGCTTGCACGATTTGGCCAGAAAATCCAACTGCCATTAATGGATGCAACCTTCAACAGTCTTCAAATCAGCTCGAAAATTGATGGATCTTGCTTCCAAAATGTCCAATTATGCTTGTGAATGAAGGATTAACCAAGAACAAAGCAAGGTTTATGAAGAAATTTGCAGAAAAAATTGAGAACACAATGTGAAGAAAAGTGTGAAATAGATCTAGATCTGAGAATTATGAACTGTTAATCCAATTTCTGTTATGATTATGTTATATATATGCTGTGCTAATGAAACTCTTAATCACAATTAAGCCAATGCAAGTGGATTAAGCTAAAACCAAGTGTTTATGCAAATTGTCCAATTCACCCTCATGTATGTAAAGCAATGCTACAGTACCCGAGTTTGGCTTGGAATTCATTCAGAAATCTGTTTTGAAGCAAATGCAATTGGTGGGAAGTGAAAACAAAGCTTAATTTTCAAATTTGGAATTTCCCTCCAAAATTCAAATGAAAAGTCCAATATTTTTGTGATCAAAATTCATGGAATATGATGCATGAATTGGATAGTGCATGTCAAGAGAGAAATGTTGCAAAAAGAACCATCTCATTTGGCCTTATGGTTAAAAAGTTATGCATGCTTGAAGTTCAAATTCACTTGGCCATGATTGATCCATATCTTCTCAACCATACATGAGAAATTCATGTTCTTGGACTTTTTGGAAATGGGAGAGCAAGATCTTCAACTTTCATGTTGGACAAAATTTCATTTGAAGCTTGCTTGGTGATGTAATCTTGAGGAGAAAACCTTTCCATTTTTGGCAATTTCAAATTACAGGTCACTTACTATTTTTGGAAACATTTCATCAGACCTCAAATTCTTCATTGTTGATGTTTGAAATGTCAAATGAGACTTGTATGGACATGAATGAGGCCTCTCTAACCATCTCCCACCTTCAAATCCATGATTGAATGCACAGTTGACTTTTGTTGACTTTCTAGGGTTTCAGATGAATGCATCTTTGACTGATGAGCTTTGAGCCTTCAATGCTTGACCAAACCACTTCAAAATGATCCTTGAATCATATGAACTCATTGAACCAACCCTAGGGCTTTGCTTCAATAGGAAATGCACTTGCTTGCTTGCACAACTGGATCTCCTGACCAGTCTTGATTGATTTTGCCCGATGACTGTTGACTATGCAATGGACAATGCAAATCTTAATGACCTAAAATGAAAATGAATGTACAAAATGGGAGGTGCAAATTTGAGGTGCTACACCCACGAACCTGCTTTTTAGTTTTCGGTTCAGGCATTTCTCGAATAGCTTTGACTTTCGCTGGATCAACCTCAATCCCTTTCTCACTGACAATGAAGCCTAACAGCTTCCCGGATCTCACTCCAAACGTACACTTGTTTGGGTTCAGCCTCAGTTTGAACTTTCTCAATCTGTCAAACAACTTCTGCAAATTAACCAGGTGCTCCTCTTCTGTCTGCGACTTCGCAATCATATCATCCACGTACACTTCAATCTCTTTGTGCATCATGTCATGAAAGAGAGTCGTCATAGCCCTCTGATAGGTAGCACCGGCATTCTTCAGCCCAAATGGCATCACCTTATAGCAGAACGTGCCCCAAGGCGTAATGAATGTCGTCTTTTCCATGTCTTCTGGCGCCATCTTAATCTGATTATACCCAGAAAAACCATCCATGAAAGAGAAAACCGAGGATTGAGCCATATTATCAACCAATACATCAATGTGAGGTAATGGGAAATCATCTTTCGGACTCGCTCTATTCAAATCCCGGTAATCGACACACATTCTGACTTTGCCATCCTTCTTCGGCACGGGAACGATGTTGGCCACCCACGGGGGATAGGTCGTCACTGACAAGAAACCGGCATCGAACTGCTTCTGAACCTCTTCCTTGATTTTAACAGCCATATCAGGACTAGTTCTGCGAAGCTTCTGCTTGACTGAAGGACACTCTTCTCTGAGAGGTAGTCTATGCACCACAATATCGGTATCCAACCCAAGCATATCCTGATACGACCAGGCGAATATCTCCACATACTCTCTCAGCATCTCAATCAACCTGTTCTTGACATCCGCCTTCAAAGCAGCCCCGATCTTGATATCTCTTCTGGCGTCCTCAGTACCAAGATTAATAATCTCCAACTCCTCCTGATGAGGTTGGATGACCCTCTCCTCCTGCTTCAACAATCTGACCAATTCTTTAGGGAGTTCACAGTCTTCATCACTCTCCTTTTCAGCTTGGTAGATGGGATTATTGAAATCATACTGAGCCATAACAGAACTGTTCATAGTGGATTCCGTGATATCACTTCTGCATGTTTAATGCTTTGTTTTAGAAAAAGAGTTCAAGAAAGTCACAAAAAACAAAAACATTGCCATTTTTATTTTTTTGAAAAATGAAAACAAAAATAGAAAGACAGGGATCACAAAATTGTTTGCAAAACGTCCTTTATTAATGATAATCATTGAAAAAACATGATGAGGCCCTACAATGAACCGCTACATCTTGGGCAGAACGTAGGGTTTTGTGCAGAATGAAAAAACAAAAGAAAATTACTCTGTTTGAAGAGTAACTTGGACCACATCTTCAGCCGTCCAGTTGTTGATCATCTCCCCTGGTGCACACGGGTGAACCCAGTTGTCGAGATCACAATCACTGTCTCCATCTTCACTACCGACCGCAAAGACGTCACCGTGATTCATCAGCCCAGCGCTAGTAAAGGTACTCGGACCTGTCTGCATACCCTGCTCCGCCTGCAGAGGTTGATAGCCAATTCCGAACTTATCCTCTTTGATAGGCAAATCCACCATCTTACCCCAGCCTTCAGCTCTACCAGAGTCAACAACCTCATTGGCCTGCTTATACGATGCAATTGAGGCACCTGGCTTCTTCTGCTCAGCAAAAGCCACCCTCTCAAGAGCAACAGTCTCAAATGCTTGACATAAGGTCTCATGGATCTCACCATCCACCTCTACATATTTGAAAGAGGATAGGTGACTCACCAGAATATCTTCTTCACCGCACACGGTCACAATCTGACCGTTCCAGACATATTTCAACTTCTGGTGGAGAGTTGACGAAACTGCCCCAGCTGCATGAATCCACGGACGCCCCAACAAACAACTGTATGCTGGCTGGATGTCCATCACATAGAAGACAATGTCGAAAACCTCCGGACCTATCTTTACTGGCAAGGTGACTTCACCAAAAACAGACTGTTTGGATCCATCGAATGCACGCACAATCAGGTCACTTGGAGTGAGGATAACCCCTTCCACATCAATCTTTTTCAGAATCTGCTTAGGCAACACGTTCAGCGACGAGCCAGTGTCTACCAACACGTGAGACAACACAGCACCCTTGCACTCCATGGTGATATGCAAGGCCTTGTTATGGTTACGTCCTTCAGGCGTCAAGTCCAAATCGGTGAACCCCAACCCATGCCTGGTGCTCACGTTGGCAATCACTCCCTCCAGCTGGTTGACAGATATCTCCTGAGGCACGTAAGCCATATTCAGCATCTTCAACAGGGCATTACGATATGCCTCAGAGCATAGCAGCAATGAGAGAATAGAGATCTTGGACGGAGTCTGATTCAGCTGATCTACAATCTTGTAGTCACTCTTCTTGATTATTTTCATAAACTCCTCCACGTCCTTCTCAAATGAACCCTCAGGCGCCTCCTTTTGAGCTGGTTCTTCATCAACCACAGCCTGTTTGCCTTTAGCCTTGGCAAGAGCCTCGGCATTGTTATCTCTTAAAGGTTGCGGAGCAAACAGACGACCACTCCTAGTAAAACCTCCTGGTCCGCCAACATTGTCCACAACTGGACTTACCACCACAGGAGCTCTTACTGGCACACTAATAGTCACAGGAGACTGATTTGCTGGCCTAACCTGATTCTCAGCCCTTCGGTTACTGCGGTAAGCATTGTCATATCTCCATGGCACAGCCCTACTGTCAACAGCCCTTCTGCCCGGAGCAACAATGGTAGTTGGATTACCGACGGTAACTGGTGCAGAAATGGTAACAGGAGTACCACTAGCTGCAGGCGCATTAACAACCCTCTGGCCACGTCCCTCGGACGGTTTGAAGTAGATAGTGACAGTTGACACCATCCCACGACCTCTAACGGCCCGACTGAATTGCAAACAGCCTTCATCAAGCAAACTTTGAATACCAGCCCTCAATTGATCATAACCGTTCTCAGATTCGGCACAATCAACACAGCCCTCACAACAGCCCGGGTCTATGCCCCCATTCAACAACTGAGCCTTCACGACTGACAGCGGAGTTTGAACATCTTCAACACAGACCACCAGATCTTCGGCTTCATCCCCTTCGATATTATTCACTCTGTGTGCACCATGCGGAGGCATAGGGTTATTTACAACATTCGGCACAGGAGCAAAATTGATAGTTTTAGCGTCAATTAGGTCCTGGACTTTATGATGAAAAGCCCTGCAATTCTCAATGTGGTGCCCCGGTGCACCAGAATGGAAATCACAACGCACGTTGGCATCATACCCAGGTGGTATTTTTGTCAACGGTGCCATGGTCCTCAACTCCACAAACCCTAGTCTGAGCAACTCAGGTAGCAACTCAGCATAGGTCATCGGTAAAGGTTCAAAACGTCGATCAGGCATCCTCTGTCTAGGCTGATACGGACGTTGCTGTTGTTGTTGTTGTTGCGGTTGTTGTTGAACTCTCTGTTGTTGCTGTTGTTGACGAGGTTGAGGTGCTGGAATGGTTACAGCAGCAACCTGACGATACTGATTTCTATTCACAACCCTCTCTCCATGTTGCACAGCACTGGCTTCACCCTCTCTCCGACGAGGTGCCCCAGCAAACGGCTTCTTCGAAGACGAAGACCCTGCATCCTGAATTTTCCCGACTTTGATCAAACTTTCTGTCCTCTCACCACAAATTACCACATCTGAAAAACTACCGAATGGGCAGCTTCCCATCCGGTCCATGAAAACACCCTACAGAGTACCAATGAACATGTCAGTTAACTCCCTCTCCAGCATAGGGGGTTGTACTCTTGCAGCCAATTCACGCCACCTCTGGGCGTACTCCTTGAAGCTCTCTCCAGATTTTTGGCAAAGACTCTGCAGCTGAGTCCGGCTCGGCGCCATGTCCATGTTGTGTTTATATTGCCTCAAGAAGGCCTCACCCAGATCTTTCCAGCATCGGATAGAATCTCTCTTCAGTTCCATGTACCAATCCAAGGAAGCTCCAGATAAGCTATCCTGGAAGAAATACATCCACATTTTCTCGTCATCGGTATAAGTAGAGATCTTCCTATAATAGGCCTGCACGTGGGTGCAAGGGCAAGAAGTACCATTGTATTTGTCGAATGAGGGCGCTTTGAATTTGTAAGGGATCCTCAACCCTTCCACCAAACCCATATTAGTCACATCAAACCCAAGAGAGTTCTGACATTCCATAGCCCTGATTTTCTCAGCAAGGGCATCAACTTTACGGTCCCTCTCTTCAACTCTCACCACATCACCATCATCTTCACTGAGCAGAGTGAACATGTCCTCTTGTCTGTCAACAAGCGGAGCAAGATGACGAATCGGAGTCGGGGTAGCTCTGGCATTAATAGTCTCTACAGCAAGAGGTTGTCCGTTGATTCTGATCCCCCTTAACTCATCACCCATAGCATAATCATTGGCGGGAGCAGCAGCAGCAACATTCTCATGAACGGGCACACCCACAGGTGAAGCACGATTGGACGGCGGAATCACAGCTTCCTGTCTCTGGGCTAAGGCACGCAGCTCCTCTTGCCCCTGAACAACCCCTTGCATCATCGTCATAAACTGGGCCATGTTTGCCCTCATCTCAGCCAATTCTGCCTGAACCTGGTCCATATTCCTCTGATGATTCAATCTGGTTGAGTAGCGGTGCGGTCGTTGATCAACTATCCTGCCTGACACAGGAACCAGAGTGAGAAGTCTCGAACAAGAACACCTGTTATGCAAAATGATATGTGTATGATGCGTGTGATGCATATGCGGGTTAACTTTTCTTTTTCTATGCATTATCATTATTTTTTCGAAAATAAACATGCTATGATGCAAATGATGGAGCCATGACTGGTCGGCTGAGTATCACGCGGCACGGGATCAAAGCTTCGGCCTGAATTCGGAACCACAAAGTCATCTGAAACCCAAAGTCATCTGAACCCATACTTCTGAACCGCGTCACCGTCTGAGCAACTACTCTCAAATTCAGCCCAGGGATCCGAAATAAACGGAACCCTCTGATCAAAACCAGGGTCAAACCTCCGGCGTCCAGAAATACAGATCCATAAATCCGGCCTATGGTCACCAACACAGCATCACTGGCAGAAATTTGTACTTGCAAGAATCAAACCCTCCCTTCACGGGTGAATTCTAACAAGGTCATCCTAAGGCGGACAATGGTCTCAACAATCGGGCAAAGATACTCAACGGGTTTGCCCTTTCGGGTGTGCCGTTGCAGCTCTCTTAAGATCGTCTAAACCAAAGATCCGGGAAAGAAAGGTCACCGAAGTCAATAGCCCTAAAGAGATAACCCAACCAAAGTGGAATACCCCACAAAGGAAGAGCTCACTCAGAAGAACCTCGTCCGGCTTGTGGTATGTCACGTCGCAACAACATGCCCAACCGACATGTGAGGAACGTGAGACCACACTAGTCCTAGGTGTATACTCGGGCCTGAGTTTTAGCCCCACTCAGAACACCCACCCCAAATCAGAGAAACCGCCTGTACAGAGGACAGCAAAATGATAGTATGATGCATGCAAACATTTTATGCAAATATATACACAACATAATAATCATAAATGCAATAAATAGAGCAACACAAGCAACCAAACCCTATCCTAGAGAGCGCTAGGAGAGACTCGCTTAGGGAAGATGGACCAGCAAGAGGTCAACTTCTCTATTTTCCCCAGCAGAGTCGCCAGCTGTCGTATTACGCGAAAAACCGGCGGGAAAACGAAAACAACAGAGCCGCCACCGTGCGTTATTTATCCCAAAGAGGGAAAGGAAACGCTCGAAGTAAACCTGGAAAGAACATGGTCTCGCGATCAGAGAGAGATGGGATCGGGAGTCGGTTATGCGAAGGGAAGGTATTAGCACCCCTACGCATCCGTCGTACTCGACGGGATCCACGCACAAAAGGAAGGATAAAGGTTGCTAAACGCTGCTCAAACATCAAACACTGGCTGGAAAGAACACAGAAAACAAGAGAAACAGGACTCGGCAGGATATCGCATCCTGGGCCTACATAGTCTGTCAGCCACAGACATCAGAGTCGATGTAGTTTGGACGGGGGAAACGTGCTCGCTAGGATGTCGCATCCTATGCATACGTATCTTCTCGGACTGGAGAAGAATCAGAGCACTCGTAGCTCGGCTAACGCACGCCAAACAAAACACAAACGCAGGAAACCGACTGCCAATCGCTGGGCTTATGTCAGACTCCACACAAACAGGCAAACATGGAGGTCGAATGCCAATCGTTGGACTTACATCATACTCCGAACCAACAAACACACACACAGGAAACCGACTGCCAATCGCTGGACTTATGTCAGACTCCAAACAAAACAAACCAGACACAGGAAACCGACTGCCAATCGCTGGACTTATGTCAGACTCCGAACACACGCAAGGGGTTGAAAAAGAAAAAGGGCGCCCGGAGAGATCTGCTCATCTCCTGCCTACGTACCTCATCTGGTATGAGGATCAGGGCGACGTAGTTCCCCTACGCAGGGAAAGAACTTCTAACCTAACCAGAGACTGGGAAATGACAAACTAGAAGGGAGCCTGACTCGAGCCTAATAGTTATCATGTTAATTCACCATGGTCCTAGGTTAAGGTTTCTAGCTAACTTGCACAGGGAGCAAGCTATCCTAAGCAGCACAGGCAAAGCCAACATACACAAATAGCACACACTATATACAAACAAAGTGGGCTCACACAAGGCTAGGCTTTAGTCAAGGGGTCATGTCAACCTCGACAAACAAGCCACTGTAACAGGGTGATGTTAGCTCTTAACCCTAACATTGAGAGTTAGGGTGAAGCAGATGAAATAGGAAGTGAAGATAAGACTTCACAGCTCTTATCCCTGGCCTGGGAGAGCTTGACTCAACTAGAAGGTGTGGGAGTTCAGAAAGTAGGAACTCTTCTATCCACATATGACTGACTCAACAGAGATCTTGGGCCATTATCCACAATGCATCAACACAAGGTGTGTGAGCAAAGTGGATGACTCACTGATTAGCAGGAGATGGACTACACATCTCTTGTATCTGCCAATGCCTCTTCACTTAGGAGGTCTTTGATATGTACAGGGGACAAAGATAAACAAACACAAGCATTGCCTCTTAAGGAGGACTTCAGACAGGTGCCTGCCCAAGTAACAGGACAGGTCTTCCAGACTACATGCAGTCAGAGAGTTATCCCTCAGATGGTTAAGCAACCAAGCAGCAAAAGCAAGTTCAAAAGAACTTAAGCAACTTATGTACCTGAAAACAATCTAACTCAGTCAGTATACAAGTCAAAAAGTCAAACAGACAATCAATAGTCAACAGTCCACAGTACACAGTCAAACAAGCAATGCAACAATGTGCAAGGCACAAGCTCAAATACAAATGTCTTGGCATTAACCTAAAAAACAACTCAAAGTTAGTCAACATCAACCAATTTAGTCAACTCAAGCAAGTGAATCAATCCCAATATCGTCATGTGCTTCTTAACCTGAAATCAAAACTCAAACATAAGCAACAAACCACTAGGACAAGGCCTAGGGTCAAAGGTGGAGAAAAAATCCAAAACAGAACATGAAATTTGACATGAATTAACTTAAGTCAACTAAGAACACAATCCAAAAGGTCTCATGTCAATAGCATTTACCAAATTCATTTCACAAATCAATCATGGCAAGGTATGCAAGTTGAAAGCACATTGAAACAACAGAATGAACAAATGCACATTAATTCAAAAATGATCCAATAAATCTCAACAAAATTCATGGCTAAACAGAACACACAACATGATCAGCACACCAAAAATCAAGGCATTTGGACATGATTAAGCATGGTAATAAAATTCCATAAGGCAAGGCTAGCACAAACAAGCTCAAATAGGACACCAAATGATACATCAAATTAGCACAAGCCTAAAACAGAATTGGAACATGGTAAAGACCTCCAACCAAAGCCAAAACAAACTTCAACATGTCTAGAAACAATGTGAAAAATTTCACATTCATATAATAAAGCACAAGCATTTCACAAATGAATGAAATTCAAGACTATTCAAAAGTGCACAAATGACCATTCAGAGTGAAAAATCTCAAACAAATCAGAAATCAAACCAAAATTTCCACAAAAAATCATGATTAATCACAACATCCATAAGAAGCATCATACAAAAAATCACATCATTTGGCATTTATTTGGCATGGCAAAGAAATTCATCAAGTTGAGCAAGCAAAGGTGTGACACACATTGTCACACCTACATTCAAAGGATCATAACTCAGCAACCACAAATGAGAAAAATGCAAACTCAACAGCAAAATGTCCAGCAAGATGTCTAATTTAAGCATACCAAATTTCAAAAGCATTGAATTAAAACTCATCATTTCACAAGAGATATGGCAAGCAAGGTTCAAAACGCATACATGTTAACAAACCCTAGGCAAAATTAAAATCCATCCAGGCACAAATTGTGGGAAAATGCTCATAAAAACTAGAAACAATGAGGAGCAAGATGCAAAAATCCACATATTATTTGGATTAATATTTATTGAGTTATGAATTTTTAAAGTGGAAGAAAAATTAAAGAAACATGAAAGAAGCATAGCATGAATGGATGGAGAAAATGACATAAAATGTGAATGCCATATTTGGATTTGCCCTCGCCAGGATTCGAAGGGAAGCAGAATTTGAATTGAAGCGCTATCATGTGAAACGCGCCGTTTCACTTAATCTACGTGGCCAAGCGAAGGGCTCATAGCCAATCATAATGCCATGCGTACACCACGTGGACCAATACATGTCCACAAACACTTAAACACAGGCAAACAGGCGCTGGAAAGATCAAAAGGATTCTGGAAACGAAAACCCTAACTTCTTCATCATGTTCATCACGTTCTTCATACTCAAGAACACATGTTCACAGAAATTAAAAATAAACATATCAATGGATTCCTCTCTCAACATACATCCCTAATCTAAGCATGATTTAACCTAATTCCACATATCATGAACAAATCGAGGCAAAGAACATTCACATGTCAAACTTAAAATCACCATAACTAACACAATACTTCATGAAAATCATTGATCTAAAGCTCAGCATGCTCAGTGTTGAAGGATCTACAACTATCACCTATCAATTTCACGAATTAATGGAATCGAATTCTGACCTTGTTGAAGATGCAGAAGTGAAATAGGTGATTTCAGGCCTTGAGAAGCATAAACAGATCTTCCTAAGCTCTTGTATGATGGAATGGATGAAGGTTTGAAGGTTAATCGAGCTTGATTTGTCCAGAATTTCCAACTGCCGTTGATGAGTGCAAGCTTCGAGCTGCTTCAAATCTCTATGAAATCCTCTGAATCTTGCTTCCAAAATGCTCAATTATGCTTATGGATGATGAATCAATCAAGAACAATGCAATGTGTTTGTAGAATTTTGATGAAAAGTTTGAGAGAACAAAGTGAAGAAAATTTCAGATCTGGAAATTGTGATGTGTTTATGCAGTTTTCTGTTATGCTTAGGCTTATATATGAGCTCTTAATCATGTTTGCTAATCATGCTTAACCAATTGCCAATGGATTAGTGAAAAGAGAGTGTAAATGCAAATTGGCCAATGCACCTCATGCATGAAATTACCAATGGAACAGTGCACGAAATTGGCTTGGAAATCATTTGAAATTCTGTTTTGAGCCAAGTGCAAATGGTAAAATGTGAAAACAATGCTTAATTTTCAAATTTGGAATTTCCCTCCAAAATTTAAATGAAAATGCAAATATTTTTGTGATGGAAATGCATGGCTTATGATGCATGATTTGGATAGTAGAGATCAAAACATGAATGTTGCAAAAAGAACCACTTCATTTGGCCATTTGGTTAAGAAGTTATGCATGTTTGAAGTTCAAGTTCACTTGGCCATGATTGATCCATATCTCTTCAACCATACATGATAAATTCATGATCTTGGACTTTTTGGAAATGGGAGAGCAAGATCTTCAACTTTCATGTTGGACAAAATTTCATTTGAATCTTTCTTGATGATGTAATCTTGAGGAGAAAACCTTTCCATTTTTGGCAATTTCAAATTACAGGTCACTTACTATTTTTGGAAAGTTTCCATCTGACCTCAAATTCTTCAATGTTGATGTTTGAAATGTCAAATGAGACTTGTATGGACATGAATGAGGCCTCTCTAACCATCTCCCACCTTCAAATCCATGATTGAACTGACATTTGACTTCTGTTGACTTTCTAGGTATTTAGATGAATTGTTCACTGACTGATGATCTTTGAGCATCCAATGCTTGACCAAATCTCTTCAAAATGATCCCTAGGTCACATGAACTCATTGGCCCAACCCTAAGGCTTTGATTCCATAGGAAAGGCACCTGCTTGCTTGCACAACTGAATCTCCTGACCAGTCTTGACTGATGACTTGGTGGACTATGCAATGGACAATGCAATGTTAATGACCTAAAATGAGAATGAATGTACAAAATGGGAGGTGCAAATTTGAGGTGCTACAGGAAGGATTAATGCATAATTTGTTATCCATAAGTCAATTAAGTGATAACGGTTATGACGTGATCTTTAATCAAAAAACATGTAAAGCCATAAATCAAAACAATGGTTCTGTCCTATTCACAGGCAAGAGGAAAAAGAATATTTATAAAATTAATCTTTTTGATTTAAAAGAACAAAATGTGAAATGTCTGATGTCTGTTCACGAAGAGCAATGGGTATGGCATAGACGCTTGGGCCACATTAGCATGAGAAAACTATCTCAGCTAAATAAACTCGAGTTAGTCAGAGGCCTACCTAAACTGAAGTTTTCTTCAGATGCTCTATGTGAAGCATGTCAGAAAGGAAAATTTTCAAAAACTTCTTTCAAAAAGAAAACTATTGTTACCACCTCTAAGCCTCTGGAACTTCTTCACATTGATTTATTTGGTCCTGTGAAAACAACATCAGTCAATGGAAAGAAGTATGGACTAGTCATTGTTGATGATTTCAGTCGCTGGACATGGGTGAAATTCCTAAAGCACAAGAGTGAGTCACACTCTGTATTCACTAGTTTCAGCTCCAAAGTGCAAAAAGAATTTCACTCTAAAATTATTAGAGTCAGAAGTGATCATGGTGGGGAATTTGAAAACAAAAATTTTGAGGAATTATTTGACTCTAATGGAATATCCCATGATTTCTCCTGCCCTAGAACTCCACAACAAAATGGAGTTGTAGAGAGGAAGAATAGGACACTCCAAGAGATGGCCAGAACCATGATCAATGAAACGAATGTGGCTAAGCACTTTTGGGCCGAAGCTGTAAATACAGCGTGTTATATTCAGAATAGAATCTCCATAAGAACTATTCTGGAAAAGACTCCCTATGAACTGTGTAAAGGAAGGAAACCAAACATTTCATATTTCCATCCATTTGGATGTTCTTGCTTTATTTTAAACACTAAAGAACATCTGAACAAGTTTGATTCCAAAGCACAGAAAGGTATTATGTTAGGATACTCAGAACGCTCTAAAGGCTACAGAGTATACAATATAGAAACCAAAATTGTGGAAGAATCAATTCATGTCAGATTTGACGATAAGCTTGACCCTGAAAAGTCAAAGCTAGTTGAAAATTTTGCAGATTTAGAAATCACTCTTGCAGGATCTGATAAAGCTCCAGAAGCACCTGCCACTCAGAACTCTGAGGAAATTAATTCCCCAGTAATCCCAAAGAAAGCTAAAAGTCGCATCAACGTATCTGAAGATTTGATTCTGGGCAACAAAGACGAACCTGTTAGAACCAGATCTACCTTCAGGACCTCTGAAGAGACGCCTCTGGGACTAGTATCTCTGATCGAGCCTACGTCCTGTGATGAAGCACTTCAAGATAACGACTGGGTTTCCGCTATGCAAGAAGAGTTAGATCAATTCACAAATAATGATGTCTGGGATCTTGTTACAAAGCCCAGAAGCACTCACGTTATTGGAACCAGATGGGTTTTCAGAAACAAGCTGAATGAGAAAGGAGAAGTCGTCAGAAACAAAGCTCGACTGGTAGCTCAAGGTTACAGTCAACAAGAAGGTATTGACTACAATGAAACCTTTGCTCCAGTCGCAAGGTTAGAATCTATTCGTCTTCTTGTATCTTTTGCTATTAACCATTCTATTAAATTATATCAAATGGATGTCAAGAGCGCATTCCTTAATGGTTATATATCAGAAGAAGTGTATGTTAACCAACCTCCAGGTTTTGAAAATCCAAATTTTCCAGAAGATGTTTTTAAACTTAAAAAATCTTTATATGGACTTAAACAAGCTCCCAGAGCTTGGTATGAACGTTTAAGTAATTTTCTTCTGGAACACAATTTTATTAGAGGGAAAGTTGACTCCACACTCTTCTGTAAGAACCTTAACAATGATCTCATGATATGTCAGATATATGTTGATGATATTATTTTTGGTTCTGCTAACGCCTCTGTTTGTCAAGAATTCTTTGAGTTAATGCAGGCAGAATTTGAAATGAGCTTAATGCAAGAACTAAAGTTCTTTCTAGGAATTCAAATTAACCAAACTTCAGAAGTCACGTACGTTCATCAAAGCAAATACATAAAAGATGTTCTGAAGAAATTTGACATGGCTGAATGCAACTCTGCAAAGACTCCCATGCATCCAACATGCATTCTTGAAAAGGAAGAAGTCAGTAAAAAGGTTTGTCAGAAGCTCTATCGTGGTATGATAGGCTCTCTTCTCTATCTGACTGCTACTCGACCTGATATTCTCTTTAGTGTCTGTCTCTGTGCCAGATTCCAATCAGATCCTAGAGAAACTCACTTAACAGCAGTTAAGAGAATTTTCAAATATCTGAAAGGAACTCCTAACCTGGGCCTGATGTATGAGAAAACATCAGAGTATAGACTTTCGGGTTACTGTGATGCAGATTATGCAGGAGATAGATTGGAACGAAAAAGCACATCTGGAAATTGTCAGCTCCTAGGAAATAATTTGATATCCTGGGCCAGCAAAAGACAGTCAACTATCGCTCTATCAACTGCAGAAGCAGAATACATCTCAGCATCACTGTGCACAACTCAGATGCTCTGGATGAAGAATCAGTTAGAAGATATACAAATCTTCGAGAGTAACATTCCTATCTTTTGTGATAATACTGCTGCCATTTGTTTAAGTAAGAATCCCATTTTACACTCCAGAGCTAAGCACATTGAAATAAAACATCATTTTATCAGAGACTATGTTCAGAAAGGGATAGTAATATTGAAGTTCATTGATACAGATCATCAATGGGCAGATATATTTACTAAGCCTTTAGCTGAAGATATATTTCTTTTTATCTTAGAGAATCTGAACATTCAAAATTGCCCTGAATAAATTGTGCCTCTGAAGATGTAAAATGAGACTCTGACAAAAACAAATGAGCTTCTGCCTCTGACTCTGATACTTCTACCAAGTTAAGAAGATATCTGAGTTAGAAATCTCCAGGAACCAATCCGTTGGTATTCCTGAAGATCAGATACATCAACACGTGGAGTGAATTGCGTCTAACCTTGGAACTTCTAGACAGCTGTCCAGAAGAAATTCAAAGGACAGACGTTTGAGATCTCCTCGAGCAGTGTGCATACTGTTGGGATTAGACATTCATTAATGAGCCATAATCATTTTTCCCTCTAAACGTGCTAACTTGGTTTTTGTGCTAAACTCTGATTTTTGTGTCGTTTTGCATGCGTTTCATTTAAGCATTTAAACACTTCTCTCACATTGTGCACACACTTCACTCTCACTCACTTTCTCAAACCAGCTCTCTCAGGCATTTCTGCAAGAAGTTCATCTTCATCTTGTTCTTCATCAACAATGGATTCTCAACAACAATCCGTGTTCAACTTTTCTCAACAAATGGACTCCAGCAACGCAGCTCAAAGCACAAGCATTCCTACTCCAACAGTTATAGGCGTAACTATAACACCAGTGTACAAGGAGCCTCATATTCTTGACCGTGAGCCTCATATCAATCTTGCAACTCCTTTCGAGAAACTGGAT
The DNA here is from genome assembly GCF_024323335.1 of Lathyrus oleraceus. Taxonomy (NCBI): domain Eukaryota; kingdom Viridiplantae; phylum Streptophyta; class Magnoliopsida; order Fabales; family Fabaceae; genus Lathyrus; species Lathyrus oleraceus. The sequence continues at coordinate 96,583,403 of NC_066580.1, read as the reverse complement.
GTTTTGTGTGAATCACTTATGGATTTCAACAACATGAAGAGGAATGGGGTAGACCTAACTGAAGAACTTCATCATCAAGGTTGGGAAAACTATTTTCAACGCCTTTATGGTCCTGTTTACCCAAACCTCATCAAGGAATTCTGGAGGTTTGCTGACGCTGACGACCATTTCATCGTCTCCTACGTTTTGGGGGTAAAAATCGTGATTACTGAAAAATCAATAGCCTCATTGCTAAACATGGAGAAAGCTGGAGGAAGAAGGATTTACAACATCAATCCTAGGGCAAAGTACATTGCTCATGAAATCAACCCCACCATCTTCAAACTCAACACAGAAGGCAATCCCTCAAAGAACAAAGAACTACATCAGAATCTCCGAGTGTGGCTCAAGATCATTCTGGGAACTATTCATCATCGCCCAGCATCCAACTCATCAGATTACATCAATACAGATCAGAAGTGTATTCTGTACTGTATTCATAAGGGTCTGAAGCTTTGCCTCCCAGCCCTCCTTATCAAATACCTCAGAGACTCCGTACGGGAGACCAGGAACAACATGAAACCCAGAACCTACATCCCTCTGGGAAGACTTCTATCATATGTACTGATAGAAAATGGGCTCGTAGATCATCTGGAAAAACATAATCTCATGGAAGATATGGCAATAGAAACTGGAAGACCTCTGAACTCCAGAAATCTGAAGAGCATGGGGATTCTGAAGAAGATTCAAGTCAAACCTACTCTGGACACATCTTGGGAAGCCTTAAAAGATCAGAGGGATATGCCAAATGGTCTCGCAAGGTTCTACAAGAATGAACCGAAAGAGGCAATCCTCCACTATCTCCAACTTCTGAGGGATGAAGGAGTGGACATCTCAGACTTCAGATTAGACGATCTGCCAGATTCAGCCCCAAACTTCGTGAAGTTCAAAAGAGGTCCTTCTGAGAAGTCTTTAAAAGCGAAGAGAGCAAAGCTAGGAGAATCTTCTGAATCAAGACCTCCAGCGCCTCTGCAAGAATCTTCTGGTAAGTCTGCCTCTACTGTTCCCTCTGCACAGCCATTGGCTTCTTCTACTCCTCTACCTACACCCATCTACACCACCTCTGAAACACCTCCTTCCACCACCAGAACCTCTCAACCCTTACCCAAATTCAACCTTGCAAATACCTCCTTACCCCTATCCGAAGTTGAACAATTAAATCAAACCACTTCCTCATCCTCAGCTCCTGAATCACCTCCCTACTTTATCCTTTCCTCTGACATAGAACCCTCTGACCCTGCTTCTCCCACTCTAGCCCAAATTCAATCTCTAAACCATAATTCACAACAACCACAACAACCTCCACCTGAACCTGAAGTAACTTCACCACCCACAGAACAACCAACCATCACCACTTCTGAACCTCAACCCTCTGATCCCCATACCTCTGACATTACCCCTCCAAACACTTTCGCTGAACCTCAAACACTCAACCTAAGCCCACCAACCTCTCCACCTCAAACATCTGAACCAGAACATTCCCTGCCTACCCTAGAGGAAGCCATTATGCTGTTCGCAGGGGCTTCAGTGCAAAAGGTCAAGTCTCTGACCATAAACTCTGGCATCAGTGATGATCCATCCTCTGTAAGGACACACTACAACAGAGTCATTGGCTGGATGACTTCTGAGGCTTTCAAGCTGAAGCACATCTCTGAGCAAGTCAGAAACGACTTCATTAGAGACGCTGAGGCAAGACTACAGGAGCGCTTGGCCAGAGAAGCTGAGGAACAGGCCAGAAGGGAAGAAGAAGAAAGAGCCAGACAAGCAGAAATTCTGAGGATAAAGGAAGCCGAAGCCAAAGCACTAGCCGATGCTGCTGCTGCTGAAGCTGAAGCCAAAGCCGCTGCTGAAGCACAGAATGCTCTGACTCAAGGGGAGTCCTCTACTTTTGTCCCTCTGGTTCTCAAGACGCTTGAAGAACTCCAGAAAGAGCAGAAGGAAGTCCGAGCCAGATTGGATCAACAGGACACTGTCAATGCCAACATCCAGAACCTGCTGACTCAACTGCTTTAGAGAATGCCTCCTCCTCCCAACCCTTAGGCACTTAGGATTCTTTGCTTGTTGCTTTGCTTATCTTTGTTTCTGATGTTTTTCTCTTGTCCTTATCTCTGATGTTCTGTTTCTCTTATCTCTATATATAATCTTTTCCTGCTTATTATTTTGTTTAAGTCTTTTTGATTTTGACAAAAAGGGGGAGAAATCAAATATAGCTCTGATGAAAAATTGCCTAATACCTTAAGCACTCTGCAAACATACTATTATCTAAAATAAATTCATCTAACACTGGACTTAAGAAAATTGCAGAAGGTATCAAGAAACTTCATTTCTGGGAAGCTCTGGTAAGAACTTCTGAACTCCCTAGCCTATCTCAAGGGGAGCTCATTTCTATTCATTTCTGGGAAGCTCTGGTAAGAACTTCTAAACTCCCTAGCCTATCCCAGGGGGAGCTCATTTCTATCTGATCTGATAAACTCTATTTTTTATGTTTCATCTGTCATTTGAGTTTTGTTTTGTCATCATCAAAAAGGGGGAGATTGTAAGAATAAAAATTGTTCTACAACAGATTCCAGGATTTTGATGATAACAAAGGTTGAAACCAAAAATGGCACTCTAACAAAAAGTTTCTAAGTGTGCAGGATTCTAAAACAAGAAGAAAGGAATCTGATTGCGTCATCAGATACAGAATCAAATCAGATACAAATTATCAGAAGATCAGAAGCATCTGAAGTAGAAACGCGCTCTAGAACCTCTGACTCTGAACACAACAGCACATCAGAAAATCAGAAGCATTTGAACAAGAAGCGCGCTCTAGAAGTTCTGACTCTAAGCAACGTTACATTAGTACTCCAGATCATCTGAAGTCAACACTGGAAATCTAAAGAATGAAAACTATCAGAAGCTCTGAAGCCACATTTCAAGATCTCATTTTAACAGAGTAACGCAGACTCTGATAATGAGTTTCCTTATCCAGAAAGAGTAACGGCAACTTCAACTTCAAATGGAAAGAAACTATTATTGGAAAGAAGTTATTCAGGGAGACAAAGTTGTTTTGGCAAGAAACAACAGAAGTTATGGCATTAATTTCTAATCAAGACAAATATATCTGCCATCAAATTCAACGGTCCTTTCACCTCTATATAAAGGACAGCAAACAGCATTGAGTGATACACGAACACACATAAACCTTTTCCTATCTCTCTCTCAATCTTTCACGAAGCTTTTGCTTAGAACGTGAAACATTCTTTTGTTCTTACTGTTGTAATATTTGCTTTATCCTAGAAGCACTCTAGATTACAAAGTCCTTTTTATCTATTATTTTATTTCCTCAAGTGACTCTGCGCAGTCTGTATACTTGAGAGGACTAAGAGATCTTTCTCTTAGACGTTGGTTGTAATAATCTTTCAAGATTAGTGGATTAAGTCCTTGTTGAAGGCGAAATCACCTTGGCCGGGTGGACTGGAGTAGCTTTTTGTTATAAGCGAACCAGTATAAATTCCTTGTGTGGTCTTTTTCTGAAAAAGCACTTATTTTCCAAAACAATTCAAACCCCCCTTTCTTGTTTTTCTCACCTTCACTAACCTCACCAAAAGAGATTCCAAGATTTCAAATAACACGACCGGAGAAAATCAGATGGCTGCCGAAGATGAGTTATGAACTGACAACTTCGACTCTGGCTCGGAGGATTCCTTAGACATTCTAGTCGGAGTGGTATCCGTGATGCCCAGAGAATTCGATCGGATCACCGAAGTCGATGATAATGACAATATCATCGAAAGGGAAATGGCCACCCACAAACCAGTCTGTTACTATATAATGAACAATGGTTCTGTCGAAGAGCAAAATGCTTTTTTCGAAAGACCTAGTGACACCATGAAGAGCCATTTGAAACCCTTTTTCATCACCGAGAAAGTCAAAAACTACCCATTTAACAAAATACTGGTATATTGTGGGGCAGCTGTGAATCTGATGCCCCATCGCATGTTGGTGAAAATTGGCAAATATGACACTGATGCCAAACCTCACAATATGGTGTTGACCAATTATGAAGGAAAAGTAGGCTCCACCCTGGGGGCTATCCAAGTTGAATTGACTGTAGGAACGGTTACTCGGTCCACAATGTTCATGATTATGGAAACAAAGGAAAACTACAACATGTTGCTGGGAAGAGAATGGATCCATGGAGTCGGAGCAGTCCCGTCTTCGATGCACCAGAGGATTATAATTTGGCGTCCAAATGGAATTGTTGAAAATATTGAGGCGGATCAGGGATATTTCAAAACCCCTATTAATCGTGTCGACAGGCGCTAATTCGACAAGCACCTAGCTACTATAGCCCCTTATGATTGAATTGAGTTTTCGTTCACCCCTGATGACAACGCCTATTGTCCCTTATCGCTCAACCCCCACTATGGTTTCCGGTGGGACAGAGAGGTAGTGGGCAAAGTCAACTTCGGATATTTAGGAGTAGCCGGAATTGACCCCACAGGGTGGGAAAGTGAATTCAGTGATGATGACTGAGTTCACAGCGTTAAAGAGGATTTTGGCCTACATAGCCAAAAACAAGCAGCAATTGGCCTTAGAGGCCGAAGTAAAAAACATGGTTGTCGAAGCCAGTGAAGTTTCTCCACCAAAAGGTCCTGGAAAAGATTTTGACCCAAGACCACCTGACGAAGGTCAAGAAAAAGAGTGAGACCAGAGGCTCGATGTGATCTACGATGACGAGCCTTTGGTTTTCGAGAAAGACCCACTAGCAACCAATGTTAAGATGTTGGCTCAAGATCCACTCGAAGAAGTAGATTTGGGAGAGGGGGTAACAAAAAGGCCAACCTACATCAGTGCCAACATCCATCCTTAACTCAAGATCGAAGTGGTCCAGGTGCTGAGGGAGTTTAAAGACTGTTTCGCATGGGACTATGACAAAATGCCTGGTTTAAGCAGGGAGTTGGTCGAATTAAAACTGTCGATCAAACCTGGGAAGAAGCCGGTGAAGAAAAATCCAAGATGATTTGCCCCAGCAATATTGTCAAAAATCAAGGAGGAAGTTGAAAGACTTCTCCGGTGTAACTTCATTTGTACTGCCAGGTATGTCGAATGGTTAGCTAACATTGTGCCAGTTGTAAAAAATAATGGTACGCTAAGGGTTTGCATAGATTTTAGAGATTTGAATACTACAACCCCAAAAGATGAGTATTCGATGCCAGTGGCGGAAATGTTGGTCGATTCTGCCGTAGGTTATGAATATTTAAGCATGCTCAACGGGTATTCTGGGTACAATAAGATATTCATCGGTGAAGAAGATGTCCCAAAAATGGAATTTCGTTGCTCTGGAGCCTTAGGTACCTACCAATGGGTAGTGATGCCTTTTGGTTTGAAAAATGCAGGGGCAACTTACCAAAGGGCGATGAATTCGATCTTCCATGATTTCATAGAAACTTTTATGCAAATCTATATAGGCGATATTGTTGTTAAGTCTATTTGGGGGGAAATTCATATAGAACACCTTCGAATGTCTTTTGAACGAATGAGAAAATATGGTTTAAATATGAACCCTCTAAAATGTGCTTTTTGTGTGCAGGTTGGGGATTTTCTAGGTTTTGTGGTCCATAAAAAAGGGATCGTAATAAATCATAATAAAACCAAAGCCATCATGGAAGCGAAAACACCACCAACAAAGAAAGGTTTCCAGTCACTACTGAGCAAAATCAATTTCCTAAGCAGATTTATCTCAAACCTTAGTGGGAAGACGCAAGCATTTTCACCTTTGCTTCGACTCAATAAGGAGGTGTTCGAATGGGGCCAAGCTCAGCAAGTGGCGTTCGATAAGATCAAAGCGTACTTGAGCCACCCACCAATTTTGACGCCACCTTGTAGAAATAACAGTATGAGATTGTACATTTCTGCATCTGATAAAACCTTAGGGAGCATGTTAGCGCAAGAGGATGATAATGGTGTCAAGAAAGCTATTTATTACCTCAGCAGGATTTCAAACGATGCAGAAACTAGGTATAACATGATCGAAAAGTTATGTTTATGCTTATATTTCTCTTGTACAAAATTGAAGCATTATATCAAACCTGTAGACGTGTATGTTTCATCTCATTATGATATTATTAAACATATGTTATAGAAACTAATTTTACATAGTCGAATTGGGAAATGGGCATTGGCATTGACTGAATTTTCCCTAACATATATGCCATTAAAAGTTGTGAAAGGCCATGTAGTAGCACACTTCATAGCTGATCACTCCATTGACGCTGCCGCTTTGAACTATGTTGAATTAGGGACATGGAAGCTATACTTCGACGGGTCTAGTCATAAAAGTGGCACAGGTGTCGAAGTCGTAATTATTTATCCAAATAAAACTCCAACGACATTCCAATATAAAGTAGAAGGTATTTGTTCGAATAAAGAAGCTGAATACGAAGCCCTTATAGCAGGACTTGAAATGTTGTTGGAATTGGGGGCAACTAGGGTCAAGATAATGGGAGACTCAGAGCTAGTCCAAAAATAGATCCCGAAAGAATATAGGTGTGTTAAAGAGAATCTGATCATGTATTTTATAATTGCCAGTCGATTGTTGAAAAAGTTCAAAATGGTTTATATTCGACATATACCACGAATAGAGAACATGATAGCTAATGACCTGGCCCAAATCGCATCTGAGTATAAAATTTCGAAAGAAAAGTTTCACAAAGTCATAGAAGTCAGAGGAAAGGTAGTGGCAACCAGATTAACTCCCCTGGATTTAGAACAGACAAGATTAGGATGTGCTGATGATAGAAATTCCGAAATATTGGCGATAGACACCTTGGCAGAGGAAGACTGGAGAAAACCAATAGTAGTATACCTACAGAATCCCAGAGCCTCAACTGATCAAAAAACCAGGTATCGGGCATTAAGTTATGTTCTTTTGGGTTCAGAGTTGTTTAAGAAATCTCCAGAAGGAATTTTGCTGAAATGCTTTAGTGAGTCAGAGGCATACTTTGCCCTTTCAACTGTACATAGTGGAACATGTGGGGCACACCAAGTCGGTCATAAGATGAAATGGATTTTATTTCGACAAGGAGTGTATTGGCCTACTATGTTGAAAGACTGTGTGTAAGACCCCAATTTTGACCCTAAGATCCCTCATGGCATCATAACATTGCATTTGCATTGCCTCAAGGATCTTTAGCATCTTGGTTCCCTTTGCCTTTGGGTGGGACTCCTTGTGATTGGTTTGAGATCACCAAGCATGCTTGAATTATACATCATTGTTTCTCTTACTTTTGTTTACTAACCAAAAGCACAAAAATGTGTCACTAACATCTTTTGTTTGAAGCTTGAGTATCATCCAAGACACTTTGTGGGTTCTATTTAGATGATCAGTCAACACAAGGGAATGGCTTGAGATACTTCCAACAGGTTCAAATGGGGTTTATTCGTCAGTCAAAACGTTAATCTTGAAGGAGCAAAAGTTTGTTCATGAGTTGTCATGCTCGCTAGGCGAGCAGAATGGGTTGCCTAGCGAGTCCCAAGAAAAGCCACCAGAATCACCTACGCTCAGAGGAATTTCTTGAACTGTCATGCTCGCTAGGCGAAGCCCACGTGTTTAAAAAAAAACAAAAACAAAAAAAATACAAAAAAAAAACAACAACCTTTGCAACAAATGTGAAAAGGGCTCCCTAGGGGTACCTAGGATGCTTTGGGTGCCAAACACCTTCCCATTGCATAACCAACCCCCTTACCCAGATCTCTGACATTTTTACTAGTTTTTGATTCGATAAAACTTTTAGGTTTTTGTTCGCTTTCTAACCATTCCTTTGGATAAATAGAAGTGCGGTGGCGACTCGACTTGTATGATTTACCTTGGATTTAGTCAATATCTCTAATAGTAACGAATACCCCGCTACAGAAAAGTGGCGACTCTGCTGGGGATCGAAACATCCTAGTGGGTTTTGCCTACTTTTCATATTTGTTGTATTATATTGTATATTTGTTTTGTGACATATTTTTGTGCAATTTGGGATTACTGTATTGTATGTAATGATTGAATTGTTTGAATATTAATTCCTTGTATGCTTGGTGATCTTTGTGAGATGAGTTCTATACCCGGACTCGAGTGCACTTAGGATAGGAGAATGGCATAGTCTTGTCGACTTGTGTGGAGTTATTCCTTAGCAAGTTGACTTGCAAGTCCATTCACTTGGTGGAGGTTATGTTGGGATCAATAATGTCACACAAGTAAGTGGTGGTTAGACATTACTCTTTCCAATATAGACCTTAGAAGCCAAGGACCTTAGTTTACCAAGCCCATCTTGGCCTATTCTTAGGATGTAGTGCGAAAGTCGTTCAAGTGTAAGATTTGATACGATTGTTACGCGATACTACACTCATAAGAGTCTCTCTTGAGAATATTTTTGGAATACGAGTAGTCGTTTCTCCAATAATATCCAAAAGATGGGATGATGACTATGGGAACCTCTTGTAGAACATGTTTGGCAGGTTTAAACCCTAGTACACTCCCTTTTGGGTGGTTCTTAACCTAACTCCATGCTCGTGACTTACAACAAACCCTTGATTCATGGTTGATCCGTTCATGAATCCTTAATATCAATGGAATTTGGGTGTTGATAAGGTGTAAACCATAATCCACCAAAATGGAGGATTGATATTAAGGATAACATGATCCATCCCATGACCCTTGTTTGGTGTGCTTTGCTTGATCCTTGAGTGTGATTGTTGCATTCATGCATTCATGCACCCATTTGCATCCATATCATCAATAAATAATAAAGTTTTCAAGGAACTTAAGGGGTTTATTTGCAAAATTTTCAGACATGGAAAGACAAAGAAGGAATACAAAGAAGTACAGCTTCAGGCAACCAGATTTGAAAGAGTTAAGGAATCTGACATCCTATGTATTAGATCCTTTGGGTTTCAAGGCTCGTTTTGGGAAGCTTCTTCCTCTTCTGACTACTCAGGTGGATGAAGGATTGGTGAGTGTATTGGTGCAATTTTATGATCCCCTGTACCGTTGTTTCACGTTTCCGGATTTTCAGCTTTTGCCTACACTTGAGGAGTATGCTTATCTTGTGGGTATACCTGTTCTGGATCAGTTGTCGTTCAGTGGCTTGGAAAGGGTTCCCACTTCTCAAGAGATAGCAGACATGTTACACATAGATGAATCTCTGGTTGATGCTCATATGACTACCAAAGGTGGAATTCAAGGTCTCCCCTCTGAGTTCCTCATTGCTCAAGCTACTATGTATGGGAAGGCCATGAGTGAGGACGCCTTTGAGGCCATATTTGTACTTCTCATCTATGGGCTAGTGTTACTCCCCAACATCGACAAGTTTGTGGATGTGAACGCTATTAGGATCTTCTCTACTCTTAATCCCGTTCCAACTCTGTTGGGCGATACCTACTTCTCTTTGCATATGAGGAATGCAAAGGGTGGTGGCGCCATTGTGTGTTGTTTGCCTCTATTGTATAAGTGGTTTATTTCTCACTTACCTCATACGGTCGCTTTCAAGGAGAACAAGGAATGTCTACAGTGGTCCACGAGACTTATGTCTCTCACTAATGATGATATCTCTTGGTATAACCATGTGTATGATGGTGTGCGGATTATTGACTCTTGTGGTGAATTCTCCAATGTGCCTCTTCTTGGTACATGTGGTGGGATTAACTACAACCCTGTTTTGGCGCGTCGTCAACTTGGGTTTCCCTTAAAGGATAAACCCAATAACATTCTGTTAGAGGGTGTATTCTTTCAGGATGGTAAAGATCCCCAAGGTTTGAAAGCTAGGATGGTCCGCGCTTGGCGCAAGATTCATAGGAACGAAAGGAAAGAGTTGGGTCCTAAGAATTGCATCGCTTTGGAGCCTTACACTGTTTGGGTTAGGAAGAGGGCGTCTGAGTATCTCATGCCTTACGAGTATCCGAGACCTACACCTATGATTATGGCTGGCCCTTCAACCCTCCCTAATCAAGGAGTAGAGGAGTTGCGAGACGAAGACCGTTCACGTGCCTGGATCCGTGAACGTGAAGAGTTGCTTCAGCAGATTAAGGAGAAGGATGCGTTGATTGAGTTTCTTGAGCATTAGGTTATTGATGACCCTGATGATGTATGGACTTCTCTACTTCCTCAGTCTTCTAAGTTCTGGAAGAGGAGGTATGATCGACTCGCCAAAGAGAAGGCCGATATGGAGGCAGCCTACGAGAGGGAGGTGAAGAGGCTTCGCGCATCTTATCTTCCTGTGTCCCGAGCTTTAGATGATTGTTTCTAGGGATCCATAGGATGATTATTTTCCTTTTCTCTTGTATATGATTGACGATGCTGCACTTCTTTTCCCTGATATTATTTGATGAGATATTTCCATATGTGATAAAATGCTTAATATTTCCAGAATTTGCAAATAAAACTCTAAAGTTCCTTTGAAATAAAAAACAAATCATATGCACAACCATTGCATGCATCATATGCATAAGCAGGTTTTGTTTCCGGTCCCTTGCCCTGTGGTCTAACTCTGTGTCCTTCATTTATTTTGAAGACGCGCTGACTCACCGCTACTACACTAGAGCCAACATTTCAAGACTGATGGATCACTTAGAGCAAGAGAACCGCGAGCTGAAAGAGGAAGTGGCCAGATTGACTGCCCTAATGGAGTCACTCATGGCTGCCCAGAGCCAGTCTTCTCCGACACCTTCAACTTCTCCCCAGAGGACAGTTATCTCCGAGATTGTCTCCTCTACTGTGCCCGCTGCCAGTGCACACTTTATTCCAACAGCCATGCCAACCGGGTTCCCGTGGGGGATGCCTCCCAATTTCATGCCTGAGGGTCCTGTTCCTACCTTTGCTTCTCTGTCGGCATCTAGCCCGGTCCTTGCCGTTCCTCCTCCTGTCGTGCATACTTTTCCCATGGTAGACGACACCATCTATCATTCTGAGCCGTCTGAGGGTCCAAATGTTTATGAGAAGATGGATGCTATGAACGATCAATTTCTTGAGCTTCGCAAGGAATTGAAAACTCTCAAAGGAAAGGATCTTTTCGGCAAGTCTGCTGCCGAACTCTGCTTGGTTCCAAATGTGAAGATCCCTATGAAATTCAAGGTCCCTGATTTTGAAAAGTACAAAGGAAATACTTGTCCTCTCAGCCACCTGGTCATGTATTCCAGGAAGATGTCGACTCAAACCGATAATGACCAACTACTCATCCACTACTTTGAGGACAGTGTGTCCGATGCCGCTTTGCGTTGGTACATGGGTTTAGACAGCGCAAACATCCGATCCTTCAATGATCTCGGCAAAGCCTTCGTCAAGCAGTACAAGTACAACGTGGATATGGCTCCCGATAGAGATCAATTGAGAGCCATGTCCCAGAAGGATAAAGAAACATTTAAGGAGTACGCCCAGAGGTGGCGAGAGGTGGCAGCACAGATCGTGCCTCCGCTAGAAGAGAAAGAGATGACTAAGATCTTTTTGAAGACTTTAAGTTCTTTTTATTATGAGCGGATGATTGCTAGCGCTTCTTCTGACTTCACCGAGATGGTGAATATGGGGATGCGTCTAGAAGAAGGGGTCCGTGAAGGACGGTTAACTAGAGAAGAAGGCTCTTCTGCCAAACGTTATGGGGCATTTGCAAAGAAGAAAGATGGAGAGGCACATGCTGTGATCTCCCATGAGAAACCAAGAAGACCCTCTGTGAGGAGGAAGACTGTGCGTCCCGCCAGTAACCAGCACCAGGTGGCTCATATAGCACCTGTTTTCAGAGACAATCAACAGTATCAGCAACATAGTAACAATCAGCAACCACATCCGCAATATCAGCAACAACAGCACCGACCGCAGCAGCAGGCCTACCAGCCTCGAAACAGTAATCAAACCAGCACGAGTTACGAGAGGAAATGGGTCACCTTCGATCCTATTCCTATGACGTACGCAGAGTTATATCCCTCTTTGATAGAAAGGAAGTTAATTACTCCGAGAGACCCACCGGCTATACCTGCTAACCCCCAGTGGTGGTATAAGCCTGAGTTACATTGTGTTTACCACTCTGGTGCTCCCGGCCACGACGTGGAGAATTGTTACCCTTTGAAGACCAAGGTTCAAGACCTTGTGAGGTGTGGTATTTTATGTTTTGAGGACGTAGGCCCTAATGTGAAGAAGAACCCATTGCCCGAACATGGGAAATCTGTCAACATGGTCCAGGGTTGCCTTGGAAAATACAAGGTCAAATATGTCATTCATATTCAACAGTCTCTGGTCCAGATGCATCGATTGGGTTGTTGCCAGGTGCGCAAGGATGTTCAGGAAATGCTGGACGAAGGAGTCATTGAGATCCTTCAAAACAGGAATGTTGATAAAAATGAGCCTGAGGTCAATGTGATCTCCCCAGTGTTCCGGATACCCGAGCCTGTTATCATCAAGTACAATGGTAGCAAGCAGAAGGCTTCTCCCGCTCTGATCATTAAGCCTGCTGGTCCTGTGCCTTACTCCTCTAAAAAGGCAGTTCCTTATCGCTACAACGCCGTAGCAGTAGAGAATGGGAAAGAGGTGTCCTTGCCCTCTTCTGCTGTTGTGAATATTGCTGATGTTAGCGGTCTGACCCGTAGTGGCCGGGTATTTTCAGCACCGCCGAAGCCCCAAATTAATGCTGATTTTATTGAACGCCCGATCGGGAACGCTGTGAATTCTCTGAATCCGGCACTTGCTGTTAAGCCCTCCTCCGTACTGAAAACTCCTACTTCCGTTGGCCCGAGTGGCAATGTGAAAGAAGACTATGATGAGATGCTGAGACTCATCAAAAGGAGCGAGTACAATGTTGTAGACCAACTTCTACAAACGCCATCCAAAATATTTGTGTTATCCTTACTCTTAAATTCAGAACCACACCGAGAGGCTCTGCAGAAGGTGTTGGATGTGGCATATGTGGATCACGATGTCACTTTGGAGCAATTTGATAGCATTGTTGCAAACATTACTGCTTGCAACAACCTGAGCTTTTGTGACTCTGATCTCCCTGAGGAGGGAAGAGACCACAACTTGGCTTTACACATATCTATGAATTGCAAAGACGACGCCATGTCCAATGTGCTGGTGGACACCGGGTCATCATTGAACGTATTGCCAAAGTCCACTCTCTCAAAGCTATCATATCAATGGCCTCCCATGAGGTAGAGTGGAGTAGTTGTGAAGGCTTTCGATGGTTCTCGCAAAACTGTGATTGGGGAAGTTGATCTCCCAATCAAGATCGGACCAAGTGATTTCCAGATTACCTTCCAGGTTATGGACATTCACCCATCGTATAGTTGTCTCTTAGGCAGACCATGGATTCACGAGGCAGGCGCCGTGACGTCCACCCTACACCAGAAATTGAAATTCGTGAAAAACAAGAAGTTGGTGGTGGTAGGGGGAGAAAGGGCTCTCCTGGTTGCCATTTGTCTTCCTTCTCTTATATAGATGCTGAGGTTGAAATTGGAACTCCTTTCCAAGCTTTATCTATAGTTGAGCCTATTAAGAAGAGAACTCCTTCATTTGCTTCCTACAAAGATGCAAAGTTGGCCATTGAGCGTGGTGCAACCACTGGTTTAGGAAAAATGATTGAGTTAGAAGACAACGAGTCCCGGGCTGGCATAGGTTTTTCTTCTGGTACTTTCAACAAGCAAGGGTTATTCAAGAGTGGAGGTTTCATCCACACTGGTCTAGATGAGGAGGCTGCTGCCGTTTTAGAAGAAGATGCAAAGGATTCTGGCAATTTCATCATCCCTGGAGGGGTCTGCAACAATTGGGTCGCTGTGGATATTCCAACAGTTATCCATAAGTCAACGTAATGATCACTTTGTTTAAAAACCCTTCTCCCATGCCAAAAGGAGGAGTGATGACATTGATGGCGCATAAATACAATGATATTTTAATTCAATAAATTCATGTTAAATGTTTGTTTTTCCATTTATTTTCCCTTTTCGCTTTTGCATGAAATTGGTGATCACATAAAACCTCAAAATGGAATAAAATCAATCTTTTCATCTGCATAATGATTTGCCTTGTTTGAATTCTAAAGCTTTTCATATCCAAAAATCATTATGCAGGTTGATTTCTAAACCCATTGAACATAATGACCCAACACCATCTCCCAATTTTGAATTCCCTGCATTTGAGGCAGAGGAAGATGAGGTTGAAGAGATTCCTGATGAGGTCACCCGGCTACTTGAGCATGAAGAGAAGATCATTCAGCCGCATCTTGAGAATCTGGAAACAGTCAACTTGGGGTCTGAAGATTGTGTGCGAGAGGTAAAGATTGGGGCACTTCTGGAAGAATCTGTTAAGAAGGGGTTGATTAAGTTGCTACGAGAATATGTTGACGTCTTTTCCTGGTCATATGAAGACATGCATGGTCTAGATACTGATATTGTGCAACATTTCCTACCTTTAAAGCCTGAGTGCGTGCCTGTGAAGCAGAAACTCAGAAGAACTCATCCTGATATGGCAGTGAAGATCAAAGAGGAAGTTCAGAAGAAAATTGATGCGGGGTTCTTGGTGACTTCTATATATCCTCAATGGGTGGCCAATATTGTGCCCGTGCCTAAGAAAGATGGAAAAGCCCGGATGTGTGTGGACTATAGAGACTTGAATAAAGCTAGTCCGAAAGATGATTTTCCTCTACCACACATTGATATGTTGGTAGATAATACAACTAAATTCAAAGTCTTCTCGTTTATGGATGGATTTTCCGGATATAATCAGATTAAAATGGCACCCGAGGATATGGAGAAGACAACATTCATCACACCTTGGGGAACATTCTGTTATCGAGTGATGCCCTTCGGTTTGAAGAACGCCGGAGCCACGTATCAACGAGCTATGACCACCTTGTTTCATGATATGATGCACAAGGAGATTGAGGTATATGTTGACGATATGATTGCTAAGTCAAGAATGGAAGTTGAACATGTAGAGCATTTATTGAAGCTTTTCCAGCGTTTGAGGAAATATAAGCTTCGTCTGAACCCCAACAAGTGTACATTTGGAGTCCGTTCTGGCAAGTTATTGGGCTTCATTGTTAGTGAAAGAGGTATTGAGGTTGATCCTGCAAAGGTCAAAGCAATACAAGAGATGCCTGCGCCCAAAACTGAGAAGCAAGTTCGAGGTTTTCTTGGCCGCTTGAATTATATCTCCAGATTCATATCCCACATAACTGCCACAGGTGCGCCTATATTCAAGCTCCTCCGGAAAGATCAGTCTCATGATTGGACCGAGGATTGCCAGAAAGCTTTTGATAGTATTAAAGAGTATCTGTCTGAGCCTCCGATTCTGTCTCCGCCCGTGGAAGGGAGACCATTGATCATGTATCTGACTGTTCTTGAAGATTCTATGGGTTGTGTCCTTGGCCAGCAAGACGAATCAGGGAAGAAAGAGTATGCTATCTACTACTTGAGTAAGAAGTTCACCGATTGTGAGTCTCGATATTCAATGCTTGAGAAGACATGTTGTGCTTTGGCTTGGGCCGCTAAGCGCTTACGTCAGTATATGTTGAATCATACCACTTGGTTGATATCCAGAATGGACCCAATCAAGTATATATTTGAGAAGCCTGCTTTAACTAGAAGGATTGCCCGTTGGCAGATATTGTTGTTTGAGTATGATATTGAGTATCGAGCTCAGAAAGCTATTAAAGGTAGTATCTTGGCTGACCACTTGGCACATCAACCAATTGAAGATTATCAGTCAGTTCAGTATGACTTCCCGGATGAGGAAATTCTGTATTTGAAAGTGAAAGATTGCGATGAGCCTACACTTGATGAAGGGCCAGAGCCTGGTTCCAGATGGAGTATGGTGTTTGATGGTGCTGTAAATCAGTATGGAAATGGTATTGGGGCCGTGATTATTACTCCTCAAGGCGCGCATATTCTTTTTACAGCAAGGCTAACTTTCAAATGCACGAATAATATGGCTGAGTATGAGGCCTGTATTATGGGATTGGAGGAATGTATTGATCTAAGGATCAAGCATCTTGATGTATATGGTGATTCGGCCCTCGTTGTTAATCAGATTAAGGGTGAATGGGAAACGAATCAGCCTGGCCTCATTCCATACAGAGATTATGCGAGGAGGATTTCAACGTTCTTTACTGAGGTTGACTTCCATCATATTTCTCGAGATGAGAATCGGATGGCAGATGCTCTTGCTACGCTTGCTTCAATGATTGTGGTTAAATTGTGGAATGAAGTCCCCAATATCACCGTGATGCGCTTGGATAGACCAGCTCATGTATTTGCAGTAGAAGAAGTAAAAGATGATAAGCCGTGGTATTATGATATCAAGTGTTTCCTTCAGAGCTAGATTTACCCGCCCGGGGCATCTGTAAAAGATAGGAAGACTTTGAGGAGATTGTCAGGCAGTTTCTACCTCAATGGCGAAGTGTTTTACAAAATAAATTTTGACATGGTTCTGCTCAGATGTGTGGATAGACACGAAGCAGACCTGTTGATGACTGAGGTCCATGAGGGTTCATTTAGTACTCATTCCAATGGACATGCCATGGCTAGAAAGATGTTGAGAGCAGGCTACTATTGGCTGACAATGGAGTCTGACTGCTGCAAATTTGTGAAGAAATGCCACAAGTGTCAGATTTATGCTGATAAGATTCATATTCCCCCGACACTTTTGAATGTGATCTCATCACCATGGCCTTTCTCCATGTGGGGAATAGACATGATTGGCATAATAGAGCCGAAAGCGTCCAATGGACACAGATTTATTCTCGTAGCAATTGATTACTTCACCAAGTGGGTTGAAGCGGCGTCGTATGCAAATGTGACCAGGCAGGTGGTCGTGAAGTTTATCAAGAATCAACTCATATGCCGATATGGTGTGCCAGATAAGATCATTACTGATAATGGATCTAACTTGAATAACAAGATGATGAAAGAGCTGTGTAGTGAATTCAAGATTGCACATCATAATTCTTCTCCGTACAGACCCAAGATGAATGAGGCTGTTGAAGCTGCTAACAAGAATATCAAGAAAATTATCCAGAAGATGGTTGTTACGTACAAAGATTGGCATGAGATGCTACCATTCGCTTTGCATGGCTATCGTACGTCTGTCTGCACTTCAACAGAGGTAACCCCTTTCTCTCTTGTTTATGGCATGGAGGTTGTACTCCCAGTAGGGGTGAAGATCCCATCAATGAGAGTCTTGATGGAGGCCATGTCGACCGATGCTGAATGGGTTCAGAGTCGTTATGACCAACTGAATTTGATAGAAGAGAAGAGATTGACTGCCATGTGCCATGGTCAGTTATATTAGCATAGAATGAACAAAGCTTTTGATAAGAAGGTCAAGCCTCGTGTGTTCTGAGAAGGTGACCTTGTGCTCAAGAAAGTCTTGTCTTTCGCGCCCGATTCCAAGGGCAAGTGGACTCCAAACTATGAAGGTCCATATGTTGTTAAGAGAGCCTTTGCAGGCGGTGCTTTGATACTTACAACTATGGATGGGGAGGATTTCACTTGTCCTGTGAATTCAGATGCAGTCAAGAAATACTTCGCCTAAAAATAAAAACAGAATAGCTCGCTAAGTTGAAAACCCGAAAGGGCGGCTTAGGCAAAAATGAGCGTCTCGGTGGATTGAAAACCCGAAAGGGCGATCCAGGCAAATGTTAGAGACACAAAAAATATATAATAATGATGTAGGTATCCCGCTAGATTGAGTACCTCATCCTGGGGCAATCTAGGCAAAAATTAGGGATTTGGCAAGTAACTGCATCCTGACAAGACTTTGTTCTACAACTGTCGTCCGTGAGAAATCCTTCCTCGTTATCAGCCAAAGCTTCAAATACATCGGATTCAGAATTGGTGGAGAAATTGTCATTATGTTCAATGTAGCCCTTTTCCAACATATATCACCAATTTCAAATTTGTAAAGATCTATGGAGTCTTGCCATTCGCAGACTACCATTCTATCAAATAAATTTGAGTCTTTTATCCAATTATTGGCACTCTTATCTGTTTCTATTCAACAAATGTTTTGCATGTTTTGATTAAGAAAATATCATTGTTTTAAATGATCAAATTTCTTATAATTTGTTTTTAAACAAAGTGAACATTCACAATGACGAAAGGATACTTAGGAGATCCTCAGTGCTCTCCCAAGGGTGGTACGATCCCCAACAGGGTAAGAGTTTTGTCCATATTCCTGGCATGACTGTATCTCCTCCCTCCGGAACCCCTTGTGGTTTATCCTACCAAGTGGATTGCTTGTTGAGAGTCACCTCTCTTCCCTTCAGCAGAGTAGCAATCTTTCTTCCTCAGCAGCTTGGATCTCTTTGGGCAAGAGCGGTATTTGGTGGTTGATCCCGATAAATCCTTTATCTCCTTGGATCTCTTTGGGCAGCTGGAATGATTGATGATTCATCCCTTGCAGAGTTCTTTGCTTCCTGGTATCTTTGATCCCTAGCAGATTGGATACTCCCCGGTGAACTTGGCTTTCTCTCTTGAGATGTAGTACCGGGTGGTTGATTCCTGGACCTGGTTGTGTTAAATATGTCTGTCTGTCAGCATACATCATACATAAATCACGCATATTCATGCATAATTATAACATTCAGATATTCATGTTGCATTCTTTGCCATATATCGTTGTTTGCTGTCTTCTGCTATTTGGTGATATACTTCCCCGAGCAGATGTGTGTGTCTGATCTCTCCATATAGAGTCAGTTCCATAAGCAGAAAGCGTCTATCCTTTCTTCCATATTCCCCACCGGGTTATATCCTCGTGGATGTTGATTGTTTTTGTTCCTTCCCGACACATATATTGGGATGGTTTTCCCCATTGAGTTATATCCTCACCGGGACAAGTCTTGATTTGGTGTGCCTATCTAGTTTGATCCTAGATCGGTCTCTTGAGACTCTTTTCCTGTTTCCCCGTGGTAAATGAATAATTGCTCAATAATTAGTAATTATTATCCCCGGCGGAGTCTGTGTTTCTCTACCCTCATACCGGTAGTTGTAAACCCTATTTCTTCCCTTTTTACAGAGTAACTATTTTTGCTCATCTTTAATTGGTGACAGTTATCTTCATCCAATATTCGGTGATGATATCCCCTCATCTGCTTGGATAATTGCCCTGATTACGCAATTTATCCCCAGCGGGTCATCTCTCGTCTACTTTGTTGTCGTTGGTAACGATTGTTTCTCCCCTGAATTGGTCATCATTATATACCTAGTTTTGGTATCCCGATGCCTTTTTTTTTCGGTCGATTTATCCTTTGTTAACCCAGTAACTAGTTGTGGATAATCGTCCATGCGAGTATATTATCTACGTTCTGACGGTAATAGATAGTATATCTCATGCACTCTCGGGTCTGAAGCCTTTTGTTCTTCCCTAGTTGAGTAAGATTTGTATCCCCTTTATGGAGTCGAATATCCATCCTGTAATCGAGTTTGCTTTTAGCCCTCTTTTGGATGATGAGTGTTTTGGGAATATTCCCCAATTCACGCTTTGGTTGGTCACCTATTATATGCCCAGTAACCGGTATCCCTGGTGTTCCTTCCTCTCTGCTCCCTATTATGACTTTTTGTCCCCTGTGGAGTCAGAATCCCTGAGTTGAAGTATACCTTTTAGGTTTTCCTTAGACGTTTTGAAGTTTTGATATCTCTCACCCTTATACCGGTCTTGGATATTCATCTCTTCCTGAGCATGTTGTATCTCTCACCCTCATACCTGGCGTTCAGATCACATGTCTCCTTGAGCTTATTACCCAGTAACCGGTAATACCTCGTCCCGCTGCTTCCCCAGGAGTGTCCTTGTGGACATCCCCAGCGAAGTCCCTTAGTGGATTGTTTTCATCCGGATTTTATCCGAAGTATCCACTGTGGATAGTTTTTTGCTGTATTGGCATATTCCCCAATACATGCATCTTCGAGTCAGCTCGAGTCTTTCCATTGGATATTTTCCCTTTGGAATTCTGTTCCCCACGCTTTGAGTCGTGACCTGCTCGCGCATTTTTATCCCTTTTCTATCCCCAGGAGAGTCCCCAAGGTCTTGGTCCCATGGAGTGAATTGCTCATATCGATTATCAGTGGCTTCTGATTTCTTTACTTTTGTGGACACATATCTCCACAGAGTGCTACCATTTTTCATACCTACATTTGCATCATGAGGTCTCTTAGGGACCAAAATTCGTCTCTTTGTTATTATTTAAGCCCATTCTACCCCGTCGAGACGAAGATTTTAACCTTCACTTCTCCGGCTAGAATGACCTTAAATATGGGCATCTGTAAGACCCCAATTTTGACCCTAAGATCCCTCATGGCATCATAACATTGCATTTGCATTGCCTCAAGGATCTTTAGCATCTTGGTTCACTTTGCCTTTGGGTGGGACTCCTTGTGATTGGTTTGAGATCACCAAGCATGCTTGAATTATACATCATTGTTTCTCTTACTTTTGTTTACTAACCAAAAGCACAAAAATGTGTCACTAACATCTTTTATTTGAAGCTTGAGTACTTCCAACAGGTTCAAATGGGGTCTATTCGTTAGTCAAAACGTTATTCTTGAAGGAGCAAAAGTTTGTTCAAGAGCTGTCATGCTCGCTAGGCGAGCAAAATGGGTTGCTTAGCGAGTCCCAAGAAAAGCCACCAGAATCACCTACGCTCAGAGGAATTTCTTGAACTGTCATGCTCGCTAGGCGAAGCCCACGTGTTTCAAAAAAAAAAAAAAAAAAAAAAAACAATAACCTTTGCAACAAATGTGAAAAGGGCTCCCTAGGAGTACCTAGGATGCTTTGGGTGCCTAACACCTTCCCATTGCATAACCAACCCCCTTACCCAGATCTCTGACATTTTTACTAGTTTTTGATTCGATAAAACTTTTAGGTTTTTGTTCGCTTTCTAACCATTCCTTTGGATAAATAGAAGTGCGGTGGCGACTCGACTTGTATGATTTACCTTGGATTTAGTCAATATCTCTAATGGTAACGAATACCCCGCTACACTGTGTTGAATTCACGAAAGGCTGTCAAGAGTGCCAGGTGCATGCAGGCATACAACATGTCCTTGAAAATGAATTACATTCTATCATCAAACCGTGGCCATTTAGAGGTTGGGCTTTGGACTTGATAGGAGAAATTTGACCTCCCTCATCAAAAAGTCAAAGGTATATATTGGTAGGAGTTGATTATTTCACAAAATGGATTGAAGCCATACCTTTGCCAAATGTGAGCCAAGAGGATGTGATCGAATTCATTCAAAAATATATTATTTATAGGTTTGGAATTCCAAAAATAATCACAACGGACCAAGGATCAGTATTTACTGGTCGGAAGATGCAGGAGTTCGCCACGGACATGGGTTTCAAATTGGTAACGTCGACACCCTGTTATGCTCAGGATAATGGACAAGTCGAAGCTGCCAATAAGGTGATCATTGGTTTGATTAAAAAAAATGTAGGAAAAAAACCTAAGAATTGGCACAAAAATTTGTACCAAATTTTATGGGCATGCCGCACGTCCCCTAAAGAGGCTACTAAGTCGACCCCTTTTCGACTAACTTTTAGCCATGATGTTGCCTTGCCAATAGAAATCCACCTGCAATCACTAAGGATTCAGAGGCAGCATGAACTCCCCACAGAATCATATTGGAGCATGATGTTGGATGAATTGGTCGATTTGGACGAGGAAAGGTTAAATGCCTTAGAATTGCTAAGGCAACAAAAGAAAAAGATAGAAGTCTCTTATAATAAGAACGTTAAGGTTAAAAGCTTTACGCCTGGAAATTTGGTCTGGAAAGTGATCCTTCCAATGGATCGAAAGATAGAGCCTTGGGGAAGTGGTCTCCAAGGTGGGAAGACCCTTTCCAAATTCTGCATTTTTTCTAATGGTGCCTATGAGATTGAAGAGCTCAGAGAAGATAGGAGGATTCTAAGAATAAACGGGAAGTATTTGAAAAAATACCAACCGACAATCCAAGAGGTAAAAATAAGAGACGAGTAACCGCATAAATAAAGAAAATGCCAAAATGGTAAAAATGCCAAAATGGTAATAATAAAGTCATAAGGCCAAAAGACCAATATTTACTACAAGGAGAAATTTCGTTACATCATCAGACAAATAAGAATAACATTAAAAGCCAAGATTGGCTTTAATCTGAAGATACTGGGCTTTGAGGAGCTCCAACCGTTTTTCGCACAAAGACCTTTTTGAGCGAATCAGTTTGACGTCAGATTCAAGCTGTCGAGCTTTTTCGACAAACTCCATGCCAAGTGATAGATCTTGAGCCATCGAAGAATCATCAAATTCCAACAGTTGTTGCTGGTCCTTTTCAGCATCAGATATTTTGGGCTGGAGTTCTGATATTTGCTGTCTCTAGGAAGCAACATTACGTTCATGAGCATCGAATTTCTCTTTATTCTTTTGCTTCATCTGTTCCGACTCCATGGCCTTATTGGTATATTCGGTAGCAGCATCCCAAGCTGCAGCCTCAGAACAAGATATTTTCTCTATCTCTCCCGTAAGGTGAGGTAGCAACTTGTGATCAGCGACAACTTGGTCGATCATGGTCCCTATCTCCAGAATAACGTTCGCCACTTCAGAGGAGGCTTCTAGCAAGTTAACCTGGCTAAGAAGAGCTTTCAGAGTTAAAGGGGAAGAAGGATCAGCCAGCAGCAATAGAAACAAGTCACCCTTAAAGACTTTGTCCTTGATTTTAGAAAGGATCTCGCCCGCAGAGGTGCTCGAAGGCTGATCTTCTGACATTGAAGTGTTATGACTCTAATAAGAAGAACTCTCCCTGCAATTTAGCATCGCCTTTAACTACTCTAGTGGATGACTTCTCTTTAAGATAGCCAACTTTTCTGCAGAAAGGGCACCAATGCTACTTGACGAAACGCCAACCGTTGGATTGTCGGCCGTTGCAGGGGTTTGAGTTCGAGCATGTTCTTCACCCACATTGGCTCTTCTTTTTGTTTGGCTCTCGATGTTATCAGGGTTAGTCGCCAGATTTCCTTCAGCCACTTCCTCTACCACCATGTCTTCGACGCCCCATCCCTCGCCCTGAGGCTCATTCATTTCTGCCGCTGTGTGTAGACCAGACCCGGGGGTTTCTTCATCATCAGCTAGTTCATCCTCAGCCATAGGGATTGGATTACCTTGGGCCTCATTTTCCTCACTCGAGTCAGTCTCATGACCAGAGTCACTGGTGAGAGAATGTTGAGTAGTGGTTTTTGGTGGCGAAGCATCGAGGGTACCGGTTGGAAGTTGATTAATCTCTCTCATGGACCCTTTTTCAGAGGATGGTCGATAGGTAGGTTTGCCAGCGTTGTTCAAACCATCTAGAACAGAGCAGGCTTGGAGGAGGCAACTTTCTTGGGAGGAATGATGGTGCTTGCGTCACCCTAAAATCAATACAAGCAGAAGGTGTAAGTGACTAAAAGAGGCAAACAAGTGAAATAAAGCGAAGAGAAGTGGGGGGTACCTTATAACCTTCGACCCCGGGGCTAGAACTGTCGCTCTCACTTTGAGTCGCTGCTACTCTTTCCATTTCTTCTGGAGTAGGTTCTTGGATAACAAGTGCAGTGGGCCTTTTTATTGAGAGTTTTGTGTTCGGTTGATTCGAGGGGTCGATGGGTTTCGGCTATGGCTTCCTCTTCCTCAAAGTGAGATCCAGAACGGGTGACAGGTCATCTTCGTCAGAATCCACGACGATGGGGGTAGCAGTGGGTTTTAGGATTTGTAGGGGACTAAACGAAGGTTTTCGAGCAACCTGAACCAAGCATTGAATGTTATATCATCAATGTATAATAAGGATAAAGGAACAAAGAAAGAGAGGTACCTTGCCATGTTTGCTACTTCCTTCAACCTTTGAGTCGATGGGTCTTTTGTTGGTGTGCTTTTTGGGGAGGATCATGATAGCTAGACAAAAAACAAGAAGAAACGGTCAGCATTAGTTAAAAGCAAGTCAAAGGGAATCTACTTCAAGGGAAGTCCCCTGTATCACACCTTCACATATGTCTGATTCGATTCGGACATCTTCGATCCATATATGAAGGTGCCCTTTGAAACTGCCTAAAGTGTGTTTAGTCGCAACCACCTGCTCAGTCTTTTTATGAGATTGTTGTCGAGGGATTTTAATGGAATCTCCACAAATGAACCAATCTGGGAATAAGGGTGCAAGAGCCACTCCGAAGTCAGCGTTTGGTAGTGGAGGAAACTTTGGGGGAAATAATTTAAGAGCCATTTCATAGCGTTTCTCACAAGGGACGTATGAGGAAATCTTTAAAGTTTCTATTTTCTTTGAAAACTTCTCTTTGAGCGTAACAGCTGCGTCGCGGATGGTTCGACTAAGATCATCAGGTCGATAGGAAGTTTCAAAGTAGTTTTGAAAAACTTGAATTTCTTTTATAAGCGTATAAGTAGCTTTATTGGTCTTTTCCTGCACAAGGAGAAAAGCTTTGTCAAACAATTGAATAAAGGAAGTAACATCGCAAAATTCCTCGATGTAATACTTGGCCCACCACCTCCCAAAATCTCGACTACAAAGGAAGTTAGGGTTGAAAAGAAATGGAGTCAACTGGGTCCTGCCAGTATACTTGGCTATTTGTTTGAAAGTTGCGGTTTCAGTATGAATGACATTGTGAAGGAGGAGGCTACTCTTCTTGTCGTATAGGCATTTCAGGAAGACCTGGACCAACCCAAATTGTCGAGCAACAAGGTTGGGATGGTAAATTATCAGTGTGACTTGGAATTTTGAGGGGTTAAATCGAAGGGTAAGGATCCGAGGCGTCAAGAAGGCTTCCCAAATTAGCAAGGATCTGTCTCTTGCTTTTTAGATGAAGAAGGAAAAGTCCTGGTAAACCATCTATGGCCAACTTTCCTGAGAGCGAAGGGAGCCATACTCGAAGTAAAATTATGACTTTTAGCGAACATCATGATGTAACTCATGAAGGTTGATTGAAGAGCCTGTCCTTTGTCCCTGGGGGTTAGTTAAGCTAACCTCGGTCCTTCGACTCTCCTGTTCCTGATTTCTTCAGTATCTTCGTGGACGAGGCCCTAGTTGGGAAGATTGGCCTCGAACGTGGCATTGAGCCAAAATTGTAATAACCAAAAAGGGTCAAACAATAGAAGATTCCCTTTGTCCCCCAAATTCTTTAGTTGAGCCATTCCGTCCCTCAAGGATTCGTACAGGCTAGCCAAAATCATCTCACTTAAGCAGACATCATGCCCCGCATGCAGTTGATTAGCCAAGGTGAGTTATTTATTTGCCACTTATAGTGATTTCGAGCAAAACACATAGTGCGACAGCCACATAGCCAGGAAAGCTATATGCTCCACATCAGAGACAGTTTCGGTGTCTTTTTCATGATAGTGGGCTATATGTGTTGAATATGTTGCTCTTGTAGTCAAAAAGTTAATGGTATTTATGGAGTCAACATCAGGATCATAAGTGTACCCAGTGGATTTCAGCCCTGTGATAGCGGCCATGTCAAAAAGTGTGGGTGTGACCATTCCACAAGGCAGGTGGACGGTATAATGTGTGTTTTCCCAAAAGTACAGTGAAGAAACTAACATAGGGTTACTATAATCCAGGTCCAATTTCGATAGGATAATAAGGTCGTATATCCTTATATCTTTCCAAGTCTGAGTTTTTTGTTTCTCTATTTTGTTTAACCAATTGGAGTAATCAGTGGGATCTTTGAAAGTTGGGGTGGTACGAAAGGCTCTAAAACCATTGTTCATAAACCTCAAATCTATAGTGTTTTCAGTCGGGGTGTTTTCGGAAGAAGAAGTCCTAGGGTTTTTAGCTTGTCCTATGGGTTTGCATTTATGGTAAGACGGAAAAAACTCTCTAAGTTTGCTGGTATCAGTGTCTAAATCTTCTAGACATCCAGATAAGGCATAAGTTTTATTAGAGACAAAAACATGAATGAGTACCTAAGAAGCATAAATCTGGCGCTGTTTCTCTGTCTGAGGTTCTGATAGGTAGTGACGATTACCAACTACAAGGGGGACAGATAAAGTAGCAAATGACGGAAGCTCGGAATTTTTTTCGGAGCTTTGAACCTATTGGTAGTAGTTTTGAGAGAAACTCCTGTTCCCTTGAGAGTTCTGTTTGAAGCATTCATCGTTAAGGTTTGAAAAAGCGAAAATTTGGGTTTCAGTTAGAAAGGATTGGGAGAAAAGAAGGCTTGAACGTTTGATAATGCAGAGAATGTGAGGTAGTTCTGAAATGGGCAAGTAATTGGGTTTTATAGACCTATAGGGAGATGTTTCAAATCAACATTAATGGTAGACAAGTTAATGGGACACGTGTATCCCTTGGGCAGTGTAGTGAAATGACAATTAATGTTATAGCCATGATTTCCTAGAAGCTAGGAAATGTGATGAGTGGAAAAGATTCTGTTGTGGGCTGAAAAGACGTGGGTAGGAAAAAACAATGATGACTCTGACGTCACCAGACAAATAGAGGAACTGAAAGGTTTTGCCAACATTGACACACGTGGCAGTATCACCCATTTAGGCGTCGAAGTAA
Source organism: Lathyrus oleraceus (assembly GCF_024323335.1). Lineage (NCBI taxonomy): Eukaryota > Viridiplantae > Streptophyta > Magnoliopsida > Fabales > Fabaceae > Lathyrus > Lathyrus oleraceus. Next base: position 96,556,851 of record NC_066580.1, on the reverse strand, counting down.
GGTCTCAAAAAAATGTCTTTCTCTCTTGTATGTCGAAAATGACATTTTTTGGGGGGCAATCTGTTAGCTCAAATTTTCGACGCCCACTTCAAAATTACCAAAATTGGAAAGCATGTATAGTTGGCTTCGACTAAGAGGTGATTCGACCAGCTGAAGGTAGACTGGCTTAGCTGATTAAGTAAAGATTAAGTTTATAGCTGAAATTTCGGAGCGGTTCCTTAAGGAGCGGTTAAAAAACGGTTTCGATCAAAGATTTAAAATTTAAATAAAAGAGGGAAGAGTATCTTTCTTATAAACTACAATGATACACGTGGAAGTAGAGTGAGCGAACATACGCATGCAGAATGCCACGTGTATCGACGTGATTGAAGAATCCTCAGAGTGGTTGTTTCGATCAAGTATAAATATAGGGTCTTAGAGTTAGAAAAGTGTGTCAAATTATGTACAAAAGCCTGCAAATTTACTATGTATTCATATGAAGAAGAACTGTAAAGCGCAAAATGTACATTGTCTACACTATTGTTTAATCATTTCAAAGCATTATAAAGTTATCTTTGCTTTCTTTTCAGAAATATCTTTCCTTACTTTTTACTCTCAAACACTTTATTTCTTACTTCGTCATTTACAAGTTTAAATAGCTTTAGTTCCTTTCGTTACTTTGAGCTTTTACCTTACATTCTTAAAGAATCTAGCATTTACCAACCTTTTTGATTGCTTTCAATCCTTCTTCAATTCCTGTCATTTACTTCTTCTTTAATAGTTCTAAATACTGATTTAAGATTGTTCTTTTGTTCAAGTCACTCTTTTGTCTTTAGTTTTTATTTAACGCTTCGATTTGACGTTTAGTCCGATCATTTATCAATGTTACGCTTACGAGAAATTTAGCACATGTACTAGGATCATTCTGATCGATCCTGATCAATCTGATCGATCCTGTAAGTGACCAAATTTTAAAATTTGGAAGATCAGCGGTTGTTTATCATTTTTCAAGGTAAACACATGGATACTTAAATAAAAAATACGTCCAAATTATGCAACAAAGACAAATCATAAAAGGATTACCAAAGTTGAGTGAAGTAGCCAAGGTTTGCAAGGTGTGCAATGTGGGAAAACATCAATGGGGACAATTTCAAAAGAAAAGTGACTGGAGTGCATCCGAAAAATTGGAGTTATTCATGGATATTTGTGTGGATCAATACTTCAAACTCTCACCAAGGTTAGAGGTATGTGTTGGTGTTTTTAGATGATTTTTCTTGAAAAAGTTGGATCTATTTTCTTGCAGATAAAGCATAATTCTTTGAGACATTCAAAACCTTCAAAAGTTTTGTTAAAAAGGAAGAAAAAACATCCATATGCAAACTAAGAACTGACTAGGGAGGAAAATTTACATCAAATAAATTCAACCAGTTTTGCAATGAATATGGCATAAGGCCTCAATTAACAACGACACACATTTCACATCAACACAGAGTGGCAAATAGAAGGAACTTGACCATCATGAACACGGTGTGCTATTTGTTATTTGTGAAGGAAATGTCAGGATCTTTATGGACATATATAATGAGATGGACGACTCACATCTTGAATCAAATTTTTACAAAGGATGTAAAAGACATGGTACCTAATTAAATGTGGTTAGGAATAAAAGTAAAGGTTGAGCACTTTAAAGTATTCGACTCCATTGTACATATACACGTCCCTGAACATAAGAGAGTTAAACTTGATGTTTGAAGTCACAAATGTATCTTGGTTTGAGTCAGTGACGAATCCAAAATGAAGCAGGTGGTAAAAGAGATAGGAACTTGAGCGCATAAGAGTTAAAGCAAAATGTTCTTGCCCCGGGAGATGACGAAGTTGTTATAGAAGAATATGAAGCAGAAGTAATTGATATAGATATTGAAAAATATGAAATTGGTGTGTCTACCAATTTGACGTTAAAGTGTTTTTTTAGAGGAATTAAAAAAATGAGATATACATCCATCAATCAGAAAGGACTATCAAAATGGAAGATGAAGATAAGGTGTATCAGTTGAAGAAGGATCTCTACGCCTTAAAGCAAGCCCTAAGAGTTTGGTTTAGCAAAATGGAGAGTTAATTTAAGAATGAAGCGTTTCAGAAAATTAACTATGATCACGCCTTGTTCTTGAAGAATAATGGAAACAAACTATTGGTGGCAAGTCTTTATGTTGATAATTGAATATATACAAGAAATGATGAACAAATGTATACAGAGTTCAAGTTGTCAATGCATAAGGAGTTCAAGATGATAAACTTCGGGATACGTCTTACTACTAAGTGAGAGAACAATTTGTTGGAGTTCGAGAAAGCAATGGATTGTTAAACTCTTATATACAAAGACCTAATATGTAGACGTCATTGCTTGTGCATGTCACTGCGTTTGGGTGAATGGATTTTTGAAAGAGTCGGACGCCAAACACTACAATTGAATTGATATAACGTGTGATAATAGTTCAACAACTAAGTTATTCAAAAATTCAACTATGTATCGAATGACAAAAATATATTGATATTAGATATCATTATCTACACAATTTATCAAGTGAAGGAGCCGTGAAGTTAGCATTTTATAGAACTAATGATCAAGTATCAAATAATGACTAAACCTATTAATTAGGATCAATTTGTAAAGGTTAGAGTTTTGTGTAGTGTTCAACGGCAGATGCTAGTTAAACATATGTTAATTTATCAGGAGGAATCGTTGGGTTTATAGTTGAAGCTAAATAATAGGTTAAATAAGTTCAGAGCAAAGTTTATGTTCTAAACAATTTGACTTCACATATTTTTTTCTTTACAATAAATAATTAGATAATTTCTCTAAAACATTTTAGCGTTCCTTTTTTTTTTGGGTGTTGTATCTTATCCCTTCTCCAAAGTAGAGCTCTCCGTAAATTTATTAGGAACCGTAAAGTACTTCTATGAAGAATATTAATTATATGTTGAAAAGAAATTAAGATTGTTCCAGTGTGACCTAACATATCTGAATGGTAGATGTTCGGCGCTCTCCAACATGTGATGTGCTTGTAGAATACATGAAAGATCGATATATTGTACCAAACACTTGTACGTTTTTTTGACAGTCCGCACGCTGTTGAAAATTCATTAGGATTGTGAAAGATCGATATATTTGTTACCAAACAGTTGAAGGTTTTTCGACAGTTCGTTGTTGAAAATTCATTAGGATCGTGAAAGATCGATATATTTGTTACCAAACACTTGAAGGTTTTTCGACGGTACGTTGTTGAAAATTCATTAGGACCTGTCTATACTCTATACACATCAACAAAGGCTACACTTGCTCGATCCACCAATCAGCGAAAAACTATACTATTATTTCTACTAGTCAATCAGACAGACTCAAAGAAAGAGTTCTTTTTCTTTGTAATGCTCTTAAAAAATATTGTTCCATTTTATATAGAAAAAAAAACTCCCTAACTCTCCTATCCTTTTTTTTTACTAAAAATAAAGTCCTAACTGTCCTACTTATATTTAATTATTATTAAAATAATGAGAAAGAAAAGAAAAAAAGAAAAAAAAATATTAAAGTAAGACTTTCACTCATTAAGTTGATTATAAGATATTAGTCCATCAAGTTTGGTAATAGTCTTTCTTTCACCGGGTTTGTTTAATGATCTTTCGATAAATAGTAGAGTGTAAGAAGATAATATTGTCATTACTCATTTTATTCATTTCATATACTTTGTAATCATTTATGTCTAAACTATTATTTTAATATGTGTTTTCAACGGTTAGGTGGTCGTACAAGAATGTGAGAAAACTAAAATTTTGTTGTTCATAGATAATACAAAATGATGATTACTCAAGTGGTACCTACGCATAGGGGTGGCAATTTGATCCATTAAGAGAAAATCCATGCAATCCATCCATCAAAAAATCCATCCAATCCATCCATTACATAAAAAATTAAGTTAATGGATTGATCCAATCCATCCATTTATAAGTATGGATTGATCCAATCCATCCAACACATTTTAATGATCCAATGGATTTTTTTATCTAATTTTTAAAAAATATTTTTTTTCAAATATTAAATTTTTTTATAAAAAATAAAAAATATTTTTTTTTTCGAAAAAAAATCAATTTTTTTTTCAAAAATAAATCAATTTTTTTTTCGAAAAAAAATCAATTTTTTTTTCGAAAAAAAATCTTTTTTTTTCGAAAAAAAATCTTTTTTTTTTGAAAATACAAAAAATCGATTTTTTCCAAAAATTTAAAAATAAAAAAAAATCTTATTTTTAAATTAGAAAACTGATATTGTTTTTTTACGAATATAAAAAAAATTATTTTTAAATTATTTTTTTTTACGAATATAAAAAAAATTTAATTAATTTTTTCAAAAATACAAAAATATATTTTTTTTTGAAAAAAAAATAATTTTTCTCAAAAAAAAAACTGATATTGTTTTATTAAAAAAAAGTAAAATTTTTTTTTAAAAAAATAAATTTTAAAGGAAAAAAAAAAATGGATGGATGGATATCCATCCACTAAAAATATGATAATGGATGGATTGGATGGATTTTTATTCTTAATGGATGGATTGGATTGGATATTTTTAAAAAAAATTTAGTGGATTGTTAATGGATAATGGATTGTTTTGATCCATCCATTAACGATCCAATCCATATCCATCCAATCCATCCATTTTGCCACCCCTACCTACGCATATGATTGTAGGAGAGAGCGTAGAGAATGATTTAGATGTAAGTTGTATATTTAAAACATATAGAAGAGAACTTTTCAAAGGAGATCATGGTTCACTTATTTCCAATGTTGTCATTTAATAGTTATTTAGAAAGTAATTTAATTTGAAATTGATATAGTTTTATTTTATGTTTATCTCATATTGTGTCGTAACGGATATGTGAAAAGAATAATCTTGGCATATACTAGAACATGTTGTAATAATATGTGAGTAAGTCACATACAAAAGCTTGAAATTTTACACCACCATCTCTAGAGAGCGATGTTGAGATGAATTATTGACTGACTGTCATTATATTCACAATTTCATGGAGCATGAAATAGAATCTTTGAAAGTTAAATTGTATAATATTATGAGCGTCGGATTTAGGCACTTCTTCCCTTTATTGTAATTATATATGTATAATTTCCATGAAGCCAACATTTGTGTCAACATATAGTATGTTAATTTTATCAAAGTTGTAATAGGTAGGTTGTGAGTGGACTTAAGCACCGAGTTCATTGACTTGACAAGGTTAGTTTTCATGTGGCCTCATCGTTGGCCTATTTCATGTGCTCGAGCCCATTTTTCTCGTGGAATATTATCTACTTATCTTACCTTAAAAAATGTATTTTTACTTGACGTATTTCTTCACGGTAGTACTGGAATGTAGGTTCATTAAGCGCATATCTTGTTTAGGAAACATTAAAAAAAAGCTGAAAGATATTAGTTGAAGTTGTAGTAGTAAGGACAAAGAAACATTGTTACCTATGATAATAACTTTCTTGCTTAGTTTTTTGTCTTAGATCTCGCGCATGAAGCTTTTTGTGACGTGTCAAATAAATTACACACGTGAAGATAGAGGATATTGACATCCATCTTCGGCGTTATTATATGCACTCTTTTATAGGTTCATGATTGTCTGATATAGAAAATGTTTGGATGGAGTGTGAGATGTGTTTTCAAATTTCTCGGAAAAAAACTCCAAGAAACACATTGTCTAACCTTCAACCAATGGAGAAGCAATTGGAAAATGATGTCATTCCTATCTTGTGCGACAAACATTATTAGTGTCCCTCAGTACTTTCTGTATAACCATGGCCATCAACTTGAACTACTAATTTGTAGTATGAAAAACCATTGATACAAAGCTAGAAAGCCCAAAATAGATGATGGGGGGATTTTTGCACCACCTAGTTATGCCCCATCATCTGTTAGTACAAGAAGTGATTGTAATTCTATTATAGTAGCAGAAAGAAATGTTTTCATAGCCAACAACTATTGTATTAGTTTGTTGTATGAGGTCGCATAGCTCCCGTAGATAGATTTAATTGCTTTGTTCTTTGCAATCCATGGTTTTTGTATAATATCATGTTCTTCGATCTGAACATCGGAAAACTGGTCTGAATGCCGCTTTGGTCTGAATACCGGAAACTGGCATGAATGCCACAAGTTGTGCTGACCTGAACGTCCGAAACTTCTTCGATCTGAACATCGGAAAACTGGCTTGAATGCCGCTTCGGTCTGAATATCGGAAACTGGCCTGAATGCCACAAGTTGCGTCGACCTGAACGTCGGAAACTTCTTCGATCTGAACATCGGAAAACTGGCCTGAATGCCACTTCGGTCTGAATACCGGAAACTTGCATGCCTGTCAGCATCGGCAAGAATAGGGAAAATGATAATTGAGGCGGCGCGTGGGCCAACGACCCCTGTTGGGAATAAAAAAGGAAAAGTCATGAACAACCTTCAGTCTGAGTACTGGAAACAAACTTCTGGCTTATCACTTGGGATACCGAGAATGTCTCATGCTTTACATGCGTATGTTTGAATTTTTCAATGGCGTAATGCTCCATGAAAATGGAAATTCTACGCGATTTGGGAGGATACAATGCGATATGATTCTACATGCAGGGATGCGAAATGCTAGGTTAGAGAGAATGCCAAGCCGAGGCAAGGAATTCTGCTGGGGAAATGATCACAATCTTCCTGGACCCTGACAATGCTGTTAGAGATACACAACACGATGAACTCTGTGGGGAAATGACCAGCCACGCGGTGTTCTGGCAATAAAAAAATACCGAGACTCTGACTGGGGAGAGAATGGCACTGAAAGCTTGCTGCTGAGGAAAGCGACAGTGGTTCTGGAAACCATAATCTGCGAGAGAGACGACTCAGAAGGGGAAGCGAACACCGATACAGTACTGAGATTCCGCTTCAAGGGAAGAGACCATGGATCTAGCGTCGGGATCATCGATCTGGCATCGAACTCTGAGGAGCTGCCGCTTCTGTTGGGAAGATATAGTCTGACACTGTCGACTCTACTGGGGAATGTATAATCTAAAACAAATGCTTGGGGAAGTACAGTAGTTAGAAACTGCTGGGGATTGAAGAATCCAATGCTTGGACCAACTTTGCAGGGATAAGATACCAAATACCAACTGTTGAAGAAAAACATCCGCGATCATCTGCTGGGAACCTTAAGGAAATGCCCCGAGCGTACCTGTTCTGAATAGACGATCCAAAGCACTTAAAATTTACAGCAATTTTAAATGTTTATTAAGCATGTACCTGTAGAGCTCTTAGGTTTCATGATGCAATGTTTATCAAAAATTCGGACGTCATTTTTGCAAACAAAACAGTAAAATGAAAACGAACACAAAGATATATTGAATAACATGATTTTATTGATTGAATGGCCTCTGAATAGGCATTTACATCAGGAAGCAATCCCTAGAAAGAGGTAATTGCACAAAAGATAAAAACAGAAATTAATCTAATGGCAATGTGAAATGGATTTCTATCGGGTTCCAATTCTTCTATGACTCGCTCGTCTTCAAGATCCTCCAAATGATCAGCTTTCTGAAAAAGGTGATTGGACTGTTCCCTATCCTTCAAAAGTTTCCAGTTATCGACACGAGATGAGATTCAGAACTACTCAGAACACAGTCATTCGCTTAATCCCTAACTTTTGCCTGGATCTCCCTTTCGGGTTTTCAATCCACCGGGATACCCATTTTTGCCTAAGTTGCCTTTCTTAGGTTTTCAACTTACCGGGTGTACAAATATTTTCATTTTAAATCCCTAACTTTTGCCCGAACCTTTTTCATTTTCTTGGTTCGCCGGGATGCCCATTTTTTGCCTGGATTATTCTTTTTATTGTCCAGCGGGTCTATTTTATGCGAAGTATTTTTTAACTGCGTCTGAGTTCACAGGGGTAGTGAAATCTTCACCATCCATAGTTGCAAGCATTAAGGCTCCACCATTAAAAATCTTAGTGACAATATATGGTCCATCATAGTTAGGAGTCCACTTGCCCCAGTGATCTTTCTGAGGAGGAAAGATCCTTTTCAACACCAAATCCCCGACTTGGAAGCATCGAGGACGCACTTTCTGATAAAAGGCTCTCTTCATCCGACTTTGATACAACTGCCCATGACAAATGGCTGCCATTCACTTCTCTTCGATAAGACTCAACTCATTGAACCTTGTCTGAATCCATTCAGCTTCGTCTAACTCGACATCCAGCAGGACTCTTAGAGAAGGAATCTCCACTTCAACAGGCAGAACTGCTTCCATACCGTACACAAGGGAGTAAGGTGTTACCCCGGTCGATGTACGTACTGAAGTACGATACCCATGCAAGGCGAAGGGTAGCATCTCATGCCAATATTTGTACGTAACGACCATCTTCTACACAATCTTCTTTATGTTCTTATTTGCTGCCTCAACAACACCGTTCATCTTAGGACGATAAGGGGAAGAATGATGATGTTGAATGTTGAAGTTCTTGCACAACTCCTTCATCATTTTTTTATTGAGATTAGAACCATTATCAGTAATGATTCTTTCGGGAATCCCATAACGACAAATGATTTCTTTCTTAATGAATTGGGCACCCACATGTCTGGTGACCTTTGCAAATGACGCTGCTTCGACCCACTTGGTGAAATAGTCGATGGCAACAAGGATGAAGCGATGCCCATTGGAAGCAGTCGGCTCAATCTTTCCAATCATATCAATGCTCCACATAGAAAACGGCCACGACGAAGACATCACATTCAGAGGATTTGGCGGCACGTGCATCTTATCAGCATAAATCTGGCATTTATGACACTTTCGAGCATATTTGAAACAATCAGATTCCATGGTCATCCAGTAATAACCCGCTCTCAACAATTTCTTAGCCATTGCATGTCCGCCGGCATGAGTACCGAAGGAGCCTTCATGAACTTCTTGCATTAACATGTCCACTTCGTGTGTATCCACGCATCTGAGCAAAACCATGTCGAAGTTTCTCTTATACAACACATCGTCTTTGTTCAAGAAGAAACTGCCTGCCAATCTTCTCAAAGTCTTTCTATCATTGTTGGATGCCCCTGCAGGGTACTCTTGATTCTTCTGAAAGCACTTGATGTCGTGATACCAGGGCTTGTCATCAACTACCAATTCAGCAGCAAACACATACGCGGCCCTATCAAGGCGCATAACATCGATCCTGGGAACGTAGTTCCATCAAATCACCTTGATCATGGAGGATAGAGTAGCAAGAGCATCTGCCATCTGGTTCTCATCACGAGGTATATGATACAACTTTACTATTGTGAAGAAAGTCAACAGTCTTCTCGTGTAATCTCTGTAGGGGACCAGATTAGGCTGGAGAGTATTCCAATCACCATTCACTTGATTGATCACTAGAGCTGAATCTTCGAAGATGTCCAGAGTCTTGATTCTCAAATCAATGGCTTGCTCAATACCCAAGATACATGCCTCATACTCAGCTTCATTATTGGTGCACTCGAAAGTCAGATGAGCGGTGAAAGGCATGTGGGTACCTTTCGGAGTGGTAATGACAGCACCAATTCCACTTCCTTTGGCATTGACGGCCCCATCAAACATTAAAGTCCACTTTTCATCTGGGTCAGGTCCCTCCTCAACAACTGGCTCTTCACAGTCTTTCATCTTGAGGAACATGATGTCTTCATCCGGAAAATCAAACTTCATCGGCTCATAATCATCAATCGGCTGCTGAGCAAGATAGTCTGACAGAATACTCCCTTTGATGGCTTTCTGGGATGTATATTGGATGTCGTACTCTGTCAGTATCATTTGCCAACGAGCAACTCTTCCGGTTAGAGCTGGCTTCTCAAATACATACTTGACTGGATCCATTTTGGAGATCAGTAAGGTTGTGTGAGTCAGCATGTATTGTCTCAATCACTTAGTAGCCCATGCAAGTGCACAACAGGTCTTTTCAAGCATTGAGTATCTCGACTCGCAATCTGTGAATTTTTTACTCAGGTAGTAGATGGCATGCTCTTTCCTACCTGTCTCGTCGTGTTGACCGAGAACACAACCCATGGAATTATCAAGCACTGTCAAATACATAATCAGCGGTCTCCCTGGGACTGGAGGCATAAGGATTGGAGGATTCTGCAAATACTCTTTTATTTTTTTGAAAGCCCTTTGGCAATCATCATTCCACCTGATAGCCTGATCTTTTCTTAACAATTTGAATATTGGCTCACACGTGGCTGTTAGGTGAGAGATGAACCTTGCAATGTAGTTCAACCTCCCTAAGAAACCACATACTTGTTTTTCTATTCTTGGCTCAAGCATTTCTTGTATTGCTTTTACTTTGGCAGGATCCACCTCAATCCCTTTTTCCCTAACAATAAAACCCAGCAGTTTTCTAGATTTCACCCCGAAAGTACACTTGTTCGGATTAAGCCTCAGCTTGAATTTCCTCAAACGCTCAAACAGTTTCTGCAAATTCACCAAATGTTTTTCTTCCGTCTGATATTTTGCAATCATATCATCAACATAAACCTCGATTTCATGATGAATCATATCATGGAAAAGAGTTACCATAGCTCGTTGATATGTTGCCCCAGCATTTTTCAGACCAAACGGCATCACCTTGTAGCAGAAGGTGCCCCATGGGGTTATGAAAGTTGTCTTCTCCATGTCTTATGGTGCCATCTTAATTTGATTATAGCCAGAAAAGCCATCCATAAAGGAGAATACCGAGAACTGAGTTGTGTTATCCACCAAAACGTCGATGTGAGGTAATGGGAAATCATCTTTAGGACTAGCTATGTTCAGATCCCGGTAGTCAACACACATTCGTGCCTTTCCATCCTTCTTAGGTACTGGAACGATATTTTCAACCCATGACAGATAATTTGTAACCACTAGAAACCCTGCATCCAACTGTTTTTGCACTTCTTCCTTTATCTTGACAGCCATCTCTGGTCTTGTTCTTCTGAGCTTCTGCTTGACCGGAGGAAAATCCTCTTTGAGAGGCAAATGGTGTACCACAATGTCTGTGTCAAGCCCTGGCATGTCCTGATAAGACCAAGCGAAGATGTCAACATACTCTTGCAGCAATTCAATCAGCCCCTTCTTCACATTATCTTCCAAAGCAGCCCCTATCTTGATTTCTCTCTTGACGTCCTCGGTGCCGAGATTAATCACTTCAATAGACTCTTGATGCGGTTGAAGGACCCTTTCCTCCTGTTTTAACAACCTGACAAGTTCTTCAGGGAGTTCACAGTCTTCATCACCCTCTTCTTCAGCTTGAAAGATTGGATTTTCAAAGTCGAAGCGAGCCATAGCAGAACTGTTATCAATAGGATCCGGTGACGTGCATCTGCATGAGTGATGGTATGTGCTTATGAGTGTGAACAAGGAGTGAAAACTAAGCAAGACATTGCCAAATATATTTTTTATTTTTGAAAACTGCAAAATGAGAAAGATAGTGAACAAAATATTTGAATGCAAAAAGACGTCCTTTATTTACGATAAAAAATGCAGGTATTCACATAGATGAGCCCTACAATGAGTCATTACACCCTGGGCGGAACGTAAGACTTGGATATGCACAAATAAACAAAGAAAATTACTCTTCAAGAAGAGTGACTTGGATAATCTCTTCAGAAGACCAATTGCGGAGAACTTCACCCGGGACCCTTGGACGCACCCAGTTGTCAATGTCGTAATCACTATCCCCATCTTCTTCGTTGATTGTAGAGATCTGGCCATACTGAATGATGCCTGCGCTGGAGAAAGTAATCGGCCCCTGACGAGTCTGAGGCGTTGAAGTTGTAGAAGTCAATGTTGGCTGATACCTGTAGCACCTCAAATTTTCCCTCCTCATTCATGCATTCATTTTAGATCGTTTAACATTTCATATTGCATTTCAGCAAAGTTCATCTGAATTACCTCTGGTCAACTTTGGTCTACTGAAGGTCAAATGGCAAGGGAATAACTTGAGTTACTTCCAACATGTTCAAATGAGGCGTATTCATCATTCGACATATTACTCTTGAAGGAACAAAGGTCCAGCGCACAGGTTACAAATTTGGAAAGATGACTTGAACTATCATGCTTGCTAGGCGAGCAGAATGGTTCGCCTAGCGAGCCACCAGAGTCTGAACTGTCATGCTCGCTAGGCGAGCAAATTCTTCGCTAGGCGAAGCCCACGCGTTTTAAAAATAAAAAAATATAACAGAAAAGATCATGGGCTTGAATTGCCTTCATCCTGAGCCCACCAAGCCACGAAAATCAGAGTATAAATTCTAAAAACTCATTTGAGAAAAACCCTAACATTCTAACTAATTCAGAGCAGCCTCCAGAGACTGAAGGGAACTCATCTGCAAAGAACCAATTCCATCTCATATAAACCCCAAGATTATTCTGCAAACCCAACCGTGTGATTCAATTTTGATCGATCTTCCCAATCAGGTATGCCCTATTTCCATTACTTTATGCTTTCAATCTGAAATTCCTGAAGCATAAGGTATTATGGTTGAATCCGGGAGAGTGGGTATAGTTAGGTTTTGCATGTGGGTTTAGATGTGTATGAATGTGTAGAACAATGCCTTGAATGTTTAATCACTTCGCTTCTGAGATGGATACCATAGGGTTTGGGGTTCCTGAAATCGGATTGTTATCAAGGAAGAACCCAGAACCCGCAGGCATTCGCTAGCACCTCGCTAAGCGAACATGTAGCGAAGCTTCGCTAGCATCTCGCTAACCGAAGCAATAGCGATGATGACAGTAGCTGTTTTTTTTTCTATTTTCTCTCTAATCTGTTTTGTGTTTTGTTGTGACATGTTTTCTATTGCATCCGTGCACTGTTTACCTGACACTGTTGTTGTTATGTTTCTTTTGTGCAACTCCGGATTGCACCCCATCTTGTTATTCTAACGTGTTTGTTGAGTTTTTTTTGTGAGGGCTCACATGACTCTTGAAGAGATAGCTTGCTTGGTATTCCACTTTATTTGTGGGATACTGTAAGACCCTAATTTTGTCCCCACGATCCCTCATGGCATCATAACATTGCATTTGCATTGCCTTAAGGATCCTTAGCATCTTGGTTCCCTTTGCCTTTGGGTGGGACTTCTTGAGAGTGGTTTGAGATCACCAAGCATGCTTGAATTGTATATCATTACTTTTCTTATTTTATTTACTAACCAAAAGCACAAAAATATGTCACTAACATCTTTTGTTTGTAGCTTGAGCAATCACAAGGTCAAAAGCTTCAAGGAGATCATTGGTACAAAGACATGGTCAAGAGGAAATGATAGCAAGCATGGTAATGGTTCCCAAAGCTCTCATCCATCAAATATGCCCCCCAGCATCTCAATTCATCATTTTGATCAAAGCAAGTCAAAGGGTTTGAGGTTGGTTCCCCAAAGAAACCCTAATTCATCTATGCACCACAATGCCTTGCTCTTGAAGCAACCTCAACCCATGATCAAATACAATTAAGGTAAGTTCTTTAATTCATCATTACATGCATATTTAAACTTATTTGAGTGTCCTCAATCATCAATTCATCAAGATATGGGTTGTGGACTTGAGAAGTTGATCAGTTAATCCATCTGACTATTTTGAAATGCACTGAGACCTAACTTTTTATGTGCTAGTCAAATGCAGATGGTTCCAAAAGAAAGAATGTTCGTAAGGACAATATGAACAACTTTCATGTTCATCAAAAATTGATTTGAAGCTTGGAAGACCATCTCCCATTCCAATACATTATAGGTCATTTTGACTGAAACCCTAATTGTGGGTCAACTTCCCAAGGCATAACTCATTCATTTTTTATGATTTTCAGGTGGGATCAATGAATTGGAAAGCTTAAGATGTCTACTTCAAATGTTATGTTGAACAAAATTTCAAAATCTCAAAGGAAATACATGTGATAATGCAAGACATTATAGGTCCTTTTTGACCAAATGCATTAAAAGGCAAAAAAGTCCAACTTCAAGTGCCCATAACTTCTTCATCAAAAATCCAAATGATGCAAAATTTAAGTCCATCTTGATTGTCTTGAAACGATCTACAACTTTGTTGTGGGAGGAGTTTTCACTTGAGGCTTGCATCATCAAAACAAAAGGGCTTGAACATTGGCCAAATTTGGAAACTTTGCATTGACATGTTTTGCACATCACACTTTAAACTCAAATTTCATAAATTTCCACACTCCAAATGGATTTTTGCCCAACATAACAATTGTTCCTTACATCAAGACCTTTCCAACCATTACTCACATGATCATATTTGGATTTGGAAAATGGTATTTTCGAAGAGTTGAACATTCAGGCATAATTATGGAATGCACATGAAATCTTGATACACAAGCACTTGCCATTCAAACTACACGTCCAATTCAACTGGGTTGGTGTTCAGCATGCATTTACATCAGCTTTTGGGCTTTGCACGCGCCTGTACAGGCCCATGCATGAAGGATCCAAATTCCATGCACATGAGAATTCACCTTGCTTGCAGTTTGTTTTGCTATAAATAGAAGGGTTCAACTTCATTCAAACTCAACCTAAAGGCGCCTGAAACCCTGCTGAAGTGATTCCCCAACCTCACCAAAGAAGCAATTTCAATTTTTCTTCAAATTTTTCAGATCCAAAATTCAACTTCATCTGGTTGAATTCTTAGATCTAAAGCTTCTAAACCTTCATCATTTATCTCACTGATCTTCTGTTTTGGCAAAGCAAGCAAGGAATTGAGCTCAAGTTACCAGAATTCAAGCTTACTCTTCAACTGGTATTTCATTCGAATCTCATCATCCATTGACCTATTGGCTTAGATCTTGTGTTGGCTGAAGTCCTCTCAATAGAGGCATCATGATTATGCATTCAATTTTTGAAATCCATTGAGTTCATGATGAACAACATCATACTTACATCTCTGATTTCTCCATTTATAGAAGTCTAGAGTGTATGTGAATGGTATAGGAGTGATGTACATCACTTCCTCTTTCGATTGATGCCTGGATCGCGTGTTTTGGCGCACGTTTGCTCTTCTGCAAATTGGAGCTCTCACCGGAGCTAGCCGGAGAAGACGGTGGCGCTGACCACCGTCCCAACTCCAGATCCGTTCCTGGCCGTTTGATCTCTTTTCCAGATCTAATCTGGATCCTTCATTGTTATGACTTTTTATTGGTTTCCATGTGATTGCATTGACCGTGGACTACAATAGGCGCGCGCCTCTGGATGCTTGGATCTGCCAGCTCAATTAATGAGCTCAGATCCAAGGGCTCTCGTTTTTTGCCATTTTTAATTTCTGATTTCATTTTCTTTAATTTCCTTTTATTTCAAAAATCAATATCTCTTTGATTTTTAATCCAAAAATTATGAGACCAATTGCATCAGTCTCCAAATAAATTCTAGTTTCTATTTCTGATTTTTAATATTTTTTATTTTGTCATTTGATATTTTTTGTGAATTTTCTCTTTTCTGGTTATTTTTAATTCATTTTTAATAGTTTTTGATATTCAAAACATACAAAAATATTTTCCTAACCTATTTGAATGATGATGGATCTATGAAAAATATTCTCATCAATTTTTAAATTGATTTGAGATTTATTTGAGATTTTAGTTCAATTAGGTTATTTTTATTCATTTTTAATTGATTAAAATAGTTTATGACTTTTAAAAATGCTGAAATTTTTTGTCAAACTTTGTTGGACCTTTCAAGGTTGATTTGAAGTGATTTTGAAGTTTGACCTTTCCATTATTTTTAATTCAAGTTTATTTTAATATTGAAAATGCCAAAAATATTATGCTTATTGTTTGATCTCCAATCTTCATCTCATTTCTGATATATCATTGTTTGACTTTGACTTTCAATGTCATTTGGTCAATACATATGGATTGGTACATATTATTTCATCTTATGCATTTTGATCTTTCCATTTTCTTATCCTTTCTTCATCTTTTTTCTTCATCTTCTTCTTCTTCTTTCCTTTTGATCAATGAGTTGAAGGTTGATAAGTTGGCATTGATTAGGGAGACTTAATCTTTCTTGATTCAAATCTAATTCATCTTGATCAATTGATCAAGTGAATGGCTTTGCATTAAGGATATGTTGTCTTCTAAATCATGCAAAAGGCTTAAACCAATACAAGATCAATTCTCTTTTTCTTTTTGGCATTGCAAGTTGTTGGAACTTGGTTCACTAATCAAGACTTCTAACTTGTGTTGTTGCCTACATTATTATTGACCGGTCTCAGATAGTTGTGACTTCTACATAAATCCAATTACGATTGCTTAACATAGCGCTAAATTTGCCTTATGGCACACTAACTACTAAAACTAACTATTGACAATTAACATTTACTTTTTGCTCTTTACTTTTATGCAATTTACTATTCTTGCACATATTATCCATTTGCTTTTCTCTTTGCTCACTTGAGCACATGTTTATGTTAATGCCATTTGCCTTTTGCTCACTTGAGCACATAATTGTGTATATATTATTATGCTTGTGTTTTGTTTTGATTGTTGTGAACCAAATGCAAAGAAATGGACTTAGTTTCTAGGACTTCCCCTATGCAAGAATGGATAATTGGACTTTGATTCTAGGACTTTCCTTATGCAAAATTGGAGTAAATGGACCTTAATGAAGAAGATGGATTAGAAGGACCAAATCTCTAAACTCACTCTTGTCCATTCTTGATTTACTTCTGGAACTTTTGATGTGTGTGTTTTTGTGCTAGGGAATTCTACTTGAGCTTAATTGGAGGACCATTGCCATGATCATTCAAAGTGAAAGATACAAGACACATTGAGGATCTCTTATGAGACTTGTTTGATTGCTTATGCTTTGTGTTTGGTTATTCCAAAGGATGGGAGCTACTTGGATCATCAATATGATCTCAAGAGAGGAACTCCTTGTGTGGTTTTGTTCTCTTTCCCCTCACCTCTTGTATGTTTAGGATTTAGCCCTTCTTCTTCTTCTCTCCACTCTAACCCAAGCCAAAACTCTTTGTGCAAACATTTAACCATTGTTTTTAAACATTAGAAACCTAAGCCTTATGCTTTCGATTTTCAAACTTTCTTTTCATAACACTTATTTTGAATTGAACTTTTAAGTCAACTTTGACCATTTTTGTATATACTTCTAATTGGTAAATATAACCCATTCAAATGTCTTTTGTGGTTCCAATGGCCACTTTCTTAATCAAAATCTTTCATAACCTTTAGCTATTAGGTTTGAGTTATCCTTGTGGTAGATGTAATACTCACCTATATCCTTAGTGATGGACAATAAGTCTTCCATGCTTATTATAGGGTTAACCCCTCACTAGCATGTTGAAGCTATCCTCACATGGTGGATTTGTGGTTTGGTTGAGTTTTCTCCCCTTGATAACAAAAGACCTTAAGGCTTTTGGACCAATCAATTCACCCACTTGTTTTGAGATTTTTACCCCGAACTACGAGGTTTTGATCCTAATCTTTTTTAAGATGGTACGTAGGCAATGGGTTTATCCATCCAAACACAAAATGTAAATAATTTGTACATTCTCTTCTCATCTCTTCAATCATGTTTGCACAAACAAAATTTTCCACAAAACAACAACCTTTATAACAAGTATGAAAAGGGCGCCCTAGGAGTACCTAGGATGTTTTGGGTGCCTAACACCTTCCCATTACATAACCAACCCCCTTACCCAGATCTCTGTTTCTTTTACTAGTTTTTGTTAAAAACTATTAGGTTTTTGTTCGCTTTCTAACCATTCCTTTGGATAAATAGAAGTGCGGTGGCGACTCGACTTGTATGATTTACCTTGGATTTAGTCAATATATCTAATGGTAACGAATACCCCGCTACAGAAAAGTGGCGACTCTGCTGGGGATATCTTTGCCTAGTGGGTTTTGCCTACTTTTCAGATTTGTTGTATTGTATTGTATATTTGTTTTGTGACATATTTTTGTGCAATTTGGGATTAATGTATTGTATGTAATGATTGAATTGCTTGATATTAATTCCTTGTATGCTTGGTGATCTTTGTGAGATGAGTTCTATACCCGGACTCGAGTGCACTTAAGATAGGAGAATGGCGTAGTCTTGTTGACTTGTGTGGAGTTATTCCTTAGCAAGTTGACTTGCAAGCCCATTCACTTGGTGGAGATCATGTTGGGATCAATAATGTCACACAAGTAAGTTGTGGTTAGACATTACTCTTTCCAATATAGACCTTAGAAGCCAAGGACCTTAGTTTACCAAGCCCATCTTGGCCTATCCTTAGGATGTAGTGCGAAAGTCGTTCAAGTGTAAGATTTGATACGATTGTTACGCGATACTACACTCATAAGAGTTTCTCTTGAGAATATTTTTGGAATACGAGTAGTCGTTTCTCCGATAATATCCGAAAGATGGGATGATGACTATGGGAACCTCTTGTAGAACATGTTTGGCAGGTTTAAACCCTAGTACACTCCCTTTGGGTGGTTCTTAACCGAGACTCCATGCTCGTGACTCGCAACAAACCCTTGATTCGTGGTTGATCCGTTCATGTATCCTTAATATCAATGGAACTTGGGTGTTGATAAGGTGTAAACCATAATCCACCAAAATGGATGATTGATATTAAGGATGATATGATCCATCCCATGACCTTTTTTTGGTGTGCTTTGCTTGATCCTTGAGTGTGATTGTTGCATTCATGCATTCATGCACCCATTCGCATCCATATCATCAATAATGAAGAAAATTTTCAAGGAACTTAAGGGGTTTATTTGCAAAATTTTCAGACATGGAAAGACAAAGAAGGAATACAAAGAAGTACAGCTTCAGGCAACCAGATTTGAAAGAGTTAAGGAATTTGACATTCTATGTATTAGATCCTTTGGGTTTCAAAGCTCGTTTTGGGAAGCTTCTTCCTCTTCTGACTACTCAGGTGGACGAAGGGTTGATAAGTGTATTGGTGCAGTTTTATGATCCTTTGTACCGTTGCTTCACGTTTCCGGACTTCCAGCTTTTGCCTACACTTGAGGAGTATGCCTACCTTGTGGGTATACCTATTCTAGACCAGTTGCCGTTCAGTGGCTTCGAGAGTATTCCTACTTCTCAAGAGATAGCTGATCTGTTGCATATAGACGAATCTCTGGTTGGTGCTCATACGACTACCAAAGGTGGAATTCAAGGTCTCCCTTCTGAGTTCCTCATTGCTCAAGCTACTGTATATGGGAAGGCCATGAGTGAGGATGCCTTTGAAGCCATATTTGTACTTCTCATTTATGGATTGGTATTGTTCGCCAACATCGATAAGTTTGTGGATGTGAACGCTATTAGGATTTTCTCTACTCTTAATCCCGTTCCGACTCTGTTGGGTGATACCTATTTCTCTTTGCATATGAGGAATGCAAAGGGTGGTGGCGCCATTGTGTGCTGTTTGCCTCTGTTGTATAAGTGGTTTATTTCTCACTTACCGCAGACGGTCGCCTTCAAGGAGAACAAGGGATGTCTACGGTGGTCCACGAGACTCATGTCTCTCACTAATGATGATATCTCTTGGTACAACCGTGTGTATGATGGTGTGTAGATTATTGACTCTTGTGGTGAATTCTCCAATGTTCCTCTTCTTGGTACATGTGGTGGGATTAACTACAACCCTGTTTTAGCACGACGTCAGCTTGGGTTCCCCCAAAAGGATAAACCTAATAACATTCTGTTAGAGGGTGTGTTCTTTTAGGAGGGTAAAGATCCCCAAAACTTGAAGGGCAGAATGGTCCGCGCCTGGCGCAAGATTCATAGGAAAGGAAGGAATGAGTTGGGTCCTAAGAATTGTGTTGCTATGGAGCCGTACACTGCTTGGGTTAGGAAGCGAGCGTCTGAGTATCTCATGCCTTACGAGTATCCGAGACCTACACCTTTGGTTATGGTTGGGCCTTCAACCCTCCCTAACCAAGGAGTAGAGGAGTTGAGAGACGAAGACCGATCACGTGCCTGGATCTGTGAAAGGGAAGAGTTGCTTCAGCAAATCAAGGAGAAGGATGCTTTAATAGAGTTCCTCGAACACTAGGTTATTGATGATCCTGATGATGCATGGACTTCTCTACTTCCTCAGTCTTCCCGGTTCTGGAAGAGGAAGTATGATCGACTCGCCAAGGAGAAAGCAGATATGGAGGCAGCCTACGAGAGAGAGGTGAAGAGGCTTCGTGCATCTTATCTTCCTGTGTCCCGAGCTTTGGATGATTGTTTCTAGGGATCCATAGGATGATTATTTTCCTTTTCTCTTGTATATGATTGACAATGCTGTACTTCTTTTCCCCGATATTATTTGATGAGATATTTCCACATGTGATAAATGTTTAATATTTCCAAAACTTGCGAATAAAACCCTAGAGTTCCTCTGAAATAAATAAAAAAAACAAATCATATGCACAAACATTGCATGCATCATGTGCATAAGCAGGTTTTGTTCCCGGCTTCTTGTCTTGTGGTCTAACTCTGTGTTCTTCATTTATTTTGAAGACAAGCTGACTCACTGGTACTACACTAGACCCAACATTTCAAGACTGATGGATCATCTGGAACAAGAGAACCGCGAGCTGAAAGAGGAAGTGGCCAGATTAAGTGCCCTGATGGAATCATTCTTGGCTGCTCAGAGCCAGTCTTCTCCGACACCTTTAACTCCTCCCCAGAGGACAGTCATCTCTGAGATCGTCTCCTCGACTGTGCTTGCAGCCAGTGCACACTTTGTTCTAACGGCCATGCCAGCCGGGTTCCCATGGGGGATGCCTCCCAATTTCATGGCTGAGGGTCCTTCTCCTACCTTTGCTTCTATGCCGGCATCTAGCCCGGTCCTTGCTGTTCCTCCTCCTGTCGTGCATACTATGCCCAGGGTAGACGACACCATCTATCATTCTGCGCCATCTGAAGGCCCAGATGTCTATGAGAAGATGGACGCTATGAATGATCAATTTCTTGAGCTTCGCAAGGAATTGAAAACTCTCTAAGGGAAGGATCTTTTCGGCAAGTCTGCTGCCGAACTTTGCTTGGTCCCCAATGTGAAGATCCCGGTGAAATTCAAGGTCCCTGACTTTGAAAAATACAAGGGAAATACTTGTCCTCTCAGCCACCTGGTCATGTATGCCAGGAAGATGTCGACTCAGACCGACAATGACCAATTGCTCATCCACTACTTTCAGGACAGTCTGTCAGGTGCCGCTCTGCGTTGGTATATGGGTTTAGACAGCGCGAACATCCGATCCTTCAACGACCTTGGCGAGGCCTTCGTCAAGCAGTACAAGTACAATGTGGATATGGATCCCGATAGGGATCAATTGAGGGCCATATCCCAGAAGGACAAGGAAACGTTTAAAGAATACGCCCAGAGGTGGCGAGAGTTAGCAGCACAGATCGTGCCTCCGCTGGAAGGGAAAGAGATGACTAAGATCTTTTTGAAGACCTTAAGTTCTTTTTATTATGAGCGGATGATTGCTAGCGCTCCTTCCGATTTCACCGAGATGGTGAATATGGGGATGCGTCTAGAAGAAGGGGTTAGAGAAGGACGTCTAACCAGAGAAGAAGGCTATTCTGCCAAACGTTATGGGGCGTTTGTGAATAAGAAAGATGGAGAGGCACATGTTGTGACCTCCCATGTGAAACCAAGAAGACCCTCTGTGAGGAGGAAGACTGTGCGTCCTGTTAGTAACCAGCACCAGGTGGCTCATATAGCACCTGTCTTCAGAGACAATCAACAGTACTAGCATCATAACACCAATCAGCAACCACATCCGCAATATCAACATCAGCAGCACCGCAGCAGCAGGCCTACCAGCCACAAAACAGTAATCAAACCAGCACGAGTTACGAGAGGAAAAGGGTCAACTTCGATCCTATTCCAATGACATATGCAGAATTATATCCCTCTTTGATAGAGAGGAAGTTGATTACTCCGAGAGACCCGCCGACTATACCTGCTAACCCCCAGTGGTGGTATAAGCCCGAGTTACACTGTGTTTACCATTCTGGTGCTCCCGGTCATGATGTGGAGAATTGTTACCCTTTGAAGACCAAGGTTCAAGACCTTGTGAGGTGTGGTATTTTGTGTTTCAAGGACGTAGGTCCTAATGTGAAGAAGAACCCATTGCCCGAGCATGGGAAATCTGTCAACATGGTCCAGGGCTGCCCTGGCAAATACAAAGTCAAATACATCAGTCATATTCGACAATCGCTGGTCGAGATGCATTGTTTGCTATGTGAGTATAGTCATTATGAGCATGACCACGATAGATGCCGAGTCTGTTCTGTCAACCAGAGAGGTTGTCGCCAGGTGCGCAAAGATGTGCAAGAAATGCTGGATGAAGGAGTTATTGAGATCCTTCAAAACAGAAATATTGACGAAGATGAGCCAGAAGTCAATGTGATTTCTCCGGTGTTTCGAATCCCCGAGCCTGTTATCATCAAGTATGATACTAGAAAGCAGAAGGCGTCTCCTGCACTAATCATTAAGCCTGCCGGTCCTGTACCGTACTTGTTCGAAAAAGCAATTCCCTATCGTTACAATGTTGTCGCGGTAGAAGATGGGAAATAAGTATCCTTACCATCCTCCTCTGTTGTTAACATTGCGGATGTAAGTGGTTTGACCCGCAACGGTCGTGTGTTTTCAGCACCTCCCAAGCCCCAGGCTAATGCTGATTTTGTTGAACGCCCGATTGGGAATGTTGTGAGCACTCCGAATCCGGCACCTGTTGTTAAGCCCTCCTCTACATTGATAACTCCTATTTCTGTTGGCCCGAGTGGCAATATGAAAGAAGACTGCGATGAGATGCTGAAACTCATCAAAAGGAGCGAGTACAATGTTGTAGACCAACTTCTACAAACGCCATCCAAAATATCTGTGTTGTCATTGCTTTTGAATTCAGAACCACATCGAGAGGCTCTGCAGAAGGTGTTGGATGTGGCATATGTAGATCACGATGTCACAATAGAACAATTCGATATCATTGTTGCAAACATTACCGCTTGTAACAACCTGAGTTTTTGTGAGTCTGATCTCCCTGAAGAGGGAAGGGACCACAACTTGGCATTACACATATCTATGGGTTGCAAAGACGACGCCATGTCCAATGTGCTGGTGGACACTGGGTCATCACTAAACGTATTTCCAAAATCCACTCTTTCGAAACTGTCATATCAAGGGCCTCCCATGAGGCATAGTGGAATTGTTGTGAAAGCTTTCGATGGGTCGCGTAAAACTGTGATTGGGGAAGTTGATCTCCCAATCAAAATTGGGCCAAGTGATTTCCAGATCACCTTCCAGGTCATGGACATTCACCCATCGTATAGCTGTCTCCTAGGCAGACCATGGATTCAGGAGGCGGGCGCCGTGACATCCACCCTACACCAGAAGCTGAAATTTGTGAAGAATAAGAAACTGGTGGTGGTAGGGGGAGAAAAGGCTCTCCTGGTTAGCCACTTGTCTTCCTTCTCATATATAGATGCTGAGGATGAAGTTGGAACTCCTTTCCAAGCTTTATCTATTGATGAGCCTATTGAGAAGAGAACTCCTTCATTTGCTTCCTATAAAGATGCAAAGTTGGCCATTGAGTATGGTGCGACTGCTGGTTTAGGAAAAATGATTGAGCTAGAAGACAACAAGTCTCGGGCTGGCATAGGTTATTCTTCTGGGGTTTTCAACACGCAAGGGCTGTTCAAGAGTGGAGGTTTCATCCACACCAGTCAGGATGAAGAAGCTGCTGCCATTTTGGAAGAAGATACAGAGGATTCTGGCAATTTCATCATCCCTGGAGGGGTCTGCAACAATTGGGTCGCTGTGGATATTCCAACAGTAATCCATAACTCAAAGTAATGTTCACCGTGTTTAAAAACCCTCCTCCCATGCCAAAAGGAGGAGCGATGACATTGTTGGCACATTAATACAATGATATTTTCATTCAATAAATTCATGTTAAATGTTTGTTTTTCCGATCATTTTCCCTTTTTGCTTTTTTGCATGAAATTTGGTGATCACATAAAACCTAAAAATAAGAATAAAATCAATCTTTTCATCTGCGTAATGATTTGCCTTGTTTGAATTCTAAAAGCCATTCATATCCAAAATCATTATGCAGGTTGATCAAACCCATTGAACATAGTGACCCAACACCATCTCCCAATTTTGAATTCCCTGTATTTGAGGCGGAAGAAGATGATGTTGAAGAGATTCCTGACGAGATTACCCGTCTACTTGAGCATGAAGAGAAGATCATTCAGCCACATCTCGAGAATCTGGAAACAGTCAACTTGGGGTCTGAAGATTGTGTTCGTGAAGTGAAGATTGGGGCACTCTTGGAAGAATCTGTTAAGAAGGGGTTGATCGAATTGCTACGAGAATACGTTGATGTCTTTGCTTGGACATATGAAGATATGCCCGGTCTAGATACTGATAATGTGCAACATTTCCTACCCTGGAAGCATGAGTGCGTGCCTGTGAAGCATAATCTCAGAAGAACTCATCCTGATATGGCAGTGAAGATCAAAGAGGAAGTTCAGAAGCAAATTGATGCAGGGTTTCTGGTGACTTCTACATATCCTCAATGGGTGGCCAATATTGTGCCCGTGCCTAAGAAAGACGGAAAAGTCCGAATGTGTGTGGATTATAGAGACTTGAATAAAGCTAGGCCAAAAGATGATTTTCCTCTACCACATATTGATATGTTGGTAGACAATACAGCTAAATTCAATGTCTTCTCATTTATGGACGGATTTTCCGGATATAATCAGATCAAGATGGCACCCGAGGATATGGAGAAGACAACATTCATCACACCTTGGGGAACATTCTGTTATCGAGTGATGCCCTTCGGTTTGAAGAACGCCGGAGCCACGCATCAACGAGCTATGACCACCTTGTTTCATGATATGATGCACAAGGAGATCAAAATATGTGTTGATGATATGATTGCTAAGTCAAGAACGAAAGTTGAACATGTAGAGCACTTGTTAAAGCTTTTTCAGCGTTTGAGGAAGTACAAGCTTCGCCTGAATCCCAACAAGTGTACATTTGGAGTCCGTTCCGGCAAGTTATTAGGCTTTATTGTTAGTGAAAGAGGTATTGAGGTTGATCCTGCAAAGGTCAAAGCAATACAGGAAATGCCTGCACCCAAAACTGAGAAGCAAGTCCGAGGTTTTCTTGGCCGCTTGAATTATATTTCTAGATTCATATCCCACATGACTGCCACGTGTGCGCCGATATTGAAGCTCCTCCGGAAAGATCAGTCCCATGATTGGACCGAGGATTGCCAGAAAGCTTTTGACAGTATTAAAGAGTATCTGTTTGAGCCTCCGATCCTGTCTCCGCCCGTGGAAGGAAGACCTTTGATTATGTATCTGACTATTCTTGAAGACTCAATGGGTTGTGTCCTGGGTCAGCAAGACGAATCAGGGAAGAAAGAATATGCTATTTATTACTTAAGCAAGAAGTTCACCGATTGTGAGTCTCGATATTCAATGCTTGAGAAGACCTGTTGTGCTTTGGATTGGGCTGCTAAGCGCTTACACCAGTACATGTTAAATCATACGACTTGGTTGATATCCAGAATGGACCCAATCAAGTATATCTTCGAGAAGCCTGCTTTAAAAGGGAGGATTGCCCATTGGCAGATGTTGTTATCTGAGTATGATATTGAGTATCGAGCTCAGAAGGCTATTAAAGGTAGTATCTTGGCTGACCACTTGGCACATCAGCCGATTGAAGATTATCAATCAGTTCAGTATGACTTCCCAGATGAGGAGATTCTGTATTTGAAAATGAAAGATTGTGATGAGCATACGCTCGACGAAGGGCCAGAGCTTGGTTCCAGATGGAGTATGGTGTTTGATGGCGCTGTAAATCAGTATGGAAATGGTATTGGGGTAGTGATTATTACTCCTCAGGGCACACATATTCCTTTTACAACAAGGCTAACTTTCAAATGCACGAATAATATGGCTGAGTATGAGGCATGTATCATGGGATTGGAAGAATGTATTGATCTAAGGATCAAGCATCTTGATGTTTATGGTGATTCGGCCCTCGTTGTTAATCAGATTGAGAGTGAATGGGAAACGAATGAGCCTGGTCTCATTCCATATAGGGATTATGCGAGGAGGATTTCAACGTTCTTTATTGAGGTTGACTTCCATCATATTCCTCGAGATGAGAATCGGATGGCAGATGCTCCTGCTACACTTGCTTCAATGATTGAGGTTAAACTTTGGAATGAAGTCCCCAATATCACTGTGATGCGCTTGGACAGACCAACTCATGTATTTGCAGTAAAAGAGGTGAAAGATGATAAGCCATGGTATTTTGATATCAAATGTTTCCTTCAGAACCAGTCTTACCCGCCTGGGGCATCTGTGAAAGATAGGAAGACTCTGAGGAGATTATCAGGAAGTTTCTACCTCAATGGTAAAGTACTCTATAAAAGGAATTTTGACATGGTGCTGCTCAAATGCGTGGATAGACACGAAGCAGACCTGTTGATGACTGAGGTCCATGAGGGTTCATTCGGTACTCATTCCAATGGACACGCCATGGCCAGAAAGATGCTGAGAGCAGGCTACTATTGGCTGACAATAGAGTCTGACTACTACAAGTACGTGAAGAAATGCCATAAGTGTCAGATTTATGTAGATAAGATTCATATTCCTCTGACACTTCTTAATGTGATCTCATCACCATGGCCTTTCTCTATGTGGGGAATTGACATGATTGGCATGATAGAGCCGAAAGCGTCTAATGGACACAGATTCATTCTCGTAGCAATCGATTACTTTACCAAGTGGGTTGAAGCGGCATCATATGCAAATGTGACCAGGCAGGTGGTCGTGAAGTTTATTAAGAATCAACTCATATGCCGTTATGGTGTGCCAGATAAGATCATTACTGATAATGGATCTAACTTGAACAACAAAATGATGAAAGAACTGTGTAGTGAGTTCAACATTTCACATCATAATTCTTCTCCTTACAAACCCAAGATGAATGGAGCTGTTGAAGCTGCTAATAAGAATATCAAGAAGATTATCCAGAAGATGGTTGTCACGTATAAGGATTGGCATGAGATGCTGCCTTTTGCTTTACACGGATATCGTACTTCTGTTTGCACTTCAATAGAGGCAACCCCTTTCTCTCTTGTTTATGGCATGAAGGCTGTACTCCCAGTAGAGGTGGAGATCCCATCAATGAGAGTCTTGATGGAAACCAAGTTGACTGATGCTGAATGGGTTCAGAGTCGCTATGACCAGCTGAATTTGATAGAAGAAAAGAGATTGACTGCCATGTGCCATGGTCAGTTATATCAGCAAAGAATGAAGAAAGCTTTTGATAAGAAGGTCAAGCCTCGTGTGTTCCGAGAAGATGACCTTGTGCTCAAGAAAGTCTTGTCTTTCGCGCCCGATTCCAGGGGCAAGTGGACTCCAAACTATGAAGGTCCATACGTTGTTAAGAGAGCCTTTTCAGGTGGTGCTTTGATACTTACAACTATGGATGGGGAGGATTTAACTCGTCCTGTGAATTCAGATGCAGTCAAGAAATACTTCGCCTAAAAAAAAAAAAAATAGCTCGCTAAGTTGAAAACCCAAAAGGGCGGCTTAGGATAAAATGAGCGTCTCGGTGGATTGAAAACCCGAAAGGGCGGTCCAGGCAAAAGTTAGAGACATAAAAAATGAATATATGTATCCCGCTAGATTGAGTACCTCATCTTGGGGCAATCTAGGCAAAAATTAGGGATTAAGCAAGTAACTGCATCCCGACAAGTCTTTGTTCTAGAAACTGTCATCTGTCAGAGATTCCCGATCATTCGTCATCAACCGAAGCTTCAAATACATCGGATTCAGAATTGGTGGAGAAATGGTCATTATGTTCAATGTAGCCCTTTTCCAATATATATCACCAATTTCAAACTTGTAAAGATCTATGGAGTCTTGCCATTTGCAGACTACCATTCCATCAAATAAATTTGAGCCTTTTATCTAATTATTTGCACTCTTATTTGTTTCTATTCAACAAATGTTTTACATGTTTTAATTGAGAAAATATCATTGTTTTGAATAATCAAATTTTTCATAATTTTTTTAAACAAAATGAACGTTCACAATGACATAAGGATACTCAGGAGATCTTCAGTGCTCTCCCAAGGATGGTATGATCCCCAATAGGGTAAGACATTTGTTCATATTCCTGGCATAACTATATCTTCTTCCACCGGAGCCTTTTGTGGTTTTTCCACTGGGTGGAGTGTTTGGTGAGATATTCACCACTCTTCCCTTCAGTAGAGTAGCGATCTTTCCTCCTCAGCGGAAGTGATCTCTTTGGCGAGCACGGTACTTGGTGGTTGATCCCCAGAATCCCTTTATCCCTTGGATGGATTCCCCAGTAGAGTTACTTATGTGGCAGATTTTATCTGTGCAATGACTCCTGTCCCAAGCTGGAATGACTGATGATTGTCCCCTGCAGGGATCTTTGCTTCCTGACTTTCTCTCTTGAGATGTAGTACCGGCTGTTTGTGTGCTTATTCCTTGGAGCTGTTTGTCTTAGAAATGTCTGTTTGTCAGCATTCATAATACATAAACCACGCATGCGTGCATATAATTTTCAAACATTTGGATATTCATATTGCATTTTTTGCCATATATCTTTGTTTGTTATCCCCTGCTAGTTGGTAATACATTTCCCAAGCAGATGTCGGTGTCTGATCCCTCAATATAGAGTCATCCCCTTAAGCAGAAAGTGTTTATCTTTCCTTCCGCATTCCCCACTGAGTTATATCCTCGTGGATGATGGTTGTTCCCGTTCCTTCCCAACACATATATTGGGATGGGATTCTCTATTGAGTTATATCCTCATTAGGACGAGTCTTGATTCAGTTTGCCTCTTTAGTTTGATCCTAAATTGGCTTCTTGGGATTTGTTTCCTGTTTCTCCGTGGTATAAATGAATAATTGCTCAGTAATTAGTAATCATTCATCTTATCCTCGGCGGAGTCTGTGGTTCTCTACCCTTATACCGGTAGTTGTAAACCCTATTTTCTCCCCTTTGTAGAGTTAACCTTTTGCTCATCCTAATCGTGACGGTTACTCTTCCGTGGTTTTCGACCCAGTATTCGGTAGATGTAATCCCCTCCTTGACGGTTATCTTTATCCAATATTCGGTGTGGATATTCCCTTATTCTCTTGGATAATTGCTCTGATTAGGCAATATATCCCCAGCGAGTCATCTTTCATGTACCGATTGCCGGTAATGTTTGTTGCTCCCCCTGATTGGTCATCATTATATACCTAGTTTCGGTATCCTGATGCCTTTCTCTCTCGGTCGATTCATCCTTTATTAACCCAGTAACCGGTTGTGGATAATCTTCCATGCGAGTATATTATCTATGTTCTGACGGTAATAGATAATATATCTCATGCACTCTTTGGTCGAAGCCTTTTGTTCTTCCCCAGTCGAGTAAGATTCGTATCCCTGTTTTGGAATCGAATGTCCATCCCATAATTGAGTTTGCCTTTTTGCCCTCTTTTGGATGATGAGTGTTTTGGGAATATTCCCCAATTCACGCTTTGGTTGGCCACCTATTATATGCCCAGTAACCGGCATCCGAGGTGTTCCCTCCTTCTGCTCCCTATTATGACTGTTTGTCCCCTGTGGAGTCAGATTCCCTGAGTTGAAATATACCTTTTTAGGTCTTCCTCAGATAATTTGGTTAATGGATATCTCTCACCCTTATACTGGTCCTAGATATTCATTCTTCCCGAGCGTGTTGTTCTCTCGCCCTTTTACCAGTGTTCAGATCACACGTCTCTTTGAGCTTATTACCCAGTAACCGGTAATACCTCATCCCGTTGCTTCCCCATGAGAGTTCTTTTCGGATCTTCCTCGGCTGAGTCCTTAGTGGACATCCTCCACCTGAGTCCGGATTTTATCCGAAGTATCCGTTGTGGATAATTTGGCTGTATTGGCATATTCCCCAATACATGCATCTTCGAGTTAGCTCGGGTCCTTCCATTGATTTATTTCATGGATTCTCTCCGTGTCTCTCAGCAAGTTTCAAGTTGTGGCTTGTTCACGCATTTCTATCCTTTTACTCCCCGGCGGAGTCTCTGTTCCATTTATGAGTGTGTTATTCCAGTGAATTTTCATTTGTTCCTAGTCTCTTTCTTTCTTTGCGGACACATTTCCCGCAAAGTATTACCGTTTGCATGCATACACTCGCATCAGGAGGTCTCTTAGGGACCAAAATTCGTCTCTTTGTTATTATTTAAGCCCATTCTACCTCGTCGGAGCGAAGATTTTAACCTTCACTTCTCCGGCTAGAATGACCTTAAATAGGGGCATCTGTAAGACCCCAATTTTGTCCCTAAGATCCCTCATGGCATCATAACATTGCATTTGCATTGCCTCAAGGATCATTAAGCATCTTGGTTCCCTTTACCTTTTGGTGGGTTTTCTTGTGAGTGGTTTGAGATCACCAAGCATGCTTGAATTGTATATCATTGCTTTTCTCATTTTGTTTACTAACCAAAGGTACAAAAATATGTCACTAACATCTTTTGTTTGTAGCTTAAGCAATCACTAGGTCAAGAGCTTCAAGGATATCCTTTGTGCAATAATAAGGTCAATAGGAGATGATAGCAAGCATGGTAATGGTTCCCAAAGCTCTCATCCATCAAATATGCCTCCCTAGCATCTCAATTCATCATTTTGATCAAAGCAAGTCAAAGGGTTTGAGGTTTGTTCCCCAGAGAAACCCTAATTCCTCTATGCACCACATTGCCTTGCTGTTGAAGCAACCTCAGCCCATGATCAAATACAATCAAGGGAAGTTCTTTAATTCATCATTTCATGCATATTTGAACTTATTCGAGTATCCTCAATCATCAATTCATCAAGATATGAGTCATGGACTTGAGAAGTTGATCAGTCAATTCATCTAACTATTCTGAAATGCACTGAGACCTAACTTTTCATGTCTTGGTCAAATGGAGATGGTTCCAAAAGAAAATATGTTCTTAAGGACAATATGAACAACTTTCATGTTCATCAAAAATTGATTTGAAGCTTGGAAGGTCATCATCCATTCCAAGACATTATAAGTCATTTTGATTGAAACCCTAATTTTGGATCCACTTCCCAAGAACATAACTCATTCATTTTTTATGATTTTGAGGTAGGATCAAATGCATTGGAAATCTTAAGATGTCTACTTCAAATGTTATGTTAAACAAAATTTCAAAATCTCAAAGGAAATACATGTGATAATGCAAGACATTATAGGTCCTTTTGGGCCAAATGCATTGAAAGGCAAAAAAGTCCAACTTCAAGTGCCCATAACTCCTTCATCAAAAATCCAAATGATGCGAAATGTAAGTCCATTTTGATTATCTTGAAAATATCTACAACTTTTATGTTGGAGGTTTTTTCATTTGAGGCTTGCATCATCAAAACAGAAGGGCTTGAACATTGGCCAAATTTAGAAACTTTGCCTTTCCATGTTTTGCACCTTGCACTTTAAACTCCAATTTCACCAATTTCCACACTCCAAATGGATTTTTTTCCCAACATAACAATTGTTCCTTGCATCAAAACCTTTCCAACCATTACTCACATGATCATGTTTGGATTTGGAAAATGGCATTTTCGAAGAGGAGAAGTTTTAGGCATGATTATGCATAACATGTTGAAATTCATCACACAAGCTAATTCACTCCAAGCTACACGTCCAAACCATCTCACATTCATTTCAGCTTGCATTTGCACCAAGTTTTGGGCCTCACATGCGCCTGTACAGGCCCATGCATGGAGGACCCAATTCACATGCACACGAGTTTGATCATGCATTGCATCAGCTCTTGCTATAAATACACTTGCTTGCTTCACTTGAAAACCAACCAAAAGGCGCCTGAAACCCTGCTGAAGTGATTCCCCAACCTCACCAAAGAAGCTATTTCAATTTTTCTTCAAATTTTTCAGATCCAAAATTCAACTACATCTAGTTGAATCCTTGGATCTAAAGCTTCTAAACCTTCATCCTTCAGCTCATTGATCTTATGTTTTGGCAAAGAAAGCAAGGAATCAAGCTCAAACCTCCATAATTCAAGTTTATTCTTCAACTGGTATTTTCTTCGAAACTCATCATATATTGACCTATTTGCTTGGATCTTATGTTGGCTGAAGTCCTCTGAATAGAGGCATCATGACTGTGCATTTAATTTTGAAATCCATTAAGTTCATGATGAACACCACATAACTTCCACCTCTGATTTCTCTAAATATAGAGATCTAGAGTGGAATTGAGTGGCACAGGGATGATGTACATCATCCCATCTTTCCAAAGATGTATAGATCGTGTATTTTGGTTAAGATTTGGTTGTCTGCAATTTTGGCCGAAAAACACAAGCTCACCGGAGAAGAAGGTGGCTCCGGTGGCCGTCCCATTGCCAGTTTGAATGTGGATCGTTGGATTGAGTTTTCCAGATCTAATCCTGGCCCTCGCTTGTTATGACTTTCATTTATTCAATTTGTTGCGCGTGGACTTGGACCTATGGTGGAAACGCGCATCTGGAGCGCATGATCTGCCAGCTCAATTAATGAGCTCAGATCTGACGCTCCTGGTTTTTTTGAATTTCCAATTTTTTGATTTATTTTCTTTTATTCCAATAATTTTCAAAAATCAATATCTTCTTCATTTTAAATCCAAAAAATATGGGACCAATTGCATTCTTCTCCAAATAAATTCTAGTTTCTGATTTTGATTTTTAATTTTTTTTATTTTATCATTTGATATTTTTTGTGTATTTTCTCTTTTTTGGTTATTTTTAATTCATTTTAAATAGTTTTTGATATTCAAAAAATACAAAAATATTTTCCTAACCTATTTGAATGATGATGGATCTATGAAAAATATTCTCATTAATTTTTTAATTGATTTGAGATTTATTTGAGATTTTAGTTCAATTAGGTTATTTTTATTCATTTTTAATTGATAAAAAATAGTTTCTGACTTTTTAAAATGCTGAAATTTTTTGTCAAACTTTGTTTGACCTTGTTGAACTTGGGATAAATTACTTGGACCTTTCAAGGTTGATTGGAAGTAATTTTGAAGTTTGACCTTTCTTTTATTTTTTAATTCAAGTTTATTTTAGTATTAAAAATGCCAAAAATATTATGCTTATGGTTTGATCTCCAATCTCCATCTCATTTCTGATTTCTTATTGTTTGACTTTGACTTTCAATGTCATTTGGTCAATACATATGGATTGGTACATCTTATTTCATCTTATGCATTTTGATCTTTCCATTTCCTTATCCATTCTTCATCTCCTTCTTCCTTCGTCTTCTTCTTCTTTCTTTTTGATCAATGAGTTGAAGGTTGATAAGTTAGCATTGATTAGGGAGACTTAATCTTCCTTGATTCAAATCTAATTCATCTTGATCAATTGATCAAGTGAATGGCTTTGCATTAAGGATAGGTTGTTTTCTAAATCATGCAAAAGGCTTAAACCAATACAAGATCAATTCTCTTTTCCTTTTTTTGGCATGGCAAGTTGTTGGAACTTGGTTCACTAATCAAGACTTCTAACTTGTGTTGTTGCCTACATTATTATTGACCGGCCTCAGATAGTTGTGACTTCTACATAAGTCCAATTACGATTCCTTAACATAGCGCTAAATTTTGCCTTATGGCACATTAACTAGTAACACTAACCATTAACCATTAACATTTACTTTTTGCACTTTACTTTTATGCAATTTACTATTCTTGCACATATTATCCATTTGCTTTTCCCTTTGCTCACTTGAGCACATGTTTATGTTAATGCCATTTGCCTTTTGCTCACTTGAGCACATAATTGTGTATATACTATTGTGCTTGTGTTTTGTTTTGATTGTTGTGAACCAAATGCAAAGAATTGGATAAAATGGACTTAGACTTTAGGACTTTCCCTATGCAAATTTGGAGTCAAAGAGCAACTAGGCATTGGGCCTTTAGAGTGCTATAAAAAGTCAAAGAGCAACTAGGCATTGGGCCTTTAGAATGCTTAAGCTTGAAGATGAACATTGAAAGGACCATATTCTAAACTCACTCTTGTCCATTCTTGATTTGTTTCATAAAACTCTTTGATGTGTATGTTCTTGTGCTAGAGGTCCCCACTTGAGCTTAATTGAAGAACCATCACCATGAGCTCCCAAGAGAGAGAGATCCAAGAGGCATTGAGGAGCTTTTTCCAAATTCACTCTGATTGATTGCTTGAGTTTATGCTTTGTGTGTATGCTTATTCCAAAGGATTGGAGCTACTTGGATCATCAATATGATCTCAAGAAAGGAACTACATTGTGGTTTAGTTTCTTTATCCCTCACCTTTTGCTTTACTTAGGACTTTAGCCATTCTTCTTCTTCCCTCCACTCTAACCCAAGCCAAAACTTTTGTGCAAACATTTAACATTTTTTTCAACATTAGAAACCTAAGCCTTATGCTTTTGATTTTTTCAAACTTTCTTTTCATAACACTTATTTTGAATTGAATCTTTAAGTCCACTTTGACCATTTTGTATATACTTTTAATTGGTAAATATAACCCATTCAAATGTGTTTTTGTGGTTTCAATGGCCACCTTCTAATCCAAAATTTTTCATAACCTTTAGTTATTAGGTTTGAGTTATCTTTGTGGTAGATGTAATACTCACCTATATCCTTAGTGATGGACAATGAGTCTTCCATGCTTATTATAGGGTTAACCCCTCACTAGCATGTTGAAGCTATCCTCACATGGTGGATTTGTGGTTTTTAGGTTGAGTTTTCTCCCTTTGATAACAAAAGACCTTAAGGCTTTTGGAACAATCAATTCACCAACTTGTTTTTTTGAGATTTTCACCCCGAACTACAAGGTTTTGATCCTAATCTTTTTTAAGATGGTACGTAGGCAATGGGTTTATCCATCCAAACACAAAAATGTAAATAAACTTGTATATTCTCTTCTCATCTCTTCAATCATGTTTGCACAAATAATTTTTCACAAGACAAAAACCTTGCAACAAGTATGAAAAGGGCTCCCTAGGAGTACCTAGGATGTTTTGGGTGCCTAACAACTTCCCATTGCATAACCAACCCCCTTACCCAGATCTCTGACTCTCTTTTACTAGTTTTTAATTTGATAAAACTATTAGGTTTTTGTTAGCTTTCTAACCATTCCTTTGGAGAAATAGAAGTGCAGTGGCGACTCGACTTGTATGATTTACCTTGGATTTAGTCAATATCTCTAATGGTAACGAATACCCCGCTACAGAAAAGTGGCGACTCTGCTGGGGAATATTTGCCTAGTGGGTTTTGCCTACTTTTCATATTTTGTTGTGTTGTATTGTTTTGAGACATATTTTTGTGCAATTTGGGATTACTGTATTGTATGTAATGATTGAATTGCTTGAATATTAATTCCTTGTGTGCTTGGTGATCGTTGTGAGATGAGTTCTATACCCGGACTCGAGTGCACTTAGGATAGGAGAATGGCGTAGTCTTGTTGACTTGTGTGGAGTTATTCCTTAGCAAGTTGACTTGCAAGTCCATTCACTTGGTGGAGGTCATGCTGGGATCAATAATGTCACACAAGTAGTTGTGGTTAGACATTACTCTTTCCAATATAGACCTTAGAAGCCAAGGACCTTAGTTTACCAAACCCATCTTGGCCTATTCTTAGGATGTAGTGCGAAAGTCGTTCAAATGTAAGATTTGATACGATTGTTACGCGATACTACACTCATAAGAGTCTCTCTTGAGAATATTTTTGGAATATGAGTAGTCGTTTATCCGATAATATCCGAAAGATGGGATGATGACTATGGGAACCTCTTGTAGAACATGTTTGGCAGGTTTGAACCCTAGTACACTCCCTTTGGGAGGTTCTTAACCGAGACTCCATGCTCGTGGCTTACAACAAACCCTTTGATTCGTGGTTGATCCGTTCATGTATCCTTAATATCAATGGAACTTGGGTGTTGATAAGGTGTAAACCATAATCCACCAAAATGGATGATTGATATTAAGGATGATATGATCCATCCCACGGCCTTTGTTTGGTGTGCTTTTCTTGATCCTTGAGTGTGATTGTTGCATTCATGCATTCATGCACCCATTTGCATCCATATCATCAATAATGAAGAAAATTTTCAAGGAACTTAAGGGGTTTATTTGCAAAATTTTCAGACATGGAAAGACAAAGAAGGAATACAAAGAAGTACAGTTTCAGACAACCAGATTTGAAAGAGTTAAGGAATTTGACATCCTATGTACTGGATCCCTTGGGTTTCAAGGCTCGTTTTGGGAAGCTTCTTCCTCTTCTGACACCTCATTGGACGAAGGGTTGATGAGTGTATCGGTGCAGTTTTATGATCCCTTGTACCGTTGCTTCACTTTTCCGGATTTCCAGCTTTTGCCTACACTTGAGGAGTATGCCTACCTTGTGGGTATACCTGTTCTAGACCAGTTGCCGTTCAGTGGCTTGGAGAGTGTCCCTACTCCTCAAGAGATAGCTGACATGTTGCACATAGATGAATCTCTGGTTGGTGCTCATATGACTACCAAAGGTGGAATTCAAGGTCTCCCTTCTGAGTTCCTCATTGCTCAAGCTACTGTCTATGGGAAGGCCATGAGTGAGGACGCCTTTGAGGCCATATTTGTACTTCTCATCTATGGGTTAGTGTTATTCCCCAACATCGACAAGTTTGTGGATGTGAACGCTATTAGGATTTTCTCTACTCTTAATCCCGTTCCGACTCTGTTGGGTGACACTTATTTTTCTTTGCATATGAGGAATGCAAAGGGTGGTGGCGCCATCGTGTGCTATTTGCCTCTGTTGTATAAGTGGTTTATTTCTCACTTACCGCAAACGGTCGCCTTCAAGGAGAACAAGGGATATCTACGGTGGTCCACGAGACTTATGTCTCTCACTAATGATGATATCTTTTGGTACAACCGTGTGTATGATGGTGTGCAGATTATCGACTCTTGTGGTGAATTCTCCAATGTACCTCTTCTTGGTACATGTGGTGGGATTAACTACAACCCTGTTTTAGCATGGCGTCAGCTTGGGTTCCCCCTAAAGGACAAACCTAATACTATTCTGTTAGAGGGTGTGTTCTTTCAGGAGGGTAAAGATCCCCAAGGCTTGAAAGGCAGAATGGTCCGCGCTTGGCGCAAGATTCATAGGAAAGGAAGGAAAGAGTTGGGTCCTAAGAATTGTGTTGCTATGGAGCCTTACACTGCTTGGGTTAGGAAGAGAGCGTCTAAGTATCTCATGCCTTACGAGTATCCAAGACCTACACCTATGGTTATGGTTGGGCCTTCAACCCTCCCTGACCAAGGAGTAGAGGAGTTGAGAGACGAGGACCGATCACGTGCTTGGATCCGTGAACGAGAAGAGTAGCTTCAGCAGATCAAGGAGAAGGATGCTTTGATAGAGTTCCTCTAACATCAGGTTATTGACGATCCTGATGATGCATGGACTTCTCTACTTCCTCAGTCTTCCAGGTTTTGGAAGAGGAAGTATGACCGACTCGCCAAGGAGAAGGCGGATATGGAGGCAGCTTACGAGAGGGAGGTGAAGAGACTTCGTGCATCTTATCTTCCTGTGTCCTGGGCTTTAGATGATTGTTTCTAGGGATCCATAGGATGATTATTTTCCTTTTCTCTTGTATATGGTTACCAACGCTGTACTTCTTTGGTATAAAATATTTCCCAGATGTTATGGTTCCATATAAAAGTGTTTAATATTTCCAAAATTTGCAAATAGAACCCTAAAGTTCCTTTGAAATAAAAACAAATCATGTGCACAAGCATTCCATGCATCATGTGCATAAGCAGGTTTTGTTCTCGGCTTCTTATCCTGTGGTCTAACTCTGTTGTTCTTCATTTATTTTGAAGACAAGCTGACTCACCGGTACTACACCAGAGCCAACATTTCAAGACTGATGGATCATTTGGAACAAGAGAACCGCGAGCTGAAAGAGGAAGTGGCCAGATTAAGTGCCTTAATGGAATCATTCATGGCTGCCCAGAGCTAGTCTTCTCCGACACCTTCAACTCCTCCCCAGAGGACAATTATCTCTAAGATTGTATCCTCGACTGTGCCTGCAGCCAGTGCACACTTTGCTCCAACGGCCATGCCAGCAGGATTCCCGTGGGGGATGCCTCCCAATTTCATGCCCGAGGGTCCTGCTCCCACCTTTGCTTCTATGCCGGCATCTAGCCCGGTCCTTGCTGTTCCTCCTCCTGTTGTGCATACTTTGCCTAGAGTAGACGATACCATCTATCATTCTGAGCCGTCTGAGGGCCCAGATGTCTATGAGAATATGGATGCTATGAACGATCAATTTCTTGAGCTTCGCAAGGAATTGAAAACTCTCAGAGGAAAGGATCTTTTCGGCAAGTCTGCTGCCGAACTCTGCTTGGTTCCTAATGTGAAAATCCCTGTAAATTCAAGGTCCCTGACTTTGAAAAGTACAAGGGAAATACTTGCCCTCTCAGCCACCTAGTCATGTATGCCAGGAAAATGTCGACTCAGACTGATAATGACCAATTGCTCATCCACTACTTTCAGGACAGTCTGTCTGGTGCCGCTCTGCGTTGGTACATGGGTTTAGACAGTGCGAACATCCGATCCTTCAACGATCTTGGCGAGGCCTTCGTCAAGCAGTACAAGTACAATGTGGATATGGCTCCCGATAGGGATCAATTGAGGGCCATGTCCCAGAAGGACAAGGAAACATTTAAAGAGTACGCCCAGAGGTGGCGAGAGGTAGCAGCACAGATCGTGCCTCCGCTAGAAGAGAAAGAGATGACTAAGATCTTTTTGAAGACCTTAAGTTCTTTTTATTATGAGCGGATGATTGCTAGCACTCTTTCTGACTTCACCGAGATGGTGAATATGGGGATGCGTCTAGAAGAAGGGGTTAGAGAAGGACGTCTGACCAGGGAAGAAGGATCTTCTGCCAAACGTTATGGGTCGTTTGCGAAGAAGAAAGAAGGATAGGCACATGCTGTGACTTCTCATATGAAGCCAAGAAGACCCTCTCTAAGGAGGAAGACCGTGCGTCCCGCCGGTAATCAGCACCAGGTGGCTCATATAGCACCTGTCTTCAGAGACAATCAGCAGTACCAGCTACACAACAACAATCAGCAACCACATCCGCAATATCATCAACAACAGCACCGACCGCAACAGCAGGCCTACCAGCCTCGAAACAGTAATCAAACCAGCACGAGTTACGAGAGGAAAAGGGTCACCTTCGATCCTATTCCAATGACGTATGCAGAGTTATATCCCTCTTTGATAGAGAGGAAGCTGATTACTCCGCGAGACCCACCGGCTATACCTACTAACCCCCAGTGGTGGTATAAACCCGAATTACATTGTGTTTACCATTCTGGTGCTCCCGGCCACGACGTGGAGAATTGTTACCCTTTGAAGACCAAGGTTCAAGAGCACATAATTGCCTTTTGCCTTTTGCTCACTTGAGCACATAATTGTGTATATACTATTGTGCTTGTGTTTTGTTTTGATTGTTGTGAACCAAATGCAAAGAATTGGATAAAATGGACTTAGACTTTAGGACTTTCCCTATGCAAATTTGGAGTCAAAGAGAAACTAGGCAATGGGCCTTTAGAGTGCTATAAAAAGTCATAGAGCAACTAGGCATTGGGCCTTTAGAATGCTTAAGCTTGAAGATGAACATTGAAAGGACCATATTCTAAACTCACTCTTGTCCATTCTTGATTTGTTTCATAAAACTCTTTGATGTGTGTGTTCTTGTGCTAGAGGTCCCCACTTGAGCTTAATTGAAGAACCATCACCATGAGCTCCCAAGAGAGAGATCCAAGAGGCATTGAGGAGCTTTTTCCAAATTCACTCTGATTGATTGCTTGAGTTTATGCTTTGTGTGTTTGCTTATTCCAAAGGATGGGAGCTACTTGGATCATCAATATGATCTCAAGAAAGGAACTCCATTGTGGTTTTGTTTCTTTATCCCTCACCTTTTGCTTTACTTAGGACTTTAGCCATTCTTCTTCTTCCCTCCACTCTAACCCAAGCCAAAACTTTTGTGCAAACATTTAACATTTTTTTCAACATTAGAAACCTAAGCCTTATGCTTTTGATTTTTTCAAACTTTCTTTTCATAACAGTTATTTTGAATTGAATCTTTAAGTCCACTTTGACCATTTTGTATATACTTCTAATTGGTAAATATAACCCATTCAAATGTGTTTTTGTGGTTTCAATGGCCACCTTCTAATCCAAAATTTTTCATAACCTTTAGTTATTAGGTTTGAGTTATCTTTGTGGTAGATGTAATACTCACCTATATCCTTAGTGATGGACAATGAGTCTTCCATGCTTATTATAGGGTTAACCCCTCACTAGCATGTTGAAGTTATCCTCACATGGTGGATTTGTGGTTTTTAGGTTGAGTTTTCTCCCTTTGATAACAAAAGACCTTAAGGCTTTTGGACCAATCAATTCACCAACTTGTTTTTTTGAGATTTTTACCCCGAACTACAAGGTTTTGATCCTAATCTTTTTTAAGATGGTACGTAGGCAATGGGTTTATCCATCCAAACACAAAAATGTAAATAAACTTGTATATTCTCTTCTCATCTCTTCAATCATGTTTGCACAAATAAATTTTCACAAGATAACAACCTTGCAACGAGTATGAAAAGGGCTCCCTAGGAGTACCTAGGATGTTTGGGGTGCCTAACACCTTCCCATTGCATAACCAACCCCCTTACCCAGATCTCTGACACTCTTTTACTAGTTTTTGATTTGATAAAACTATTAGGTTTTTTTTCGCTTTCTAACCATTCCTTTGGATAAATAGAAGTGCAGTGGCGACTCGACTTGTATGATTTACCTTGGATTTAGTCAATATCTCTAATGGTAACGAATACCCCGCTACAGAAAAGTGGCGACTCTGCTGGGGAATATTTGCCTAGTGGGTTTTGCCTACTTTTCATATTTTGTTGTGTTGTAT
The DNA here is from genome assembly GCF_024323335.1 of Lathyrus oleraceus. Taxonomy (NCBI): domain Eukaryota; kingdom Viridiplantae; phylum Streptophyta; class Magnoliopsida; order Fabales; family Fabaceae; genus Lathyrus; species Lathyrus oleraceus. The sequence continues at coordinate 96,515,811 of NC_066580.1, read as the reverse complement.
TGTTTTGAGACATATTTTTGTGCAATTTGGGATTACTGTATTGTATGTAATGATTGAATTGCTTGAATATTAATTCCTTGTGTGCTTGGTGATCGTTGTGAGATGAGTTCTATACCCGGACTCGAGTGCACTTAGGATAGGAGAATGGCGTAGTCTTGTTGACTTGTGTGGAGTTATTCCTTAGCAAGTTGACTTGCAAGTCCATTCACTTGGTGGAGGTCATGCTGGGATCAATAATGTCACACAAGTAGTTGTGGTTAGACATTACTCTTTCCAATATAGACCTTAGAAGCCAAGGACCTTAGTTTACCAAACCCTTCTTGGCTTATTCTTAGGATGTAGTGCGAAAGTCGTTCAAATGTAAGAATTGATACGATTGTTACACGATACTACACTCATAAGAGTCTCTCTTGAGAATATTTTTGGAATACGAGTAGTCGTTTATCCGATAATATCCGAAAGATGGGATGATGACTATGGGAACCTCTTGTAGAACATGTTTGGCAGGTTTGAACTCTAGTACACTCCCTTTGGGAGGTTCTTAACCTAGACTCCATGCTCGTGACTTAATACAAACCCTTTGATTCGTGGTTGATCCGTTCATGTATCCTTAATATCAATAGAACTTGGATGTTGATAAGGTGTAAACCATAATCCACCAAAATGGATGATTGATATTAAGGATGATATGATCCATCCCACGACCTTTGTTTGGTGTGGTTTGCTTGATCCTTGAGTGTGATTGTTGCATTCATGCATTCATGCACCCATTTGCATCCATATCATCAATAATGAAGAAAATTTTCAAGGAACTTAAGGGGTTTATTTGCAAAATTTTTAGACATGGAAAGACAAAGAAGGAATACAAAGAAGTACAGTTTCAGACAACCAGATTTGAAAGAGTTAAGGAATTTGACATCCTATGTACTGGATCCCTTGGGTTTCAAGGCTCGTTTTGGGAAGCTTCTTCCTCTTCTGACACCTCATTGGACGAAGGGTTGATGAGTGTATTGGTGCAGTTTTATGATCCCTTGTACCGTTGCTTCACTTTTCCGGATTTCCAGCTTTTGCCTACACTTGAGGAGTATGCCTACCTTGTGGGTATACCTGTTCTAGACCAGTTGCCGTTTAGTGGCTTGGAGAGTGTCCCTACTCCTCAAGAGATAGCTGACATGTTGCACATAGATGAATATCTGGTTGGTGCTCAGATGACTACCAAAGGCGGAATTCAAGGTCTCCCTTCTAAGTTCCTCATTGCTCAAGCTACTGTCTATGGGAAGGCCATGAGTGAGGACACCTTTGAGGCCATATTTGTACTTCTCTTCTATGGGTTAGTGTTATTCCCCAGCATCGACAATTTTGTGGATGTGAACGCTATTCGGATTTTCTCTACTCTTAATCCCGTTCCGACTCTGTTGGGTGACACTTATTTTTCTTTGCATATGAGGAATGCAAAGGGTGGTGGCGCCATTGTGTGCTGTTTGCCTCTATTGTATAAGTGGTTTATTTCTCACTTACCGTAAACGGTCGCCTTCAAGGAGAATAAGGGATGTCTACGGTGGTCCACGAGACTTATGTCTCTCACTAATGATGATATCTTTTGGTACAACCGTGTGTATGATGGTGTGCAGATTATCGACTCTTGTGGTGAATTCTCCAATGTACCTCTTCTTGGTACATGTGGTGGGATTAACTACAACCCTGTTTTAGTACGGCGTCAGCTTGGGTTCCCCCTAAAGGATAAACCTAATAATATTCTGTTAGAGGGTGTGTTCTTTCAGGAGGGTAAAGATCCCCAAGGCTTGAAAGGCAGAATGGTCCGCGCTTGGCGCAAGATTCATAGGAAAGGAAGGAAAGAGTTGGGTCCTAAGAATTGTGTTGCTATGGAGCCTTACACTGCTTGGGTTAGGAAGAGAGCGTTTGAGTATCTCATGCCTTACGAGTATCCAAGACCTACACCTATGGTTATGGCTTGGCCTTCAACCCTCCCTAACCAAGGAGTAGAGGAGTTGAGAGACGAGGACCGATCACGTGCTTGGATCCGTGAACGAGAAGAGTTGCTTCAGCAGATCAAGGAGAAGGATGCTTTGATAGAGTTCCTCGAACATCAGGTTATTGACGATCCTGATGATGCATGGACTTCTCTACTTCCTCAGTCTTCCAGGTTTTGGAAGAGGAAGTATGACCGACTCGCCAAGGAGAAGGCGGATATGGAGGCAGCCTACGAGAGGGAGGTGAAGAGACTTCGTGAAGAGACTTTTGATTTGTTAAAACTATTAGGTTTTTGTTCACTTTCTAACCATTCCTTTGGATAAATAGAAGTGCGGTGGCGACTCGACTTGTATGATTTACTTTGGATTTAGTCAATATCTCTAATGGTAACGAATACCCCGCTACAAAAACCTCGTAGTTCGTGATATAAATTTCAGAATAGATGCATTGCTTTTAATAAAAATTAAGTTTGAAAGGCACAAAGGCCTAAAAATGGTTTGAATGAGTTAGTTTTTTTGGATTTTTGAAAGGTTAAGTCAAATATGGTTAAGTTTATTTACAAGTTTTATTTAAGAAAAGAAGTTTGAAAATACAATGGCATAAGGCCAAAGTTTCTACCTTTTTTGCAAAGTGGTGAAAGTTTTCGAACAAAATAAGTTCAAACAAAGAAGATTTTGAAAAAGGCAGGGAGAGATTTTGAAATTAAAGAAATAGGGAGATGATGAAGGGACTAATCCTATGCACAAAATTTAAAAGTTAAGAGTTGAAAAGATCTAACCAAATGGGTAGCAATCCAATAGACAAGAATGTCAATAGAAACCCAGAATTCCCTTGGACTTTTAGAATCAAGCAACACACAAATGCACAATTATATTATCTTGAAGAGCAAAGGCATCAAATAAAGATAGCCACATCCAAGCTTATCCATTCCACGATCTTCTTCAAAGTAGCCCATGAATTCCACAAGTCACAAGTTCAAAATAACAGCTTCATAATGATCATGTTGCAGATGAACTCAGAGGGATCTTGAATGATATATCAGATGAAGTTTCAAATTGCAAGCACTTGGTTTCTCAATACGTTGGCAACGGCCAAGTCCTTTAGCATAGGAATGTTGCCTAAGTTCTAAGTTCATTTGTCCAAGATCAAGCCAACAGTCCACACAAGAGTTTTTTAGGGTTTTTGTTGTTATTATGTACATTAATGGTCAAGGACCACACAAACAAGCAAAGTATACACAAACAAGATATATCACATAATATGGTCCAAGTGGACAAAGTGAAAATTGCATTAACATAAACAATTACAATGATACGAACAATGGCAAATGTATAAAACCTAGAATTAAATGACATTAAAGTAAATGGCTTGAAATTAAAAGTTAGTAGTTAATATGTTAGAAGTTATTATTGTTTTGCTTTTCATTTTTTAGACATTCTTTGGAGAACACTCAACCCACTTATCACAAGCATGGATCCTTGAGCCAAGACATCTTCCAAAGAAAGGAAAAAAGGCCAAGTTTCCACACAATACCATGAAAGAGGGAAGACTTACAATCTTACTAATTAGAATGCTATGCCTTTTATGTCACAAATTCAGCGCTATGTTAAACAATCGTAATTGGACTTATGTAGAAGTCACAACTATTTGAGTTCGGGCAATAGAATTTTGGTGTTAATGCATGTTAGAGACATGGTATTATGGACTATGCTCATGAAACATACCACACACAAAAAGAATATGCAAAAGGTGTGGCCTAATCTCATCCATACTCATGTTAATTTTTCAATCAACTAGCTTTAGGACTTTGAGATATCATAGGCCAAATGAGATGAATGCATAAAGAAAGGGAATAAGATGAAGTGGGAGGGGAATAGATGAAAACTCAAATTGATCAAAGGAGGACTTTTACCAAATTAATATCATCCATTCATTTTGGGAGATGGAATGTACATTCCACCAATTCCCTAAATCCAATGATATTAACTTGACAAAGTCAAATCAACCTTGACCAAGGCCCAACAACAAGAATCAAACACAAACAAGTCAACACAATTGGTCAATAAAATTGTTTGGTAGTTATTCAGATTAAAAATACTAAAATAATACATTTAAATTAAATATGGTTTGTCAAATTCCTAAAACCTCATCAAAACACCAAATAAATGGCCATGAGATTTATCATAGGTCAAACAAGGTCAAAGGACCTTGGAGAAAATTTTTCAGAATTTTTGAAGACTTAAAAACAGTTTTAAACAATTAAAAACAAATTCAAAATAAACTAAATCATTAAAAATATTAATAATGATCCAAAAAGTATTTTTAATTCAAAATATGAAAGAGGAAATCATTTGAAATTTTTTGGTGAAACTCTTATATTTTTTGGATCAATATTAAAATTAATATGAATTAATGAAAATAAAGCAATTAAAATGAAATTCAAATAATCAGAAAAAACGTGGACCACTTGATCTCCCTCATTAATTGAGGTGGCAGATCAAGCGACACAGGCATGGTAATTAAAAAAAACGCACGAGATTAAAACAATTTAAAAGAGATCAATGACCTTGAGCCGTGCCAACACATCACCAGCGTCCAAAGGCCGATCATCTTCTCCGGTGACCCTGGTCGGACTGGTTCACTCATCACCATCAAAAAATGAAAAAGGAGGACATGATCTAAAAGGAAAAATGGCGTAGAGCACGAATCTGACCTCAATTTTAACTAACTCCTCACATATAGAAAGATATGAGGAGTTGAATTTTGAGGTATGTCAACTGAGTTGCTTCGATTTGACCTCTAAGCAACTCAATTTTCTTGCCTACATTGGTAGGATTTCAGACAATAAAAGTATCGAGAATTGAGCAAGATTGAGAGAGAATCGAAGAGATGAAATTTTCTGGAAAATACCTTCAATGTAGGTCTGGATTCAACTGTTCTTGCCTTGGCTCATGCTTGATCTCACTCAAAATGCTTGCAGAAGTAGAATGAAATGCACAAAAGGTCTTGGATCCCTGGAGTTTTGAATCTCAAAACAGTGAGATTCAAACTCAATTTCAAGATGAAATTCTCAGGATTATCCTCTCAAATGGAAGGGTTAGGGGTCTAGGATCAAAGCTGGCGCGAATGTGTGTTGAATTCTGAGTATATGGAGCTCTATTTATAGCTGAATCATGTGATATTTGCACCTTCGAAATGACTTTCCAAAATTGGCAATGGATGATGCCTAGGTGCATGGGCGTGTACAGGCCCATGAGATCATTGCTTTAAGTCCACAATTGAGTGTGAGAGGGTCTGAAATCAACTTGGATTGCAAGGCAAGTGTACATGGAAACTTGAAGTTTGATCTTTGCGAAATGATGATGCAATGTTCAAGCCATGCGCATCCTATTCAATTCTTGTCCAAAATGGATGAACTTGGTCTTTTTGGAAAGTTTAGACCTAGAGAAACAAATTTCATGTTCAAAACTTTTCCATTTGAAGCCTGTATCATGATAAATTTTAAAGTGGAAGTTTGGAAATTTTAACATGTTGAAATTTTTTCTAAGTGTCAAGCCATATATCTCAATATTTCACCTTGCGTAACTTTTTATGTGAGCTTCAAATGAGAAAAGTGTCTTCATAAAAATTGTAGCTCTTTCAAATACCTTCAAAATAATCACCAATTTCATGTCATTTGGATTTTAAATGATAGAGTTATGCATTTTTAAAGTTTGGAAAAATCACTTGTTCAATGGTATAGGTCAAAAGTGACCTATAATGTAGCCTCATATCACATGCTCATAAAAGTTGAATTAGCTTTCACTCCAAACATCAAAGTTGAAGTAGACATCTTGAATTTGATTGTGCAACTTGAAAATCTTTCATATCATAAAAATTGAGCTAGTTATGGCCTTGGGAAGTTAACATTCAAATTAGGGTTTAGACAAAATGACCTATAATGTTTCAACCTAGAAAATGATTTTCCAAGAAAAACTAGCTCTAGGTATAATCATGAAAGTTATTTGGAATGTCATTTAGAGTAAGTTTTCTCTTAGAATCATTTTAATATGGTGAAAATTGTAGGAGATAGGGTCTAGGGAGACCCAGTTTTGATTAGATAAATTCATCTGGCCAACCACCATCAACCAACTTGCTAACCTTAAATTCTATTGACTTTATAGGCTCATGGTAGACCATATATGCATAAGATGGTGAATTTTGAAGTGTACATTTAGAAATTTGTTTAATTGGTGAAATAGCTTGTTGGAGAAGTTACTTAAGATATCCAGTCAAACTAGGGTTTCCAAGGCAAATCACCCTCAAAGTCTTGAAGAATTCTTAATCAATATAACATGTAGAGATCATTGGGACTCATATATGATGATTGTGACCCTTCTTGTATCAATCCATGGTTGTGTTCTTAGTTCCTAAGGGTCTCAAACCCTAGATGTGAACTTGATAGATCAATGGGATCATGCCCTACATACAAAAGAGTTAGGAAAATACAAAGACATATTTTTGGTATTTTGGTTAGTGAAAATGATAAAATACAAGTATGATACAATCATATAGTGCTTGGTGATCTCTCCCAAAACAAACCCAATGAAAAGGAGGTAAGGAGGATGCCAAGGTATGATCCCAATGCTAATGCTTATGATGAAAGTGCATGAGGGATCTTAGGGTCAAAATTGAGATCTTACAACTGCCCCTATTTAAGGACATTCTAACTGAGGAGGTGAAGGTTAAAATCTTCATGTCGACTTAGAAGAATAGGCTTAAATAACAACATTTAGAAACAAATTTTGGTCCCAAAGAGACCTCATGATGCATATGACATGAATGTAAAAGTTAATGCTTTATGGGGAAATATGGCCATAAAAGAAAAGAAATCAGAGAGACCGAATGTCCGCAGGAGTATAATGTATTCCGTAAGGAAAACTCACTGGGGAGACAGAGACTCTGGGGAAAAACGAATTATGCGTTGGCCAGGCTACGACTTAAAACTACTGGGGGACTCGAGGAATTCCATACAAACATGGAAAGAACTCTACAGGGGAAATAACAACATATGCAGGGGATACGAGTAAGTCAGGATAAAACTGAAATACTTGAAACATGCAGGGAAAAGAGATTTCACTAAGGAAATGCGCAGTCAACTCAACTGGGGAAGAAATAAACTTCAACACAGGAGGAGCAGAAATTTATCATCTACTACCTGTTACTGGGTGAGGAGATAATAAAGATATGACAGAGAGGACATCCATCATTGGTGAGGATGAACATATATAGGATGACTCGCTGAGAAAATAGGATTTACAACTACCAGTTACTGGGAAGAAGACCAAGGGTGAGAGTATCCGTCATCGGTTAGGATGAACATATCAAGGATAAACTCAACAGGGAAGAAAATCCGTCATCGGTTAGGATGAACATATCAAGGATAGACTTTCCTGGGAAATGTCAAGGAGGATATCCGTCATCGGTTAAGATGAATATATCAAGGATAAACCAACTGAACAAAAAGTAGGAATTACATCTATCGAATATGTAGCGGTAAATTCATGATCATCAAGCTATGGATAAGCTAGAAATCAAATAACAAGAGTCGCCAGCGCGCTTTTATTGTTTCCAAGGGAGAATGGAAAAAGTACGAACAAAACCCAAAAGTAAGAAGTTTTCAAATCAAAACTAATAAAAAGTCAGAGATTATAGGTAAGGGGGTTGGTTACACAGAGGGAAGGTGGTAGCACCCAAAGTGTCCTAGGTACTCCTAGGGGTCCCTTTTTGTGTGCATATGTATTTTGTACAAAGTGATGTTTACAAACAAATAGAATGGGGGGATGAGAAAAGAATTCATTAATTATATTTTTGTGTTTGGCAAGACCTTTGGTCTCGTGCCTACATACCAACATAAAAATGAAGGATCAAAACCTCGTAATTCGTGATACAAAATTCAAAGTGGATGCATGCTTTTAATAAAAATTAAGTTTGAAAGCCACAAAGGCCTAAAAATGGTTTGCATGAGTTAGTTCTTTTTGGCTTTTTGAAAGTTTAAGTCAAGTATAGTTAAGTCTATTTACAAGTTTGATTTAGAAAAGAAGTTTGAAAATGCAATGGCATAAGGCCAAAGTTTCTATCTTTTTGCAAAACTGATCAAAGTTTAGAACAAAATAAGTTCAATCAAAGAAGGTTTTGAAAAAGGATGGAGATATTTTGAAATTAAAGAAATGGGGTGAAGATGAAGAGAATAATCCTATGTACAAAATTAAAAGTTTAGAGTTGAAAAGATCTGACCAAGTGGGTAGCAATCCAATAGACAAGAATGTCAGTAGAAACCCAGAACAAGACATCATCTTCCACAAGTCATCAAATAAAGATGGCCACATCCAAGCTTATCCATTTCATGATCTTCTTTAAGGTAGCCCATGTAACAGATGAATTCCACAAGTCACAGGTTCAAAATAACAACTTCACAATGATCATGTTGCAAATGAACTTAGACAAATCTTGAATGATGTATCAAATGAAGTTTCAAATTGCAAGCACTTGGTTTCTCAATAATTTGGCATTGGCCAAGTCCTTTAGCATAGGAATGTTGCCTAAATTCTAAGTCCATTTGTCCATGGTCAAGCCAACAGCCCACACAAAAGTTTTTTTAGGGTTTTTGTTGTTATTATGTATATTAATGGTCAAAGACCACACAAACAAACAAAGTATACACAAACAAAATATATCACACAATATGGTCCAAATGGACAAAGTGAAAATTGCATTAACATAAACAATTAGAATGATATGAACAATGGCAAATGTATAAAAGCTAGACTTAAATGACATTTAAGTAAAGGGCTTGAAATTAAAATTTAGTAGTTAATAGGTTAGAAGTTAGTATTGTTTTGTTTTTTTGCTTTTCATTCTTAGACATTCTTTGGAGAACACTCAACCCACTTATCATAAACAGGGATCCTTGAACCAAGACATCTTCCAAAGGAAGGAAAAAAGGCCAAGTTTCCACAAAATACCATGAAAGAGGGGAGACTTATAATCTCACTAACTAGAATGCTATGCCTTTTATGTCACAAATTTAACGCTATGTTAAGCAATCGTAATTGGACTTATGTAGAAGTCATAACTATTTGAGGTCGGACAATAGAATTTTGGTGTTAATGCATGTTAGAGACATAGTATTAGGAACTATGCTCATGAAACATACCATATACAAAAAGAATATGCAAAAGGTGTGGCCTAATCTCATCCATACTCATGTTAATTTTTCAATCAACTAGCTTTAGGACTTTGAGATATCATAGGCCAAATGAGATGAATGCATAAAGAAGGGGGATGAGATGAAGAGGGCGGGGAATAGATGAAATCTCAAATTGATCAAAGGAGGACTTTTACCAAATTAATATCATTCATTCATTTTGGGAGATGGAATGTACATTCCATTAATCCCCTAAATCCAATGATATTAATTTGACAAAGTCAAATCAACCTTGACCAAGGCCCAACAAAAAGAGTCAAACACAAACAAGTCAACACAATTGGTCAATAAAATTGTTTGGTAGTTATTCAGATTAAAAATACTAAAATAATACATTTAAATTAAATATAGTTTGTCAAATTCCAAAACCTCATCAAAACACCAAATAAATGGCCATGAGATTTATCATAGGTCAAACAAGGTCAAAGGACCTTGGAGAAAAAATTTCAGAATTTTAAAAGACTTAAAAGTAGTTTTAAACAATTAAAAACAAATGAAAAGTTAATTAAATCATGAAAAATATTAATAATGATCCAAAAAGTAGTTTTAATTCAGAATATGAAAGATGAAAATATTTGAAATTTTTTGGTGAAACTCTCATATTTTTTGGATCAATATTAAAATTAATATGAATTAATGAAAATCAAAGGAATAAAAATAAAAATCAAAAAATGAAAAAAACGTGGACCACTTGATTTGCCTCATTAATTGAGGTGGCAAATCAAGTGGTGAGAAACGTGCACTCCATGGTACATGCTAGTCAGCGCGCCACACACATGGTCATCACAAATAACATTTCTGATTAAAACAATTTGAACAAATCGGATGGCTCAGGACCATGCCACATCATTGCCAGAGCAAAGCGCCGGTCGTCTTCTCCGGCGACCTTGGTCGGACTGGTCCATTCATCACCACATCATAAATGAAAAAGAAGGACATGGTCTGAAAGGAAAAATGGTGTAGATCACGAATATCACCTCAATTTTAACTAACTTCTCACATATAGAAAGATATGAGAGTTGAATTTTGAGGTATGTCAATTGAGTTGCTTCGATTTGACCTCTAAGCAACTCAATCTTCTTGCCTACATTGGTAGGACTTCAGACAACCAAAGAATCCATAGAATTGAGCAAGATTGAGAGAGAATCGAAGAGATGAAATTTTCTGGAAAATACCTTCAATGTAGGTCTGGATTCAACTGTTCTTGTCTTGGCTCGTGCTTGGTCTCACTGAGAATTCTTGCAGAAGTAGAATGAAATGCACAAAAGGTGGCGCTAAATTTGTGACATAAAAGGCATAAGCATTCCCTCAAATGGAAGGGTTAGTGCTTGATCCCTAGAGTTTTGAATCTCAAAATAGTGAGATTCAAACTCAATTTCAAGATGAAACTCTCAGGATTATCCTCTCAAATGGAAGGGTTAGGGGTTTAGGATCAAATATGGCGCGAATGTGTTGAATTCTGATGCTAGAGGTTGTAAGACCCCAATTTTGATCCTAAGATCCCTCATGTAATTACATCATAAGCATTAGCATTGGGATCATGTCTTGGCATCCTCTTTACCCCTCTTTCATTGGGTCTGTTTTAGGGAGAGACCACCAAGCACTTTGTGATTGTATCATACTTGTATATTATCATTTTTACTAACCAAAATACCTAAAATATGTCTTTTGCATTTGCCTACCTCTTTTGTTGGAAGGGCATGATCTCATTGATTCATCAAGTTCACATCTAGGGCTTGAGACTCTCATGAACAAAGAGCACAACCATGAATTGATTCAAGAATGGTTATAAGCATCATATATGAGTCCCAATGATCTCTGCATGTTATATTGATCATGTTTTCTTCAAAAGTTTGAGGGTGATTTGCCTTGGAAACCCTAGTTTGACTGGGTATCTTGAGTAACTTCTCCAACAAGCTATCTCACCAATTGATCAAATTTCTTAAGGGACACTTCAAAATTCATCATCTTATGCATATATGATCTACCATGGGCCAAGAAAGTTACGACAATTGGAAGTTAGCAAGTTGGTTGATGGTGGTTGGCCAGATGAATTCATCTAATCAAAACTGGGTCTCCCTAGACCCTATCTCCTACAATTTTTACCATATGAAAATCATTCCAAGATTAAACTTACTCTAGATGACATTCCATATAACTTTCATGTTGAGACCTAGAGCTAGTTTTTCTTGGAAAATCATTTTCTATGTTGAAACATTATAGGTCATTTTGTCTAAACCCTAATTTGAAAGTCAACTTCCCAATGCCATAACTTGCTCAATTTTCATGTGATGAAATATACCCAAGTTGCAAAATCAAATTCAATGTGCCTACTCAACTTTTATGTTTGGAGTGGGAGCTAATTCAATTTTTTTGAGCATGTGATATGAGGTTACATTATAGGTCACTTTTGACCTATACCATTGATCAAGTGATTTTTCCAAACTTCAAAAATGCATAACTCTATCATTTCAAATCCAAATGACATGAAATTGGTGACAATTTTGAAGGTCTTTGAGAAATATACAACTTTGATGTGATATGAGGTTACATTATAGGTCACTTTTGACCTATACCATTGGTCAAGTGATTTTTCCAAACTTCAAAAATGTATAACTCTATCATTTCAAATCCAAATGACATGAAATTGGTGAAAATGTTGAAGGTCTTTGAAAGAGCTAAAACTTTGATGAAGACACTTTTCTCATTTGAAGCTCATATAGAAAGTTAAGTAAGGTGGAATATTGAGACATATGGCTTGACACTTAGAAAAATTTTGATATGTCAAAAATTTCCAAACTTCCACCTCAAATTTCTCCAAGTTACAAGCTCCAAATGAAAATGTGTTGAACATGAAAGTTGTTCCTCTTAATCTCACCTTTCCAAAGAGCCTAAATCATTCATTTTGGACAAGAAATGCATAGGCTGCCCATGGCATAAACAGGGTGATATCACTTGGCAAGGATCAAACTTCAAACATCAATGTGCACTTGCCTTGCAATCTAAGCTTAATTTAGAGCATCCAATATTCATTTGTGGACCTCATGCAATCATTTCATGGGCCTGTGCGCGCCCATGCACCATTGCATCACCATTTGCCAAAATTGGAAAGTAATTGGAAGTGTGCAATTATCAATTGTTTCAGCTATAAATATAGCTTCAATTGCTCAGAAATGGACACACATTGGCACCAGCTTTGATCCCCCATCTCAAACCCTCACTTTTCAAAGGATAAGCCTGAAAAATTCTCTTGAATTTGAGATTGAATTTCCACTGTTTTGAAATTCAATTCTCCAGGAATCCACAACTTGTTAACCATTTAATCCTTCTCCTACAAGCAAGTGGAGTGAGACCAAGCACAAGCAAGATCAAGATCAGTTGAATCCAGACCTCCATTGAAGGTATTTTTTAGAAATTTTAAACTCTTCGATTCTCTCAAATTCTTGCTCAATTCTATTGATTCTTTGGTTGCCTGAAGTCCTACCAATGTTGGCAAGAAGTTTGAGTTGCTTTGAGGCCAAATCGAAGCAACTCAGTTCATGTACCTCGAATTTCAACTCCATGTATCTCTCAATATACTTGGAGTTAGAGTAAATTGAGGTCAGATTCGAGCTCAGTGCCATTTTTTCTCTAAGATCATGTCCTTGTTTTTCTTTTTGGTGATGGTTTATGGTGGACCAGTCCAGTGAGGTCCACCGGAGAAGATGACCGGAGCTCTGGCTCCGGCGATGAGTTGGCTAGCATCTAAACCACATGATCCATTCCTTTTGTTTTAATCTTGAGCGTTGGTTTTAATTACATCCTGTGCAGCGCTGTTGACTCAAAACTATGTGGAACGCACGCTAGGGATCGTCTAATATGCCACCTCAATTAATGAGGGAGATCAGATGGTCCCCGTATTTTTGATTTTCTGAATTTTCATTCTTTATTGCATTATTTTCAATAATTCATATTAAATTCAATATTGATCCAAAAAATATGGGACTTTCACCAAAAAAATTTAAATATTTTTCTCTTTCACATTCTGAAATAAAATTGTTTTTGGATCATTATTAATATTTTTCATGAATTAATTGATTTTGCATTTGTTTTTAATTGCTTAAAAATATTTTTTAATGTCCAAAAATTATGAAATTTTTTATCCAAGGTCCTTTGACCTTGTTTGACCTATGATAAATCTCATGGCCATTTCTTTGGTGTTTTGATGAGATTTTAGGAATTGGACAAACCATATTTGATTTAAATGCACTATTTTATGATTTTTAATTGAATAAATGCCAATTATTTTTGTTGACCATTTTTATTGACTTGTTTGAGTTTGCTTATTGTTGTTGGGCCTTGGTCAAGGTTGATTTGACTTTGTCAAATTAATATCATTGGATTTAGGGGATTGATGGAATGTATATTCCATCTCCCAAAATGAATGAATGCTATTAATTTTGTAAAAGTCCTCCTTTGACCAATTTGTGATTTCATTCATCCCTTTCCCACTTCATCTCATTCCTCTTTTTAATTCATTTATTCCATTTGGTCTATGACATCTCAAAGTCCTAATGCTAGTTGATTGAAAAATTGACATGAGTATGCATGAGATCAGGCCACACCTTTTGCATATTATTTTTTATGTGTGGTATGTTTCATGAGCATAGTCCATTATACTATGTCTCTAACATGCATTAACACCAAAATTCTGTTGCCCGACCTCAAATAGTTGTGACTTCTACATAGGTCCAATTACGATTGCTTAACATAGCGCTAAATTTGTGACATAAAAGGCATAAGCATTCTAGTTAGTGAGATTGTAAGTCTCCCGTCTTTCATGGTATTGTGTGGAAACATGGCCTTCTTTCCTTCCTTTGGAAGATGTTTTGGCTCAAGGATCCATGCTTGTGATAAGTGGGTTGAGTGTTCTTCAAAGAATGTCTTGAAAAGCAAAACAATGCTAACTCCCAATCTACTAACTACTAACTTTTAATTTCAAGCCTTTACTTTAATGCAATTTACTTTTAGCAATTTATTTCATATGCCATTGTTCATATCAGTCTAATTGTTTATGTTAATGCAATTTTCACTTTGTCCATTTGGACCATATTGTGTGATATATTTTGTTTGTGTATACTTTGCTTGTTTGAGTGGTCCTTGACCATTAATGCACACAATAATAAAAAAAACCCTAAAAAACTTTTGAGTTGACTGTTGGTTTGATCTTGGATAAATGGACTTAGAATCTAGGCAACCTTCCTATGCTAATGGACTTGGCCAATGCCAACTTGTTGAAGAACCAAGTGCTTGCAATTTAAAATTCATCTGATACATCTCTGAAGAACTCTCTTAGCTCATCTGCAACATGATCATTGTGAAGCTGTTATTTTGAACCTGTGACTTGTGGAATTCATCTATGCATGGGTTATTTTGGAAGAAGATCATGGAATGGATAAGCTTGGATGAGGCCATCTTTATTTGATGCTTTTCTCTTCAAGAAAATATAATTGTGAATTTGTGTGTTACTTGATTCTAAAAAGTCCAAGGGAATTCTGGGTTTCTATTGATATTCTTGTCTATTGGATTGCTACCCACTTGATCAGATCTTTTCAACTCTAAACTTTTAATTTTGTGCATAGGATAGTCCCTTCATCTTCTCCCTATTTCTTTAATTTCAAAATCTCTCCCTCCATTTTTTTTAAATCTCTTTGTGTGAACTACTTTTGTTCAAAACTTTAAACACATTGCAAAAAAAGATAGAAACTTTGGCCTTATGACATTGCATTTTCAAACTTCTTTTCTTAAATCAAGCTTGTAAATAAATTTAACTATACTTGACCTAAACTTTCAAAAGGCCAAAAAGAACTAACTCATTCAAACCATTTTTAGGCCTTCGTGTCGTTCAAACTTAAATTTTGGTAAAAGCAATGCATCCACTTTGAAATTTGTATCACGAACTACGAGGTTTTGATCCCTCATTTTTATGTTGGTACGTAGGCACAAGACCGAAGGTCTTGTCAAACACAAAAAAATATAATTAATGAATTCTTTTCTCATCCCCCCCATTCTATTTGTTTGTAAACATCACTTTGCACAAAAATACATATTCACACAAAAAGGGCTCCGTAGGAGTACCTAGGACACTCTAGGTGCTAACACCTTCCCTCTGTGTAACCAACCCCCTTACATGTGATCTCTGACTTTTATTAGTTTTTATTTGAAAACATATTACTTTTTGGGTTTTGTTCGTACTTTTTCCCTTTTCCCTTGGAAGCAATAAATGCATGGTGGCGACTCTTGTTAATTGATCTCTAGCTTGTCAATAGCTTGATGATCATGAATTTCCCGCTACAGAGGTCTCTATTTATAGTTGTAGCTCATGATATTTGCACTGTTCAAATGACTTTCCAAAATTGGCAATTGATGATGTATGGGTGCATGGGCGTGTGCAGGCTCATGAGATCATTGCTTTAGGTCCACAAATGAGTGTAAAAGAGTCTAAAATCAACTTGGATTGCAAGGCAAGTGTGTGTGAAGATTTGAAGTTTGATCTTTGCCAAATGATGATACCATGTTCATGCCAGGCGCAGCCCTAGCAATTCTTATCCAAAATGGATGAACTTGGACTTTTTAGAAAGGTTTGATCAAGAGGAAAGACTTTCATGTTCAACACTTTTCCATTTGAAATTTGTATAATGATGAATTTTAAGGTGAAAGTTTCGAAATTTCAACATGTTGAAAATTTTTCTAAGTGTCAAGCCATATATCTCAATATTCCACCTTACTTTACTTTTTATGTGAGCTTCAAATGAGAAAAATGTATTCATCAAAGTTGTAGCTATTTCAAAGACCTTCAAAATGGTCACCAATTACATGTAATTTGGATTTGAAATGATAGAGTTATGCATTTTTGATGTTTGGAAATATCACTTGTTCAATGGTATAGGTCAAAAGTGACCTATAATGTAGCCTCATATCACATGCTCATAAAAGTTGAATTAGCTCTCACTCCAAACATCAAAGTTGAAGTAGACATCTTGACTTTCAAATTAGGGTTTAGATTAAATGACTTATAACGTTTCAACATAGAAAATGATTTTCCAAGCAAAACTAGCTCTAGGTCTCAACATGAAAGTTGTTTGGAATGTCACTTCGAGTACGTTTATATTGGAATCATTTTCATATGGTGAAAATTGTAGGAGATAGGGTCTAGGGAGACCCAATTTTGATCAGATGAATTCATCTGGCCAACCTCCATCAACCAATTTGCTAATATTCAATTCTCTTGACTTTATAGGCTCATGGTAGATCATATATGCATAAGATGATGAATTTTGAAGTGTCCCTTGAGAAATTTGATCAATTGGTGAGATAGCTTGTTGGAGAAGTTACTCAAGATACCCAGTCAAACTAGGGTTTTCAAGGAAAATCACCCTCAAACTCTTGAAGAAAACTTGATCAATATAAGATGTAGAAATCATTGGGACTCATATATCATGCTCGTTACCATTCTTGTATCAATTCATGGTTGTGCTCTTTGTCATGAGGGTCTCAAACCCTAGATATTAACTTGATAGATCAATGGAGATCATGCCCTACCTACAAAAGAGTTAGGCAAATGCAAAGGCATATTTTTGGTATTTTGGTTAGTAAAATGATAAAATACAAGTATGATACAATCACAAAGTGCTTGGTGATCTCTCCCAAAACAAACCCAATGAAGAAGGGGTAAGGAGGATGCCAAGGTATGATCCCAGTGCTAATGCTTATGATGAAATTGCATGGGGGATCTTAGGGTCAAAATTGGGGTCTTACAACTGCCCCTATTTAAGGATATTCTAACTGAGGAGGCGAAGGTTAAAATCTTCAGGTCGACTCAGTAGAATGGGCTTAAATAACAACATATAGAAACAAATTTTGGTCCCTAAGAGACCTCATGATGCATGTGATATGAATGCAAAAGTAAATTCTTTGTGGGGACATATTGCCACAAAGGAAAAGAAATCATAGAGACCGAAGGTCCACCGGAGTACAATGTATTCCGTTAGGAACACTCACTAGGGAGACAGAGACTTTGGGGGGAAAAAAGGTTATGCGTAGGCCAGGCTACGACTTAAAACTATTGGGGGACGCGAGGGATTCCATACGAAATGGAAAGACTCATCCAGGGAAACAACAACATCTGTAGGGGAAACGAGTAGATCAGAATAACACTAAAGTACTTGAATCATTCAGGAAAAGCGATCTCACTAAGGAAATACGCACTCAACTCAACTGGGGAGAAATAAACTTCAACGCAGGAGGAGCAGAAATCTACCATCTACTACCTGTTACTGGGTAAGGAGATAATAAAAATCTGACAGAGAGGGCATCCATCACCGATTAGGATGAACATATCAAGGATGACTCACTGGGAAACAACAGAAGGAAATTCATTACCGATTACTGGGTAAGAATAGCCTTGCTGGGGAAAACTGCAGAAAATAGGATTTACAACTACTAGTTATTGGGAAGAAGACCAAAGGTGAGGTTATCCTTCATCGGTTAAGAGTAACATATCAAGGAAAAACTCAACAGGGAAGAAAATTCGTCATCGGTTAGGATGAACATATCAAGGATAGACTTGCCTGGGGTTGCCAAGGAGGATACCCGTCATCGTTTAAATGAACATATCAAGGATAAACCAACTGAACAAAAAGTAGGAATTACATCTATCAAATGCTGTATAGAATACTGTCAATGAGAAAATTTGTCACCGGTTAAGATGAACATATCAAGGATAGACTCTACGAGGAGATAAAATAGGAATTACATCTATCAGTTACTGGATAGAATACCAAGAGAGATAATCCGTCATTGGTTAAAGTGAACATATCAAGGATCAACTCTGCAGGGGGAACAAAGGTAGGGTTTACAACTACTGATTACTGGGTAGAAGACCGCAAAGAGAAGGAAACCCGTCATCGGTTAGGATGAACATATCAAGGATTAACTCTCTGGGAAACAAGAATAGGGATTACAACTACCTTTTTACTTGGTAGAAATACCAAAAAGAGAATATTCGTCATCGGTTAGGATGAACATATCAAGTATAGACTCAAGCAGGGGAGGGAAAGATATACGTCACTAGTTAGGGTGATCATATCAAGGATATACTTCCTGGGAATCAGATCCACCGGGGACCCTACTGTTGGGACACTTTTTCCGAGTATTGGGCAAGAAATAACAAACTGCAAACTAAGAAGAATATTACCAGTTATTGGGCAATAGACTCTTAGGGAATTCAAAGTATCTATCTAGGTAGGAGCTAGAAAGAAACAGTCAATCAAGACTCAACCCAATGAGGACATAACTCAAGGGGAGTGTTTCCATCTAGATAACCAATTGGGGAGGAAACTTAAGTAATAATCATCCACAAGGAAACAAACTCAATGGGGAAGAGGAGAAAGGTTAAAGTCTTTTTGCCTAAGGGGCTGATGTTCTACAATTGAGGGAGGACAATCATCGGAATTTGTATGGGGATAAAGTACCGCTATACAAAGAATGAAAATCTCAAATCAACAAATCAAACAAATATGATAGTGTCAATACGTAATTATGAAATTATATGAATGTATATATATATATATATATATATATATATATATATATATATATATATATATATATATTATATATATATATATATATATATATATATATATATATATATATATATATATATATGATGATTATGCTGACAAGGACGATCACAAAGGATACAAAGGTGTCGCAAATAAATTGAATCATCGGTACAATATTCGGTCAATCCACAAAATATGGAGACAACCGCCGGAGAACAGAGAGATCAACAATCCAAAAAGGCTCAACCCTGACTAGGGATGGAGGAGATCTATTGAGGAGAGAGAAATATCACCGAACCTGTGGGGAATTTTAGGTCAACACCATAAACATGGGAGACAACCCTACAGGGAAATAAACTGGTCAGGAACCAAGAGGAAACTCTGACTGGGGAGCAAGTCGACTGGCGATTGGCGGAGAAACCAATGCGATCTACTAGGGAGATCAACCATTTCCGCTGAAGGAAACCAAACTCCACTGGGGAAGACAAAAACTCTGTCGAGGGAGACAAGTCGCAAGGTACCTGAATCAACCAACTCAGCTAAGAAAAAGGAACGAAGCTCTACTGGGGAATCAAAAATCCCGCCGAAGAATTGAATCAACACAATCGTTTAGGGATACCCGAAGGGTTAACTGCTTGGGGAACCTCTGATGTTTCGCACTCAAGGACTTGTTATCCATCAGAATGCTGTTGATATTTCTTTTAATTGCCTTGGAAAGTCCTTGCTTTTATATGTTTTAAGAAAAAAACTTTAAAAATTTTAAATTTTCAAAAAATGATCATAATAAAATTTAAACTATTGGCTTAATGGTAGTCTGTAAATGATAGGACTCCATAGATTTTTACAAAGCTGAAAATGGTAATTTACATGAAAAAGGGTTACATTGAATACAAATGATCCTTAATCCATCTACCAACTCTTGATCTCCCTTGTGCTCTCGACCGCCGCCGGGGTGATGAATTGATGTCAACCCTTGTGCTCAATCAAGTTTTCAAAACACTGAAGATCAGCAGAATGCAGTTACTTGCCATAATCCCTAATTTTTGCATAAGTTGCCCCATTGTGGGGTACTCAACTTATCGGGAAATTCTTTCTGTTTTTATGTCTCTAATTTTTGCCTGGAAATCCTTATTTTTGTCTGAGAAGTCAGCTGGAGAATCATTCAGAGATGTCTCGACATCGTCTGTGACATCAGTCTGTTGGTCATCAACCACAACATTAATGGATTCCATCAATACATTAGTTCTGGAATTAAAGACCCTGTAAGCTCTGCTGTTTGTTGAAAAGCCCAAAAATATTCCTTCATCACTTTTGGGATCCATCTTCCTTCTTTGCTCACGATCGGCCAAGATATAGCATTTGCTACCAAATACATGGAAGTATTTGACTGTAGGTTTTCTTCCTTTCCAAACTTCATAAAGGGTTGTGGGAGTCCCTTTCTTTAATGTCACTCTGTTGTGAACATAACAAGTTGTGTTCATGGCTTCAGCCCAAAAATGGTAGGGCAACTTCTTAGCATGAATCATAGCTCTGGCTGATTCTTGAAGAGTCCTATTTTTTCTTTCCATCACACCATTTTGCTGGGGAGTGATGGGAGATGAGAATTCATGATGTATTCCTTCTGAAGAGCAGAAATCAGCAAATTTGTTGTTCTCAAACTCCTTCCCATGATCACTTCTAATTTTGACAATAGGACTTTCTTTTTCCCTTTGAAGTTTCAGACAAAGCTCCTTAAAGACTTCAAATACATCAGATTTTTCTCTTATAAAATTGATCCAGGTGTATCTGGAGAAATCATCCACCACCACATATGCATACTTCTTCCTGTAGCGGGGTATTCGTTACCATTAGAGATATTGACAAAATCCAAGGTAAATCATACAAGTCGAGTCACCACCGCATTTCTATTTATCCAAAGGAATGGTTAGAAAGCGAACAAAAACATAAAAGTTTTAACAAAAAAAAACTAGTAAAAGAAACAGAGATCTGGGTAAGGGGGTTGGTTATGCAATGGGAAGGTGTTAGACACCTAAAACATCCTAGGTACTCCTAGGGAGCCCTTTTCATACTTGTGAAGGTTGTTGTCTTGTGAAAATTTTGTTTGTGCAAACATGATTGGAAAGATGAGAAGAGAATGTACGAGTTATTTACATTTTATTTGGATGGATAAACCCATCGCCTACGTATCATCTTAAAAAAAATTAGGATCAAAACCTCGTAGTTCGGGGTAAAAATCTCAAAAAACAAATGAGTTGGTGAATTGATTGGTCCAAAAGCCTTAAGGTCTTTTATTATCAAAGGGAGAAAACTCAACCAAACCACAAATCCACCATGTGAGGATAACTTCAACATGCTAGTGAGGGGTTAACCCTATAATAAGCATGGAAGACTCATTGTCCATCACTAAGGATATAGGTGAGTATTACACCTACCACAAAGATAACTCAAACCTAAGAGTTAAAGGTTATGGAAAATTTGGTTAAGAAGGTGGCCATTGGAACCACAAAAAGAATTTGAATGGGTTATATTTACCAATTAGAAGCATATACAGAAATGATCAAAGTTGACTTAAAGGTTCAATTCAAAATAAGTAATATGAAAAGAAAGTTTGAAAATCAAAAGCATAAGGCTTAGGTTTCTAATGTTGGAAAACAATAGTTAAATGTTTTGGCTTGGGTTAGAGTGGAGAGATGAAGAAGAAGGGCTAAGTCCTAAGGAAAATAAAAGGTGAGGGATAAGAAATCAAAACCACACTAGGAGTTCCTCTCTTGAGATCATATTGATGATCCAAGTAGCTCCCATCCTTTGGAACAAGTAACCACAAAGCAAATATTTCAAGCAATCAAACAAGCAATGAATGCTTCTAAGAATCCTCCAATGACTTTTGCATCTCTCTCTTTAGATGATCATGGCAATGGTTCTCCAATTAAGCTCAAGTGGAAACTCCTAGCACAAAAGCACACACATCAAAAGTTCCATGAAGTAAAACAAAAATGTACAAAAGTGAGTCTAGAGATTTAGTTCTTCTATTCCATCTTCATCATTATGGTCCTTTTACTTCAATTTTGTATAAGGAAAAGTCCTAAAATCTAAGGCCAATTCTCCATTTCTTTGCATAGGGAAAGTCCTAGAAACTAAGTCCATTTCTTTGCATAGGTCCACAACAATCAAATCAAAAGAACACAAGCATAATAATATATACACAATTATGTGCTCAAATGAGCAAAAGGCAAATGGCATTAACATAAACATGGGCTTAAATGAGCAAAGGGAAAAAGCAAATGAATAATATGTGCAAGAATTGTAAATTGCATAAAAATAAATTGCATAAAGTAAATGTTAATTGTCAATAGTTAGTGTTAGTAGTTAGTGTGCCATAAGGCAAATTTAGCGCTATGTTAAGCAATCGTAATTGGACTTATGTAGAAGTCACAACTATCTGAGGCCGGTCTATAATAATGTAGGCAACCAAACACAAGTTAGGAGTCTTGATTAGTGAATAAAGTCCCAACAACTTGCCATGCCAAAAAGGAGAGGAAAATTGATCTTGTATTGGTTTAAGCCTTATGCATGATTTAAAAGACAACCTATCCTTAATGCAAAGTCATTCACTTGATCAATTGATCAAGATGAATTAGATTTGAATCAAGGAAGGTTAAATCCCTCTATTCAATGCTAACTTATCAACCTTCAACTCATTGATCAAAAAAGAAAAAGAAGAAGAAGAAGAAGAAGGAAATGAATAAGAGAAATGGAAATGAAAAAATGGTAAAAGAAAAATAAATGCATTAAATGGAACATCATGTACCAATCCTCATATGTCGACCAATAACATTGAAAGTCAAGGTCAAACAATCAAAAACAGAAGTGAGATGAGGATTGGAAGTCAAGAAAAGAATAAACTATTTTTTGGCATTTTTTAATATTAAAAATAAACTTAAATTAAAATAAATGGAAAGGTCAAACTTCAAAATCACTTCAAATCAACCTTGAAAGGTCCAAGTGATTTATCCTAAGTTCAACAAGGTCAAACAAAGTTTGACAAAAAAATTCAGCATTTTTAAAATAGGTTAGGAAAATTGATGAGAATATTTTTCATAGATCCATCATCATTCAAATAGGTTAGGAAAATATTTTTGTATTTTTTGAATATCAAAAACTACTTAAAATGAATTAAAAATAACCAGAAAAGAGAAAATTCACAAAAAATATCAAATGATAAAATTAAAAATATTAAAAATCAGAAATAGAAACTAGAATTTATTTGGGAAATAATGCAATTGGTCCCATAATTTTTGGATTAAAAATGAAGAAGATATTGATTTTTGAAAATTAATGGAATTAAAGAAATTAAATCAGAAATTCAGAAAATGGAAAAAACCACAAGCGTCTGATCAAGCCTCATTAATTGACGTGGCTGATCAGACGGATGTGAGATGCGCGCGCATGAAAGGCATGAGTCAACAGCGAAGCATCCAGCATTATTGAAAGTCATAAGATCCAAAGGACACGATTCAATATGGAAACAAGATCAAACGGTCTGGAATTAAACTGGACATGATGGAGCCACCGGAGCCACCGTCTTCTTCGGTGAGCTTCCAGATTCCGGCCAAAATGCAGAAATTCAAAAGGCAACCAAAACGTACGATCTATACATCAATAGAAAGCTGGGATGATGTACATCATCCCTATACCATCCATTTTCATTCTAGATCTCTATGATTTGAGAAATCAGAAGTTGAAAAATTTGGTGTTCATCATGAACTCAATGAACTGCAAAAATTAAAAGCATAAACATGATGCCTCTATTGAGAGGACTTCAGCCAACACAAAATCACAGCCAATAGGTCAATGGACTAGGAGAATCAAAGAAAATACCAGTTGGAGTTCAAGTTTGAGTTCTGGTGATTTGAGCTTGAAACCTTTCTTTCTTTATCAAAACAGAAGTTCAATGAAGTGTATGGTGAAGGTTTAGAAGCATTAGATATATGAATACAACCAGATGAAGCTGAATTCGAGATTTGAAAATTTTAAGAGAAATGAAACTTGGGTGGAATGATCCGTGTGCATAAATTTGGATACCACTTGCATGGGCTTGCATGATCATGCACAAGGCCCAAAAGCAATGCCAAATGCAAGCTGAGTTCAAATGCCAAGGGTTTGGACGTGTAATTTACTCTGAATTGGCTTGTGCAACAAGATTTCAACATGAATTCCACAATTGAACCTAATCATTCACCTCTTCGAAAATACCATTTAGAAAATCCAAGCATAGGCATATGGGTAATGGTTGGAAAGGTTTTTGTATAAGGAACAAATGTTATGTTGGACAAAAACTCATTTGAAGTGTGGAAATTTATGAATTTTGAGTTTAAAGTGTGATGTGCAAAACATGCCAAGGCAAGGTTTCTAAAATTGGCCAACTTTCAAGCCCTTCTGTTTTGATGATGCAAGCTTCAAATGAAAAAACATCCAACATCAAAGTTATAGATCTTTTCAAGACAATCCAAATGGACTTAAATTATGCATCATCTTCATTTTTGATGAAGAAGTTATGGGCACTTGAAGTTGGACTTTTTTGACTTTTAATGCCTTTGACCCAAAAGGACCTATAATGTCTTGCATTATCACATGTATTTCCTTTGAGATTTTCAACTTTTGTTCAACATAACATTTGAAGTAGACATCTCAAGATTTCCAATGCATTTGATCCCACCTCAAAATCATAAAAAATTAATGAGTTATGTTTTTGGGAAGTTGACCTAAAATTAGGGTTTCAGTCAAAATGACCTATAATGTATTGGAATGGAAGATGGTTTTCCAAGCTTCAAATCAAATTGGAACCATATTTTATATTGGAACCATCTCCATTTGACCAACACATAAAAAGTTAGGTCTCAGTGTATTTCAAAATAGTAAGATGATTTGACTGATCAACTTTTCAAGTCCACAACTCATATCTTGATGAATTGATGATTTAGGACACTCAAATAAGTTAAAATATGCATGAAATTATGAATTAAAGAACTTCCATTGATTGTATTTGACCATGGGCTGAGGTTGCTTCCTGAGCAAGGCATTGTGGTACACAGATGAATTAGGGTTTCTCTGAAGAACAAGACCTCAAACCCTTTGACTTGTTTTGATCAAAATGATGAATTGAGATGCTAGGGAGGAATATTTGATGGATGAGAGCTTTGAGAACCATTACCATGCTTGCTTTCATCTCTTCTTGGCCATATCACTACACAAAGGATCTCCTAGAAGCTTTTAACCTTGTGATTGCTCAAACTACAAACAAAAGATATTAGTGACATATTTTGTGCTTTTGGTTAGTAAACAAAATGAGAAAAGCAATGATATACAATTCAAGCATGCTTGGTGATCTTAAACCACTCACAAGGAGTCCCACTCAAAGGCAAAGGGAACCAAGATGCTTACTGATCCTTGAGGCTATGCAATGCAATATTATGATGCCATGAGGGATCTTAGGGACAAAATTGGGGTCTTACAGATGCCCCTATTTAAGGTCATTCTAGCCAGAGAAGGGAAGGTTAAAATCTTCGTCTCGACGAGGTAGAATGGGCTTAAATAATAACAAAGAGACGAATTTTGGTCCCTAAGAGACCTCATGATGCAAATGTATGTATGCAAAATGGTAACACTGTGGGGATATGTGTCCACAAAGGAGTAAAGAAAATCAGGAGACACCAACAATCCACGTTCAATGGGATAAAATCTTAGGGACTCTTATGGGGATAAGAAAGAAATGCGTGAGCAGGGCACGACTCAAAGCTTGGGGAGCAGAATTCCAGCGGGGATAAACTAATGGAAAGACTCGAGCTGACTCGAAGACGCCCGTATTGGGGAATATGCCAATACAGCGAAACTATCCACAACGGATATTTCGGATTAAATCCGGACGAGGACGATCCACTAAGGGACTTCGCTGAGGAAGTCTAAAAAGACTCTCCTGAGGAAACAGCGAGATGAGGTGTTACCGGTTACTGGGTAACAAGCTCAATGAGACATGTGATCTGAACACCGACATAAGGGCCAGAGATACAACATGCTCAGGAAGAAATGAATATCTAAGACCGGTATAAGGGTGAGAGATATCAAAATTCTAAAACATCTGAGGAAGACCTAAAAAGGTATATCTCAACTCAGGGAAATCTGACTCCACAGGGGACGAAATTCATAATAGGGAGCAGAAAGGGAGGAACACCAACGATACCGGTTACTGGGCATATAATAGGTGACCAACCGAGGCGTGAATTGGGGAATATTCCCAAGACACTCATCATTCTAAAGAGGGCTAAAAGCAAACTCGATTATAGGATGGACACTCGACTCCGGAAAGGGGAAACGAATCTTACTCAACTGGGGAAGAACAAAAGGCTTCGACCAAAGAGTGCATGAGATATACTATATATTACCTTCAGAACGTAGATAATATACTCGCATGGAGGATTATCCACAACCGGTTATGGGGTTAATAAAGGATAAATCGACTGAAAAGAAAAGGCATCGGGATACCGCAACTAGGTATATAATGATGACCAATCCAGGGGAGAAACAATAGTCATCAATAACAGGGTAAACGAGAGATGGCTCGCTGGGGATAAATTGCGAGCGCAGGGTAATTATCCAGGTAAAAGAGGGAATATCGACATCGAGTATCGGATGAAGATAACCACCAAGGAGGGATTACACCTACCGGATACTGGGTGGGAAACCACGGAAAAGTAACCGTCATCAATTACGATGATCACAAGGTTAATTCTGCAAAAGGGAGAAAATAGGGTTTACAACTACCGGTATCAGGGTAGAAAACCACAGATTCCGTCGGGGATAAGATGAATGATTACCAATTACTGAGAAATTATTCATTTATACCGCGGGGAAACAAAGGAAACAGCTTCGAGAGCTAATTTAGGATCAAACCAAAGAGGCAAACTGAATCAAGCCCCGTCCTAATGAGGATATAATTCAATAGGGAAGCCCATCCCAATATATGTGTTGGGGGGGGGGGGAAACAGAAACAACCATCATCCCCAAGGACATAGCTTGGTGGGGAATATGGAAGAAAGGATAGACGCTTTCTGCCTATGGAGCTGACTCTATATGGAGAGATCAGACACACACATCTGCTTGGGGAAATCTATATCACCAATAGCAGGAGACAACAAACAATGATATATGGCAAAGAATGCAACATGACTATCTGAATGTTATAATTATGCATGTATATGCATGGTTTATGTATGATGAATGCTGACAAACAGACATATCTAACACAAACAGGTCCAGGAAGTAAGCACACAAACATCCGGTACTACATCTCAAGAGAGAAAGCCAAAATCACCGGAGAGTGACCAATCTGCCGGGGATCAGAGACAACAGTATCTCTGCAGGGGATGAATCATCAGTCACAGTTGGGGGAAAAAAGTTTAATGCACAAGTAGCATCTGCTGGGGAATCTATCCGAGGGATAAAGGGATTTTGGGGACCAACCACCAAGAATCGAATCTTCCAGAGAGAGCACATCTACTGAGGAGGAAGGATCACTGCTCCGCCGAAGGGAAGGGAAGTGAATAACCTTAACAAGCACTTCATTCGGTGGAATAAACCACAACAACGTTCTGGAAGGAAAAGGATACAAAGGTCTTACCCTGTTGGAGATCATACTACTATTGGGAGAGCACTGGGGATCTCTTAAGTATCCTTTCGTCTTTGTGAACGTTCACTTTGTTTAAAAAACGATTTATGGAAAATTTTATTGTTTAAAACAATGATATTTTCTCAATTAAAACATGCAAAACATTTGTTGAATAGAAACAAATAAGAGTGCAAATAACTGGATAAAAGGCTCAAATTTATTTGATGAAATGGTAGCCTGCAAATGGCAAGACTTCCGTAGATCTTTACAAGTTCGAAATTGGTGATATATATTGGAAAAGGGCTACATTGAACATAATGACCGTTTCTCCACCGATTCTGAATTCGATGTATTCGAAGCGTCGGTTGATGATGACTGAGCGAACATTTCTGACGGATGATAATTGTAAAACAAAGTCTTGTCAGGATGCAGTTACTTGCCAAATCCCTAACTTTTGCCTAGATTGCCCCAGGATGAGGTAATCAACCTAGCGGGATACAAATATATTTTTTATGTCTCTAACTTTTGCCTGGACCGCCCTTTCGAGTTTTCAATCCACCGAGACGCTCATTTTTGCTTAAGTCGCCCTTTCGGGTTTTCAACTTAGCAAGCTATTCTGTTTTTATTTTCTAGGCGAAGTATTTCTTGATTGCATCTGAGTTCACAGGACGAGTGAAATCATCCCCATCCATAGTTGTAAGTATCAAAGCACCGCCTGAAAAGGCTCTCTTAACAACATATGGACCTTCGTAGTTTGGAGTCCACTTGCCCCTGGAATCGGGCGCGAAAGACAAGACTTTCTTGAGCACAAGGTCACCCTCTCGAAACACACGAGGCTTGACCTTCTTATCAAAAGCTCTTTTCATCCTTTACTGATATAACTGACCATGGAACATGGCAGTCAATCTCTTCTCTTCAATCAAATTCAACTAGTCATAACGACTTTGAACCCATTCAGCATCAGTCAACTTGGCTTCCATCAAGACTCTCATTGACGGGATCTCCACCTCTACTGGGAGTACAACTTCCATGCCATAAACAAGAGAGAACGGGGTTGCCCCTGTTGAAGTACGGACAGATGTACGATATCCATGTAAAGCAAATGGAAGCATCTCATGCCAATCCTTATACGTGACAACCATCTTCTGGATAATCTTCTTGATATTCTTATTAGCAGCTTCAACAGCCCCATTCATCTTTGGTCTATAAGGAGAAGAATTGTGATGCGCGATCTTGAACTCACTACACAGCTCTTTCATCATTTTGTTGTTCAAGTTAGATCCATTATCAGTAATAATCTTATCTGGCACACCATAGCGGCATATGAGTTGATTCTTGATAAACTTCACGACCACCTGCCTGGTCACATTTGCATACGATGCCGTTTCAACCCACTTGGTGAAGTAATCAATTGCTACGAGAATAAATCTGTGTCCATTGGACGCTTTCGGCTCAATCATGCCAATCATGTCAATTCCCCACATGGGAGAAAGGCCATGGTGATGAAATCACATTTAGAAGTGTCGGAGGAATATGAATCTTATCCGCGTAAATCTGACACTTGTGGCATTTCTTCACATATTTGCAGCAGTCAGACTCCATTGTCAGCCAATCGTAGCCTGCTCTCAACATCTTTCTAGCCATGGCATGTCCATTGGAATGAGTACCAAATGAACCCTCATGGACCTCAGTCATCAACAGGTCTGCTTCATCTCTATCCACGCATCTGAGCAGAACCATGTTAAAATTTCTCTTATAAAGCACTTCGCCATTGAGGTAGAAACTGCCTGACAATCTCCTCAAAGTCTTCCTATCTTTCACAGATGCCCCAGGTGGGTACATTTGACTCTGAAGGAAACACTTAATTTCATAATACCATGGCTTATCATTTTTTACTTCTTCAACTGCAAATACATGAGATGGTCTGTCTAAGCGCATCACAGTGATATTGGGAACTTCATTCCACAGCTTAACCACAATCATCGAAGCGAGCGTAGCAAGAGCATCTGCCATCCGATTCTCATCTCGGGGAATATGATGGAAGTCAACCTTAGTAAAGAACTCTGAAATCCTCCTTGCATAATCTCTGTACGGAACGAGACCAGGCTGATTCGTTTCCCATTCACCCTTAATCTGATTAACAACGAGGGCCGAATCACCATAAACATCAAGATGCTTGATCCTGAGATCAATGCATTCCTCCAATCCCATAATACAGGCTTCATACTCTGCCATATTATTCGTGCATTTGAAAGTTAGCCTCGCTGTAAAAGGAATATGTGTGCCCTGAGGAGTAATGATTACTGCCCCAATACTATTTCCATATTGATTCACAGCGCCATCAAACACCATACTCCATCTGGAACCAAGCTCTGGCCCTTCATCGAGTGTAGGCTCATCATAATCTTTTATTTTCAATTACAGAATTTCCTCATCCGGGAAGTCATACTGAACTGACTGATAATCCTCAATAGGCTGATGTGCCAAGTGGTCAGCCAAGATATTACCTTTAATAGCCTTCTGAGCTCGATACTCAATATCATACTCAGATAACAACACCTGCCAACGGGCAATCCTCCCTGTTAAAGCAGGCTTCTCAAAGATGTACTTGATTGGATCCATTCTGGATATCAACCAAGTCGTATGATTTATCATATACTGGCGTAAGCACTTAGCAGCCCAAGCCAAAGCACAGCATGTCTTCTCAAGCATCGAGTATCGAGACTCACAATCAGTGAACTTCTTGCTTAAGTAGTAAATAGCATACTCCTTCTTCCCTGATTCGTCTTGCTGACCAAGAACACAACCCATCGAGTCTTCAAGAACCGTCAGATACATGATCAAAGGTCTTCCTTCCACAAGCGGAGACAGGAGCGGAGGCTCAGACAGATACTCTTTAATACTGTCAATGGCTTTCTGGCAATCTTCGGTCCAATCATGAGACTGATCTTTCCGGAGGAGCTTGAATATTGGCGCACATGTGGCGGTCATGTGGGATATGAATCTGGAAATATAATTCAAGCGGCCAAGAAAACCTCGGACTTGCTTCTCAGTTTTGGGCGCAGGCATCTCTTGTATTGCTTTGACCTTTGCAGGATCAACCTCAATACCTTTTTCACTGACGATAAAGCCCAATAACTTGCCAGAACGGACTCCAAATGTACACTTGTTGGGATTCAGACGAAGCTTATACTTCCTCAGACGCTGAAAAAGCTTCAACAGGTGCTCTACATGTTCAACTTTCGTTCTTGACTTAGCAATCATATCATCAACATACACCTCGATCTCCTTGTGCATCATATCATGAAACAAGGTAGTCATAGCTCGTTGATACGTGGCTCCGGCGTTCTTCAAACCGAAGGGCATCACTCGATAACAGAATGTTCCCCAAGGTGTGATGAATGTTGTCTTCTCCATATCCTCGGGTGCCATCTTAATCTGATTATATCCGGAAAATCCATCCATAAATGAGAAGACATTGAATTTAGCTGTATTGTCTACCAACATATCAATATGTGGTAAGGGGAAATCATCTTTTGGACTAGCTTTATTCAAATCTCTATAATCTACACACATCCGGACTTTTCCATCTTTCTGGCACGGGCACAATATTGGCCACCCATTGAGGATATGTAGAAGTCACCAGAAACCCCGCATCAATTTGCTTTTGAACTTCCTCTTTGATCTTCACTGCCATATCAGGATGAGTTCTTCTGAGTTTCTGCTTCATAGGCACGCACTCAGGCTTTAGTGGCAGGAAATGTTGCACAATATCAGTATCTAAACCAGGCATGTCTTCATATGACCAGGCGAAGACATCAACATATTCTTGCAGCAATTCGATCAACCCTTTCTTAACGGATTCTTCCAGGAGCGCCCCAATCTTCACCTCTCGCACACAATCCTCAGACCCCAAGTTGACTGTTTCCAGATTCTCAAGATGCGGCTGAATGATCTTCTCTTCATGCTCAAGTAGCCGGGTGATCTCATCAGGAATCTCTTCGACATCATCTTCCTCTGCCTCAAATACAGGGAATTCAAAATTGGGAGATGGTGTTGGATCATTATGTTCAATGGGTCTAGAAATCAACCTGCATAATGATTTTGGATATGAAAAGCTTTAGAATTCAAGCAAGGCAAATCATTATGCAGATGAAAAGATTGATTTTATTCTATTTTTTAGGGTTTTATGTGATCACCAATTTCATGCAAAAAGCGAAAAGGGAAAATAATTAGAAAAACAAACATTTAACATGAATTTATTGAATGAAAATATCATTGTATTTATGTTGCCAACAATGTCATGATTCCTCCTTTTGGCATGGGAGAAGGGTTTTTAAACAAAGTGATCATTACGTTGACTTGTGGATAACTGTAGGAATATCCACAGCGACCCAATTGTTGCAGACCCCTCCAGGGATAATGAAATTGTCCGAATCTTCTGCATCCTCTTCCAAGACAGTAGCAACTTCTTCATCCTGACTAGTGTGGATGAACCCTCCACTTTTGAATAGCCCTTTCTCATTGAAAAGCCCAGAAGAAAAGCCAATGCCAGCCCGAGACTTGTTGTCTTCCAACTCAATCATTTTTCCCAAACCAGCAATTGCACCACACTCAATGGCCAACTTTGCATTTTTATAGGAAGTAAATGAAGGAGTTCTCTTCTCAATCGGCTCACCTATAGATAAAGCTTGGAAAGGAGTTCCAACTTCATCCTCAGCATCTATGTATGAGAAGGAAGACAAGTGGCTAACCAGGAGAGCCTTTTCTCCCCCTACTACCACCAATTTCTTATTCTTCACAAATTTCAGCTTCTGGTGTAGGGTGGATGTCACGGCGCCAGCCTCGTGAATCCATGGTCTGCCTAAGAGACAACTGTACGATGGGTGGATGTCCATAACCTAGAAGGTAATTTGGAAATCACTTGGTCCAATCTTGATTGGGAGATCAACTTCCCCAATCACAGTCTTTCGAGACCCATCGAAAGCTTTCACAACAACTCCACTTTGCCTCATGGGAGGCCCTTGATACGACAGTCTTGAGAGAGTGGATTTCGGCAATACATTTAGTGATGACCCAGTGTCCACCAGCACATTGGACATGGCGTCTTTTCTACAGTTCATAGAAATGTGTAAAGCCAAGTTGTGGTCTCTTCCTTCCTCAGGAAGATCAGAGTCACAGTAACTCAAATTGTTACAAGCAGTAATGTTTGCAAGAATGCTATCGAATTGTTCTATCGTGACATCATGATCTACATATGCCACATCCAAAACTTTTTGTAGAGCCTCCCTATGTGGTTCTGAATTCAGTAGTAATGATAACACGGATATCTTGGATGGCGTTTGTAGAAGCTGGTCTACAACATTGCACTCGCTCTTCTTGATGAGCCTTAGCATCTCATCACAGCCTTCTTTCTCATTGCCACTAGGGCCAACAGAAGTAGAAGTTTTCAGTACAGAGGAGGGTTTAACAGCAAGTGCCGGATTCAGAGGCCTCACAGCAGCCCCAATCGGGCGTTCAGCAAAATCAGCACTAGCTTGTGGCTTCGGTGGTGCTGAAAATACACGACCGCTACGGGTCAAACCGCTTACATCAGCGATGTTCACCATAGATGAAGAAGGCAAAGGCACTTCTTTCCCATCTTCTACAGCAACAGCGTTGTAACGAAAGGGAATTGCCTTTTCGGAAGAGTATGGCACAGGACCGGCAGGCTTAATGATCAAGGAAGGAGAAACCTTCTGCTTGCTACCATCGTATTTAATGATAACAGATTCGGGCATCCGAAACACCGGGGAAATTACGTTGACCTCAGGCTCATCTTCGTCGACATTCCTATTCTGAAGAATCTCAATAACGCCTTCATTCAGCATTTCCTGAAGATCTTTGCGCACCTGGCGACAACCCAATCGGTTAACAGGGCAGATTCGGCATCTATCATGGTCGTGCTCATAGTGATTGTAATCACACAGCAAACGGCGCAACTCGACCAGAGACTGTCGGATATGACTGACATATTTGACCTTGTATTTGCCAGGGCAGCCCTGGACCATGTTAACATATTTCCCATGATCGAGCAATGGGTTCTTCTTCATGTTAGGACCTACGTCCTCAAAACTCAATATGCCACACCTCACAAGGTCTTAAACCTTGGTCTTCAAAGGATAGCAATTCTCCACGTCGTGGCCGGGAGCACCAGAATGGTAGACACAATGCAATTCGGGCTTATACCATCACTGGGGGTTAGCAGGTATAGCCGATGGGTCTCTCGGAGTAATCAACTTCCTCTCTATCAACGAGGGATATAACTCTGCATACGTCATCGGAATAGGATTGAAGGTGACCTTTTTCCTCTCGTAACTTGTGCTGGTTTGATTACCGTTTCGAGGCTGGTAGGCCTGCTGTTGCGGTCGGTGCTGTTGTTGCTGATATTGCTGAGGTGATTGCTGATTGTTGCTATGTTGGTGGTACTGTTGATTGTCTCTGAAAACAGGTGCTATATGAGCCACCTGGTGCTGGTTACTGGCGGGACGTACGGTCTTCCTCCTCACAGAGGGTCTTCTTGGTTTCACATGGGAGGTCACAGCATGTGCCTCTCCATCTTTCTTCTTTGCAAACGCCCCATAACGTTTGGTAGAAGAGCCTTCCTCTCTGGTCAGACGTCCTTCTCTAACCCCTTCTTCTAAACGCATCCCCATATTCACCATAAGGAGCGCTAGCAATCATCCGCTCATAATAGAATGAACTCAAGGTCTTCAGAAAGATCATGGTCATTTCCTTCTCTTTTAGCGGAGGCACGATCTGTGCTGCCACCTTTCGTCACCTCTAGGCATACTCTTTAAATGTTTCCTTGTCCTTCTAGGACATGGCCCTCAACTGATCCCTATCAGGAGCCATATCCATGTTATATTTGTATTGCTTGACGAAGGCCTCGCCAAGGTCGTTGAAAGATCGGATGTTCGCACTGTCTAACCCCATATACCATCTCAGGGCGGCACCAGACAGACTGTCCTGAAAGTAGTGAATGAGTAACTGGTCGTTATTAGTCTGAGTAGACATCTTCCTGGCATACATGACCAGGTGGTTGAGAGGACAAGTGTTTCCTTTGTACTTTTCAAAGTCAGGGACCTTGAATTTCACAAGAATCTTTACATTGGGAACCAAACACAGTTCGACAGCAGACTTGCCAAAGAGATCCTTTCCTCTAAGAGTCTTCAATTCCTTGCGAAGCTCAAGAAATTGATCGTTTATGGCGTCCATCTTCTCATAGACATCTGGGCCCTCAGACGGCTCAGAATGATAGATGGTGTCGTCTATCTTAGGCATGGTATGCACGACAGGAGGAGGAACAGCAAGGACCGGGCTAGATGCCGGCATAGAAGCAAAAGTTGGAGCAGGACCCTCAGGCATAAAATTAGGAGGCATCCCCCAGGGGAACCCGGTTGGCATGGTTGTAGGAGCAAAATGTGCACTGGCTGCAGGCACAGTTGAGGAGACAATCTCTGAGATAACTGTCCTCTGGGGAGGAGTTGAAGGCGTCGGAGAAGACTGACTCTGGGCCCCAAGAAAGATTCCATCAAAGCACTTAGTCTGGCCACTTCCTCCTTGAGCTCACGGTTTTCTTGTTCTAGTTGATCCATCAGTCTTGCAGAGTTGGCTCTAGTGTAGTACCGGTGAGTCAGCTTGTCTTCAAAATAAATGAAGAGCACAGAGTTAGACCACAGGACAAGAGACCGGAAACCAAAACCTGCTTATGCACATGATGCATGCAATGCTTGTGCATATGATTTGTTTTTATATTTCAAAGGAACTCTAGGGTTTTATTTGCAAATTTTGGAAACATTAAACACTTATCACATATGGAAATATGTCAACAAATAACATCATGGGAAAGAAGTACAGCATTGTCAATCATATACAAGAGAAAAGGAAAATAATCATCCTATGGATCCCTAGAAACAATCATCTAAAGCTCCGGACATAGGAAGATAAGATGCACGAAGCCTTTTTAACTCCTCTTCATAAGCTGCCTCCATATTCGCCTTCTCTTTGGCAAGTCGATCAAACTTCCTCTTCCAAAACCGGGAAGACTGAGGAAGTAGAGAAGTCCATGCATCATTAGGATCAATAATAACCTGATGCTCAAGGAACTCTATCAAAGCGTCCTTCTCCTTAATCTGCTGAAGCAACTCTTCACGTTCACAGATCCAAGCACGTGATAGGTATTCGTCTCTCAACTCCTCTACTCCTTGATTAGGGAGGGTTGAAGGCCCAGCCACAATCATAGGTGTAGGTCTCGGATACTCGTAAGGCATGAGATACTCAGAAGCTCTCCTCCTTACCCAAGCAGTGTAAGGCTCCAAAGCGATGCAATTCTTAGGACCCAACTCCTTCCTTCCTTTCTTATGAATCTTGCGCCAAGCGCGGACCATCCTAGCTTTCAAGCCTTGGGGATCTTTACCCTCCTGAAAGAACGCACCCTCTAACAGAATGTTATTAGGTTTATCCTTTAGGGGGAACCCAAGCTGACGACGTGCCAAAACAGGGTTGTAGTTAATCCCACCACATGTACCAAGGAGAGGCACATTGGAGAATTCACCACAAGAGTCAATAATTTTCACACCATCATACACACGGTTATACCAAGAGATATCATCATTAGTGAGAGACATAAGTCTCGTGGAACACCGTAGACATCCCTTGTTCTCCTTGAAAGCAACCCTCTGAGGTAAGTGAGAAATAAACCACTTATACAACAGAGGTAGACAGCACACAATAGCGCCACCACCCTTTGCATTCCTCATATGCAAAGAGAAATAGGCATCACCCAACAGAGTCGGAACGAGATTAAGAGTAGAAAAGATCCTAATAGCGTTCACATCCACAAACTTGTCGATGTTGGGGAACAATACTAACCCATAGATAAGCAGTATAAATATGGCCTCAAAGGCGTCCTCACTCATGGCCTTCCCATAAACAGTAGCTTGAGCAATGAGGAACTCAGAAGGGAGACCTTGAATTCCACCTTTGGTAGTCATATGAGCACTAACCAGAGATTCATCTATGTGCAACATGTCAGCTATCTCGTGAGAAGTAGGAATACTCTCCAAGCCACTGAACGGCAACTGATCCAGGATAGGTATACCCACAATATAGGCATACTCCTCAAGGGTAGGCAAAAGCTGAAAGTCCGGAAACGTGAAGCAACGGTACAAGGGATCATAAAACTGCACCAATACAGAAGAGCAAGAAGCTTCCCAAAACGAGCTTTGAAACACAAGGGATCTAGTACATAGGATGTCAAATTCCTTAACTCTTTCAGATTTGGTTGCCTGAAGCTGTACTTCTTCGTATTCCTTCTTTGTCTTTCTATGTCTGAAAGTTTTGCAAATAAACCCCTTAAGTTCCTTGAAAATTTCCTTTATTATTGATGATATGGATGCAAATGAATGCATGAATGCATGAATGCAACAATCACACTCAAGGATCAAGCAAAGCACACCAAACAAAGGTCATGGGATGGATCATATTATCCTTAATATCAATCATCCATTTTGGTGGATTATGGTTTACACCTTATCAACACCCAAGTTCCATTGATATTAAGGATATATGAACGGATCAACCATGAATCAAGGGTTTGTTGCAAGTCACAAGCATGGAGTCTTGGTTAAGAACCACCCAAAGGGAATGTACTAAGGTTTAAACCTGCCAAACATGTTATTCAAGAGGTTCCCATAGTCATCATCCCATCTTTCGGATATTATCGGAGAAACGACTACTCGTATTCCAAAAATATTCTCAAGAGAGACTCTTATTAGTGTAGTATCATGTAACAATCGTATCAAATCTTACACTTGAACAACCTTCGCACTACATCCTAAGAATAGGCCAAGATGGGTTTGGTAAACTAAGGTCCTTGGCTTCTAAGGTCTATATTGGAAAGAGTAATGTCTAACCACAACTTACTTGTGTGACATTATTGATCCCAACATGACCTCCACCAAGTGAATGGACTTGCAAGTCAACTTGCTAAGGAATAACTCCACACAAGTCAACAAGACTACGCCATTCTCCTATCCTAAGTGCACTCGAGTCCGGGTATAGAACTCATCTCACAAAGATCACCAAGCATACAAGTAATTAATATCAAGCAAATCAATCATTACATACAATACAGTAATCCCAAATTTGCACAAAAATATGTCACAAAACAATACAATACATCAAGCATGAAAAGTTGGCAAAACCCACTAGGCAAATGCCTCCCCAGCAGAGTCGCCACTTTTCTATAGTGGGGTATTCGTTACCATTAGAGATATTGACTAAATACAAGGTAAATCATACAAGTCGAGTCGCCACCGCATTTCTCTTTATCCAAAGTAATGGTTAGAAAGCGAACAAAAACCTAAAAGTTTTAACAAAAAAAACTAGTAAAAGAAACAGAGATCTGGGTAAGGGGGTTGGTTATGCAATGGGAAGGTGTTAGGCACCCAAAACATCCTAGGTACTCCTAGGGAGCCCTTTTCATACTTGTGAAGGTTGTTGTCTTGTGAAAATTTTGTTTGTGCAAACATGATTGGAAAGATGAGAAGAGAATGTACGAGTTATTTACATTTTGTTTGGATAGATAAACCCATTGCCTACGTACCATCTTAAAAAAGATTAGGATCAAAACCTCGTAGTTCGGGGTAAAAATCTCAAAAAACAAATGAGTTGGTGAATTGATTGGTCCAAAAGCCTTAAGGTCTTTTATTCTCAAAGGGAGAAAACTCAACCAAACCACAAATCCACCATGTGAGGATAGCTTCAACATGCTAGTGAGGGGTTAACCCTATAATAAGCATGGAAGACTCATTGTCCATCACTAAGGATATAGGTGAGTATTACATCTACCACAAAGATAACTCAAACCTAATAGCTAAAGGTTATGGAAAATTTGGTTAAGAAGGTGGCCATTGGAACCACAAAAAGAATTTGAATGGGTTATATTTACCAATTAGAAGCATATACAAAAATGATCAAAGTTGACTTAAAGGTTCAATTCAAAATAAGTATTATGAAAAGAAAGTTTGAAAATCAAAAGCATAAGGCTTAGGTTTCTAGTGTTGGAAAACAATAGTTAAATGTTTGCACAAAAGTTTTGGCTTGGGTTAGAGTGGAGAGATGAAGAAGAAGGGCTAAGTCCTAAGGAAAATAAAAGGTGAGGGATAAGAAATCAAAACCACACTAGGAGTTCCTCTCTTGAGATCATATTGATGATCCAAGTAGCTCCCATCCTTTGGAACAAGTAACCACAAAGAAAATATTTCAAGCAATCAAACAAGTAATGAATGCTTCTAAGAATCCTCCAATGACTTTTGCATCTCTCTCTTTAGATGCTCATGGCAATGATTCTCCAATTAAGCTCAAGTGGAAACTCCTAGCACAAAAGCACACACATCAAAAGTTCCATGAAGTAAAACAAGAATGGACAAGAGTGAGTTTAGAGATTTAGTTCTTCTATTCCATCTTCATCATTATGGTCCTTTTAATCCAATTTTGCATAAGGAAAAGTCCTAAAATCTAAGGCCAATTCTCCATTTCTTTGCATAGGGAAAGTCCTAGAAACTAAGTCCATTTCTTTGCATAGGTCCACAACAATCAAATCAAAAGAACACAAGCACAATAATATATACACAATTATGTGCTCAAATGAGCAAAAGGCAAATGACATTAACATAAACATGGGCTCAAATGCGCAAAGGGAAAAAACAAATGAATAATATGTGCAAGAATTGTAAATTGCATAAAAATAAATTGCATAAAGTAAATGTTAATTGTCAATAGTTAGTGTTAGTAGTTAGTGTGCCATAAGGCAAATTTAGCGCTATGTTAAGCAATCGTAATTGGACTTATGTAGAAATCACAACTATCTGAGGCCGGTCAATAATAATGTAGGCAACCAAACAAAAGTTAGGAGTCTTGATTAGTGAACCAAGTCCCAACAACTTGCCATGCCAAAAAGGAGAGGAAAATTGATCTTGTATTGGTTTAAGCCTTATGCATGATTTAAACGACAACCTATCCTTAATGCAAAGCCATTCACTTGATCAATTGATCAAGATGAATTAGATTTGAATCAAGAAAGGTTAAATCCCTCTATTCAATGCTAACTTATCAACCTTCAACTCATTGATCAAAAAAGAAAAAGAAAAAGAAGAAGAAGAAGGAGATGAATAAGAGAAATGGAAATGACAAAATGGTAAAATAAAAATAAATGCATTAAATGGAACATCATGTACCAATCCTCATATGTTGACCAATAACATTGAAAGTCAAGGTTAAACAATCAAAAACAGAAGTGAGATGAGGATTGGAAGTCAAGAAAAGAATAAACTATTTTTTGGCATTTTTTAATATTAAAAATAAAGTTGAATTAAAATAAATGGAAAGGTCAAACTTCAAAATCACTTCAAATCAACCTTGAAAGGTCCAAGTGATTTATCCTAAGTTCAACAAGGTCAAACAAAATTTGACAAAAAAATTCAGCATTTTTAAAAGTCAGAAACTATTTTTAATCAATTAAAAATGAATAAAAAATACCTAACTGAACTAAAATCTCAAATAAATCTCAAATCAATTCAAAAATTGATGAGAATATTTTTCATAGATCCATCATCATTCAAATAGGTTAGGAAAATATTTTTGTATTTTTTGAATATCAAAAACTATTTAAAATGAATTAAAAATAACCAGAAAAGAGAAAATTCACAAAAAATATCAAATGATAAAATAAAAAATATTAAAAATCAGAAATAGAAACTAGAATTTATTTGGGAAAGAATGCAATTCGTCCCATAATTTTTGGATTAAAAATGAAGAAGATATTGATTTTTGAAAATTAATGGAATTATAGAAATTAAATCAGAAATTCAGAAAATGGAAAAAACCACAAGCGTCTGATCAAGCCTCATTAATTGACGTGGCTGATCAGACGGATGTGAGATGCGCGCGCATGAAAGGCATGAGTCAACAGCGAAGCATCCAACATTATTGAAAGTCATAAGATCCAAAAGGACACGATTCAATCTGGAAACAAGATCAAACGGTCTGGATTTAAACTGGACATGATGGAGCCACCTGAGCCACCGTCTTCTCCGGTGAGCTTCCAGATTCCGACCAAAATGCAGAAATTCAAAAGGCAACCAAAACGTGCGATCTATACATCAATAGAAAGCTGGGATGATGTACATCATCCCTATACCATCCATTTTCATTCTAGATCTCTATGATTTGAGAAATCAGAAGTTGAAAAATTTGGTGTTCGTCATGAACTCAATGAATTGCAAAAATTAAAAGCATAAACATGATGCCTCTATTGAGAGGACTTCAGCCAACACAAAATCACAGCCAATAGGTCAATGGACTAGGAGAATTGAAGAAAATACTAGTTGGAGTTCAAGTTTGAGTTTTGGTGATTTGAGCTTGAAACCTTGCTTGCTTTATCAAAACAGAAGTTCAATGAAGTGTATGGTGAAGGTTTAGAAGCATTAGATTTATGAATACAACCAGATGAAGCTGAATTCGAGATCTGAAAATTTTAAGAGAAATGAAACTTGCTTCTTTAGTGATGGTTGGGGAATGAATTCTGCAACATTTCAGGTTGAAATTGGGTTTCTAAATGGAGGGAATGAAGCCTCTATTTATAGAGAAATTGGCAAGGAAAGGGTGGAATGATCCGTGTGCATAAATTTGGATACCACTTGCATGGGCTTGCATGATCATGCACAAGGCCCAAAAGCAATGCCAAATGCAAGCTGAGTTCAAATGCCAAGGGTTTGGACGTGTAATTTGCTCTGAATTGGCTTGTGCAACAAGATTTCAACATGAATTCCACAATTGAACCTAATCATTTACCTCTTCGAAAATACCATTTAGAAAATCCAAGCATAGGCATATGGGTAATGGTTGGAAAGGTTTTTGTATAAGGAACAAATGTTATGTTGGACAAAAACTCATTTGAAGTGTGGAAATTTATGAATTTTAAGTTTAAAGTGTGATGTGCAAAACATGCCAAGGCAAGGTTTCTAAAATTGGCCAGCTTTCAAGCCCTTCTGTTTTGATGATGCAAGCTTCAACTGAAAAAACCTCCAACATAAAAGTTGTAGATTGTTTCAAGAAAATCAAATGGACTTAAATTTTGCATCATTTGGATTTTTGATGAAGAAGTTATGGGCACTTGAAGTTGGACTTTTTTGACTTTTAATGCCTTTGACCCAAAAGGCCCTATAATGTCTTGCATTATCACATGTATTTCCTTTGAGATTTTGAAATTTTATTCAACATAACATTTTAAGTAGACATCTCAAGATTTCCAATTCATTTTATCCCACCTCAAAATCATAAAAAATGAATGAGTTATGTCCTTGGGAAGTTGACCCAAAATTAGGGTTTCAGTCAAAATGACCTATAATGTATTGGAATGGAAGATGGGCTTCCAAGCTTCAAATCAAATTTTGATGAACATTAAAGTTGTTCATATTGTCCTTAAGAACATTTTGTCTTTTGGAACCATCTCCATTTGACCAACACATAAAAAGTTAGGTCTCAGTGTATTTCAAAATAGTCAGATGCTTTGACTGATCAACTTTTCAAGTCCACAACTCATATCTTGATGAATTGATGATTGAGGACACTCAAATAAGTTCAAATATGCATGAAATGATGAATTAAATAACTTCCCTTGATTGTATTTGACCATGGGCTGAGGTTGCTTCCTGAGCAAGGCATTGTTGTACACAGATGAATTAGGGTTTCTCTGAAGAACAAGACCTCAAACCCTTTGACTTGTTTTGATCAAAATGACGAATTGAGATGCTAGGGAGGCATATTTGATGGATGAGAGCTTTGAGAACCATTACCATGCTTGCTTTCATCTCTTCTTGGCCATATCACTGCACAGAGGATCTCCTAGAAGCTTTTGACCTTGTGATTGCTCAAACTACAAACAAAAGATATTAGTGACATATTTTGTGCTTTTGGTTAGTAAACAAAATGAGAAAAGAAATGATATACAATTCAAGCATGCTTGGTGATCTCAAACCACTCACAAGGAGTCCCACTTAAAGGCAAAGGGAACCAAGATGCTTAATGATCCTTGAGGCTATGCAATGCAATATTATGATGCCATGAGGGATCTTAGGGACAAAATTGGGGTCTTACACATCCCACCAAGGCTTTCTACTTGTATGGGTCCCATCAAGTCCATATGAAGGAGTTGCAAGACTTTGGTAGGGGTGTCATGTCTAAGCCTCTGGTGTGACATCCTTGTTTATTTTCCAATCTGACATTCTCCATAGATTTTTCCCTCATCAATCTTTAAGTTGGGAATTCCTCTAACAACTTCAACTGATATGATCCTCTTCATACCTTTAAGGTGCAGGTGGCCCAATCTTTGATGCCATATCTTCACTTCTCCCTCTTTGGCTAAGGTACACATTGAAGAGTATCTAGTTTCTTGAGAGCTCCACATGTAGCAGTTGTCTTTGGACCTAACTCCCTTCATGATTAATTCATTTTCCTTGTTAGTAATCAGACATTCAGTTCTGGTGAAGTTTACATTCAGACCTTGATCACACAGTTGACTGATGCTTATCAGATTAGCAGTTAATCCCTTAACAAGTAGGACATCGACAAGGTCAGGAACTCCAGGGCAATCCAGCCTACCTATTCCCTTGATTTCACCCTTTGCACCATCTCCAAAGGTAACATAACTCATGGCATGAGGGTGAAGTTCAGTTAGCAGCTTTTTGTTCCCAATCATATGTCTGGAGCAACCACTGTCAAAATACCAATCTTCTTTGGCTGAAACTCTGAGGGAAGTGTGAGCTATTAGACTTGTAAACTTTGTATTAGGAACCCATTGCTTTTTGTTGACAGTCCTGTGATGCTTGGATCTTGATCGGTATTGAGACTGAACAGGGCCAGGATAACCATATAGCTTATAACAGAAGGGCTTTAGGTGGCCAAATTTTCCACAGTATTGGCATCTCTATCTTTGATGTTTTTCTTTCTGCTGTTGTGACATCTGATGTGACATCTCAGGTTTGCTTTTAACATGGCTG
The DNA here is from genome assembly GCF_024323335.1 of Lathyrus oleraceus. NCBI lineage: Eukaryota > Viridiplantae > Streptophyta > Magnoliopsida > Fabales > Fabaceae > Lathyrus > Lathyrus oleraceus. The sequence goes on along the minus strand of NC_066580.1, from coordinate 96,472,203 downwards.
CACTTAGGTTTGGATTTTGGTTTACAACCAGTGTAACTGCACTCAGCCTTGAATCCAATGCCAGATTTGTTTCCTGTTATTTGGCCAGTCTGGAGAATCTTGTCTAAGATGGTAGATCCATTGTTAAGCATTCTTACATACTTAGTCATCTCATCTAGTTTGGAATTCAAGAATACAGCTGCAGTCTTCAATTTTGAGATGGTTTTCACATACTCTTCCTTTTCATTTTCCAGCTGAGTTATCACTTTCTTCTAGCTTTCAACTTATCTGCACACTCCTGCACTTCTGTGGCACAACTCTTTATAGGCAGTGGCCAACTCTTCAAAGGTTCTTTCATCATCAATTGACTCTTCCTCAGACCCCCATCTTCCTGTCAATGCAGTCACATGGTTTGTAGCTTCTTCTGTTTCACTTCCATAAGACCAAGAGGCAACAAGACTCCTCTTTTGTTTCTTGAGGTAGGTCCCACATTCAGTTTTAATATGACCATACCCATTACACTCATAGCACTGAACTTCTTTGGGCTTTTCTTCAGACTTTGTTTTCTTACCAAGGTTGTTGGATTTACTGATGTCAGATGAGATGTTCTTGACATTGCCCTTTTCTATCACATCTACCTTTTTCATCAGTCGGTTGAGCTGTCTTCCCAGCATTGCTATCTTATTTGCCAGATCTTCATCAATAACTTGACCACCTTCCTCATCTTCCTCTTCAGTGTTTGACATGAATGTTATGCTTTTGGCTTTCTTTTCAGCTCCATCACATATTCCCATCTCAAATGTTTGGCGGGATCCAATTAGCTCATCAACTCTCATATTTGAGATGTCTTGAGATTCTTCTATGGCTGTTACTTTCATAGTAAATCTCTTGGGGAGTGATCTAAGTATTTTTCTTACTAACTTTTCATCTGACATCTTTTGTCCCAAAGCTCCAGAGGCATTGTCAATTTCAAGGATACTCATGTAAAATTCATGAATATTTTTCATCTTCTTTCATCCTTAAGTTTTCAAACTTGGTGGTGAGCAGCTGTAGTCTGGACATTTTCACTCTAGAGGTGCCTTCATGAGTGGTTTTGAGAATGTCCCAAGCATCTTTAGCTACTTCACAGTTGTTTACTAATCTGAAGATGTTCTTGTCCACTCCATTGAAGATGGCATTCAATGCTTTAGAATTTCCAAGAGCTAGGTCATCCTCCTCCTTGGACCATTGTTCTTCAGTCTTTTTCTCAGCAGTGGTTTCTTCTTCTTTAGTAACTACAGGGTGCACCCAACCTGTCAACACAGCCTTCCAAGCCATGTTATCAAGAGATTTTAGAAAGGCTACCATTCAAGGTTTCCAATAGTCGTAGTTAGAACCATCCAAAATTGGTGGCCTGTGAACAAATCCTCTATCTCTCTCCATTGTACCAGAAAGTATTGCCCCTAGATCTCACCCAGAACCAGAGCACAATGCCTGCTCTGATACCAATTGAAATTCTGGTATCAGATATGAGATGTCGAAAGTAATGTCACGACACTAATATCTGAATTACACTAACAGAAGAAAGATATACAAAAGTAATGCAAAAGATACACAAGCAATTGTTAACCCAGTTCGGTCCAACTCACCTACATCTGGGGGCTACCAAGCCAAGAAGGAAATTCACTAAAATAGAATCAGTTTAAAGACTCTCCGTACACTTCAACAAGTTACAGTCTTTCTCACCTAATCTCTACCCGTGCAATTTCTACCTAAGCAGTCTTAGATATGAGAACCCACTCACTTCCCTACAATCACACCTATGATCTTAAACAACAATCCCTTGAGAAAAGAAAACACTTTTCAATAACACACTCTTGATTTTACTTCACAGTTTCAATCAAGAAGACACACTCTTGATCTTGCTTCACAGCTTTGATCAAGAAGACACACACTTAATCTTGCTTCACAGCTTTGATCAAGTAGACACAGACTCTTGCTTAACAGCTTTAGAGCGACAAATTACAACCACAAATCAGACCAAATCAATCATCACTGGATGACTTGAATGGCTTACAAGTCTTACGACTAAACAGACACAAACCCTAGCTCTCTCTCTATATTTCGCTCAGTATTGGTTGTGTTGTAAAACAGGTTTTCTAAGTCCCTATTTATAGAAGCTTTCAGCTGGGCTTGGACATCTTGAAAACCCTAAATCTATTTTCCAATTAAATCTTTTCATAACAGCTGGATAGATCTCCTTGGAAAAAAAGTAAATCAGGTTGTAATCAATGATTGAATGCGCCTGCAGATCAGATCTTCAATCATACATAGATTGCCATTAATTGTGCAATGACAAAATACCAGACATTCATACTGAATGTTCTGTGTACAGGATGTCATGACATCGGGTCTGACATCCTGGAAAAATCCTGCATAATTCCATAATTCCTTTTATAACTTCCAGCAAGTACAACCATATCAGATGCCAAGACCTTGTGTATGACATCCTGAAACAATCCTGCATGAACATGTCTTTCATTTAAGCTCCAACAGATACATATATATCAGATGCCATGACCTTGTGTATGACATTTTGAAACAATCCTGCATGAACATGTTCTTGAACTCCAGCAGGTACATAGGATATCTTATGTTAAGACATCACACATAACATCTTGTGAACACTCTTTGTTTTACCAAAATTGTTGCCAACACTTAGAATCAACAGAAGGGATGCATTCATACTATAAATAATTTTCATATTTTCATTGCAAATTTCACCTCTTTTCAAAACAATCTGCAAAATCGCTCTACATTCAATCTTCATCTATTTCTCATATCAAGATACTTTTGGAAAAACAATTTTCATATTATTTTCTTCAAAAAGTACTCTTGAGCACTTAGAGATTATTTTGCCCTTGAAATTTCATATTGAAAGAGAAAAAGACTCTAATCAGATGATTAAAGTCTTATACATACAATTAATCAAATATTCATTCAAATACTTTGTAAAATCCTAAGTACCAAGGATTGTTTGGTTTTAGGTATATTGCTTAAGATCCAGGATTGTTGGATATAAGTGTTAAGAAAAGGAAGGGTTGTTTTCTTTTCTTGTTGGTTAAGTTTTCAAGAGGATTGTTCTTGATTACTTAGTTAGAGGCTTGTTCTAAGTATCTAACATTATAGTGAAATTCTCTTTCGTGTTGAAAGGGGGGTGGAGTACTCTCGATCTGTGAGGGGAACCACTATACATCGTGGTGTTCTTTACTTTCCGTAATTTACCGCATTTCATCACATAAGCTTCTCAAGAAAGTAAAATTCAATAAACCGTAGAAAATCCAGAAAATCGTCCAAGTGTCTCATTCACCCCCCCTCTAAGGCACTCCTTAAACTTACATTTGGCATCAGAGCAGGTTATAGGTAACCTGTTCCTAAAAGATCCGCATGGCTTCCGCTAGCACGAATCCGATTTTTAAAGATGGTGGAAGTAGTAACAAACCACCACTATTCTCTAGAGAATATTTTGATTTTTGGAAAATCCGTATAAAGGCACATCTAGAAGCCCAAGGAGAAGGCATATGGGAAGCCGTTGAAGATGGTCCACATAATCGTACGAGTGTGATCAATGGCGTTGGTACTCGAAAGATAAAGAGTTCGTACCATGAAGATGATAAGAAAAATATCTTAAATGAAAAGAAAGCAATAAACATTCTTCAAAGTGCTTTAAGCAAGGATGAGTTCTTCCGCATATCTCAATGCAAGTCGGCGAAAGAAATATGGGACACCTTAGTGGAGACACATGAAGGCACCGCCAAAGTAAAGAGATCAAGGTTGAATACATTAAGTCAAGAATATGAAATGTTTAGAATGCTGCCCGGAGAATCCATCGTGGCGCTACAAAAGAGATTTGTTCACTTAACAAACCACTTGATTGCTCTCGGAAAAACATTTACAAATGACTATCTCAATCTTAAAGTACTAAGATCATTGACTCGAGAATGGCAACCGAAGGTGACGGCTATCTCCGAAAAGAAAAGTCTTTCAACAATGACGTCCGCATCTCTCTTTGGCAAACTTCAAGAACATGAGTTAGAACTTGGTAGGCTTGAGAAACATGAAAGCCAAGAAAATAAATCTAAAGGGATTGCCTTGAAGGTAGACTCAAAAGAAGATAAAGATGATGACGCATTGGAGGAAGATGAGAATTTCATGCTCCTTGTTAAAAGGCTCGGTAAGTTCTTTAACAAAAACGATAAATCCTTTAACGCTAAAAAGAATAAACATTTCAGGAAAAAGGAGGCCACCACAACATGCTATGAATGTAGAAAGCAAGGCCACATAAAACCGGAATGTCCTAAACTCGCAGAGAAAGGAGGATTCAAGAGCAAGAAGGACTTCAAAAACAAAAAGGCATATCTTGCATGGGAGGACAATGAAATTAGTTCTTCATCCGGATCAGATAGCGAGGAATGTGGAAATTTGGCACTAATGGCTTCACATCATTCCGATGATGAAGAAGGGGTATGCTTGAAGGCCACAACAAATCTTTGGTATTTGGATAGTGGGTGCTCCAAGCATATGACCGGTGATGTGCACAAATTTTCAGATCTAAAGCTTAAGGCCAAGGGTTATGTTACTTATGGAGATAACAACAAAGGAAGAATTCTTGGCATAGGCAAAGTAGGTGCACCAAATTTCATATCCATCGAAGATGTGCTATATGTCTAAGCACTAAAGCACAATCTCTTGAGCATAAGCCAACTTTGTGACAAAGGATTCAAAATAAGGTTCACAAAAGATGAATGCTTAATCGAAGACGAAGTCACACAAGAAGTAATGCTTATAGGTAAGCGAATTAATAATATTTTCATGATTTCCCTTGACGATGTTTCTTTGAAGGTTAAGTGTCTTGTGGCAAATAACAACGACTCATGGTTATGGCATAAGAGATTTGCTCACATTCACATGGAGCACTTGAATAATTTAGTAAAACATGACCTTGTCATTGGTTTGCCAAAGATAAAGTTCATCAAAGATAGGCTTTGCGATGCATGTCAAAAGGGGAAGCAAACCAAGTCATCCTTCACATCCTAAAATATGGTGTCCATTTCTAGGCCACTACAACTGTTACACATGGGCTTATTTGGTCCATCAAGAACAAGAAGCTTCGGAGGTAACTTTTATGCTTTAGTCATTGTTGATGATTATTCTAGATATACGTGGACTTTCTTTTTAGTGAAAAAAAGTGATGCATTCAAAGCATTCAAGAAGTATGCAAAGCATATTCAAAATGAGAAATCATTAACAATTGCCTCCATAAGAAGCGATCATGGTGGAGAATTCCAGAATACCTCCTTTGAAGATTTTTGCGAAGATCAAGGAATATTCCACAACTTTTCGGCTCCAAGGACTTCACAACAAAATGGAGTAGTTGAAAGAAAGAATAGGTCATTGGTGGGACTTGCAAGAACAATGCTTAGCGACTCAAATCTTCCTAAGTATTTTTGGGCGGATGCGGTTAGCACGGCATGCTTTGTAAGCAATAGAGTTAACATAAGACGTATCCTAAAGAAGACTCCATATGAACTCTTCAAAGGAAGGAAACCCAACATCTCTTTCTTTCACATCTTTGGATGCAAGTGCTTTGTCCTAAACAATGACAAAGACAACCTTGGTAAGTTCGACAAAAAATCGGATGAAGGTATCTTTCTTGGTTATTCTCTCACAATTAAGGCATACAAAATTTTTAATAAAAGAATTTTAAATATAGAAGAATCCATGCATGTTAAGTTTGACGAATCTAACCCCTCGAAAGAGGATATTGTTGTTTTTGACGATGATGATGATTTTGTAGAAATTCCTAAAGAAGATACTTCAAACAAGAATCAGGAAGCACCAATTCAACAAGATTCAAATGAAAATGATCTACCTAAGGAATGGAGAACTCATAGAGATCATCCCATTGACAAAGTAATTGGTGACATTAGTCAAGGTGTTGCTACAAGATTGAATCTCAAGGATGCATGCTTAAACATGGCGTTTGTTTCGCAAATAGAACCTTCCAAAATTGAGGAAGCTCTAGAAGATAATCAATGGATTGTTTCTATGCAAGAAGAATTAAACCAATTCAAGAGAAATCAAGTTTGGGAACTTGTTCCTAGACTAAGTGGTAAGCACATCATTGGAACAAGATGGGTGTTTAAGAACAAGCTTGATGAGAATGGCATAATTGTTCGAAACAAAGCAAGATTGGTCGCTCAAGTGTACAGTCAAGAAGAAGGAATCGACTTTGAAGAAACTTTCGCTCCAGTTGCAAGGTTAGAAGCTATCCGTTTATTACTTGCTTATGCATGTTCAATGAATTTTTAGCTTTTTCAAATGGACGTCAAAAGCGCCTTCTTAAACGGTTACATCAACGAAGAAGTCTATGTCAAACAAACCCCGGGCTTTGAAGACTTCAAGCATCCTTCACATGTATTCAAATTGAAGAAAGCGCTCTATGGATTAAAACAAGCACGAAGGGCGTGGTATGATCGTCTAAGCAATTTTCTATGTGAAAAAGGTTTTGAAAAAGGCAAAATAGACAAAAACTTTATTTATCAAGAAGATAAAAGGGAATACCTTACTTGTACAAGTCTACGTAGATGACATAATCTTCGGTTCATCCAACAAAGAACTATGTGAAGAATTTGCGTTGATAATGCAAGGGGAATTTGAAATGTCCATGATGGGAAAGATGAACTACTTCCTTGGATTGCAAATAAAGCAACTAGATGACGGAATCTTTATCAACCAATCAAAATATTGCAAAGAGCTTCTAAAGAGATTTGAAATGGATGGTTGTAAAGAAATGTCAACACCAATGGGCTCCGGAACTTATGGTGATCAAGACGAATCGGGTGTGTCTATTGATATCACGAAGTATCGAGGTATGATTGGCTCTTTACTATATTTGACGGCAAGTCGTCCTGACATCATGTTTAGCGTATGTTTATGTGCTCGTTTCCAAGCAAATCCAAAGGAGTCACATCCCACGACGGTCAAGAGAATCATGAAGTACCTCAAGGGAACAACCAACGTTGGATTATGGTATCCTAAAGGTAGTGTTTGTAAGTTAATTGGTTATTCTGACGCGGATTATGCAGGTTGTAAAACAGATAGAAAAAGTACTAGTGGGACATGCCACATTCTTGAAAATGCACTAGTTTTGTGGGCTTGCAAGAAACAAGCATGTGTTGCTCTAAGCACGGCCGAAGCAGAATACATCGCGGCAGGTAGCTGTTGTGCTCAAATACTTTGGCTTAAGCAACAACTTCGTGACTACGGACTCGATCTTGGATGCATTCCTCTCCTCTGTGATAACTCTAGTGCGATAAACATTACAAAAAATCCGGTCATGCACTCAAGAACCAAACACATTGATATTCGACATCACTTTCTTCGTGATCATGTGCTTCAAGGAGATGTCGAAGTCACTTTTGTAGATACTCGTAATCAACTGGCCGACATCTTCACAAAACCTCTGGCGCGAGAACCGTTCTACAAAATTCGAAGGGAACTTGGGATTCTAGATGAGTGTGATATTTAACTCATCAAATTAACATCAAATTTAAAAGGTGCACTCTTTCTTTTAATATCTTATAATTAATTATTTATAGATATTAAAATGTTTTGTTATGATAAGTGTGCTTGGTTATGTGTTAATTTAAGTATTTGTTTTTAAAAATTTGGTGTCAATCGATTGATGGTAGGGTGTCAATCGATTGGTCCATCTTATTTTCTCAAATTTCATTTTACAAAGAGCTTTGACAATCGATTACATGGTTGAGTCAATCGATTGGTTCCCTATTTTTTTATTTTTTTTAAAATTTGGCTTTCAAACAATCGATTGTATCTCCCTCATCAATCGATTGGCCTTTGTTATTTTTTCCAAATATTTCACAACCAATCGATTGGTCATGGATGTATATCGATTGATCCTTTGATTTCTTTGTTTTATTTGGTCAAACATGCGAATAGTATCTCTAATTAATGGCCATGTGATTTACTGATGCATTTGTCTTATTATTTTTACTAGTCTTTTGTCCTTTCCCTCTTTCTCTCCTATTTTTACTCCTTTTCCTATTCCCTAGTAAACATCATTTACCAATATATTCTCTATCTTTATGTTACTTCATATGTGCATTCATTATTTTTAATTGTCTTGGTCCAACTACCTTATTTTTTTCATTACTAATCCATCACCACCATAAAGCCACTTCTATCTAACATCTTTGGTATCAGCATTTTCATTCCCACGCCTCTCCACCTTCTTCAAAGGATTTTGCTTCATTTTTGGTGTCTCTCCTCAAACTCTTTCATGGCATCTCAACAATCACACAAAGGCAAAGGGAAATGCAAAGCTTCTTCCTCAAGAGGCTCTCTAGATTTATCAAGGCTCTTCACTACACGACAACAACAAGAAGGGTATGAGACCTTCTTCTTTCAAAAGAAAATCATGAAGCCTAAATATAGCACTTTTGTTACTTTCCCTGAAGAAGTTTTTACCTTCCCTGGTGTCTTTGAGGAGTTAGGCTTATGTAACCTTATTCGCTGCCATTTAGACGTTTACCCTGAACTTGTTAGGTGTTCTACTCAAATATGGTTAAGAATAAAGGGAAATTAACATCTGTAGTGAAAGGAGTCCCAATATCCTTAACTGCATCTGATATATGTGCTATTTTTGAGATCCCTTCTGGTGGCCATAAATTTGTTGGGACACTTGCTCCATGGGAAAACTATAGTAAACATGCCTTTTACTATAGCCTAAGTCGATTGTCTGAACATCAAATTTATAACAAGAGAAAGAAGAGTAGTGGAGGAGATAACCCGAAACGAGTCTACTGGTCCCCGGAAAAATTTTCTATTAATGACAGGATGTTACACTATTTTTTGGTCTATGTTGTTGTGCCGAGATTTTCAAACCACTGCACCATCACTGATCCAAAATTTTTGCTTCTCTACTCCATCAAGACTAACTTCCATGTCTATTGGGGTCATTCTATCCTATCTCATATGATGTCTCATGATGAGCATGCTGAAGGTCTTCCATATGCTCACCTTTTGACCAAAATTTTCCGACATTTCAATGTTAATCTGGAAAATGAGTTATGTTTTTCGATATGGAAAAACATTCCTTTATGATTAGCATCAAACAAATCAATTGGAAGATGGGAGTCGTGTTTAACCCTCAGACTTATGAGATAAAGTATCTGGATATTGAAGATGAAGAACCGCAAGAAGCCAACAGTGATGATGAGTTCAACCCTCCTACAGACGCTCCACCAGCTCAACCCTCGAATCAAATGATTATGGATTATCTGCAAGGGTTCCGCACAGATCTTATGACCGATATTGGTCATTTATCATCAAGAATGGATCGGTGGGAGTTATCTCAAACTGGCTTTCAAGGTAGTAGCTATCAAGGTGGCGGTTTTCAGGGTGGTGACTATCCCGATGGTGGATCAAATGATGGAAACAATAATCCGTAGTTGGCTATATTATGATGCTTATGACTTTGTTCTGTTTGCTATTCTGCTGCTCTTTTAGTTTCTAACTTGCATGACTTAGCTTAGCAACTTGTGGTGTAATATTTGAACATCGTTTGTGTGTGTGGTTTAAATGCTTAATTTTTCACTACTATGACAAAGGAGGAGAAGATGTATTTGTATGTGTTGTGCTTGGATTGTTTAATGCAGGGGGGTTTTGTATGTGAGCATCTCTAAGATGATAGGGGGAGTATGAGTTCAAACTCTATTTGGTTGTCATCATCAAAAAGGGGGAGAATGTGAAGACAAGCCTCCTACAAGGTTTTGATGAAGACAACATATCAAGCTCTCCACAATCAAAATAATGGAAAAAGAAGATTACTTCAACTTTGCTCAAACCTTCATGAATCTAATATAGGTATATGAAACTCTTGACAAAATACTCCTAGTGCTCATAAGTTTTTATCATGCATTAAAAATTATCATTCTAAAATTATTTTTATCATGGTTAATTATTTTTAAATAGTGCTTAAAAATTGCATGTGCAAATGTTTTAACTTAGAAATTTTTTCAAAATTTTGGACATGTCAATCGGATGATGCTACATGCCAATCGATTGATCAAACCTTCTGTTTTAAAATTTTTCATGTTTTAAACTGAACCAATCGATTGATGCTTCATGACAATCGATTGATCAATCTTTCTATTTTAAATTTTTTCGTTTCTCAAACAGAACCAATTGATTGATGTTTCATGACAATCGATTGATGTTAGTATATTTTTTCACTTTTTAAGGTATGTTAATCGATTGGTTGAGTATGTCAATCGATTGATGCTGGAAATATTTTGAAAAATCTGAAAAATTATTTCATCATCAATTGCACCATTTCATCATAACTTTCCATGTTTAAAGCTTGCATCTTTTCATGATCAATTATCTGATTTCCTTTCTAAACATTGTCTTGTTATGATTGAAGGGATACCTTCATACTATAAATAATTTTCATATTTTCATTTCAAATTTCACCTCTTTTCAAAATAATTTGCAAAATCTCTCTACATTCAATCTTCATCTATTTCTCATATTAAGATACTTTTGGAAAAACAATTTTCATATTATTTTCTTCAAAAAGTACTCTTGAGCACTTAGAGATTATTTTGCCCTTGAAATTTCATATTGAAAGAGCAGAAGACTTTAATCAATTGATTAAAGTCTTATACATCAATTAATCAAATATTCATTCAAATACTTTGTAAAATCCTAAGTACCAAGGATTGTTTCGTTTTAGGTATATTGCTTATGATCCAGGATTGTTGGATATAAGTGTTAAGAAAAGGAAGGATTGTTTTCTTTTCTTGTTGGTTATGTTTTCAAGAGGATTGTTATTGATTACTTAGTTAGAGGCTTGTTCTAAGTATCTAACATTATAGTGAAATTCTCTTTCGTGTTGAAAGGGGAGTGGAGTACTCTCGATCTGTGAGGGGAACCACTATACATCATGGTGTTCTTTACTTTCCGCAATTTACCGCATTTCATCACATAAGCTTCTCAAGAAAGTAAAATTCAATAAACCGTAAAAAATCCGGAAAATCGTCCAAGGGCCTCATTCACCCCCCTCTAAGGCACTCCTTAAACTTACACATTAGGCATCTCCACCTTCTTACCAACAATCGTTTCCTCTTTATTTTCTGGGAACACCGGCTCAAACACTCCACCACTGTGGGTCACCTTCGTTACATCGGCAATGCTCACTACTGAACTAGTCGTAGGTAACGGGATCTCTTGACCAGTCTTTATCATTGTAGTATTGTATTGGTATGGTACAGCCTTATCAGATGAATACGGGATTGGGCCCGCTAATCGTATTACTAACGGTGATACTGATCTTTGACTGACTTTTTTATTGTTGCTGCTATCACATTGAATTACCAAACGCTCTTGTTGCTTGAAAATGGGCACTATGATATTGACGTCGTCATCTACATGACGAGATTGAACAATTCGAATCATGCCTTCATCCATCAGACGTTGGATGTCCCTTTTCACTACATCACACGCTCTTGGGTTCACACTACAAACAACACAAACATCATGGTCATGTTCACAGTCACACACCAAAACAGATATCCTTATGCATATGCACCGAAGATCTTCGGATAAACCGGACGTCAAAAACCTTGAATTCTCCAAGACAACCGTCCACCATATTCACTGAAGAGTTCCCATAAGCGGGCAAAGGGTTTGCTTTTACATTTGGCGCGTGGTCCTCAAAGGACACCATACCACTCTTCATAAGATTTTGAACCTCATACTTCAATGGATAGCAGTTTTCAATATCGTGGTCGGGTGCTCCTTGATGAAAAGCACAACGAAGCTCAGGTTTATACCACCAGGGAAGTCGTTTTGGGATCTGCGGTGGGTTCCTCGGATGAATTAAGTTCTTGAGAACTAGCGAGGGATACACCTCTGCATACGACATATGAATTGGGTCAAAAGAGACCTTCTTCCTCTCAATGTTCTGCTGATGATGATTGTTATTGGTATTGTTGTTGTTGTAGGTGTTCGTTATTTATTGCGGTTGTTGTTGTTGACGTTGATGTTGTTGTTGTTGTTGAATTGGTGTTGCTTGTTGATTAGAAACTACCGGAATTACTGATGACACTTGATGATGATGATGTTGACAGGGTGGTGGATTTCTTCTGATCTGAGGCCTCCTCTGCCTCCCACAGATTACTGCATTGGTCTCACTATCCTTCTTCTTTCCAAAGTTGCTACCATATCTCTTGCTTGTTGACGCCTCATCTCTTGACAACCGTCCTTCATGGACTCCTTCCTGAAGTCTCATCCCTATATTTACAATTTCGGTAAAGTCACTGGGGGCACTAGCGATCATGCGTTCATAATAAAATTAACTCAGGGTTTTCAAGAAGATTTTTGTCATTTCTTTCTCCTCCAAAGGAGGAGTGATCTGGGCAGCAAACTCCCTTCATCTTTGCGCGTACTCTTTGAATGTCTTTTTGTCCTTCTGAGACATAGAACTCAACTGGTCTCTATCCGGCGCCATGTCTACATTATGTTTGTATTGCTTCACAAAAGCCTCTCCCAAGTCGTTGAAAGTGTGAATGCTTGCACTATCCAACCCCATGTACCAACGGAGTGCAGCGTTAGTCAGGCTATCTTGGAAGTAGTGAATAAGCAATTAATCATTGTCGGTTTGAGTAGATATATTATGGGCATACATCACAAGATGACTGAGCGGACAAGAGTTCCCCTTATACTTTTCAAAATTAGGCACTTTAAACTTCACCGGGATCTTGACATTGGGTACCAAACACAACTCGGCAGCACTCTTCCCAAACAGATCTTTATCTCTCAGCGTCTTCAATTCCTTGCGCAACTCAAGAAACTGATCTTTCATCTCATCCATCTTCTCATAAACATCTGGACCCTCAGACGGCTCGGAGTGATAGATGGTATCCTCTACGCGAGGCAATATGTGCACAACGGGAGGTGGCATGGACATGACCGGGCTAGATGTCGGCATGGAAGCAAAGGTAGGCGCAAAGCCTTCAGGCACAAAGTTGGGCGGGATTCCACACGGGAATCCGACAGGCATATTCGGCGCGAAGTGGGCGGTAGCAGCAGGCATGGTAGAGGTAGTCACCTCTGAAGTAACAGTCCTCGCGGGTGGAGTTGCAGGTGGTGGAGAAGCTTGGTTTTGAGCAGCAAGAACTGACTCCGTCATGGTAATCAGGCGGGCGATCTCGTCCTTCAACTCTCTGTTCTTTTGTTCCAAATGTTCCATGATTTTCTGATGATTGGCTCGGGTATTGTACCGGTGAGTCATCTTGGCTAAAGCACAGAAGAAACACCAATCAGACATCTGGCGAAAACCTTCTTATGCAAATGATGCATGAAATGCAATGCTTGATTATTTTTATTTTCAAGGAACTTACTATATCATTTGCCAATATATAATATTTAAATGGCAATTGCAACAATTTGATATGACCAAAAATCTCTTTTTATTTATATAAATTGGAAGGATTACACTGAGTACAATTTCAGAAACCAAATGAAAAATACAAGAGAAAAGGAGACTAGTTATCCTAAGGATCCCTAACATCAATGTCAGATGATTTGGCTCAAGGCGTGTACTTCCTTCGAATGCGACGGATATAGGTCTCAAAAGAAGCCTTCATTTGAGTGTTTTCGAGGACAAGATGGTCAACAATCTTCTTCCAAGCAATGGAAGGCTGAGGCATGCTAGAAGACGAGACCTTTGGCTCTCTCTGTCTCTTCTTCACTCGGTCTTCAAGTAGCTCAATAAGTGCCTCTTTGGCCTTAGACTCCAACTGCAACTCTTCATGCTTCTTTCTCAAAGCACGGAAATGCTATTCCCACATATCCTTCTCTTGCTTCATCTTGGCGAGCGCGTCTTCCAACACCTCTACATCTTGGTTAGGGAGAGTTAATGGCTCCACCACAACCATAGACATATGTCTTTCACAAGGATAAGACATCTTCAACTCCATAGCTCTCTTCTTCACCCAAAGAGTGTAAGCTTCCAAAGCTACAAAATTGCACAAACCAAGCTCGGATCATCCTTTCCTATGCACATTATGCCAAGCATGCACAATCTTCTGCTTCAAACAACATGTTATTAGGTTTGTCTCTCAAGGGGAACCCAAGTTGACGACGAGCCAAAGCAGGGTTGTAGTTAATTCCTCCTTGTGTACCAATGAGAGGCACATTAGAGAATTCACCACAACTATCAATAATCTCCAAACTGCTTAAAGAAGGATCATACCAAACTATATCATCATTAGTGAGAGAGATAAGTCTCTTAGACCACCTTAGACATTGTTTGTTCACCACAAAAGCAGGTGTCTGAGGAAAGTGCGAAATAAACCACTTGTACAAAAGAGAAATACAACAGACAATCGTTCCACCACCTTTAGAATTCCTTAGATGCAAAGAGAAATACATATCACCCAACAAAGTAGGCACATGATTCCTAATCAAGAAAAGTCTAATGACGTTAACATCAACAAAACCGTCAATGTTAGGGGACAAAGCTAATCCATAGATGAGCAACACAAAGATAGCTTCAAAAGCATCCACACTACCAACTTGATCAAAAGTAATAGCTTCCTTGATGAGGAAAATAGATGGTAACCCAAATAATCCTCCTTTCTTCACCCAATGAGCCTTTATCTCAGACTTTTTCAAGTGAAGAGATTCAGCAATAATACTAGATCGGGGAATCTCCTCCAATCCACTAAAAGGCACTCTATTAGAAACGGGTATCCTCAAAAGATGAGAATACTCCTCCAAGGTAGGCACAAGCTGAAAATCTGGAAAAGTGAAACAATGGTAGAGAGGATCATAGAACTGCACCATTGAATTTCTGTAGCAGGAAATTTATGATCATCAAGCTATTGACAAGCTAAAGATCAAATAACAAGAGTCTCCACCACGCTTTTATTGTTTCCAAGGGAAAAGGAAAAAAGTACGAACATAACCCAAAAGTAAGAAGTTTTGAAATCAAAACTAATAAAAAGTCAGAGATCACAGGTAAGGGGGTTGGTTACAAAGAGGGAAGGTGTTAGCATCCAAAGTGTCATAGGTACTACTAGGGAGCCCTTTTTGTGTGCATATGTATTTTGTACAAAGTGATGTTTACAAATAAATAGAATGAGGGCATGAGAAAAGAATTCATTAATTATATTTTTGTGTTTGAGAAGACCTTTGGTCTTGTGCCTACGTACCAACAAAAAAATGAGGGATCAAAACCTCGTAGTTCGTGATACAAATTTCAAAATGGATGCACTGCTTTTAACAAAAATTAAGTTTGAAAGGTACAAAGGCCTAAAAATGGTTTGAATGAGTTAGTTCTTTTTGGCTTTTTGAAAGTTTAAGTCAAGTATAGTTAAGTCTATTTACAACTTTGATTTAAGAAAAAAAGTTTGAAAATGCAATGGCATAAGGCCAAAGTTTCTATCTTTTTACAAAAGTGGTCAATGTCTAGAACAAAAGTAGTTCACACAAAGAAGATTTTTGAAAAATGGAGGGAGAGATTTTGAAATTAAAGAAATAGGGAGATGATGAAGAGATTATCCTATGTACAAAATTAAAAGTTTAGAGTTGAAAAGATCTGATCAAATGGGTAGCAATCCAATAGACAATAATGTCAATACAAACCCAGAGTTCCCTTGGACTGTTAGAATGAAGCAAGACACAAATGCACAATTATATTATCTTGAAGAGAAAGGCATTAAATAAAGATGTCCACATCCAAGGTTATCCATAACATGATCTTCTTCAAAATAGCCCATGCAACAGATGAATTCCACAAGTCACAGGTTCAAAATAACAGCTTCACAATGATCATGTTGCAGATGAACTTTAGAGAGGTCTTCAAAGATGTATCAGATGAATTTCAAATTGCAAGCACTTGATTTCTGAACAAGTTGGCATTGGCCAAGTCCTTTAGCTTAGGAAGGTTGCCTAGATTCTAAGTCCATTTGTCCAAGATCAAGCCAACAGTCCACACAAAAGTTTTTTAGGGTTTTTTGTTATTATTATGTACATTAATGGTCAAAGACCACACAAACAATCAAAGTATACACAAACAAAATATATCACACAATATGGTCCAAATGGACAAAGTGAAAATTTCATTAACATAAACAATTAGAATGATATTGAAATTCTAGTTAACAGACTTTCGATGTCACACGGGATGTTATGACATACAATTCTGCGTAGACAAGAATTATGCAGAACTTAAAAAGTAAGTGCAGTAAATAACACACAGAGTTGTTTACCCAGTTCGGTGTCACACACACCTACGTCTGGGGGCTACCAAGCCAGGGAGGAAATCCACTATTAGTAGTATTAATTCAGACCTTAAACCAACTGTTTAATCCTATCACTTAATACCTACACAATGCAATTTCAATCTTACACTAAGATCAGAGTTCCTACTCACTCCCCCTCAATCACCTCAGTGATTACAACCTTTAATTATATTAAAGTTTATAGTGAAATCACACTTCAAACAACTCTTGATTGTGCTTAACAGCTTTGATCAAGATACACAGCACTCACGCTTAAAAGCTTAGAGTGACACAACACTTACAACTCAATGAACACCCTAATCCAATGCAATCATCTAGGTGATAATTGCTTGGCTCACAAGATACACCTAATACAAGACACACAAAAATACAGCAGTGAAGTATGATGGACCAATGAAATCTTCACGCCTAAAATCCCCGAGTTCTGAATGAAGGATTGTCATCCTATGGCAGCACTTGGGCCTTGTACTTGTATTTCCTGAAATTAAGGTCAAGCAAGTTAACCTAATTTCCACATATTAGGGTACTAACAAATAGGCTATTTGTTAGGTTCATTAATTGTAGCTTAGTTGTTAGTTTCCTGGATTTTAGCTCAGCTGTTGGATTCCTGACGAATAGTCTGAGAAAACTGCTGAAACAGAAAAACTAACCAACCTACAATATAGCATATGCTGTCAGGAATGAATGTCACAACATTCAGTTTGACGTCAAGATCATAGGCCATATGCTAAGTCTGTTATTCTCCTGAAAACAGACTATACAAAATGATGTACTGTAAAGGACCAACCAGTCCATACTTCAGTATCAGCTTACATTAATAAATGTCAAAATATCCAATTTGACATTTACACATAGAGCCTTATGCCATGGTCTGTTTTCCTCCTGAAGAACAGACTGAGATACATACTGAACTGTAGTAGAAAACCAACCTGCTTATTATTCAGCATATGCTGTCAATGATGAATGTCATAACATCCAGTTTGACATTCAAATAGTAGGGCTTATGCCAGGTCTATTTTCCCTTGATAAACAGAGTGAAATTAAATACTGAGTTATAACAGACAATCACCTGTGCTACACCTCAGTATCTGCTGTCAGGAATGAATGTCATAACATCTAGTTTGACATTCAGTAAATCATGTATTAGCTAAACCTGCAGCATACTACTCAAGTATGTCATGACATCAGTCAAGACATTAGAGTACAGTTAGATGTTCTAACATACAATGCAGCCAATCAAACATCTCCAAAGCATGTCATGACATCAATCAAGACTTTAGAGTCCAGTTAGTGTTTTAACATAAAATGCAGCCAATCAAACATCTACAAACTCCCCCTTTGGCAAATTTTTGGCTAAAACAACTTGGCATCACAACAGAGTTCACAGCAGCGGAAAACACACATCTAGCAGGGAAATTAACCTAGCTAATACACTCAGAGCAGCAGTACACTCACCACAGATAGAAGTTAAATAAAAACTTCACATATCATCACACATACAGAAGTTAAATAAAACTTCTAACATCAACACACATAAACAGACTCACACTCATAGAAGTGGAACATCAGCTGCAGCACAACCTCTGGATTAGAGGATCTTCAATATCTGTTTAATCACATAATCTGTTGTCCTGGGGCATCACAGATGTTACTCCCCCTTTTTGTCAAAAATGTTGCCAAAGCAACACCATAAATTACAGACCAAAATAAACATAATTACACACAAACTTGTCAGAAACACAATCTTGATTTTACTTCACAGTTTCAATCAAGAATACCCCCTCTTGATCTTGCTTTACAACTTTGGTCAAGACACCACCCACTTGATCTTGCTTCACAGCTTTGATCAAGTAGTCACACACTCTTACTTTACAGCAGGTACACCCATATCAGATGCCATGACTTTGAGTCTGACATCTTGAACCACTCCTGCATGAACACTTTCTTGAAGTCCAGCAGGCACATAGGCTGTCTCATGTTAGGATATCCCCTTAACATCTTGTTATCACACTTGCAGCAAGTGACATAGTTGTGATCTGTTGTCCAGTCATAGCACACTTTCAATTGTTTAATAGGTTGAGATATTAAACAATACATCCCAAACATCATTGATTGCTATAAATCCTCAGAAAGGCATATCCCCAATTTTCCCCTTAAATTTTCAAACTGAGTAGCATCCAGAGCCTTTGTAAATATGTCACCAAGTTGTAGTTCAGTGGCTACATGTTCCAAGGTAATCACTTTGTCTTCCACCAGATCTCTGATGAAGTGATGTCTAATGTCAATATGTTTGGTCCTGTTGTGTTGGATGGGATTCTTGGAAATATAGATGGCACTGAGATTGTCAGAGAACAACGTCATTACATTTTGAGAGACATTGTACTCAGTAAGCATCTATTTCATCCACACTAGTTGGGAACAACTACTTCCAGCTACTATGTATTCAGCCTCTGCAGTGGACAGAGATACACAGTTCTGTTTCTTGCTGAACCATGATATGAGATTGTTTCCCAAGAAGGAACATCCTCATGAGGTGCTTTTTCTGTCATCAGCACTCCCAACCCAATCAGCATCACAATACCCAGATAGGACAGACTCAGAGCCATGAGAGTATAGCATACCATAGTCACAAGTCCCATTTACATACTTGAGAATCCTCTTGACTTGATTTAAGTGGCTCACTTTGGGTTCTACTTGGTATCTAGCACACACACCAACTGCATAGGATATATCAGGTCTACTGGCAGTTAGGTATAGTAGACTACCTATCATGCTTCTATACAAGCATTGATCAACACTTGGACCTCCATCATCTTTGGTTAACTTTAAATGAGTAGGTGCAGGAGTTCTTTTGTGCCTAGCATTATCCATACCAAAATTCTTAACTATGTTTTTGGAATATTTGCTTTGGGAGAGAAACATAGAATCCTCCATTTGGTTAACTTGCATACCAAGAAAATAAGTCAATTCCCCAACCAGACTCATTTCAAACTCAGATTGCATCTGGTGAACGAAATGTTTCACCATTTGCTCTGACATTCCACCAAAGATAGTGTCGTCCACATAAATTTGGGCAATCATGATTTTGCCATCTTCATCCTTCACAAACAAGGTCTTATCTATCCCACCTTTTCTGTACCCATGAGAGGTCAGAAATTCAGTCAACCTTTCATACCAAGCTCTAGGTGCTTGCTTCAACCCATACAAAGCTTTCCTCAACTTGTACACATGTTTAGGTTGGTTAGGATCACAGAACCCTTTAGGTTGTTCCACATAGACTTCTTCATTCAAGTAGCCATTTAAAAAGGCACTCTTCACATCCATTTGGAACAATTTGAACTTCAGAATGCAGGCCACACCCAACAGCAATTTGATTGACTCAAGTCTGGCAACAGGTGCAAACGTCTCATCAAAATCAACCCCTTCAACTTGAGTATATCCTTGAGCCACTAGTCTTGCTTTATTCCTAGTGATTACTCCTTTCTCGTCAGATTTGTTCTTGTAAATCCACTTGGTACCAATGATGTTAGTCCCTTCAGGTCGTGGAACTAACTCCCATACTTCATTCCGTTTAAACTGCTCCAGCTCATCTTGCATGGCACTGATCCAATATTCATCAGTCAGGGCTTCTTTCACATTTTTTTGTTCAACCTTGGATACAAAACAGGAATTTGAGCTATTCTCCCTTGATCTGGTAGTCACACTACTATTGGGATCCCCTATGATAAGATCCTTGGGGTGGTCCTTCTGAATTCTGATAGAAGGCACTTTGTTGGATGCATCTACCTCACATTCAGGAGGAGTCTCCTGTACCCCTTCGGACTTGACTGGAGTGTCTGTTGACGTATCAAGGAATGTTCCAACATCCTCTATGACATTGATTCCTTCCTCTTTATCATCCACAATAACATTTATGGATTCCATCAGGACATTGGTCCTGTAGTTGAACACTCTGTAGGCTCTGCTGTTAGTTGAGTATCCTAGGAATATACCCTCATCACTTTTGGGATCCATTTTCCTTCTCTGTTCACGATCTGTAAGAATGTAACATTTGCTTCCAAAGATATGAAAGTACTTCACAGTGGGTTTTCTGCCTTTCCATATTTCATACAGAATGGAAGAGGTTCCTTTTCTCAAGGTAACTCTATTGTGAACATAGCAAGTTGTATTCATAGCTTCGGCCCAAAAGTGCATAGGAAGCTTCTTTGCATGAATCATTGCCCTGGCAGATTCTTGAATAGTTCTGTTTTTCCTTTCAACTATCCCATTTTGCTGAGGAGTTATAGGAGAGGAAAACTCATGACTTATCCCTTCAGACGAGAAAAACTCATCAAACTTGGAATTCTTAAACTCCGTCCCATGGTCACTCCTAATTCGGACAACACAACTGTCCTTTTCCCTTTGAAGTCTGATGCACAGTTCTTTGAAGACATCAAATGCATCTGACTTTTCTCTGATGAAGCTTATCCAAGTGTATCTGGAATGGTCATCATCAATCACATAGGCATACCTCTTTCCACCCAGACTCTCAACCTGCATAGGTCCCATTAAGTCCATGTGCAAAAGTTCCAGAGTTTTGGATGTTGTAGGATGTCCCAGCTTAGGATGTGACATCTTGGTTTGCTTGCCGATCTGGAATTCTCCACAGACTCTTCCTTCATCAATAAGCAGCTTTGGGATTCCTCTAACTGCTTCCTTGGATATGATCTTTTTCATTCCCCTTAAGTGGAGATGACCAAGACGTCTATGCCACAGCTTCACCTCCTATTCTTCCTTGGCTAAGGAGAAAATTGTGGAGTAGTTTGAGACTTTAGGTTCCCACAGATAACAGTTATCTTTGGATTTGGATCCTCTCATAACTTCCTGATTATCTTCATTCGTCATAACACATAGCTCCTTAGTAAACTGAACATAGAACCCTTGATCACACAGCTGGCTTATGCTGATGAGATTAGCAGTTAGTCCTTTTACTAACAGCACATTATTCAGTTCTGGAACTCCAGAGCTGTCCAACTTACCCACACCTTTGATTTTTCCTTTAGCACCATCACCAAAGGTCACATAACTGGTAGTGTGGGGTTGTATATCCACCAATAAATTCTCCATACCATTCATATGTCTTGAGCAACCACTATCAAAGTACCAGTTATCTCTGGTAGATGCCCTTAGAGTTGTGTGAGCTAACCTAGCAAACCATTGTCGTTTCTTGATGGGGGCATTATGCTTATATGCCTTATGCTTAGGTCTGACATGAGGGGTTTCGTTAGGGTAACCATGCAGTCTGTAGCAGAAGGATTTTATATGACCAAACCTACCACAGTAGTGACATCTCCATCTCTGAAATTGCCTCTTCTGATGGTCACTCATCCTGGTTCCCTGATGTTGAGACATTGGATGTGACCTCCGCTTGAATTTCTGAACTTCAGCCTTTGAGCGTTTGAGTTCAGCTTAGGATTTCTTCACAAAGCCTAAACCAGACATGGTTCCTGACTTCTGTCCCACCTTTGGGATCTCTTCCAAGGTGTCTGTTCCTTTATTTAGCATTCTGATGGATTTCATCATTTGATCTAGCTTGGAGGTCAGCAAGATTATCTCACCATTTAGACCATCTATGACTGTCAGATGCTTCTGTTTCTCATCCTCCAGCTCCTTGATGAGTTTCTTCTGCTTTTCTCCTTGTACACACACTTCCTCACTTTTGACACATAGCTCTTTATATGATGCAGCAAGTTCATCAAAGGTCAGTTCATCTCCACTTGAGTCATCATCAGTGGCACAAACACTAGTTAGAGCAGTGACATGTTTAGCAGATTCTCCTTCAGATTCACTCTCAGAATCTCCTTCAGACCATGTGACAGATAGCCCTTTCTTTTGCATCTTGAGGTAAGTAGGACATTCAGCTCTAACATGTCTGAAACCTTCACATCCATGACACTGGATTCCCTTGCCTTGGTTGAACCTTTCTTCAGAAGTTGATCTTTTCCTGATGTCAGACGAAATGTTCTTGACATTTGATCTACCTTTTTGATCAATCTTCTTCACGAACTTGTTGAACTGTCTCCCAAGCATGGCTATGGCTTCTGATATGCTTTCATCACCACCAGTACTTCCTGCTTCTGAATCCCCTCCAGTATTTGATACAAAAGCTACGCTTTTGTTCTTATTTTCAACATTCTCACACAAGCCCATTTCAAAAGTTTGGAGAGAACCAATAAGCTCATCCACCTTCATATTGCAGATATCCTGAGCCTCTTCTAGATCTGTGACCTTCATGGCAAATCTCTTAGGTAATGACCTGAGAATCTTTCTTACAAGTTTCTCTTCAGCCATTGTCTCACCTAAGCCACCAGAAGTGTTGGCAATTTCAAGAATATTCATGTGGAAGTCATGAATAATCTCATCCTCTCTCATCCTCAGATTTTCAAACTTGGTGGTCAGCATCTGAAGTTTAGACATCCTCACCTTGGATGTACCTTCATGAGTTATCTTGAGGGCATCCCAAACTTCTTTAGCCAGCTCAGAGTGATGCACCAGTCTGAAGATGTTCTTACTTATTCCATTGACCAGTGCATTCAAGGCCTTAGAGTTTCCAAGGGCTAGTGCCTCTTGCTCCTTGTCCCACTCTTCTTCAGGAATTTGTATACTGACTCCATCTTTACCTGTCTTCATTGGATATTACCATCCTTTGTTGACAGCTCTCCAGACCTTGTTGTCTAGAGACCTCAAGAAGGCCATCATACGAGGTTTCCAGTCATCATAGTTAGAACCATCCAGCATGGGTGGTCTACTTGAGTATCCTACATCCTTGTCCATGGTACTAGAGAGTAACTTCCCTAGATCTCACCCAGAAATTAACAAGCAGGGTGCCTGCTCTGATGCCAATTGAAATTCTATTTAACAGACTTTCGATGTCACATGGGATGTTATGACATACAATTCTGCGCAGACAAGAATTATGCAGAACTTAAAAAGTAAGTGTAGTAAATAACACACGGAGTTGTTTACCCAGTTCGGTGTCACACACACCTACGTCTGGGGGCTACCAAGCCAAGGAGGAAATCCACTATTAGTAGTATTAATTCAGACCTTAAACCAACTGTTTAATCCTATCACTTAATACCTACCCAATGCAATTTCAATCTTACACTAAGATCAGTTCCTACTCACTCCGCCTCAATCACCTCAGTGATTACAACCTTTAATTATATTAAAGTTTATAGTGAAGTCACACTTCAAACAACTCTTGATTGTGCTTAACAGCTTTGATCAAGATACACAGCACTCACGCTTAAAAGCTTAGAGTGACACAACACTTACA
The DNA here is from genome assembly GCF_024323335.1 of Lathyrus oleraceus. Taxonomy (NCBI): domain Eukaryota; kingdom Viridiplantae; phylum Streptophyta; class Magnoliopsida; order Fabales; family Fabaceae; genus Lathyrus; species Lathyrus oleraceus. The sequence goes on along the minus strand of NC_066580.1, from coordinate 96,448,533 downwards.
ACTCAATGAACACCCTAGTCCAATGCAATCATCTAGGTGATAATTGCTTGGCTCAAAAGATACACCTAATACAAGACACACAAAAATACAGCAGTGAAGTATGATGGACCAATAAAATCTTCACGCCTAAAATCCCCGAGTTCTGAATGAAGGATTGCCATCCTTTTATATTGCAGCACTTGGGCCTTGTACTTGTATTTCCTGAAATTAAGGTCAAGCAAGTTAACCGAATTTCCACATATTAGGGTACTAACAAATAGGCTATTTGTTAGGTTCATTAATTGTAGCTTAGTTGTTAGTTTCCTGGATTTTAGCTCAGCTATTGGATTCCTGAAGAATAGTCTGAGAAAACTGCTGAAACAGAAAAACTAACCAACCTACAATATAGCATATGCTGTCAGGAATGAATGTCACAACATTCAGTTTGACGTCCAGATCATAGGCCATATGCTAAGTCTGTTATTCTCCTGAAAACAGACTATACAAAATGCTGTACTGTAAAGGACCAACCAGTCCATACTTCAGTATCAACTTACATTAATAAATGTCAAAATATCCAATTTGACATTTACACATAGAGCCTTATGCCATGGTCTATTTTCCTCCTGAAGAACAGACTGAGATACATACTGAATTGTAGCAGAAAACCAACCTGCCTATTATTCAGCATATGCTGTCAATGATGAATGTCATAACATCCAGTTTGACATTCAGACAGTAGGCCTTATGCCAGGGTTGTTTTCCCTTGATAAACAGACTGAAATTAAATACTGAGTTATAACAGACAATCACCTGTGCTACACCTCAGTATCTGCTGTCAGGAATGAATGTCATAACATCTAGTTTGACATTCAGTAAATCCTGTATTAGCTAAACCTGCAGCATACTACTCAAGTATGTCATGACATCAGTCAAGACATCAGAGTACAGTTAGATGTTCTAACACACAATGCAGCCAATCAAACATCTCCAAAGCATGTCATGACATCAGTCAAGACATTAGAGTCCAGCTAGTGTTTTAACATAAAATGCAGCCAATCAAACATCTATAGATATGAACAATGGAAAATGAAATAGAATGCTAAAAGTAAATTGCATTAAAGTAAAAGCTTGAAATTAAAAGTTAGTAGTTAATTAGTTATAAGTTAGTATAGTTTTGCTTTTGCTTTTCATTTCAAGACATTCTTTGGAGAACACTGATCGGTCACCATTTACACTTAGTTTTCAACATCCATCCAGCATTGAATCTTCAAGAAACGGTAACATTTTGTCCTTTATTTTAGTTGATTTCTTAGGTTTATCGCATTTTATAAATTTCTGCTTATTTTATGTTGCATTAGTAGTTCATCTCTTTTTGTCGCATTTTATGCATTTCTGTGTAGTACTGTTTGGTTTCCAGGTCCAACAATAAGCCCGAAAGATGCGTACCGGATGAATGGAAGTCAAGGACATCATGCAAAGCGGAAAAAGACAAGAGCAGGGGGCTAACACGGGTACCCGTGTCAGCATGTGCAAAAGACAAATGTTGGGATCAAGAATCCAAGGGGCTGACACGGCCCGTGTCAGCAAGGGCTGAAGTTTTGTAATTTACAGAGAGCCAACACGGTCAACCGTGTCACCTGACACGGCCCGTGTTGGCAAATTCGCCCTGTTTGCTGATTTTTAGTGTGTTGACCCATGTGTATGTCCGGAGGGCAATCTTGGTATTTCGCGATGTTCTCAGTTGACTGGTAGCTATTTAGTCTGGATTTTGGCATAGAGAGAGGGACTTTTTGATGGTAGAAGAAAAGAGACAGAAAGGAGAAGCGAGCTTGCAAGGTGTTTAGAGGATAAGAGATCTTCAAGATCGGAAGAGATTAAAGTTCAACCTTCATCAACAACAAATTGTAATGTCTCTAATTTGTAATTTACCGTCTTTGAATATTATTAGAAGCTAAACCCCCCAATGCTAGGGGGGTGTCCCTGAATTTCTACTGTATGAATTATTTTTCTATGTTATTATGATCATCGATGTTTTCTTTATTCAAATTATTATACAACTTTCTTAATGCTTTATTTTATCGGACAAATGAAATTCTGATCTCTGGTTAAGGTTTAGGTCGGACAAACCGCCTTATCGCTTGTTGTATAATAAAACTTCAGTTTAATCACTTAGGAATAAGGATCGAACCGTAGTAGCCGTTAATTCTTGATCAATTACATATTTCGTAACGTCAATTTGAATAAATAAGGAATTAGGATTGAAATTGACTATTAATGGTTTTCGGCTAAGGAATTAGAGAAAACAATTCTTGAGAATCGGTTTTGAATAAGTACAACTTAGATGTTATATAATATGGAAGAAGTGTATTACAAAGCAATTCACACATCTGGCCCTAGCATGCTTTCTCATATCGGTTAAACAGTTTTTGTACGCTTAATATAATTATTTCTCGTTCCTATTATTTTTGAAAACACTCATCAATCCCCCTATGATCTTTTGTTCAATAGAATTATTATAAAGATTGGTACTTATCATGCAGTCCTCGAGATCGATATTCGGGATAACTCCCATTTTATTACTACATTGGTGCAAATAGGACACTTGTTATTTTACCGATCAAGTTTTTGGCGCCGTTGCCGGGGACTGCCAAAGTATAAGTTTAAAAATAATTCAATTGGAATTTTGTTGCTCTGCAGCCAAAAATTTTATGTACTATTGTTTATTCTAATAATTGTCTAATCTGTGTATGCGAGGTAAGGCCTCAGCTGAATTTCTTTTTGACGCAGAACCCGAAAGATTATTGCGTGCAAGACGATGAAAAGCTAGGTTGGAACTTTCAGAAGCAACCCCTATTGTTTATGAGTCTGAGAAAGAAGAAGCTGTTTCAGTTCATTCGGAAGACTCTGAAGCCATTTCTGAACCAATGGCTGAAGCTCTACCTCCTGCGGAAGACTTCTGGGTGACTATGGAGGTGCAAATGCTCCTACTGGAAGGTTAAGAATTGTGAACCAACCGGTAAATGTTGATCATTTCCAGCTACATCCTTCAACGATTCGTCAACTCGAAAGGAGACCATTCTCCGGAAAAATCAATGAAGATGCCAACAAGCATTTACAAAGATTTCTGACCATGACGACATCGTTAAAAATTGAGGGACACTCAGAGGAAGCTAAAAAGTTGATGATGTTTCCGCTTACACTATCGGAAGATGTCGTAAAGTGGTTTTACTCTTTACCCGCGGGAAGCATAACAGCTTGGCAACAAATGGAGACAACATTTTTGAATGAGTACTTCCCTCCTTCTGTGTATATCCGCAAGAGATATGATATTGTTAATTTCAAACAGAAGGAAGGAGAGTCACTCGGAGACGCTTACAAGAGGTTCAAGTGATTGTTGGTTGCATGTCCTACTCATAACATGGATGCAACTGAACAAATGCAAAATTTTGTGAATGACCTTAGAATGAAGACTAAGCAACTCATAGACACAGCTGCCGGTGGCTCAACAAATTTTACAACAGCCACTGGAATAAAAAAAATCATTGCAGCCATTGCAGCAAATGAGCATCTGGAGCTCTATGACCGCAGTGTAAGTCAACATGAAGGTATCATTGATATCAAGCTAGAAAATCAAGTTGTGAAGATGGAAGATCAAATAATAGTTGAAGTAGAGAGAAGAATCTAGAAAATGACTCTTGACACTCAAACGGTGGCACAAGTTCAACCGGTTCTACCTATTCAAGCAATTAGTTGTGAAATTTGTGGGGGACCTCACTTCGCCATGCATTGTGTGGCGACTGCACAATAGGTAGAAGAGATTAATTTTCTGAAACAGAACAATCCTTACTCCAATACATATAATCCTGGATGGAAAAATCATCCAAATTTTTCCTAGAAGGACCAGCAATGAGATGCTCAGAAGCAAGCGCCCACCCAATATCAAACCCAACCACAACAACAACCTTACCAGCAACAGTCTCACAATCCCAACAACAATTTCAACAACAGGTTCCAAGAAAAGAAGATTGGGAATTTGCCATTTTAAAAATGGCGGCTCAAAGTTCACAATTTTAAGAGGAGACTAGAAGTAATCTGAGAAACACTGGTGCTTCAATCAAAAATCTGGAAGTGCAAATGAGTCAGATTGCTCAATAACTCGCGGGTTCGCAAACACCGGGGGCATTACCAAGTGCTACAGTTACAAATCCACGAGAGCATAATAACGTGAGTGTTGTAACCACAAGGAGTGGGAAAGCGAAATAAGTCCCTGAGAAAGATGATGACCAAGAAGACCATTTGCTTGAAGTTGAGTTGGAGTAAAAGAAAATAAGGTTGTGAGTGAAGAGATGGTGGTACCTAAACTGGTGGTTAAAGAAAAAGTTAGTGAATCAAACCCGGTTGTCAAACTCCCTTTCCCCACAAGAAATAAGAAGAAAGAGCAACATGAGAAGAACTTCAAGAAATTCTTGGAGATGTTCAAAAAACTTGAGATTAACATTGCGTTCTTGGAGGCACTTGAGCAAATGCCCTCTTATGCTAAATTTATGAAGGATATTATTTCAAAAAAGAGGAGCACTGACACTGACTCTATTGTACTAACCGAAACTTGTAGTGCAATTTTGCAGGGTATGAAGATTCCGGTAAAAAAGAAAGATTGAGGCTCGGTAACTATCCCTGCACTATCGGGGATAGATCTTTCAAAAAGGCCCTTATAGACTTGGGGGCAAGTGTCAGTCTCATGCCATTATCCATTTACAAGAGGTAGGGATTGGAAAAGTGCAAGATACCAGAATGACACTTCAATTTGCTGACCACTCTGTGAAGAGACCTTATGGAGTGGTGGAAGATGTTCTTGTGAAGATTGATAAGTTTGTATTTCTGGTGGACTTTGTCATCTTAGAAATGCCGGAAGATGAAGAGATACCGCTCATTCTCGGTAGACCATTTTTGGAGACCGGAAGATGTTTGATAGATAGAGAAGAGTACCCCCTTGCTTGTGTAAACCGTCATGTTAACCATAAGCCAAGCACTTCCTACCCTCGCTCAGCATGATTGTTGTAGTGAAAAATTTGTGCAAAAAGATAAGTTTGGGGTGGTAATCCTTAGAAGAAATTTTGAAAAAGGGGAGAGTGCAACAAAAAGAAAAGAAAAACTGTGTAGAAACATCCGCTTCTACCGAGAAAAAAAGAGAGAAAAGAAATGAAAAATAGAAATGAAGTATAAGCACTTGCCTAGATCAAAGACTCATGCATTAATGTGATACTCAAAAGAAAAAAAAATTGAGTGAAAAAGAGTCAAGTTGGACAACACCCCATAAAAGAATTTGTGCACAAAGAAAAACAACAACATGAATGTCGAGTTCTAAAACCTTTGTCATCCATTTTCTTGTCTACCCCCCACCATACCTAAGCCCCGTTACAACCCGGAAGACCTCTTAAAGTGTGTGAATTTGGTTTGTGTAGTTAACGTAGAATCTATTCAAAAATTAAGAGTTGATATTGTATACCTTGATATCATGAGTGCTAAACACCTTAACCTCGAGAGATTTGGTGAGTAGTGTGAAGAAGTTTGCAGGTGAAGGAACACTTTGATATGATAATGCAGTGGATAGTTCGAATGGATGAACCAGAAGCTTAATCGGCAAGGAAGAAGATAGGTTGTGAATAGCATCAACTGTGTTGTGGAAAGAAGAAAATCCATGGTTGACCTCTGCGTTGTCTCTTACATCACTTGAGGACAAGCAATGAGATACGTTTAGGGTTATGATCGGTCACCATTTACACTTAGTTTTCATCATCCATCCAACATTGAATCTTCAAGAATCGGTAACATTTTGTTCTTTATTTTAGTTGATTACTTAGGTTTATCGCATTTTATAAATTTTCATCATCCATCTCTTTTTGTCGCATTTTATGCGTTTCTGTGTAGTACTGTTTGGTTTCCAGGTCCAACAATAAGCTCGAAAGATGCGTACCGGAAGAATAGAAGTCAAGGCCATCATGCAAAGTGGAAAAAGACAAGAACATGAGGTTGACATGGGTGCCCGTGTCAGATGACACGGCCCGTGTTAGCATGTGCAGAAGACAGATGTTGGGATCAAGAATCCAGGGGGCTGACACGGGTGCCCGTGTCAGAAAGGGCTGAAGTTTTGTAATTTACAGAGAGCCAACACGGGCATCCGTGTCACCTGACACGGCCCGTGTTGGCAAATTTTCCCTATTTGCTGATTTTTAGTGTGTTGACCCCTGTGTACGTCCGGAGGGCAATCTTGGTATTTCGCGATGTTTTTAGTTGACTGGAAGCTATTTACTCTGGATTTTGGCATAGAGAGAGGGACTTTTTGATGGTATAAGAAAAGAGACAGAAAGGAGAAGCGAGCTTGCAAGGTGTTTAGAGGATAAGAGATCTTCAAGATCGGAAGAGATTGAAGATCAACCTTCATCAACAACAAATTGTAATGTCTCTAATTTGTAATTTACTGTCTTTGAATATTATGAGAAGCTAAACCCCCCAATGCTAGGGGGGTGTCCCTAAATTGCTACTGTATAAATACTTTTTCTATGTTATTATGATCATCGATGTTTTCTTTATTCAAATTATTATACAACATTCTTAATGCTTTATTTTATCGGACAAATGAAATTATGATCTCTGGTTAAGGTTTAGGTCGGACAAACCGCCTTATTGCTTGTTGTATAATAAAACTTCGATTTAATCACTTACATATTTCGTAACATCAATTTTAATAACTAAGGAATAAGGATTGAAATTGACTGTTAATGGTTTTTGGCTAAGGAATTAGAGAAAACAATTCTTGAGAATCGGTTTTGAATAATTACAACGTAGATGTTATATAATATGGAAGAAGTGTATTACAAAGCAATTCACACATTTGGCCCTAACATGCCTTCTCATATCGGTTAAACAGTTTTTGTATGCTTAATATAATTATTTCTTGTTCCTATTATTTTTGAAAACACTCATCAAACCCCCTATGATCTTTTGTTCAATATAATTATTATAAAGATTGGTACTTATCATGCAGTCCTCGAGATCGATATTCGGGATAACTCCCATTTTATTACTACATTGGTGTAAATAGTACACTTTCTATTTTACCGATCAAACACTCAAACCACATATCACAAGCATGAATCCTTGAGCCAAAACATCTTCGAAAGGAAGGAAAGAAGGCCAATTTTCCACACAATACCTTTTATGTAATGCCTTTTATGTCACAAATTTAGCGTTATGTTAAGCAATCGTAATTGGACTTATGTAGAAGTAACAAGTATTTGAGGTCGGGCAATAGAATTTTGGTGTTAATGCATGTTAGAGACATAGTATAATGGGCTATGCTCATGAAACATACCACACACAAAAAGAATATGCAAAACGTGTGGCCTAATCTCATCCATACTCATGTCAATTTTTCAATCAACTAGCATTAGGACTTTGAGATATTATAGGCCAAATGGAATGAATGAAGAAAGAAAGGGAATAAGATGAAGTGGGAGGGGAATGGATGAAAACAAATTGGTCAAGGGAGGACTTTTACCAAATTAATATCATCCATTCATTTTGGGAGATGGAATGTACATTCCATCAATCCCCTAAATCCAATGATATTAACTTGACAAAGTCAAATCAACCTTGACCAAGGCCCAACAACAAGAGTCAAACATCAACAAGTCATCACAATTGGTCAACAAATTTATTTTGCATTTAATCAAATTAAAATACTAAAATAGTGCATTTAAATTAAATATGGTTTGTCCAATTACAAAAATCTCATCAAAACACCAAAGAAATGGCCATGAGATTTATCATAGGTCAAACAAGGTCAAAGGACCTTGGAGAAAAAATTTCATAATTTTTGGACATTTAAAAATATTTTTAAACAATTAAAAACAAATGCAAAATGAATTGATTCATGAAAAATATTAATAATGATCCAAAAAATAATTTTAATTCAGAATATGAAAGAGAAAAATATTTGAAATTTTTTGGTGAAAGTCCCATATTTTTTGGATCAATTTTGAATTTAATATGAATTATTGAAAATAATGCAATTAAAATGAAAATTAAAATATCAGAAAAAACGTGGACCACTTGATCTCCCTCATTAATTGAGGTGGAATATCAAGTGGCCACTAGTGTGCATTCCATGGTACACACGAGTCAGCGTGCCACACACTTGGTAATCACAATGGACGCGTGAGATTAAAACAAAATAACTAGATCATGTGGCTGTGAGACATGCCAGCGCATGGCCGAAGCTGTAGCTCCTGTCTTCTTCTCCGGTGGACCTCACGGGACTGGTCCACCATCAACCATCACCAAAATTAGAAACAAGGACATGATTTCAAAGTAAAAATGGCATTGAGCTCGAATCTGACCTCAATTCACTCTAACTCCAAGTATATTGAGAGATACATGGAGTTGAAATTTGAGGTACATGAACTGAGTTTCTTCAATTTGGCCTCAAAGCAACTCAATCTTCTTGCCTACATTTCTAGGACTTCAGACAACCAAAGAATCAATAGAATTGAGCAAGAATTTAAGAAAATCGAAGAGATCAAAATTTCTGGAAAATACCTTCAATGGAGGTCTGGATTCAACTGATCTTGATCTTGCTTGTGCTTGATCTTACTCCACTTGCTTGCGGAAGAAGGATTGGATGCTTAAAAGGCTGTGGATTCCTGGAGATTTGAATTTCAAAATAGTGGAAATTCAACCTCAAATTCAAATAAATTTCTCAGGTTTATCCTTTGCAAAGTGAGGGTTTGAGATGGGGAATCAAAGCTGGCGCGAATGTGTGTTCATTGCTGAGCATATGAGGCTCTATTTATAGCTGAAACCATTGATATTTGCACACTTGAAATCACTTTCCAAATTTGGTCATTGATGATGTATGGGTGCATGGGTGCGTATAGGCCCATAAAATCATTGACATAAGTCCACAAATGAATGGTAGATAGTCTGAATTGAGCTTGGATTGCAAGACAAGTGTGCATTTGGATTTGAAGTTTGATCTTTGCCAAGTGATGTCACCATGTTCATGCCATGCGCATCCTATGCATTCCTTGTCAAAAATGAATGAATTTGAGCTCTTTGGAAAGGTGATATCAAGAGGAACAACTTTCATGTTCAACACTTTTTCATTTGGAGCTTGGAACTTGGAGAAATTTGAGGTGGAAGTTTGGAAATTTGTCACTTAACTTTTTATATGAGCTTCAAATGAGAAAAGTGTCTTCATCAAAGTTGTATCTCTCTCAAAGACCTTCAAAATTTTAACCAATTTCATGTCATTTGGATTTTAAATGATAATGTTATGCATTTTTGAAGTTTGGAAAAATCACTTGATTAATGGTATAAGTCAAAAGTGACCTATAATGTAACCTCATATCACATGCTCAAAAAAGTTGAATTAGCTCCCACTCCAAACATAAAAGTTGAAGTATACACATTTAAGTGTATTGTGCAACTTGGAAAGCTTTCATATCATAAAAATTGAGCAATTTATGGCCTTGGGAAGTTGACTTCCAAATTAGGGTTTAGACAAAATGACCTATAATGTTTCAATATAGAAAATGATTTTCCAAGCAAAACTAGCTCTAGGTCTCAACATGAAAGTTGTTTGGAATGTCATTTAGAGTAAGGTTTATCTTGGAATCATTTTCATATGGTGAAAATTGTAGGAGATAGGGTCTAGGGAGACCCAATTTTAATAAGATGAATCCATCTGGCCAACCACAATCAACCAACTTGCTAACTTCCAATTCTCTTGACTTTCTTGGCTCATGGTAGATAATGTATTCATAAGATGATGAATTTTTAAGTGTCCCTTGAGAAATTTGATCAATTGGTGAGATAGCTTGTTGGTGAAGTTACTCAAGGTACCTAGTCAAACTAGGGTTTCCGAGGCAAATCACCCTCAAACTCTTGAAGACAACTTGATCAATATAACATGTATAGAACATTGGGACTCATATATGATGTTCATAACCATTCTTGAATCAATTCTTGGTTATGCTCTTTGTTCATGAGGGTCTCAAACCCTAGATGTGAGCTTGATGAATCAATGGAGATCATGCCCTTCCTACAAAAGAGTTAGACAAATGCAAAGACATATTTTTGGTATTTGGTTAGTGAAATGATAAAATACAAGTATGATACAATCACAAAGTAATTGGTGATCTCTCCCAAAACAAACCCAATGAAGGAGGGGTAAGGAGGATACCAAGGTATGATCCCAATGCTAATGCTTATGATGAAATTGCATGGGGGATCTTAGGGTCAAAATTGGGGTCTTACAGATATCCATTATTTAAAAGTGATTTGAAAATCACTCAGTCCTATCTTAACTGGAAGGTCCACTTCACCAATAACTGTTTTGCGCGAACCGTCAAAGGCCTTGACGATTACTCCGCTATACCTCATAAGCACTCCTTGGTAAGATAGCTTCGACAAAGTTGACTTTGGAAGCATATTTAGTGATGAACCGGTGTCAACAAGCACATTTGACAAAGCATCCTCTTTGCAATTCATCGATATGTGCAAAGCCAAACTATGATTTCTTCCCTCCTGAGGGAGTTCTTCATCAAAGAAGCTAAGATTATTGCAAGAAGTGATGTTAGCCACAATATGATCGAATTTATCCACTATAACATCATGTTCTACAAAAGCTTTCTCTAGAACTCTCTGCAATGCTTCTCTGTGCGCTTCGGAATTCATGAGCAGAGGCAGCACTGAGATCTTTGAGGGGGTTTGGAGCAGCTGCTCTACCACATTAAACTCGCTTCTTTTAATTAACCGAAGTACCTCATCATCATCATCATTGGGTTTCAAGTTGATGAATTCACCAGACTTATCTTTTGAACAGCCAACTGGGCCTTCAACAAGCCCTTCCACTTTCTTACTTACAACTGCTTCTTCTTTATTCTTTGGGAACACCGGCCCAAACACTCGACCACTACGGGTCACCTTAGTAACATCAGCAATGCTTACCACTGAACTAGTCGTAGGTAACAGGACATCTTGACGATCCTTCATCATTGTAGCATTATAGTGATATGGCATAATTTTATCAGATGAATACGGGACTGGGCCCGCTAACCGTATTACCAACGGCGATACTGATCTTTGACTGTTGTTGTTACTAGAGTCATACTGATTCACCAACTTCTCAGGCTGCTTGAAAACAGGCACTATGACATTAACATCGTCATCTGTATGACGGGATTGAACAATTTGGATCATGCCTTCATCCATCAGTCGTTGGATGTCCTTTTTCACAACTTCGCAACCCCTCGGGTTAACACTACATACAACACAACCATCATGGTCGGCGCACGATCCTCGTAGGACACCATACCACTCTTCATCAACTTCTGAACCTCTTACTTAAGCGGATAACAATTTTTAATATCATGTCCGGGTGCTCCTTGATGAAAAGCACAACGGAGCTCAGGTTTATACCACCAAGGAAGTGGTTCTGGAATCTGTGGCGGGTTTCTTGGTTGGATCAGGTTCTTGAGAACCAAGGTTGTATCAGGTTCTTGAGAACCAAGAATCTGTTGTTGTAAGTGTTTGTTTGTTGTTGCGGTTGTTGTTCTTGACGTTGTTGTTGTTGAACTGGTGTTGTTTGTTGATTAGAAAATACCGGGATAATGGAAGATACTTGATGATGATGTTGACGGGATGTTGGATTCCTTCTGATCTGAGGCCTCCTCTGCCTCCCACTACTTATTGCATTCGTCTCACTGTCTTTCTTCTTACCGAAATTGCTACCATACCTCTTGCTTGTTGATGCCTCGTCTCTTGACAAATGTCCCTCTCAGACTCCTTCCTCAAGCCTCATCCCCATGCTTACCATTTTGGTAAAGTCACTAGGGGCACTTGAAATCATTCGTTCATAATAAAATGAACTCAGAGTTTTCAAGAAGATCTTTGTCATTTCTTTTTCCTCCAAAGGAGGAGTGATCTGGGCAGCCAACTCCCTCCATCGATGCGCATACTCTTTGAATGTCTCTTTGTCCTTTTGAGACATAGACCTCAACTGGTCTCTATCTGGCGCCATGTCCACATTATACTTATACTGCTTGACAAAAGCCTCCCCCAAGTCATTGAAAGTGCGAATGCTGGCACTGTCCAATCCCATGTACCAACGGAGCGCAGCGCCCGTCAGACTATCTTGGAAGTAGTGAATAAGCAATTGATCATTGTAGGTCTGAGTAGACATCTTGCGAGTAAACATCATAAGATGACTGAGCAGACAAGAGTTCCCGTTATACTTTTCAAAGTCAAGCACTTTGAACTTCACCAGGATCTTGACGTTGGGCACCAAACACAACTCGGAAGCACTCTTCCCAAACAGATCTTTACCTCTCAGTGTCTTCAATTCCTTGCGCAACTCAAGAAACTGATCTTTCATTTCATCCATTTTCTCATAGACATCCGGACCATTAGACGACTTGGAGTGATAAATGGTGTCCTCTACGCGGGGCAAAGTGTGCACAATGGGAGGTGGCACAGACATGACTGGGCTAGATTCCGACATGGAAGCAAAGGTAGGCGCAAAGCCTTCGGGCATGAAGTTTGACAGCATTCCCCACGACAATCCGGCAGGCAAAGTTGGCGCGAAGTGGGCGGCAGTAGCAGGCACGGTAGACGTAGCTACCTCTAAAATAACAGTCCTCGCAGGAGGAGTTGCAAGCATTGGAGAAGATTGACTCTAAGCGGAAAGAACTGCCTCCATCGTGGCAGTCAGGCGTGCGATCTCTTCTTTCAGCTTTATGTGCTCTTGCTCTAGGTGCTCCATGATTCTTAGATGATTGGCTCGGGTACTGTACCGATGAGTCAGCTTGACTAAAACACAGAAGAAACGCCAATCAGACATCTGGCTAAAACCTGCTTATGCAATTGATGCATCAGATGCAATGCTTGATTATTTTTATTTTCAAGGAACTTACTATATCATTTGCAAATATATATATATATATATATATATATATATATATATATATATATATATATATATATATATATATAAGTGGAAATTGCAACAATTTGATATGACCAAAAATCTCTTTTTATTTATATACATTGGAAGGATTACACTGAGTACAATTTCAGAAATCAAATGAAAAATACAAGAGAAAAGGAGACTAGTCATCCTAAGGATGCCTAACAACAATGTCAGAAGATCTAGTTGTAGGCGCGTACTTCCTTCAAATGCGACGGATCTCGGTCTCAAAAGAAGCCTTCATTTGAGTCTTCTTGAGGACAAGCTGATCAACAATCTTCTTCCAAGCAACATAAGGCTGAGGCATGCTAGAAGATGAAACCTATGGCTCTCTCTGTCTCTTCGTCACTCGGTCTTCAAGTAGCTCAATAAGTGCATCTTTATCCTTAGACTCCAACTGCAACCTTTCTTGCTTCCTTCTCAAATTACGGAAATGCTATTCCCACATGTCCTTCTCTTGCTTCATCTTGATGATCGCGTCTTCCAACTCCTCTATATCTTGGTTAGGGAGAGTTAAAGGCTCAACCACAACCATAGACATAGTTCTTTCACAAGGATAAGGCATCTTCAACTCCAAATCTCTCTTCTTCACCCAAAGAGTGTAAGCTTCCAAAGCTACACAATTGCACGGACCAAGCACGGATCTTCCTTTCCTATGCACATTATGCCAAGCATGCACAATCTTCTGCTTCAAATGTTGGGGCTCTTTACCCTCTTGATAGAAAAGACCTTCTAACAAAGTGTTATTAGGTTTGTCTCTGAAGGGGAACCCAAGTTGACGACGAGCCAAAGTAAGGTTATAGTTAATTCCTCCTTGTGTACCAATGAGAGGCACATTAGAGAATTCACCACAACTATCAATAATCTCCAAACTGCTCAAAGATGAATAATAGCAAACTACATCATCATTAGTGAGAGACATAAGTCTCTAACACCACTGTAGACATTGTTTGTTCTCCATAAAAGCAGGTGTCTGAGGCAAGTGCGAAATAAACCACTTGTACAGAAGAGGGACGCAACAGACAATCGTTCCACCACCTTTAGAATTCCTTGGATGCAAAGATAAATACATATCACCCAACAAAGTAGGCACACGATTCCCAATCAAGAAAAGTCTAATGGCGTTAACATCAACAAAACCGTCAATGTTAGGGAACAAAGCTAATCCATAAATGAGCAACAAAAGATAGCTTCCAAAGTGTCCACACTACCAGCTTGAGAAAAAGTAGTAGCTTCCTTGATGAGGAAATTAGATGACAACCCAAATAACCCTAATTTCTTCACCCAATGAGGCTCTATCTCAGACTTCTTCAAGTGAAGAGCTTCAGCAATAATATTAGATCGGGGAATCTCCTCCAATCCACTAAAAGGAACTCTACTAGAAACAAGTATCCCAAAAAGATGAGAATACTCCTCCAAGGTAGGCGTAAGCTAAAAATCTAGGAAAGTGAAACAACGGTAGAGAGGATCATAGAACAACACTAGTACATTCAAGAGTCCTTCAACCACATCAGCAGGCAAGATGGACAAAAGCTTCCCATGACGTTGTTTGAAGTCCAAGGGATCTAATACAAAAGATGCTAGCTTCCTTAACTCTTTCAACTCTGTACATCGGAAACAATACTTCTTAGTGTTCCTTCGTCCGCAGTCCATGGTCTGAAAATATTTGCAAATAATACCTCAGTTCCTTGAAATTTTTGTGTGATGAATGTTACGATGCGCATGAATGCATGATTGCAACAATCACAAATAAGGGATCACACACAGGGCAAACAAAGGTCAAGGGATGAATCAAGTCATTGTCAAGATCAATCATCTATTTTGGTGGATTATGGTTTACACCTTATCAACACCCAAGTTCCATTGATATTGACAAGACTTGATTGGATCATCCAAGAATCAAGGGTTTATTGCAAGTCACGAGCATGGAGTCTGGGTAAGAACCATCCTAAAGGAGTGAACTAAGGATAAATAACCTATAGATCATGTTCTAAAAAGTTCCCAGAGTCTTAATTCCATCTATCGGATATTACAGGTTAAGATGATTGACTCATCGACCCATAATATTCTCAACAGAAACTTGTCTGAATGTAGTATCGCGTAAAAACTGTTATCAAGTATACACTTGAACAATTTCCGCACTACGTCCTAAATAGGCCAAGAGGGGGTAAATGTTCTACGGTCCTCAACATCTCAGACCCAAATTAAAGATAGTAATGCCTAACCACAAATACTTGTGTGACATTTCCAAATCCAAAAGAGTCTCCATTGAGCGAATGGATCTCAAGCCAACTTGTTAAGGACTACTCCACACAAGTCGAACATGACTATACCATCCTCCTATCTTAATTGCACTCTAGTTCGGGTTAGAACTTATCTCACCACTCAGAGATCACCAAGCACAACAAGCATATTATATCACACATACATATATACAAACATCACATAAATACAAATATATGCATACAAAAAGTAGGTTGAACCCACTGGAGACTACTCCCCAGCAGAGTCGCCACTTAATTTCTATAGCAGCAAATTCATGATCATCAAGCTATCGATAAGCTAGAAATCAAATAACAAGAGTCGCCACCGTGCTTTTATTGTTTCCAAGGGAAAAGGGAAAAAGTACGAACAAAACCCAAGAGTAAAAAGTTTTCAATCAAAACTAATAAAAAGTCAGAGATTACAGGTAAGGGGGTTGGTTACAAAGAGGGAAGGTGTTAGCACCCAAAGTTTCCTAGGTACTCCTAGGGAGCCCTTTTTGTGTGCATATGTATTTTGTACAAAGTGATGTTTACAAACAAATAGAATGGGGGGATGAGAAAAAATTCATTAATTATCTTTTTGTGTCTGGCAAGACCTTTGGTCTTGTGCTTGCGTACCAACATAAAAATGAGGGATCAAAACCTCGTAGTTCGTGATACAAATTTCAAAGTGGATGCATTGCTTTTAACAAAATTTAAGTTTGAAAGGCACAAAGGCCTAAAAATGGTTTGCATGAGTTAGTTCTTTTTGGCTTTTTGAAAGTTAAGTCAAGTATAGTTAAGTTTATTTACAGGTTTGATTTAGAAAAGAAGTTTGAAAATGCAATGGCATAAGGCCAAAGTTTCTATCTTTTTGCAAAAGTGGTCAAAGTTTAGAACAAAATAAGTTCAATCAAAGAAGGTTTTGAAAAAGAAGGGAGATATTTTGAAATTAAAGAAATGCGGAGAAGATGAAGAGACTAATCCTATGTACAAAATTAAAAGTTTAGAGTTAAAAAGATCTGACCAAGTGGGTAGCAATCCAATAGACAAGAATGTCAATAGAAACCCATAATTCCCTTGGACTTTTAGAATCAAGCAACAAACAAATGCACAATTATATCATCTTGAAGAGAAAGGCATCAAATAAATATGGCCACATCCAAGCTTATCCATTTCATGATCTTCTTCAAGGTAGCCCATGTAACAGATGAATTCCATAAGTCACAGGTTCAAAATAACAGCATAGGAATGTTGCCTAAATTCTAGTTCCATTTATCCATGATCAAGCCAACAGTCCACACGAATTTTTTTTAGGGTTTTTGTACTTATTATGTACATTAATGGTCAAAGACCACACAAACAAACAAAGTATACACAAGCAAAATATATCACACAATATGGTCCAAATGGACAAAGTGAAAATTGCATTAAGATAAACAATTAGAATGATATGAACAATGGCAAATGTATAAAAGCTAGAATTAAATGACATTAAAGTAAAGGGTTTGAAATTAAAAGTTAGTAGTTAATAGGTTAGAAGTTAGTGTTTTTTTCTTTTTTTGCTTTTCATTCTTAGACATTCTTTGGAGAACACTCAACCCACTTATCACAAGCATGGATCCTTGAACCAAGACATCTTCCAAAGGAAGGAAAAAAGGCCAAGTTTCCACATAATACCATGAAAGAGGGGATACTTACAATCTCACTAACTAGAATGATATGCCTTTTATGACACAAATCTAGCGCTATGTTAAGCAATCGTAATTGGACTTATGTAGAAGTCATAACTATTTGTAGTCGGACAATAGAATTTTGGTGTTAATGCATGTTAGAGACATAGTATTAGGAACTATGCTCATGAAACATACCACACACCAAAAGAATATGCGAAAGGTGTGGCCTAATCTCATCCATACTCATGTTAATTTTTCAATCAACTAGCTTTAGGACTTTGAGATATCATAGGCCAAATGAGATGAATGCATAAAGAAGGGGGATGAGATGAAGAGAGAGGGGAATAGAAGAAATCTCAAATTGATCAAAGGAGGACTTTTACCAAATTAATATCATTCATTCATTTTGGGAGATGGAATGTACATTCCATCAATCCCCTAAATCCAATGATATTAATTTGACAAAGTCAAATCAGCCTTGACCAAGGCCCAACAACAAGAGTCAAACACAAACAAGTCATCACAATTAGTTAACAAAATTATTTGGCATTTATTCCAATTAAAAATACTAAAATAATACATTTAAATTAAATATGGTTTGTCAAATTCCTAAAACCTCATCAAAACACCAAATAAATGGCCATGAGATTTACCATAGGTCAAAGGACCTTGAAGAAAAAATTTCAGAATTTTAAAAGACTGAAAAGTATTTTTAAACAATTAAAAACAAATGAAAAGTCAATTAAATCATGAAAAATATTAATAATGATCCAAAAAATTATTTTAATTCAGAGGAAATTTTTGGTGAAACTCTCATATTTTTTGGATCAATATTAAAATTAATATGAATTAATGAAAATCAAAGGAATAAAAATAAAAATCAAAAAATCAAAAAAATGTGGACCACTTGATCTGCCTCATTAATTGAGGCGGCAGATCAAGTGGTGAGAAATGTGCGTTCCATGGTACACGCTAGTCAGCGTGCCACACACTTGGTCATCACAAGCAACATTCCTGATTAAAACAATATGAACCAATCTGATGGCTCAAGACCATGGCACATCATTGCCGGAGCAAAGCGCCAGTCGTCTTCTCAGGCGACCTTGGCCGGACTGGTCCATTCATCACCACATCATAAATGAAAAAGGAGGACATGATCTGAAAGGAAAAATGGTGTAGATCACGAATATCACCTCAATTTTAACTAACTCCTCATATATAGAAAGATATGAGAGTTGAATTTTGAGGTTGTCAACCGAGTTGCTTCGATTTGACCTCTAAGCAACTCAATCTTCTTGCCTACATTGGTAGGACTTCAGACAACCAAAGAATCAAGAGAATTGAGCAAGATTGAGAGAGAATCGAAGAGATGAAATTTTCTGGAAAATACCTTCAATGTAGGTCTGGATTCAACTGTTCTTGCCTTGGCTCATGCTTGATCTCACTCAGAATGCTTGTAGAAGTAGAATGAAATGCACAAAAGGTCTTGGATCCCTGGAGTTTTGAATCTCAAAACGGTGAGATTCAAACTAAATTTCAAGATGAAATTCTCAGGATTATCCTCTCAAATGGAAGGGTTAGGGGTTTAGGATCAAAGCTGGCACGACTGTGTTGAATTCCGATGCTAGAGGTCTCGATTTATAGTTGTAGCTCATGATATTTGCACCTTCCAAATCACTTTCCAAAATTGGAATTGATGATGCATGGGTGCATGGGAGTGTACAGGCACATGAGATCATTGCTTTAGGTCCACAAATGAGTGTAAGAGAGTCTGAAATCAACTTCGATTGCAAGGCAAGTGTGTGTGAAGATTTGAAGTTTGATCTTTGCCAAATGGATGAACTTGGACTTTTTGGAAAGGTTAGATCAAAAGGAACAACTTTCATGTTCATTACTTTTCCAATTGAAGCTTGGATCATGATGAATTTTGAGGTGGAAGTTTGGAAATTTCAACATGTTGAAATTTTTTCTAAGTGTCAAGTCATATATCTCAATATTCCACCTTGCTTAACTTTTTATGTGAGCTTCAAATGAGAAACATATCTTCATAAATGTTGTATCTCTTTCAAATACCTTCAAACTGGTCACCAATTTCATGTCATTTGGATTTGAAATGATAGAGTTATGCATTTTTGAAGTTTGGAAAAATCACTTGTTCAATGGTATAGGTCAAAAGTGACCTATAATGTAGCCTCATATCACATGCTTATAAAAGTTGAATTAGCTCTCACTCCAAACATAAAAGTTGAAGTATACATCTTGAATTTTATTTTGCAACTTGGAAATATTTCATCTCATAAAAATTGAGCAAGTTATAGCCTTGGGAAGTTAACTTTCAAATTAGGGTTTAGACAAAATGACCTATAATGTTTCAATATAGAAAATGATTTTTTAAGAAAAACTAGCTCTAGGCCTCAATATGAAAGTTGTTTGGAATGTCATTTAGAGTAACTTTTCTCTAGGAATCATTTTCATATGGTGAAAAATTTAGGAGATAGGGTCTAGGGAGACCTAGTTTTGATTAGATGAATTCATCTAGCCAACCACCATCAACCAATTTGCTAATCTTCAATTCTCTTGACTTTCTAGGCTCATGGTAAATCATATATTCATAAGATGATGAATTTTGAAGTGTCCCTTGAGAAATTTGATCAATTGCTGAGATAGCTTAGTGGAGAAGTTACTCAAGATACCCAGTCAAACTGGGGTTTTCAAGGCAAGTCACCCTCAAACTCTTGAAGAAAACTTGATCAATATAACATGTAGTGTAGCGGGGTATTCGTTACCTTTAGATTTATTGATTAAATCAAAAGTAAATCATACAATTCGAGTCGCCACCGCACTTTTATTTATCCAAAGGAAAGGTTAGAAAGCGAACAAAAACCGAGAAGTTTTATCAAATCAAAAATTAATAAAAATGTCAGAGATCTGGGTAAGGGGGTTGGTTATACAATGGGAAGGTTTTAAGCACCCAAAACATCCTTAGTACTCTAAGGGAGCCCTTTTCACCAATGTTGTAAGGTAGGTTGGTATTTATGTAAATATTTGTGCAAACATGATTGGGGAGATGAGAAAAGAATATACAAGTTATTTTCAATTTTATGTTGGAATGGATAAACCCATTGCCTACGTACCATCTTAAAAAAGATTAGGATCGAAACCTCGTAGTTCGGGGTAAAAATCTCAAAAGAAGTTGGTGAATTGATTGGTCAAAAACCTTAAGGTCTTTTGTTATCAAAGGGAGAAAACTCAACCTAAAACCACAAATCCACCATGTGAGGAGAGCTTCAACATGCTAGTGAGGGGTTAATCCTATAATAAGCATGGAAGACTTATAGTCCATCACTAAGGATACAGGTGAGTATTATATCAACCTCTAGGATAACTCAAACCTACTAGCTAATGTTTATGAAAAGCTTTAACACAAATGGTCATTGGAACCACAAAACAATTGAGTGAGTTGCATTTACAAATGAAAAGTATTCATAAAATAAGGTCAAAGTTTACTTAGAATTCAATTCAAAATAAGTGTTATGAAAAGAGTTTGAAAAATCAAAGGCATAGTGCCTAGGTTTCTAATTTTGAAAACAATGTTAATGTTTGCACAAACGTTTGGCTTGGGTTAGAGTGGGGAGAAGAAGAGAATGGCTAGGTCCTAAACATGCAAGGATGAGGGAAGACAAATAAAACCATACTGGAGTTCCCCTCTTGAGATCATAAAGATGATCCAAGTTGCTCCCTTCCTTTGAATTTAGCAATCAATAATCAAATAACTCAAGCAATCAAACAAATATCAATCAAGCTCCTAGGAATCTTCCGATTGGCTTTTGTATCTCTCACTTTGGATGCTCATGACAATGGTTCTTCTACTTGGCTAAAGTTTAGGATCCATAGCACACAAGAACACACAAATCAAAAAGTTCCACAATGCAAAAGGAAGAATGGACAAGAGTGAATTTAGAATTAGGTCCTTTCAATGTCTTTTTAAAGATTAAGCATTCTAAAGTCATGAGGCCTAGTTGCTCTTTGACATTTTTAGCATTCTAAAGGCATGAGGCCTAGTTGTTCTTCAAACTCCATTAGCATAGGTAAGGTCCTAAAATCTAAGTCCTTTCTCCATTTGCATTGGGTTCACACAAACAAAACAAAACAAGCACAATAGTATATATACAATAATGTGCTCAAGTGAGCAAAAGGCAAATTGCATAAGCATAAACATGAACTCAAGTGAGCAAAGGGCAGAGACAAATGAATTAATGTACAAGAACTTAAATTGCATTAAAGTGAATTGCAAGAATTAAATGCTTGAATTAAAAGTTAGTGATTAGTAGTTAATGTTAGTGTGCCATAAGGCAATTTAGCGCTATGTTAAGCAATCTTAAGTGGACTAATGTAGTAGACACACATATATGAGGTCGGTCAATAAAACTATAGGCAACAAACACAAGTTAGAGACCATGACTAGTAAGCCAAGCTCCTACAACTTGTCATGCCAAAAGAAAAGAAGGAATGACCTTGTATTGATTTAGGTTTTTTGCTTGACCAAGAAGCACCCTATCCTTAATGCAAATCAATTCACTTGATCTTTGATCAAGATGAATTTGATTTGAATCAAGGAAGGTTAAGCCTCTCATATGTCAAGGCTAACCACCAATCATTAACTCATTGGTCAAAAAGAAAATAGAAGAAGAAGAAGAAGAAATGGAATGTACATAATTGAAATTCAAATGACATAAGCAAAATACATTGACCAAAAATGAATGGAATCAACATCAATCAATGGTAAACAGAAGTGAGATGAAGCTTAGAAGTCAAGAAACAATAAAAATATTTTTGGTATTTTTGGAATTAAAATAATACTTGAATTAAAATAAACAAATAAAGGTCAAACTTCAAATCCAATTCAAATCAACTTGGAAAAGTCCAATTATATCATCATAAGTTTAACATGGTCAAACAAGGTTTGAAAAATTTTTCATCATTTTTTGAAACCAGAAACTAATTTTAAACAATTAAAAATGAAGAGAAAATAACATAATTGAACTAAAATCTCAAATAAATATCAAATCAATTAAGAAATTGATGAGAATATTTTTCATAGATTCATCATCATTCAAAGATGTTAAGAAAATATTTTTGGCATTTTTGAATATTGGAAACTATTTTAAATGAATTAAAAATAACCAGAAAAGAGAAAATTCGGAAAAAATATTAAATGGACTCATAAGAAATATTAAAAATCGTTTTTAGAAAATAAAATTAAAAAGGGAAATAATGCAATTGGTCCCATATTTTTTGGATTAAAAATGAAGAAGTTATGAATTTTTGAAATAAAATGGAATTAAAGAAAATAGAATGGAAAATCAGAAAATAGGAGAAACAAGGAGCGTCTGATCAAGGTCTCATTAATTGACGTGGTGCATCAGATGGTTGAGAGATGCGCACGCATGGTAGACCAATGTCAAAAGGGAAACACATGGCATTAATGAAAGTCATAACATTCAAAGGCCGGGATTAAATCTGGAAACAACATCCAATGGTCCAGAACTCATCCACGTGGGGACGGTGGTGGAAACCACCATCTTCTCCGGCGAGACTCACCGTTCCGGCCAAGATTTGCAGGTTTTAAAATGTTCACCAAAATGCATGATCTATATATCTTTAGAAAGCTGGGGTGATGTACATCACCCCTGTGCCATTGGTTTCCACTCAAGATCTCTATAGAGAGAGAAATCTGAGATAGAAATTAAATGCACAGATCAATTGCCTCTCACATGAGGACTTCAGAGATACCAACAAACACAAGAAATGATCAATATCCAAGGTGTTTCGAATCAAAACAGTTAGAGGGAAAACCTTTGAAGAGCAGCTTTTAAACACTTGATCTACTCCGATTCTTTGATGTAGTTTGTTCTTGAGGTTGCAAGGAAGCACGGTTTAGGAATTGAAGTTCAATGATCAACCAATGAAGTTGAAAATTGAACTTGAAAATTGAAAGAGAAAAGCAAAATTCCTTTTAATGGAGGTTGGGATTTTACTTCTGCAGCAATTCAGGCACCTTCAGGTTGGATTTTAAAGAGGAATTGAGCTTCTATTTATAGCCAAGCATGCTGCAAGCAATGAAATATTCATGTGCATGTGAAGTTGGGTCCTCCATGCATGGGCCTGTACAGGTGCATGGGAGGCCCAAACTTGATTGGTTATGCATGCTGATGATGAAACAAATGATTTTGGACGTGTACATGGCAAGGCAATGTGGTGTGCAAGAAATTTAATCATGTTATGCATAATTGAACACAAATCTTCTCCTCTTCGAAAATACCATTTGCCAAATTGAAACATAGGAATGTGGGTAATGGTTAGAGAGGTCTTGACATGAGGAACAAATGTTATGTTGAACAAAAATCCATTTGGTGTTGGGAAATTTATGAAAACAGGCCATGAAGTTCAAGGTACAAAACATGTGTATAGAAATTTTGCCAAAATGGACCAACTTCAAGCCCTTCTGTTTCAATGATGAAAGCCTTAAATGGAAAAACCTTCAACATTAAAGTTGTAGATCTTTTCAAGATGATCAATTTGGAATTAAATTTTTGCATCATTTATATTTTTGATGAGAAAGTTATGGGTACTTGAAGTTGGACTTTTTCACATTTCAATGGCTTTGGTCCAAAGTGACCTATAATGTTTTGTATTATCACATGTGTTTATTTTAGGATTATGAAATTTTGTCCAACATAAAAATTGAATTAGACATCTTAAAATTTCCAATGCATTTTATCCCACCTCAAAATCATAAAAAATGAAGGAGTTAGGTCCTTGGGAAGTTGACCCAAAATTAGGGTTTCAGTCAAAATGACCTATAATGTTTTGAGATGAATGATGACCTTCCAAGCTTCAAATCAATTTTTGATGAACATGAAAGTTGTTCATATGTTTCTTAAGAACATTTTTTTATCTTGGGGTCATCTTCATTTGACAAACACATCAAAAGTTAGGTCTCAGTGGATTTCAAAATAGTCAGATGAATTAACTGATCAACTTCTCAAGCCCAAACTTCAAATCTTAATGAATTGATGATTGAGGATACTCACATAAGCTCAAATATGCATGAAATGATGAATGAAATAACTTACCTTGATTGTATTTGATCATGGGTTGAGGTTGCTTCATGAGCAAGGCACAATTGAAGCATAGTGAAATTAGGGTTTCCTTGGTAAACAATCCTCAAGCCCTTTGGTTTATCTTGATCAAATTGACAAATTTAGATACTTGGGAAGCATATATGATGATTTAGAGCTTTGGGAACCATTGTCATGCTTGCTTTCAACTTCATCTGGCCACATCAATGAGCATAGGGGCCTCCTAGGAGCCTTGGATCATATGATTGCTCAAGCTTCAAAACAAAACAAGTTAGTGACATATTTTTGTGCTTTTGGTTAGTAAATAAAATAAGAAAAGAAATAATATACAATTCAAGCATGCTTGGTGGTCTCAAACCAACTCACACAAGTCCCAACCTAAGGGTAAGGAACCAAGATGCTATGATCCTTGGGGCAAATGCAATGAACAATGTTATGATGCCATGAGGGATCTTAGGGTCAAAGTTAGGGTCTTACAGATGCCCCTATTTAATGTCATTCTAGACGGAGAAGTGAAGGTTAAAATCTTCGTCTCGACGAGGTAGAATGGGCTTAAATAATAACAAAGAGACGAATTTTGGTCCCTAAGAGACCTCATGATGCAAATGTATATATGCAAAAGGTAATACTCTGTGGGGATATATGTCCACAAAGTAAAAAGAAACCAGGAGAAACTGAGAATCCATAGGGGTAATGTAGCGGGGTATTCGTTACCATTAGAGATATTGACTAAATCCAAGGTAAATCATACAAGTCGAGTCGCCACCGCACTTCTATTTATCCAAGGGAATGGTTAGAAAGCGAACAAAAACCTAATAGTTTTAAAAAAAACTAGTAAAAGAAACAGAGATCTGGGTAAGGGGGTTGGTTATGCAATGGGAAGGTGTTAGGCACCCAAAACATCCTAGGTACTCCTAGGGAGCCCTTTTCATATTTGTTGTAAGGTTGGTATTTTGTGAAAGTTTATTTGAGCAAACATGATTGAAGAGATGAGAAGAGAATGTACAAGTTATTTACATTTGTGTTTGAATGGATAAACCCATTGCCTACGTACCATCTTATAAAAGGATTAGGATCAAAACCTCGTAGTTCGGGGTAAAAATCTCAAAACAAGTTGGTGAATTGATTGATCAGAAAGCCTTAAGGTCTTTTGTTATCAAAGGGAGAAAACTCAACCAAACCACAAATCCACCATGTGAGGATAGCTTCAACATGCTAGTGAGGGGTTAACCCTATAATAAGCATGGAAGACTCATTGTCCATCACTAAGGATATAGGTGAGTATTACATCTACCACAAGGATAACTCAAACCTAATAGCTAAAGGTTATGCAAAAGTTTTGATTAAGAGAGTGGCCATTGAAACCACAAAAAATATATTTGAATGGGTTGTATTTACCAATGAAAAGTATTTACAAAATGGTCAAAGTTGACTTGAAGATTCAATTCAAAATAAGTGTTATGAAAAGAAAGTTTGAAAATCAAAAACATAAGTCTTAGGTTTTTAATGTTAGAAAACAATAGTTAAATGTTTGCACAAAAGGTTTTGGCTTAGGTTAGAGCGGAGAGAAGAAGAAGAAGGGGCTAAGTCCTAAGTAAAACAAAAAGAGAAGGGATGAAGAATCAAAACCACAATGGAGTCCCTCTCTTGAGATCATATTGATGATCCAAGTAGCTCCGATCCTTTGGAATAAGCAAGCACAAGGCATAAGCAATCAAACAAGTCTCATAAGAGATCCTCAAGGTGTCTTGTATCTTCCACTTGGATGAACATGGAAATGGTTCTCCAATTAAGCTCATAGAATCCATAGTCACAAAAGCACACACATCAAAAGTTTCATGGAATAAAATAAGAATGGACAAGAGTGAGTTTAGAGATTTGGTCCTTCTAATCCATCTTCATCATTAAGATCCTTTTACTCCAATTTTGCCTAAGGAAGGTCCTAGAATCTAAGTCCAATTCTCCATTTCTTTGCATAGGGGAAGTCCTAGAAACTAAGTCCATTTCTTTGCATTAGGTCCACAACAATCAAAACAAAAACACAAGCCCAATAATATATACACAATTATGTGCTCAAGTGAGCAAAAAGCAAATGGCATTAACATAAACATGTGCTCAAGTGAGCAAAGAGAAAAGCAAATGGATAATATGTGCAAGAAAAGTAAATTGCATAAAAAGTAAATTGCATAAGGTAAATGTTAATTGTTAATGGTTAGTGTTAGTAGTTAGTGTGCCATAAGGCAAATTTAGCGCTATGTTAAGCAATCGTAGTTGGACTTATGTAGATGTCACAACTATCTGAGGCCGGTCAATAATAATGTAGGCAACAAACACAAGTTAGGAGTCTTGATTAGTGAACCAAGTCCCAACAACTTGCCATACCAAAAAGAAGAAGAGAAATGATCTTGTATTGGTTTAAGCCTTTTGCATGATTTAGAAGATAACCTATCCTTAATGCAAAGCCATTCACTTGATTAATTGATCAAGATGAATTAGATTTGAATCAAAGAAGATTAAATCTCCCTAACCAATGCTAACTTATCAACCTTCAACTCATTGATCAAAGGGAAAGAAGTAGTAGAAGAAGAAAGAGAAGATGGATAAGAGAAATGAAAATGATAAAAATTAAAGTGCATTAAATGAAATACAATGTACCAATCCTCATATGTTGACCAATAACATTGAAAGTCAAGGTCAAACAATCAAAATCAGAAGTGAGATGAAGATTGGGAGTCAAGAAATGAATAAACTATTTTTGGCATTTTTTTAATATTTAAAATAAACTTGAATTAAAATAAAAGAAAAGGTCAAACTTCAAAATTACTTCAAATCAACCTTGAAGGGTCCAAGTAATTTATCCTAAGTTCAACAAGGTCAAACAAAGTTTGACAAAAAATTTCAGCATTTTTAAAAGTCAGAAACTATTTTTAATCAATTAAAAATGAATAAAAATAACCTAATTGAACTAAAATCTCAAATAAATCTCAAATCAATTCAAAAATTGATGAGAATATTTTTCATAGATCCATCATCATTCAAATAGGTTAGGAAAATATTTTTGTATTTTTTGAATATCAAAAACTATTTAAAATGAATTAAAAATAACCAGAAAAGAGAAAATTCACAAAAAATATCAAATGACAAAATAAAAATATTAAAAATCAGAAATAGAAACTAGAATTTATTTGGGAAATAATGCAATTGGTCCCATAATTTTTGGATTAAAAATGAAAGAGATATTAATTTTTGAAATAAAATGGAATTAAAGAAATTAAAAACATAAATTAAAAAATGCAAAAAGCGGAGATAGAATCAGAGTTTCAGACAGATACTCTTTAATACTGTCGAAAGCTTTTTAGAAATCCTTGGTCCAATCATGAGACTGATCTTTCCGGGGGAGCTTGAATATTGGCGCACATGTGGCAGTCATGTGAGATATGAGTCTGGAAATATAATTCAAGCGGCCAAGAAAACCTCGGACTTGTTTCTCAGTTTTGGGCGCAGGCATCTCTTGTATTGCTTTGACCTTTGCAGGATCAACCTCAATACCTCTTTCACTAACAATGAAGCCCAATAATTTGCCAGAACGGACTCCAAATGTACACTTGTTGGGATTCAGACGAAGCTTGTACTTCCTCAAACGCTGAAAAAGTTTCAACAAGTGCTCTATATGTTCAACTTCCGTTCTCGACTTAGCAATCATATCGTCAACATACACCTCGATCTCCTTGTGCATCATATCATGAAACAAGGTGGTCATAGCTCGTTGATACGTGGCTCTGGTGTTCTTCAAACCGAAGGGCATCACTCGATAACAGAATGTTCCCCAAGGTGTGATGAATGTTGTCTTCTCCATATCCTCGGGTGCCATCTTGATCTGGTTATATCCAGAAAATCCATCCATAAATGAGAAGACATTGAATTTAGTTGTATTGTCTACCAACATATCAATATGTGGTAGAGGGAAATCGTCTTTCGGACTAGCTTTATTCAAGTCTCTGTAGTCCATGCACATCCGGACTTTTCCATCTTTCTTTGGCACGGGCACAATATTGGCCACCCATTGAGGATATGTTGAAGTCACCAGACACCCCGCATCAATTTGCTCTTGAACTTCCTCTTTGATTTTCACTGCCATATCAGGATGAGTTCTTCTGAGCTTCTGCTTCACAGGCACGCACTCAGGTTTCAAAGGTAGGAAATGTTGCAAAATATCAGTATCTAGACCTGGCATGTCTTCATACGACCAAGCGAAGACGTCAACATATTCTCGTAGCAATTCAATCAACCCCTTCTTAACAGATTCTTCAAGGAGTGCCCCAATCTTCACTTCACGAACACAATCCTCAGACCCCAAGTTGTCTGTTTCCAGATTCTCGAGATGCGGCTGAATGATCTTCTCTTCATGCTTAAGTAGACGGGTAATCTCGTCAGGAATCTCTTCAATATCATCTTCTTCCTCTTCAAATACAGGGAACTCAAAATTGGGAGATGGTGTTGGATCATTATGTTCAATGGGTTTGACCAACCTGCATAATGATTTTGGATATGAAAAGCTTTTAGAAATCAAACAAGGCAATCATTATGCAGATGAAAAGATTGATTTTATTTTGTTTTCAGGGTTTTATGTGATCACCAATTTCATGGAAAAAGCGAAAAGGGAAAATAATTGGAAAAACAAACATTTAACATGAATTTATTGAATGAAAATATCATTGCATTTATGCGTCAACAATGTCATCACTCCTCCTTTTGGCATGGGAGAAGGGTTTTTAAACAAAGTGATCATTACGTTGACTTATGGATAACTGTAGGAATATCCACAGCGACCCAATTGTTGTAGACCCCTCCAGGGATAATGAAATTGCCAAAATCCTCTGTATCTTCTTCCAAGACAGCAACAGCTTCTTCATCTTGACCAGTGTGGATGAAACCTCCACTCTTGAACAGCCCTTTCTCGTTGAATACCCCAGAAGAAAAGCCTATGCCAGCCCGAGACTTGTTTTCTTCTAGCTCAATCATTTTTCCTAGGCCAGCAATTGCACCACACTCAATGGCCAACTTTGCATCTCTATAGGAAGCAAATGAAGGAGCTCTCTTCTCAATAGGCTCAGCAATAGATAAAGCTTGGAAAGGAGTTCCAACTTCATCCTCAGCATCTATATATGAGAAGGAAGACAAGTGGCTAACAAGGAAAGCCTTTTCTCCCCCTACCACCACCAGCTTCTTATTTTTCACAAATTTCAGTTTCTGGTGTAGGGTGGATGTCACGGCGCCTGCCTCGTGAATCCATGGTCTGCCTAAGAGACAACTATACGATGGGTGGATATCCATAACCTGGAAGGTAATCTGGAAATCACTCGGTCCGATATTAACTAGGAGATCAACTTCCCCAATCACTGTTTTACGCGACCCATCGAAAGCTTTCACAACGATTCCACTCTGCCTCATGGGAGGCCCTTGATAAGACAGTTTTGAGAGAGTGGTTTTTGGAAATACATTCAATGATGACCCAGTTGTCCACCATCACATTGGACATGGCGTCGTCTCTGTAATTCATAGATATGTGTAAAGCCAAGTTGTGGTCTCTTCCCTCCTCAGGGAGGTCAGAGTCACAGAAACTCAAATTGTTACAAGCAGTAATGTTTGCAACAATGCTATCGAACTGTTCTATTGTGACATCATGATCTACATATGCCACATCCAAAACCTTCTGCAGTGCCTCTCTATGTGGTTCTGAATTCAAAAGCAAAGATAATACTGATATTTTGGATGGCGTTTGTAGAAGCTGGTCTACAACATTGTACTCACTTCTCTTGATGAGCCTCAGTATCTCATCACAATCTTCTTTCATATTGCCACTCGGGCCAACAGAAGTAGGAGTTATCAATGTAGAGGAGGACCTAGCAACAGGTGCCGGATTCAGAGAGTTCACAGCATTCCCAATCGGGCGTTCAACAAAATCAGCATTAGCCTGGGGCTTAGGAGGTGCTGAAAATACACGACCACTGCGGGTCAAACCACTAACATCTGCGATATTAACAACAAAGGAAGATGGCAAGGACACCTCTTTCCCATCTTCTACAGCAACAGCGTTGTAACGGAAGGGAATTGCTTTTTCGGAAGGATACGGCACCGGACCAGCAGGCTTAATGATAAGAACAGGAGAGGCCTTTTGCTCGCTACCATCATACTTGATGATAACAGGCTCGGGCATCCGGAATACTGGGGAAATCACATTGACTTCAGGCTCATCTTTGTCAACATTCCTATTCTGAAGGATCTCAATGACTCCTTCATCCAGCATTTCCTGAATATCCTTGCGTACCTGGCGACAACCCAATCGGTTAACAGGGCATATTCGGCATCTATCATGGTCGTGCTCATAATGACTGTACTCGCATAACAACCGATGCATCTCAACAAGAGACTGTCGAATATGGCTGGCATACTTGACTTTGTACTTGCCAGGGCAGCCCTGGACCATGTTGACAGATTTCCCATGCTCGGGCAATGGGTTCTTCTTTACGTTAGGACCTACGTCCTTAAAACACAGAATGCCACACCTCACAAGGTCTTGAACCTTGGTCTTCAAAGGGTAACAATTCTCCACGTCGTGGCCGGGAGCACCAGAATGATAAACACAATGCAATTCGGGCTTATACCACCACTGAGGGTTAGCAGGTATAGCCGGTGGGTCTCTCGGAGTAATCAACTTCCTCTCTATCAAAGAGGGATATAACTCTGCGTACGTCATTGGAATAGGGTCAAAAGTGACCTTTTTCCTTTCGTAACTCATGCTGGTTTGATTACTGTTTCGAGGCTGGTAGGCCTGCTGTTGCGGACGGTGCTGTTGTTGTTGATATTGCGGATGTGGTTGCTGATTGTTGTTATGTTGCTGATAATGTTGATTATCTCAGAAAACAGGTGCTATATGAGCCACCTGATGCTGGTTACCGGCGGGACGCACGGTCTTTCTCCTCACAGAGGGTCTTCTAGGTTTCATATGGGAGGTCACAGCATGTGCCTCTCCATCTTTCTTCTTTGCAAACGTCCCATAACGTTTGGCAGAAGAGCCTTCTTCTTTGGTTAGACGTCCTTCTCTAACCCCTTCTTCTAGACGCATCCCCATATTCACCATCTCGGTGAAGTCAGAAGGAGCACTAGCAACCGTCCGCTCATAATAGAATGAACTCAAGGTCTTTAGAAAGATCTTGGTCATTTCCTTCTCTTCTAGCGGAGGTACGATCTACGCTGCCAACTCTCGCCACCTCTGGGCGTATTCTTTAAATGTTTCCTTATCCTTCTGGGACATGGCCCTCAATTGATCCCTATCGGGAGCCATATCCACATTATACTTGTACTGCTTGACGAAGGCCTCACCAAGGTCGTTGAAGGATCGAATGTTCGCACTGTCCAGACCCATGTACCACCGTAGAGCGGCACCGTACAAGCTGTCCTGAAAGTAGTGGATGAGTAACTGATCGTTGTCGGTCTGAGTTGACATTTTCCTGGCATACATGACCAGGTGGCTGAGAGGGCAGGTATTTCCCTTGTATTTTTCAAAGTCAGGGACCTTGAATTTCACGGGGATCTTCACATTGGGAACCAAGCACAGTTCGGCAGCAGACTTGCCGAAAAGATCCTTTCCTCGAAGAGTTTTCAATTCCTTGCGAAGCTCAAGAAATTGGTCGTTCATAGCGTCCATCTTCTCATAGACATCTGGGCCTTCAGACGGCTCAGAATGATAGATGGTGTCGTCTACCCTGGGCATGGTATGCACGACAAGAGGAGGAACAGCAAGGACCGGGCTAGACGCCGACATAGAAGCAAAAGTTGGAACAGGACCCTCAGGCATGAAATTGGGAGGTATCCCCCACGGGAATCCGGCTGGCATGGCTGCTGGAGCAAAATATGCACTGGCTGCAGGCACGGTTGAGGAAACAATCTCAGAGATGACTGTCCTCTGGGGAGGAGTTGAAGGCGTCGGAGAAGACTGGCTCTGGGCAGCCAAGAATGATTCCATCAAAGCGCTTAATCTGGCCACTTCCTCTTTGAGTTCACGGTTCTCTTGCTCTAGATGATCCATCAATCTTGAAATGTTGGCTCTAGTGTAGTACCGATGAGTCAGCTTGTCTTCAAAATAAATGAAGAACATAGAGTTAGACCACAGGACAAGAAGCCGGGAACAAAACCTGCTTATGCACATGATGCATGTAATGCTTGTGCACATGATTTGTTTTTTATTTCAAAGGAACTTTTAGGGTTTTATTCGCAAATTTTGGAAATATTAAACATTTATTACGTATGGAAATATCTCATCAAATAATATCAGGGAAAAGAAGTACAGCATTGTCAATCATATACAAGAGAAAAGGAAAATAATCATCCTATGGATCCCTAGAAACAATCATCTAAAGCTCGGGACACAGGAAGATAGGATGCGCGAAGCCTCTTCACCTCCCTCTTGTAGGCTGCCTCCATATCTGCTTTCTCCTTGGCGAGTCGATCATACTTCCTCTTCCAAAACTTGGAAGACTGAGGAAGTAGAGAAGTCCATGCATCATTAGGATCATCAATAACTTGATGCTCGAGGAACTCTATCAAAGCATCCTTCTCCTTAATCTGCTGAAGCAACTCTTCCCTTTCACGGATCCAGGCACGTGATAGGTCTTCGTCTCTCAACTCCTCTACTCCTTGGTTAGGGAGGGTTGAAGGCCCAGCCATAACCAAAGTTGTAGGTCTCGGATACTCGTAAGGCATGAGATACTCAGACGCTCTCTTCCTAACCCAAGCAGTATAAGGCTCCATAGCAACACAATTCTTAGGACCCAACTCTTTTCTTCCTTTCCTATGAATCTTGCGCCAAGCATGGACCATTCTGCCCTTCAAGCCTTGGGGATCTTTACCCTCCTGAAAGAACACACCCTCTAACAGAATGTTACTAGGTTTATCCTTTAGGGGGAACCCAAGCTGACGACGTGCCAAAACAGGGTTGTAGTTAATCCCACCACATGTACCAAGAAGAGGTACATTGGAGAATTCACCACAAGAGTCGATAATCTGCACACCATCATACACACGGTTATACCAAGAGATATCATCATTAGTGAGAGACATAAGTCTCGTGGACCACCGTAGACATCCCTTGTTCTCCTTGAAGGCGACCGTCTGCGGTAACTGAGAAATAAACCACTTATACAGCAGAGGCAAACATCACACAATGGCACCACCACCCTTTGCATTCCTCATATGCAAAGAGAAATAGGTATCACCCAACAGAGTCGGAACGAGATTAAGAGTAGAAAACATCCTAATAGCATTCACATCCACAAACTTGTCGATGTTGGGGAAAAATACTAATCCATAGATGAGAAGTACAAATATGGCTTCAAAGGCATCCTCACTCATGGCCTTCCCATATATAGTAGCTTGAGCAATGAGGAACTCAGAAGAGAGACCTTGAATTCCACCTTTGGTAGTCATATGAGCACCAACCAGAGATTCATCTATATGCAACATATCTGCTATCTCTTGAGAAGTAGGAATACTTTCCATGCCACTGAACGGCAACTGGTCTAGAATAGGTATACCCACAAGATAGGCATACTCCTCAAGCGTAGGCAAAAGCTGGAAATCCGGGAACGTGAAGCAACGGTACAAGGGATCATAAAACTGCACCAATACACTCATCAACCCTTCGTCCACCTGAGTAGTCAGAAGAGGAAGAAGCTTCCCAAAACGAGCTTTGAAACCCAAAGGATCTAATACATAGGATGTCAGATTCCTTAACTCTTTCAAATCTGGCTGTCTGAAGCTGTACTTCTTTGTATTCCTTCTTTGTCTTTCCATGTCTGAAAATTTGCAAATAAACCCCTTAAATTCCTTGAAAATTTTCTTCAATATTGATGATATGGATGCAAATGAGTGCATGAATGCATGAATGCAACAATCACACTCAAGGATCAAGCAAAGCACACCAGACAAAGGTCATGGGATGGATCATGTTATCCTTAATATCAATCATCCATTTTGGTGGATTATGGTTGGCACCCTATCAACACCCAAGTTCCATTGATATTAAGGATTCATGAACGGATCAACCATGAATCAGGGGTTTGTTGCAAGTCACGAGCATGGGGTCTTGGTTAAGAACAACCCAAAGGGAGTGTACTAGGGTTTAAACCTGCCAAACATGTCCTACAAGAGGTTCCCATAGTCATCATCCCATCTTTCGGATATTATCGGAGAAACGACTACTCGTATTCCAAAAATATTCTCAAGAGAAACTCTTATGAGTGTAGTATCGCGTAACAATCGTATCAAGTCTTACACTTGAACGACTTTCGCACTACATCCTAAGAATAAGCCAGGATGGGCTTGGTAAACTAAGGTCCTTGGCTTCTAAGGTCTATATTGGAAAAAGTAATGTCTAACCACAACTTACTTGTGTGACATTATTGATCCCAACATGACCTCCACCAAGTGAATGGACTTGCAAGTCAACTTGCTAAGGAATAACTCCATACAAGTCAACAAGACTACGCCATTCTCCTATCCTAAGTGCACTCGAGTTCGGGTATAGAACTCATCTCACAAAGATCACCAAGCATACAAGGAATTAATATCAAGCAAATCAATCATTACACACAATACAGTAATCCCAAATTGCACAAAAATATGTCACAAAATAAAACAATACAACAAGCATGAAAAGTTGGCAAAACCTACTAGGTAAATGTCCCCAGCAGAGTCGCCACTTTTCTGTAGCGGGGTATTCGTTACCATTAGAGATATTGACTAAATCCAAGGTAAATCATATAAGTCGAGTCGCCACCGCACTTCTATTTATCAAAGGGAATGGTTAGAAAGCGAACAAAAACCTAATAGTTTTAACAAAAACTAGTAAAAGAAACAGAGATCTGGGTAAGGGGGTTGGTTATGCAATGGGAAGGTGTTAGGCACCCAAAACATCCTAGGTACTCCTAAGGAGCCCTTTTCATATTTGTTGTAAGGTTGGTATTTTGTGAAAGTTTATTTGTGCAAAAATGATTGAAGAGATGAGAAGAGAATGTACACGTTATTTACATTTGTGTTTGAATGGATAAACCCATTTCCTACGTACCATCTTATAAAAAGATTAGGATCAAAACCTCGTAGTTCGGGGTAAAAATCTCAAAACAAGTTGGTGAATTGATTGGTCCAAAAGCCTTAAGGTCTTTTGTTATCAAAGGGAGAAAATTCAACCAAACCACAAATCCACCATGTGAGGATAGCTTCAACATGCTAGTGAGGGGTTAACCCTATAATAAGCATGGAAGACTCATTTTCCATCACTAAGGATATAGGTGAGTATTACATCTACCACAAGGATAACTCAAACCTAATAGCAAAAGGTTATGCAAAAGTTTTGATTAAGAGAGTGGCCACTGAAACCACAAAAAAAATATTTGAATGGGTTGTATTTACCAATGAAAAGTATTTCCAAAATGGTCAAAGTTGACTTAAAGATTCAATTCAAAATAAGTGTTATGAAAAGAAAGTTTGAAAATCAAAAACATAAGGCTTAGGTTTCTAATGTTTGAAAACAATAGTTAAATGTTTGCACAAAAGGTTTTGGCTTGGGTTAGAGTGGAGAGAAGAAGAAGAAGGGGCTAAGTCCTAAGTAAAACAAAAAGAGAAGGGATGAAGAATCAAAACCACAATGGAGTCCCTCTCTTGAGATCATATTGATGATCCAAGTAGCTCCCATCCTTTGGAATAAGCAAGCACAAAGCATAAGCAATCAAACAAGTCTCATAAGAGATCCTCAAGGTGTCTTGTATCTTCCACTTGGATGAACATGGCAATGGTTCTCCAATTAAGCTCATAGAATCCCTAGTCACAAAAGCACACACATCAAAAGTTTCATGGAATAAAATAAGAATGGACAAGAGTGAGTTTAGAGATTTGGTCCTTCTAATCCATCTTCATCATTAAGATCCTTTTACTCCAATTTTGCCTAAGGAAGGTCCTAGAATCTAAGTCCAATTCTCCATTTCTTTGCATAAGGGAAGTCCTAGAAACTAAGTCCATTTCTTTGCATTTGGTCCACAACAATCAAAACAAAAGCACAAGCCCAATAATATATACACAATTATGTGCTCAAGTGAGCAAAAAGCAAATGGCATTAACATAAACATGTGCTCAAGTGAGCAAAGAGAAAAGCAAATGGATAATATGTGCAAGAAAAGTAAATTGCATAAAAAGTAAATTGCATAAGGTAAATGTTAATTGTTAATGGTTAGTGTTAGTAGTTAGTGTGCCATAAGGCAAATTTAGCGCTATGTTAAGCAATCGTAATTGGACTTATGTAGAAGTCACAACTATCTGAGGCCGGTCAATAATAATGTAGGCAACAAACACAAGTTAGGAGTCTTGATTAGTGAACCAAGTCCCAACAACTTGCCATGCCAAAAAGAAGAAGAGAAATGATCTTGTATTGGTTTAAGCCTTTTGCATGATTTAGAAGACAACCTATCCTTAATGCAAAGCCATTCACTTGATCAATAGATCAAGATGAATTAGATTTGAATCAAAGAAGATTAAATCTCCCTAACCAATGCTAACTTATCAACCTTCAACTCATTGATCAAAGGGAAAGAAGTAGAAGAAGAAGAAAGAGAAGATGGATAAGAGAAATGAAAATGGCAAAAATTAAAGTGCATTAAATGAAATTCAATGTACCAATCCTCATATGTTGACCAATAACATTGAAAGTCAAGGTCAAACAATCAATATCAGAAGTGAGATGAAGATTGGGAGTCAAGAAATGAATAAACTATTTTTGGCATTTTTTCAATATTTAAAATAAACTTGAATTAAAATAGAAGAAAAGGTCAAACTTCAAAATTACTTCAAATCAACCTTGAAAGGTCCAAGTAATTTATCCTAAGTTCAACAAGGTCAAACAAAGTTTGACAAAAAATTTCAGCATTTTTAAAAGTCAGAAACTATTTTTAATCAATTAAAAATTAATAAAAATAACCTAATTGAACTAAAATCTCAAATAAATCTCAAATCAATTCAACAATTGATGAGAATATTTTTCATAGATCCATCATCATTCAAATAGGTTAGAAAAATATTTTTGTATTTTTTAAATATCAAAAACTATTTAAAATGAATTAAAAATAACCAGAAAAGAGAAAATTCACAAAAAATATCAAATGACAAAATAAAAATTGAAATTCTAGTTATCAGACTTTGAATGTCACACTGGTTGTTATGACATCCAATTCTGCACAGACAGGAATTATGCAGAACTTAACAGTAAGTGCAGTAAATAACACAAGTAATTGTTTACCCAGTTCAGTCCAACATGACCTACATCTGGGGGCTACCAAGCCAGGGAGGAAATCCACTATTAGTAGTATCAATTCAAAGCTAAACTCACCCGTTTACAACTTATCACTTAATCACTACCCAATGCAATTTCAATCTTAACCTAAGATCAGAGTTCCTACTCACTCCCCCTCAATCACCTCAGTGATTACTATCTTTAAACACTATTAAAGACAAGTTGAAGTCACACTTCAAACAACTCTTGATTGTGCTTCACAGCTTTAATCAAGATACACAGCACTCACGCTTAAAAGCTTTGAGTGACACAACACTTACAACTCAATGAACACCCTATGCCAAAGCTATCATCTACTTGATAATGGCTTGGCTTACAAGATACGTCTAATACAAGACTCACAAAAAAACAACAGTGAAGTATGATGGACACACAAAATCTTCACGCCTCAAAATCCCCGAAACTGAATGAAGGAACGCCTTCCTTTTATATTGCAGTATCCTGGGCTTTTGCACCTGTATTCTCCTGAATTTAAGGTCACACGAGTTCCCATAAATTCAACATTTAGGTTACTAACAAATAGGCTATTTGTTAGGTTCATTGAATGTAGCTTGGTTGTTGATTTCCTGGATTTTCTCTCAGTAGTTGAATCCCTGAAGAATAGCCTGAGAAAAAGCTGAAACAGAAAACTGAACAACCTACAATATAGCATATGCTGTCAGGCATGAATGTCACGACATTCAGCTTGACATCAAGGTCCATATGCTGAGTCTGTTTTTCCAGAAAACAGACTGTACAATTTTGCTGACCTGTACATGATCAAAATGACCATACTACAGTAACAGCTTACATTAATAAATGTCAAAGTGTCCAACTTAACATTTACACATTTGGCCTTAAGTTAGTTCTGTTATTCTCTTGAAGAACAAACTAAGTTACATGCTGAATTATAACAGAACACCACTCTGTCTAATGTTCAGTAGCTGCTGTCAATGATGAATGTCATAACATCCAGTTTGACATTCAGTCAGTAGGCCTTATGCCAGGTCTGGTCTTTCCTTGATAACCAGACTGGAAATAAATACTAAGTTCTAACAGAACACCTGCTGTTCTATTCCTTAGTATCTGTTGACAGGTATGAATGTCACAGCATCCAGTTTGACATTCAATAAATCCTGTGTTAGCTAGTCCTGCAGTAACTACAATGTAGTCACACATACATGTCATGACATCAGTCAAGACATTAGTACCCATCTAGTGTTTTACCATATAATGCAGCCAATTAAACACCTACAAACTCCCCCTTTGGCAAATTTTTGGCTAAAACACTTTGATCCCCATAACAGAGTTCATAGCAGCGGAATCACACACCTAGCAGGAATTAATACTAGCTAATACACTCAGAGTGGCAGCACACTCACACACATGGAAGTTAAATAAAAACTTCACACAGCAGCACACACATACAGAAGTTAAATCTAAACTTCAACACACAATCGCTGCAGAGGAGGAATCTATCGTCCTGAGAGTCTGTTGTAGAGACTCTCACTCTGTTTGTCAGGGGTTACTCCCCCTTTTTGTCAAAAATGTTGCCAAAGCCAACAACATAACCAGAGAGTAACGACAGAGTTACAGACTTGGTTTTACTTCACAGTTTCAACCAAGTTACCATCCACTTGATCTTGCTTCACAGCTTTGATCAAGTAATCACCCACTTTTGCTTTACAGTAGGTACCACCATATCAGATGCCATGATTTTGTTTCTGACATCCAGAACCACTCCTGCATGAACAGCATCCTTGAACTCCTGCAAGTACATTGGCCTTCTCACAGTAGGGTGTCTCCTTATCCTCTTGTATCCACCCTTGTTGCAAGTAGCATAACTATGATCTGTTGACCAATCATGGCCTGGTAGAAATTGTTTAATAGGCAGAGATATTAAACAATTTATCCCAACCATCAGTGATTGCTATAAGGTCTTAGAGAGACATATTCCCAGTTTGCTCCTTAAGTTTTCAAACTGAGTAGCATCCAGAGCCTTTGTAAATATGTCAGCCAGTTGAAGATCCGTGGCTACATGTTCCAAAGTGATCACCTTGTCTTCCACCAGATCTCTGATGAAGTGGTGTCTAATGTCAATATGCTTGGTCCTGCTGTGTTGGATGGGATTCTTGGAGATATTGATGGCACTGAGATTATCA
Source organism: Lathyrus oleraceus (assembly GCF_024323335.1). Taxonomy (NCBI): domain Eukaryota; kingdom Viridiplantae; phylum Streptophyta; class Magnoliopsida; order Fabales; family Fabaceae; genus Lathyrus; species Lathyrus oleraceus. The sequence goes on along the minus strand of NC_066580.1, from coordinate 96,408,923 downwards.
CAGAACAATGTCATGACATTTTGAGTGACATTGTACTCAGTGAGCATCTGTTTCATCCAAACCAGTTGGGAACAACTGCTTCCAGCAGCTATGTATTCAGCCTCTGTAGTGGACAGAGAAACACAATTCTGCTTCTTGCTGAACCAAGATATGAGGTTGTCTCCTAAGAAGAAGCATCCACCTGATGTGCTTTTTCTGTCATCAGCACTCCCAGCCCAGTCAGCATCACAGTACCCAGATAGGACAGGCTCAGACCCATGTGAATACAGCATCCCATAGTCACAGGTCCCATTGATGTACTTGAGAATCCGTTTGACTTGATTCAAGTGGCTCACCTTAGGCTCTGCTTGATATCTGGCACACACTCCAACTGCATAAGAAATGTCAGGTCTACTTGCAGTTAGGTACAGCAGACTACCTATCATGCTTCTATACAAGCATTGATCAACACTAGGCCCTCCATCATCTTTGGTCAACTTCAGATGAGTGGGAGCAGGAGTCCTCTTGTGCCTGGCATTATCCATACCAAACTTCTTAACTATGTTCTTGGCATACTTGCTTTGGGAGAGAAACATAGAGTCCTCCATTTGGTTTACTTGCATTCCAAGGAAATAGGTCAGTTCTCCCACTAGACTCATTTCAAACTCAGACTGCATCTGGTGAACAAATTTTTGAACCATTTGTTCTGACATTCCACCAAAGACTATATCATCAACATAGATTTGAGCTATCATGATTTTGCCTTCTTCATCCTTCACAAACAAGGTTTTATCTATGCCACCCTTTCTGTATCCATTTGAGGTCAGAAATTCGGTTAACCTTTCATACCATGCTCTAGGAGCTTGTTTCAACCCATACAAGGCTTTCCTCAACTTGTATACATGCTCAGGTTGGTTAGGATCACAAAACCCTTTAGGTTGTTCCACATAGACTTCCTCATTTAGGTAGCCATTCAAGAATGCACTCTTCACATCCATTTGGAATAGCTTAAACTTCAGGATGCATGCTACCCCCAACAACAATCTGATGGACTCAAGCCTAGCCACAGGAGCAAATGTCTCATCAAAATCTACCCCTTCAACTTGAGTGTATCCTTGAGCTACTAGTCTTGCTTTATTCCTAGTAATTACTCCTTTCTCATCAGATTTGTTTTTGTAGATCCACTTGGTACCAATGATGTTGGTCCCTTCAGGTCTTGGAACTAGTTCCCAGACTTCATTCCTTTTGAACTGCTCAAGTTCCTCTTGCATGGCAGTGATCCAGTATTCATCAGTCAGGGCTTCTTTCACATTCTTTGGTTCAACCTTGGATACAAAGCAGGAATTTGAGTTTATTCCTCTTGACCTGGTAGTTACACCACTGGTGGGATCCCCTATGATAAGATCCTTAGGGTGGTCTTTCTGAATTCTGATAGATGGCACTTTGGTGGTTACATCTACTTCACATTCAGGAGGAGGTTCCTGTACTTCTTCAGACTTGACTGGACTATCAGTTGAACTGTCAAGGAATGTTTCAACATCCTCCATGACATCGGTTCCTTCCTCTTTGTCGTCCACAATGACATTTATGGATTCCATCAGGACATTGGTCCTGTAGTTGAACACTCTGTAGGCTCTGCTGTTAGTGGAGTATCCCAGAAATATACCTTCATCACTTTTGGGATCTAGCTTCCTTCTCTGTTCACGATCTGTGAGAATGTAGCATTTACTTCCAAAGATATGAAAGTACTTCACAGTGGGTTTTCTGCCTTTCCATATTTCATATAGAGTGGAGGAGGTTCCTTTTCTCAAGGTGACTCTGTTGTGAACATAGCATGCGGTATTCATTGCTTCAGCCCAGAAGTGCATGGGGAGCTTCTTTGCATGAATCATTGCTCTGGCAGATTCTTGAATAGTTCTATTTTTTCTTTCAACTATTCCATTCTGCTGAGGAGTTATAGGGGAGGAGAACTCATGACTTATTCCTTCAGACGAGCAAAACTCATCAAACTTGGAATTCTTGAACTCCGTACCATGATCACTTCTAATCCGGACCACACAACTGTCCTTTTCCCTTTGAAGTCTTATGCACAGCTCTTTGAAGACATCAAATGTATCTGACTTCTCTCTGATGAAGCTTATCCACGTGTATCTGGAATGGTCATCCACCACCACGTATCCATATTTCTTCCCACCAAGACTTTCAACCTGCATAGGTCCCATTAGGTCCATGTGCAATAGTTCCAGAACTCTGGAGGTTGTGGGATGTCCCAGCTTCGGATGTGACATCTTGGTTTGCTTGCCCACCTGGCATTCTCCACAGACTCTTCCTTCATCAATCAGAAGCTTTGGAATTCCTCTGACTGCATCCTTGGATATAATCTTCTTCATTCCCCGTAAGTGGAGATGTCCAAGACGTCTATGCCACAACTTCACATCCTGTTCTTCCTTGGCTGAGGAGCATGTTGTGGAAAAGTTAGAGACTTCAGGTTCCCACAGGTAGCAGTTATCTTTGGACCTGGTTCCTCTCATAACTTCCTGATTGTCACCATTTGTCACAATGCATAGCTCCTTAGTAAACTGAACATGAAACCCTTGATCACACAGCTGACTTATGCTGATGAGGTTTGCAGTTAGTCCTCTTACTAACAGCACATTATTCAGTTTTGGCACTCCAGAACAGTCCAGTTTGCCCACACCTTTTATTTTTCCTTTGGCACCATCACCAAAGGTCACATAGCTGGTAGTGTGAGGTTGAATATCTACCAGTAGATTTTCCATACCAGTCATATGTCTTGAGCATCCACTGTCAAAGTACCAGTCTTCTCTGGTAGAAGCCCTTAGAGCAGTGTGTACTATCCTAGCATACCATTGTTGCTTCTTAATGGGAACATAGCGCTTATGTGTTTTATGCTTAGGCTTAACATGCAAGGCTTGGTTAGGGAAACCATGAATCCAGTAGCAGAAGGCTTTTATATGCCCAAGCCTACCACAGTGGTGACACCTCCACTCCTGGTATTTCCTCTTCTGATGATCATTCATCCTAGTTCCTCGATGTTGAGACATTGGCTTTGACTTCTGCTTGAACTTCTGAACTTTAGCCTTTGGGCGTTTGTGTTCAGTTGAGGATCTTTTCCCAAATCCAAGGCCAGATTTGGTTCCAGAATGCTGTCCCACCTTTAGAATCTCTTCCAAGGTGTCAGTTCCCTTATTCATCATTCTGATGGATTTAGTCACCTGATTCAGCTTGGAGGTCAGTAGGGTTATCTCACCATTTAGACCCTCTATGACAGACAGTTGCTTCTGTCTCTCATCTTCCAGTTCCTTGATGAGTTTCTTTTGCTTTTCTCCTTGTGCACGCACTTCTGCACTGGTGGAACACAGCTTCTTATAGGCTGCTGCAAGTTCATCAAAGGTCAGTTCATCTGCACTTGAGTCATCTTCAGAGGCACAAACACTGGTTAGTGCAGTGACATGTTTGGCAGATTCTCCTTCAGATTCACTTTCAGAGTCTCCTTCAGACCATGTGATAGCTAACCCCTTATTTTGCAATTTGAGGTAAGTAGGGCATTCAGCTCTGACGTGTCCATACCCTTCACAACCATGACACTGGATTCCCTTGCCGTGATTGAACTACTCATAAGAAGTTGATCTTTTCTTAATGTCAGACGGGATATTCTTGACATTGGGTCTACCTCTTTGATCAATCTTCTTCACGAACTTGTTGAACTGTCTCCCAAGCATGGCTAAGGCTTCTGATATACTTTCATCACCTCCAGTATATCCTGCTTCTGACTCCTCTTCAGCATTAGATACAAAAGCTATGCTTTTGTTCTTCTTCTCAGCATACTCACCCAAGCCCATTTCAAAGGTTTGGAGGGAACCAATGAGCTCATCCACCTTCATGTTGCAGATGTCTTGCGCCTCCTCTATGGCTGTGACCTTCATAGCAAATCTCTTAGGCAAGGACCTGAGAATCTTTCTTACAAGTTTCTCTTCAACCATTTTCTCACCTAGTCCACCAGAGGTGTTTGCAATTTCAAGAATATTCATGTGAAAGTCATGAATAGTCTCATCCTCTTTCATCCTCAGATTTTCAAACTTGGTGGTCAGCATCTGAAGTTTGGACATCTTCACCTTGGAAGTACCTTCATGAGTTACCTTGAGGGTATCCCAAACTTCCTTAGCTAGTTCACATTGGTGTACCAGCCTGAAGATGTTCTTGCTGATTCCATTGAACAATGCATTCAAGGCCTTGGAATTTCCAAGAGCTAATGCCTCTTGCTCCTTGTCCCACTCTTCTTCAGGAATCTGCACACTGACTCCATCTTCACTTGTCCTCATTGGATGTTCCCATCCTTTGTTGACAGCTCTCCAGACTTTGCTGTCTAGAGACCTTAAGAAGGCTATCATACGAGGCTTCCAGTCATCATAGTTAGAGCCATCCAACATGGGTGGTCTGTTTGAGTGTCCTAAATCCTTGTCCATGGTACTAGAAAGTAACTTCCCTAGATCTCACCCAGAAATTCACAGGCAGGGTGCCTGCTCTGATGCCAATGGAAATTCTAGTTATCAGACTTTGAATGTCACAGTGGTTGTTATGACATCCAATTCTGCACAGACAGGAATTATGCAGAACTTAACAGTAAGTGCAGTAAATAACACAAGTAATTGTTTACCCAGTTCAGTCCAACATGACCTACATCTGGGGGCTACCAAGCCAGGTAGGAAATCCACTATTAGTAGTATCAATTCAAAGCTAAACTCACCCGTTTACAACTTATCACTTAATCACTACCCAATGCAATTTCAATCTTAACCTAAGATCAGAGTTCCTACTCACTCCCCCTCAATCACCTCAGTGATTACTATCTTTAAACACTATTAAAGACAAGTTGAAGTCACACTTCAAACAACTCTTGATTGTGCTTCACAGCTTTAATCAAGATACATAGCACTCACGCTTAAAAGCTTTGAGTGACACAACACTTACAACTCAATGAACACCCTATGCCAAAGCTATCATCTACTTGATAATGGCTTGGCTTACAAGATACGTCTAATACAAGACTCACAAAAATACAGCAGTGAAGTATGATGGACACACAAAATCTTCACGCCTCAAAATCCCCGAAACTGAATGAAGGAACGCCTTCCTTTTATATTGCAGTATCCTGGGCTTTTGCACCTGTATTCTCCTGAATTTAAGGTCACACGAGTTCCCATAAATTCAACATTTAGGTTACTAACAAATAGGCTATTTGTTAGGTTCATTGAATGTAGCTTGGTTGTTGATTTCCTGGATTTTCTCTTAGTAGTTGAATCCCTGAAGAATAGCCTGAGAAAAAGCTGAAACAGAAAACTGAACAACCTACAATATAGCATATGCTGTCAGGCATGAATGTCACGACATTCAGCTTGACATCAAGGTCCATATGCTGAGTCTGTTTTTCCAGAAAACAGACTGTACAATTTTGCTGACCTGTACATGATCAAAATGACCATACTACAGTAACAGCTTACATTAATAAATGTCAAAGTGTCCAACTTAACATTTACACATTTGGCCTTAAGTTAGTTCTGTTATTCTCTTGAAGAACAAACTAAGTTACATGCTGAATTATAACAGAACACCACTCTGTCTAATGTTCAGTAGCTGCTGTCAATGATGAATGTCATAACATCCAGTTTGACATTCAGTCAGTAGGCCTTATGCCAGGTCTGGTCTTTCCTTGATAACCAGACTGGAAATAAATACTAAGTTCTAACAGAACACCTGCTGTTCTATTCCTTAGTATCTGTTGACAGGTATGAATGTCACAGCATCCAGTTTGACATTCAATAAATCCTGTGTTAGCTAGTCCTGCAGTAACTACAATGTAGTCACACATACATGTCATGACATCAGTCAAGACATTAGTACCCATCTAGTGTTTTACCATATAATGCAGCCAATTAAACACCTACAAACTCCCCCTTTGGCAAATTTTTGGCTAAAACACTTTGATCCCCATAACAGAGTTCATAGCAGCGGAATCACACACCTAGCAGGAATTAATACTAGCTAATACACTCAGAGTGGCAGCACACTCACACACATGGAAGTTAAATAAAAACTTCACACAGCAGCACACACATACAGAAGTTAAATCTAAACTTCAACACACAATCGCTGCAGAGGAGGAATCTATCGTCCTGAGAGTCTGTTGTAGAGACTCTCACTCTGTTTGTCAGGGGTTACTCCCCCTTTTGTCAAAAATGTTGCCAAAGCCAACAACATAACCAGAGAGTAACGACAGAGTTACAGACTTGGTTTTACTTCACAGTTTCAACCAAGTTACCATCCACTTGATCTTGCTTCACAGCTTTGATCAAGTAATCACCCACTTTTGCTTTACAGTAGGTACCACCATATCAGATGCCATGATTTTGTTTCTGACATCCAGAACCACTCCTGCATGAACAGCATCCTTGAACTCCTGCAAGTACATTGGCCTTCTCACAGTAGGGTGTCTCCTTATCCTCTTGTATCCACCCTTGTTGCAAGTAGCATAACTATGATCTGTTGACCAATCATGGCCTGGTAGAAATTGTTTAATAGGCAGAGATATTAAACAATTTATCCCAACCATCAGTGATTGCTATAAGGTCTTAGAGAGACATATTCCCAGTTTGCTCCTTAAGTTTTCAAACTGAGTAGCATCCAGAGCCTTTGTAAATATGTCAGCCAGTTGAAGATCCGTGGCTACATGTTCCAAAGTGATCACCTTGTCTTCCACCAGATCTCTGATGAAGTGGTGTCTAATGTCAATATGCTTGGTCCTGCTGTGTTGGATGGGATTCTTGGAGATATTGATGGCACTGAGATTATCACAGAACAATGTCATGACATTTTGAGTGACATTGTACTCAGTGAGCATCTGTTTCATCCAAACCAGTTGGGAACAACTGCTTCCAGCAGCTATGTATTCAGCCTCTGCAGTGGACAGAGAAACACAATTCTGCTTCTTGCTGAACCAAGATATGAGGTTGTCTCCTAAGAAGAAGCATCCACCTGATGTGCTTTTTCTGTCATCAGCACTCCCAGCCCAGTCAGCATCACAGTACCCAGATAGGACAGGCTCAGACCCATGTGAATACAGCATCCCATAGTCACAGGTCCCATTGATGTACTTGAGAATCCGTTTGACTTGATTCAAGTGGCTCACCTTAGGCTCTGCTTGATATCTGGCACACACTCCAACTGCATAAGAAATGTCAGGTCTACTTGCAGTTAGGTACAGCAGACTACCTATCATGCTTCTATACAAGCATTGATCAACACTAGGCCCTCCATCATCTTTGGTCAACTTCAGATGAGTGGGAGCAGGAGTCCTCTTGTGCCTGGCATTATCCATACCAAACTTCTTAACTATGTTCTTGGCATACTTGCTTTGGGAGAGAAACATAGAGTCCTCCATTTGGTTTACTTGCATTCCAAGGAAATAGGTCAGTTCTCCCACTAGACTCATTTCAAACTCAGACTGCATCTGGTGAACAAATTTTTGAACCATTTGTTCTGACATTCCACCAAAGACTATATCATCAACATAGATTTGAGCTATCATGATTTTGCCTTCTTCATCCTTCACAAACAAGGTTTTATCTATGCCACCCTTTCTGTATCCATTTGAGGTCAGAAATTCGGTTAACCTTTCATACCATGCTCTAGGAGCTTGTTTCAACCCATACAAGGCTTTCCTCAACTTGTATACATGCTCAGGTTGGTTAGGATCACAAAACCCTTTAGGTTGTTCCACATAGACTTCCTCATTTAGGTAGCCATTCAAGAATGCACTCTTCACATCCATTTGGAATAGCTTAAACTTCAGGATGCATGCTACCCCCAACAACAATCTGATGGACTCAAGCCTAGCCACAGGAGCAAATGTCTCATCAAAATCTACCCCTTCAACTTGAGTGTATCCTTGAGCTACTAGTCTTGCTTTATTCCTAGTAATTACTCCTTTCTCATCAGATTTGTTTTTGTAGATCCACTTGGTACCAATGATGTTGGTCCCTTCAGGTCTTGGAACTAGTTCCCAGACTTCATTCCTTTTGAACTGCTCAAGTTCCTCTTGCATGGCAGTGATCCAGTATTCATCAGTCAGGGCTTCTTTCACATTCTTTGGTTCAACCTTGGATACAAAGCAGGAATTTGAGTTTATTCCTCTTGACCTGGTAGTTACACCACTGGTGGGATCCCCTATGATAAGATCCTTAGGGTGGTCTTTCTGAATTCTGATAGATGGCACTTTGGTGGTTACATCTACTTCACATTCAGGAGGAGGTTCCTGTACTTCTTCAGACTTGACTGGACTGTCAGTTGAACTGTCAAGGAATGTTTCAACATCCTCCATGACATCGGTTCCTTCCTCTTTGTCGTCCACAATGACATTTATGGATTCCATCAGGACATTGGTCCTGTAGTTGAACACTCTGTAGGCTCTGCTGTTAGTGGAGTATCCCAGAAATATACCTTCATCACTTTTGGGATCTAGCTTCCTTCTCTGTTCACGATCTGTGAGAATGTAGCATTTACTTCCAAAGATATGAAAGTACTTCACAGTGGGTTTTCTGCCTTTCCATATTTCATATAGAGTGGAGGAGGTTCCTTTTCTCAAGGTGACTCTGTTGTGAACATAGCATGCGGTATTCATTGCTTCAGCCCAGAAGTGCATGGGGAGCTTCTTTGCATGAATCATTGCTCTGGTAGATTCTTGAATAGTTCTATTTTTTCTTTCAACTATTCCATTCTGCTGAGGAGTTATAGGGGAGGAGAACTCATGACTTATTCCTTCAGACGAGCAAAACTCATCAAACTTGGAATTCTTGAACTCCGTACCATGATCACTTCTAATCCGGACCATACAACTGTCCTTTTCCCTTTGAAGTCTTATGCACAGGTCTTTGAAGACATCAAATGTATCTGACTTCTCTCTGATGAAGCTTATCCACGTGTATCTGGAATGGTCATCCACCACCACGTATGCATATTTCTTCCCACCAAGACATTCAACCTGCATAGGTCCCATTAGGTCCATGTGCAATAGTTCCAGAACTCTGGAGGTTGTGGGATGTCCCAGCTTCGGATGTGACATCTTGGTTTGCTTGCGCACCTGGCATTCTCCACAGACTCTTCCTTCTTCAATCAGAAGCTTTGGAATTCCTCTGACTGCATCCTTGGATATAATCTTCTTCATTCCCCGTAAGTGGAGATGTCCAAGACGTCTATGCCACAACTTCACATCCTGTTCTTCCTTGGCTGAGGAGCATGTTGTGGAAAAGTTAGAGACTTCAGGTTCCCACAGGTAGCAGTTATCTTTGGACCTGGTTCCTCTCATAACTTCCTGATTGTCACCATTTGTCACAATGCATAGCTCCTTAGTAAACTGAACATGAAACCCTTGATCACACAGCTGACTTATGCTGATGAGGTTTGCAGTTAGTCCTCTTACTAACAGCACATTATTCAGTTTTGGCACTCCAGAACAGTCCAGTTTGCCCACACCTTTTATTTTTCCTTTGGCACCATCACCAAAGGTCACATAGCTGGTAGTGTGAGGTTGAATATCTACCAGTAGATTTTCCATACCAGTCATATGTCTTGAGCATCCACTGTCAAAGTACCAGTCTTCTCTAGTAGAAGCCCTTAGAGCAGTGTGTACTATCCTAGCATACCATTGTTGCTTCTTAATGGGAACATAGCGCTTATGTGTTTTATGCTTAGGCTTAACATGCAAGGCTTGGTTAGGGAAACCATGAATCCAGTAGCAGAAGGCTTTTATATGCCCAAGCCTACCACAGTGGTGACACCTCCACTCCTGGTATTTCCTCTTCTGATGATCATTCATCCTAGTTCCTCGATGTTGAGACATTGGCTTTGACTTCTGCTTGAACTTCTGAACTTTAGCCTTTGGGCGTTTGTGTTCAGTTGAGGATCTTTTCCCAAATCCAAGGCCAGATTTGGTTCCAGACTGCTGTCCCACCTTTAGAATCTCTTCCAAGGTGTCAGTTCCCTTATTCATCATTCTGATGGATTTAGTCATCTGATTCAGCTTGGAGGTCAGCAGGGTTATCTCACCATTTAGACCCTCTATGACAGACAGTTGCTTCTGTCTCTCATCTTCCAGTTCCTTGATGAGTTTCTTTTGCTTTTCTCCTTGTGCACGCACTTCTGCACTGGTGGAACACAGCTTCTTATAGGCTGCTGCAAGTTCATCAAAGGTCAGTTCATCTGCACTTGAGTCATCTTCAGAGGCACAAACACTGGTTAGTGCAGTGACATGTTTGGCAGATTCTCCTTCAGATTCACTTTCAGAGTCTCCTTCAGACCATGTGATAACTAACCCCTTATTTTGCAATTTGAGGTAAGTAGGGCATTCAGCTCTGACGTGTCCATGCCCTTCACAACCATGACACTGGATTCCCTTGCCGTGATTGAACTTCTCATCAGAAGTTGATCTTTTCTTAATGTCAGACGGGATATTCTTGACATTGGGTCTACCTCTTTGATCAATCTTCTTCACGAACTTGTTGAACTGTCTCCCAAGCATGGCTAAGGCTTCTGATATACTTTCATCACCTCCAGTATATCCTGCTTCTGACTCCTCTTCAGCATTAGATACAAAAGCTATGCTTTTGTTCTTCTTCTCAGCATACTCACCCTAGCCCATTTCAAAGGTTTGGAGGGAACCAATGAGCTCATCCACCTTCATGTTGCAGATGTCTTGCGCCTCCTCTATGGCTGTGACCTTCATAGCAAATCTCTTAGGCAAGGACCTGAGAATCTTTCTTACAAGTTTCTCTTCAGCCATTTTCTCACCTAGTCCACCAGAGGTGTTTGCAATTTCAAGAATATTCATGTGAAAGTCATGAATAGTCTCATCCTCTTTCATCCTCAGATTTTCAAACTTGGTGGTCAGCATCTGAAGTTTGGACATCTTCACCTTGGAAGTACCTTCATGAGTTACCTTGATGGTATCCCAAACTTCCTTAGCTAGTTCACAGTGGTGTACCAGCCTGAAGATGTTCTTGCTGATTCCATTGAACAATGCATTCAAGGCCTTGGAATTTCCAAGAGCTAATGCCTCTTGCTCCTTGTCCCACTCTTCTTCAGGAATCTGCACACTGACTCCATCTTCAATTGTTCTCATTGGATGTTCCCATCCTTTGTTGACAGCTCTCCAGACTTTGCTGTCTAGAGACCTTAAGAAGGCTATCATACGAGGCTTCCAGTCATCATAGTTAGAGCCATCCAACATGGGTGGTCTGTTTGAGTGTCCTAAATCCTTGTCCATGGTACTAGAAAGTAACTTCCCTAGATCTCACCCAGAAATTCACAGGCAGGGTGCCTGCTCTGATGCCAATTGAAATTCTAGTTATCAGACTTTGAATGTCACACTGGTTGTTATGACATCCAATTCTGCACAGACAGGAATTATGCAGAACTTAACAGTAAGTGCAGTAAATAACACAAGTAATTGTTTACCCAGTTCAGTCCAACATGACCTACATCTGGGGGCTACCAAGCCAGGGAGGAAATCCACTATTAGTAGTATCAATTCAAAGCTAAACTCACCCGTTTACAACTTATCACTTAATCACTACCCAATGCAATTTCAATCTTAACCTAAGATCAGAGTTCCTACTCACTCCCCCTCAATCACCTCAGTGATTACTATCTTTAAACACTATTAAAGACAAGTTGAAGTCACACTTCAAACAACTCTTGATTGTGCTTCACAGCTTTAATCAAGATACATAGCACTCACGCTTAAAAGCTTTGAGTGACACAACACTTACAACTCAATGAACACCCTATGCCAAAGCTATCATCTACTTGATAATGGCTTGGCTTACAAGATACGTCTAATACAAGACTCACAAAAATACAGCAGTGAAGTATGATGGACACACAAAATCTTCACGCCTCAAAATCCCCGAAACTGAATGAAGGAACGCCTTCCTTTTATATTGCAGTATCCTGGGCTTTTGCACCTGTATTCTCCTGAATTTAAGGTCACACGAGTTCCCATAAATTCAACATTTAGGTTACTAACAAATAGGCTATTTGTTAGGTTCATTGAATGTAGCTTGGTTGTTGATTTCCTGGATTTTCTCTCAGTAGTTGAATCCCTGAAGAATAACCTGAGAAAAATCTGAAACAGAAAACTGAACAACCTACAATATAGCATATGCTGTCAGGCATGAATGTCACGACATTCAGCTTGACATCAAGGTCCATATGCTGAGTCTGTTTTTCCAGAAAACAGACTGTACAATTTTGCTGACCTGTACATGATCAAAATGACCATACTACAGTAACAGCTTACATTAATAAATGTCAAAGTGTCCAACTTAACATTTACACATTTGGCCTTAAGTTAGTTCTGTTATTCTCTTGAAGAACAAACTAAGTTACATGCTGAATTATAACAGAACACCACTCTGTCTAATGTTCAGTAGCCGCTGTCAATGATGAATGTCATAACATCCAGTTTGACATTCAGTTAGTAGGCCTTATGCCAGGTCTGGTCTTTCCTTAATAACCAGACTGGAAATAAATACTAAGTTCTAACAGAACACCTGCTGTTCTATTCCTTAGTATCTGTTGACAGGTATGAATGTCACAGCATCCAGTTTGACATTCAATAAATCCTGTGTTAGCTAGTCCTGCAGTAACTACAATATAGTCACACATACATGTCATGACATCAGTCAAGACATTAGTACCCATCTAGTGTTTTACCATATAATGCAGCCAATTAAACACCTACAAAAAATATTAAAAATAAGAAATAGAAACTAGAATTTATTTGGGTAATAATGCAATTGGTCCCATAATTTTTGGATTAAAAATGAAAGAGATATTAATTTTTGAAATAAAATGGAATTAAAGAAATTAAAAACAGAAATTAAAAAATACAAAAAAACATGGAGCGTTAGATCTGAGCTCATTAATTGAGCTGGCAGATCACACGCTCCTAAGATGCGCGCCCATTGTGGTCTCTGGTCAATGCAAGCACATGGAAGAAAAATAAAAGTCATAACATGGAACGGTCCAGATTAGATCTGGAAACAAGATCGTGTGGCCAGGATTCAAACTGGAAATGAGGAAGCCACCGGAGCCACCGTCTTCTCCGGTGAGCTTGGATTTTCCGGCCAAATTGCAGAAATTCAAACCTTAATGAAAATGCACGATCTATACATCTTTAGGAAGCTGGGATGATGTACATCATCCCTGTACCATCCATTTTCCCTCTAGATCTCCATAGTGTGAGAAATCAGAGATGGAAAAATCTGGTGTTCATCATTAACTTAATGGATTTCAAAAATTGAATGCATAAACATGATGCCTCTATTGAGAGGACTTCAGCCAACACAAAATCTAAGCCAAAAGTTCAATGGATTAGGAGAATCGAAGAAAATACCAGTTGGAATGTAAGCTTGAGTTCTGGTAATTTGAGCACAATGCCTTGCTTGCTTTGCTAAAACAGAAGTTCAATGAGATAAATGATGAAGGTTTAGAAACACTAGATCTGAGAATTCAACCAGATGAAGTTGAATTTCAGATCTGAAAAAAATTGAGAAAAATGAGTTTGCTTCTTTAGTGATGGCTATGGAAATAATTCTGCAGCATTTCAGGTTGAAATAGGCGTGTGAAATGAATGGAATGGAGTCTTTATTTATAGAGGAAGTGGCAAGGAGAGTGTGAAATGATATGTGTGCATGGCATGTGAAGCTTCATTGCATGGGCAAGCATGATCATGCACAAGGCCCAAAAACAATGCCTAATGAATTCTGAGCATCCGCCAAATGGATTTGGACGTGTGAACTTGCAAGGCAATAGCTTATGCATCAAGATTTCAATTGAATTCCTCATATGTACCTAAACAAACATCTCTTTGAAAGTACCATTTAGAAAATCCAAGCATAGGCATATAGGTAATGGTTGGAAAGGTTTTTGTATGAGGAACAAATGTTATGTTGGACAAAAACTCATTTGGATTGTGGAAATTTATGAAATTTGAGTTTAAAGTGCAAGGTGCAAGATATGTCAAGGCAAGGTTTCTAAAATTGGCCAACTTTCAAGCCCTTCTGTTTTGATGATGCAAGCCTCAAATGGAACAACCTCCAACATCAAAGTTGTAGATCTTTTCAATACAATCAAAATGGACTCAAATTTTGCATCATTTCGATTTTTTATGAAAGAGTTATGGGCACTTAAAGTTGGACTTTTTTGACTTTTAATGCGTTTGGTAAAAAAGGACCTATAATGTCTTGCATTATCACATGTATTTACTTTGCGATTTTGAAATTTTGTTCAACATAACATTTGAAGTAGACAGCTTAAGCTTTCCAATGCATTTGATCCCACCTCAAAATCATAAAAAATGAATGAGTTATGTCCTTGGGAAGTTGACCCATAATTAGGGTTTCAGTCAAAATGACCTATAATGTATTGGAATGGCAGATGGCCTTCCAAGCTTCAAATCAATTTTTTATGAACATTAAAGTTGTTCATATTGTCCTTAAGAACATTTTTTCTTTTGGAACTATCTCCATTTGACCAACACATAAAAAGTTAGGTCTCAGTGCATTTCAAAATAGTCAGATGAATTGACTGATCAACTTCTCAAGTCCATGCCTCATATCTTGATGAATTGATGATTGAGGGCACTCAAATAATTTCAAATATGCATGGAATGATGAATTAAAGAACTTCCCTTGATTTTATTTGATCATGGGCTGAGGTTGCTTCATGAGCAAGGCATTGTGATGCACAGCTGAATTAGGGTTTCCTTGAAGAACAAAACCTCAAACCCTTTGACTTGCTTTGATCAAAATGATGAATTGAGATACTAGGGGGGCACATTTGATGGATTAGAGCTTTTGGAACCATTACCATGCTTGCTTTCATCTCCTATTGACCATGTCTTTGTACCAATGACCTCCTTGAAGCTTTTGACTTTGTGATTGCTCAAGCTACAAACAAAAGATGTTAGTGACATATTTTTGTGCTTTTGGTTAGTAAACAAAATTAGAAAAGCAATGATATACAATTCAAGCATGCTTGGTGACCTCAAACCACTCACAAGAGATCCCACCCAAAGGCAAAGGGAACCAAGATGCTGAAGATCCTTGAGGCTATGCAAATGCAATGTTATGATGCCATGAGGGATCTTAGGGGACAAAATTGGGGTCTTACAGGTAATACACTCATAAATGGGACAGAGACACTGGGGATTTTACCGGGGAATAAAAAGGGATAAAATGCGCGAGCAGGTCACGACTTAAAACTTGCTGAGAGACACAAAGGGATTCCATGGAAATAAATCAATGGAAAGACTCGAGCTGACGCAAAGATGCATGTATTGGGGAATATGCCAATACAGCAAAACTATCCACAAAGGATACTTCGGATAAAAAATCCGGACTCAGGTGGGGAATGTCCACTAAGGGACTCAGCTGAGGAAACAACAAATGAGGTATTACCGGTTACTGGGTAATAAGCTCAAAGAGACATGTGATCAAATCACCGGTATAAGGGTGAGAGAACAACACGCTCGGGGAGAAAGAATATCTAAGACCGGTATAAGGGTGATAGATATCAATCATCCGAAAACACCTGAGGAAAACCTAAAAGGGTATATTTCAACTCAGGAAAATCTGACTCCACAGGGGACAAAAGCTCATAATAGGGAGTAGAAGGAAGGAAAACCAGAGATACCGGTTACTGGGCATATAATAGGTGACCAACCAAGCGTGAATTGGGGAATTTTTCCAAAACACTCATCATCCAAAAGGAGGGCTGAAAAAGAAAACTTGATTACAGGATGGGCATTCGATTCCATAAGGAAATATGAATCTTACTCAACTGGGGACGAAAAAGACTTCGACTAAAGAGCGCATGAGATATATTATCTATTACCATAAGAACGTAGATAACATACTCGCATGGAAGATTATCCACAACCGATTACTGGGTTAATAAAGGATAAATCGACCAAAAAGAAAGCACATCGGGATACCGGTTACTGGGTATATAATGATGACCAATCAAAGGGAGAGACAATCACTACCAAACAAGGGTAAATGAAAGATAACTCACTGGGGATACATTGCTGGATCAGAGCAAATATCCAAGCGATATATCACCGGTTATTGGGTGGTATACTCAAAAGGTGAAGGAATATCAATATAGAATACTGGATAAGGATAACCAACAAAGAGGGGATTATATCTACTGGTTACTGGGTAGTGTAAGACCCCAATTTTGACCCTAAGATCCCTCATGGCATCATAACATTGCATTTGCATCTTGCCTCAAGGATCATAGCATCTTGGCTCCTTACCTTTGGGTGGGAACACTTGTGAGTTGGTTTGAGATCACCAAGCATGCTTGAATTGTATATTATTGCTTTTCTCATCTTGCTTTCACCTTCACCTAGTCATATCGATGAGCCTAGGGGCTTCTATGAGCCTTGAATCTTGTGACTGCTCAAGCTACAAACAAAACATGTTAGTAACATTTTTTTGTGCTTTTGGTTAGTAAACAAGATGAGAAAAGCTCCCAAGGACATAACTCATTCATTTTTCATGATTTTTAGATGGGACCAAATATCTACTGGTTACTGGGTAGTGTAAGACCCCAATTTTGACCCAAAGCTCTCACTCATCATATATGCCTTCCAAGTATCTCAATTATTCATTTTGATCAAAGCAAACCAAGGGGTTTGAGGCTTGTTTCCCAAGGAAACCCTAATTCATATGTGCATCAACTATGCCATGATCATGAAGAAACCTCAACCCATGATCAAATACAATCAAGGGAAGTTCTTTAATTCATCATTTCATGCATATTTGAGCTTATTTGAGTGTCCTCAATCCTCAATTCATCAGGAAATGAGGTGTGGACTTGAGAAGTTGATAAGTCAATTCATCTGACTATTTTGAAGTACACTGAGACCTAACTCTTGATATGCGTGTGAAATGGAGATGACCCTAAAATAAAAAATGTTCTTAAGAACCATATGAACAACTTTATTGTTCGTCAAAAATTGATTTGAAGCTTGGAAGGTCATCATCCATTTCAAAACATTATAGGTCATTTTGATTGAAACCCTAATTTTGGGTCAACCTCCCAAGGACATAACTCATTCATTTTTCATGATTTTTAGATGGGACCAAATGCATTGGAAATTTTAAGAGGTCCACTTCATTTGTTATGTTGGATAAATTTTCATAATCCTAAAAGAAATTTATGTGATAATGCAAAACATTTTAGGTCACTTTGGACCAAAGGCATTGAAATGTGAAAAAGTCCAACTTCGAGTGCCCATAACTTCATCATCAAAAATCCAAATGATGAAAAATTTAAGTCCAAATTTATTTTATTGAAAAGATCTACAACTTTTTTGTTGAAGACATTGTCATTTGGAGCTTGCATCATTGAAACAGAAGGGCTTGAAGTTTGGCCATTTTTGAAATTTTCACATGTACATGTTTTGCACCCTACACTTCATGATCAATTTTCACCAAGTTCCCATTTCCAAATGAAGTTTTGGTCAACATGAAAATTTATCCTCATGGCAAAAGCTTTCCAACCATTACCCATAAGGCTATGTTTCACTTTTGGAAATACCATTTTCGAAGGGATGAACAATTTGGTGCATTTTTGGAAACTCATTAAAAACACATTGCATGAGCTCAGCACATTACTTTTGCACGTCCATTTTGATTCTATTTGGTATCAGCTTGCAATTCCAAGTGGAATTGGGCCCTCCATGCGCCTGTACAGGCCCATGCATGGAGGCCCTTTCCATCCATGCACATGCTTTGATCATGTATTCAGCCACCATTTGCTATAAATAAGTGCTCAATGCTTCACATTTACACAACTTAAGGGCACCTGTTATGCTGCAAGAATCTCTCCTTAACCACACTCAAAGGAACTCACTATTTCTTTCAAAATTTTCAGATCTGAATTTCAATTGCCTTGATTGATTTTCTAGATCTATAGTTCCTAAACCTTGCTCACCTTGATCCTGAGACTACACTGCAAGCAAAACCATCCAAGAATCATGCTCACAAGCTCTTCATTTTAGAGGTTTACATCAGAACTTATTTTCTTCGAATCTACTTGTATATAGCTTATTTCTTGCATTTGCTGGGTTGTCTGAAGTCCTCTCAATAGAGGCAATCGTTTTGTGCTTTGAATTTTTGAATTCCATCAAGTTTCAGTTGAACACCACAAAATTCAAGCTCTGATTCCTCTTTGCATGGAAGCCTAGAGTAGAATTGGTTGGCACAGGGGTGATGTACATCACCCCAGCTTTCATTTGATATAAGGATCGTGGCATTTGATGAAGTTTTGATCTCTGCAACTTTTGGCCGGCGCCGGAGGTCTTGCCGGAGAAGACGGTGATGTACACCACCGTCCCAACGCCAGATCCATTCCTGACCGTGTGATCTCTTCTCCAGATCTAATCTGGATCATTCCATGTTATGACTTTATTAATGACAAGGTGTTATGCATTGACTTGAGAGTATGATGGACGCGTGCTCAGGATCCGTTTGATGCGCCAGCTAAATTAATGAGCTCTTAATCCAATGCCTCATAATTTTTCTAATTTTTAAGTTTTGATTTTAATTTCTATTTTATTTCTTTTATTCTATTTCATTTCAAAAAAGCAACCTCCTTCATTATTGGTCCAAAAAATGTGAGACCAATTGCATTTTTCTTCTTTTAATTTCTAGTTTCTAAAAATGATTTTTAATATTTTTTATTTTATCATTTGATATTTTTAGGAATTTTCTCTTTTCTGGTTATTTTTAATTCATTTTTAATAGTTTTTGATATTCAAAAAATACAAAAATATTTTCTTAACCTTTTTGAATGAATATGGATCTATGAGAAATATTCTCATCAATTTATTAATTGATTTGAAATTTATTTGAGATTTTAATTCAATTAAGTTATTTTTTATGCATTTTAATTGATTAAAAATAATTTCTGACTTCTAAAAATGCTGAAATTTTTTGTCAAACTTTGTTTGACCTTGTTGAACTTAGGATAATTCACTTGGACTTTTCAAATTTGATTTGAAGTGAATTTGAAGTTTGACCTTTCTTTATTATTTTAATTCAAGTATTATTTTATTTTGAAAAATACCAAAAATATTTTATTTGTTTCTTGACTTCTAATCTTCATTTTGCTTCTGTTTACTAATGTTTGACCTTGATTTCATATATCTTTGGTCAATGTATGTTGGTTACCTCATTTGATTTCCATTAATGCAGTTTATAATTCTTCATCTTCTTCTTCTTCTTCTTTTTCTTTTTTGATCAATGAGTTAAAGATTGGTGGTTAGCCTTGATACATGGGAGGTTTAACCTTCCTTGATTCAAATCTAATTCAACTTGATCATGGATCAAGTGAATGGCTTTGCATTAAGGATATGTTGCTTCCTAATCAAGCAAAGAACCTAAATCAATATAAGATCATTTCTCATCTTCTTTTGGCATGGCAAGTTTTAGGAGCTTGATTCACTAATCAAGATCTCTAACTTGTGTTTGTTGCCTATATTTTTATTGACCGGCCTCAGATAGGTGTGACTACTACATTAGTCCACTTACGATTGCTTAACATAGCGCAAAATTGCCTTATGGAACACTAATTACTAACCATTAACCATTAACATTTAATTCTTGCACTTTACATTTATGCAATTTACTATTCTTGTACATATTATTCATTTGCTTTTGTCTTTTGCTCATGTTTATGTTAATGCAATTTGCCTTTTGCTCACTTGAGGACATAATTGTGTATATACTATTGTGCTTGTGTTTTGTTTTGATTGTTGTGAACCAATTGCAAATGGACAAAAGGACTTAGACTTTAGGACATTCCCTATGCAAAAATGGAGTCAAAGAGCAACTAGGCCTCATTCCTTTAGAGTGCTATAAAAGTCAAAGAGCAACTAGGCCTCCTGCCTTTAGAATGCTTAATGTTGGAGAGGAATTGAAAGGACCTATTCTCTAAACTCCTTCTGGTCCATTCTTTGTTTGCATTATAGAACTTTTTGATGTGTGTGTTCTTGTGCTAGGGATTCCAACATTGAGCCTAAGTGAAGAACCATTGTCATGAGCTTCTAAAGTGATAAATCTAAGAGCCATGGGAGGATTCCTAAGAGCTTTGCTTGATTGATTGATTACTTGAGTATACACTTATTTGCTTGCTTATTCCAAAGGATGGGAGCTACTTGGATCATCAATATGATCTCAAGAAGGGAACTCCATTTGTGGTCTTAATTCTTTCCCTTCATCTCTTGTATGATTAGGACTTAGCCATTCTTCTTCTTCCCTCCACTCTAACCCAAGCCAAAACTTTTGTGCAAACATTAATACTTCTTTTCAAACATTAGAAACCTAAGCATTATGCTTTTGATTTTCAAACTTTCTTTTCATAACACTTATTTTGAATTGAATCTTTAAGTCAACTTTGACCATATTTTGTAAATACTTTTCATTGGTAAATATAACTCATTCAAATGTTTTTGTGGTTTCAATGGCCACTTTCTTATCAAAACTTTTCATAACCTTTAGCTATTAGGTTTGAGTTATCCTTGAGGTAGATATAATACTCACCTATATCCTTAGTGATGGACAATGAGTCTTCCATGCTTATTATAGGGTTAACCCCTCACTAGCATGTTGAAGCTATCCTCACATGGTGGATTTGTTGTTTTTAGGTTGAGTTTTCTCCCTTGGATAACAAAAGACCTTAAGGCTTTTTGACCAATTAATTCACCAACTTGTTTTGAGATTTTTACCCGAACTACGAGGTTTTGATCCTAATCTTTTTTAAGATGGTACGTAGGCAGTGGGTTTATCCATTCAAACACAAAATTGTAAATAATTTATACATTCTTCTCTCATCTCCCCAATCATGTTTGCACAAACAAATTTTCACAAAATACCAACCTTACAACAATTGTGAAAAGGGCTCCCTAGGAATACCTAGGATGTTTTGGGTGCTTAAAACCTTCCCATTGCATAACCAACCCCCTTACCCCGATCTCTAGCATTTTTATTAGTTTTTGATTCGATAAAACTTCTCGGTTTTTGTTCGCTTTCTAAACTTTCCTTTGGATAAATAGAAGTGCGGTGGAGAATCAACTTGTATGGTTTACTTTTGATTTAGTCAATAAATCTAAAGGTAACGAATACCCCGCTACAAAAAAGTGGCGGCTCTGCTGGGGAAATTTGCCTAGTGGGTTTTGCCTACTTTTCATATTTTGTTGTATTGTATTGTATATTATTTTTTGTGACATTTTTTTGTGTAATTTGGGATTACTGTATTGTATGTAATGATTGAATTGCTTGATATATTAATTCCTTGTATGCTTGGTTATCTTTGTTAGATGAGTTCTATACCCGAACTTGAGTGCACTTAGGATAGGAGAATGGTATAATCTTGTTGACTTGTGTGGAGTTATTCCTTAGCAAGTTGACTTGTAAGCCCATTCACTTGGTGGAGATCATGTTGGGATCAATAATGTCACACGAGTAGTCATGGTTAGGCATTACTCTTTCCAATATAGACCTTAGAAGCCAAGGACCTTAGTTTACCAATCCCATCTTGGCCTATTCTTAGGACGTAGTGCGAAGGTCGTTCAAGTGTAAGATTTGATACGATTGTTACGTGATACTACACTCATAAGAGTCTCTCTTGAGAATATTTTTGGAATACGAGTAGTCGTTTATCCGACAATATCCGAAAGATGGGATGATGACTATGGGAACCTCTTGTAGAACATGTTTGGCAGGTTTAAACCCTAGTAAACTCCCTTTGGGTGGTTCTTACCCAAGACTCATGCTCGTGACTTGCAACAAACCCTTGATTCATGGTTGATCCGTTCTTGTGTATCCTTAATATCAATGGAACTTGGGTGTTGATAAGGTGTAAACCATAATCCACCAAAATGGATGATTGATATTAAGGATGACTTGATCCATCCCATGACCTTTGTGTGGTGTGCTTTGCGTGATCCTTGAGTGTGATTGTTGCATCCATGCAGTCATGCACCCATTTGCATCCATATCATCAATAATGAGAAAATTTCCAAGGAACTTAAGAGGTCTATTTGCAAATTTTCAGACATGGACAAACAAAGAAGGAATACGAAGAAGTACAGTTTCAGACAACCCGACTTGAAAGAGCTAAGGAATTTGACATCCTATGTATTAGATCCCTTAGGTTTCAAGACTCGTCATAGGAAGCTTCTATCTATTCTGGCTACTCAAGTGGATGAAGGTCTGATGAGTGTATTGGTGTTGTTCTATGATCCCTTGTACCGTTGCTTCACATTTCCAGATTTCCAGCTTTTGCCCACGCTTGAGGAGTATGCCTATCTTGTGGGTATACCTATCCTAGATCAGTTGCCGTTCAGTGGCTTAGAGAGGGTTCCTACTTCTCAAGAGATTGCTGATATGTTGCATATAGATGAAACTCTGGTTGGTGCTCATATGACTACCAAAAGTGGAATTCAAGGTCTCCCTTCTGAGTTCCTCATTGCTCAAGCTACTTTGTATGGGAAGGCCATGAGTGAGGACACCTTTGAGGCCATATTTGTACTTCTCATCTATGGGCTAGTGTTATTCCTCAACATCAACAAGTTTGTGGATGTAAACGCTATTAGGATTTTCTCTACTCTTAATCCCGTTCCGACTCTGCTGGGTGACACTTACTTTTCTTTCATATGAGGAATGCAAAGGGTGGTGGTACCATTGTGTGTTGTTTGCCTCTGCTGTACAAGTGGTTTATTTCGCACTTGCCACAAACGGTCGCCTTCAAGGAGAACAAAGGATGTCTACGGTAGTCTACGAGGCTTATGTCTCTCACTAATAATGATATCTTTTTGTACAACCGTGTATATGATGGTGTGCAGATTATCGACTCTTGTGGTGAATTCTCCAATGTGCCTCTTCTTGGTACATGTGGTGGGATTAACTACAACCCTATTTTGGCACGTCGTCAGCTTCGGTTCCCCTTAAAGGATAAACCCAATAACATTTTGTTAGAAGGTGTGTTCTTTCAAGAGGGTAAAGATCCCCAAGGCTTGAAGGGCAGGATGGTTCGCGCTTGGCGCAAGATCCATAGGAAGGGAAGGAAAGAGCTTGGTCCGAAGAACTGCATTGCTTTGGAACCCTATACCTCGTGGGTTAGGAGGAGAGCTTCTGAGTACCTTATGCCTTATGAGTATCCGAGACCTACACCTTTGTTTGTGGCTGGGCCTTCAACCCTCCCTGACCTAGGAGTAGAGGAGTTGAGAGACGAAGATCGTTCGCGTGCTTGGATCCGCGAACGAGAGGAGTTGCTTCA
Organism: Lathyrus oleraceus; assembly: GCF_024323335.1. NCBI lineage: Eukaryota > Viridiplantae > Streptophyta > Magnoliopsida > Fabales > Fabaceae > Lathyrus > Lathyrus oleraceus. Next base: position 96,385,517 of record NC_066580.1, on the reverse strand, counting down.
GCAGCTTAGAGAGAAAGATGCATTGATAGAGTTTCTTGAGCATCAGGTTATCAACGAGCCTGATGATGTGGTGACTTCTCTTCTTCCTCAATCTTCCATGTTCTGGAAGAGGAAGTACGATCGACTCGCCAAAGAGAAGGCGGATATGGAGGCAGCCTATGAGAGGGAGGTGAAGAGGCTTCGTGCAGCTTATCTTCCAGTCTCCAGAGCTTTAGATGATTGCTTCTAGGGTTCCATAGGAGGTTCATTTTCCTTCTCTCTTGTATTGTATTTGGTTACCAAGACTGTACTTCTTTGGTGTAAAAATATTTTCCAGATATGATTGATACGATATTTCCATATATGTCTAAATGATTAATATTTTCAATATTTGCAAATAGGACTCTAAAGTTCCTCTGATAAATAAAATAAATCATATGCACAAGCATTGCATGCATCATCTGCATAAGCAGGTTTTGCTCCAGGCTTCTTGTTCAATGGTCTAACTCCGTGTTCTTCATTTATTTTGAAGACAAGCTGACTCACCGGTACTACACTCGAGCCAACACTTCAAGACTGATGGATCACTTAGAGCAAGAGAACCGTGAACTCAAGGAGGAAGTGGCCAGACTGACTGCCCTGATGGAGTCTTTCATGGCCGCCCAAATCCAGTCGTCTCCGACACCTTCAACTCCTCCCCAGAGGACAGTCATCTCCGAGATTTCCTCTTCAACAGTGCCTGCAGGCAGCGTCCACTTTGCACCAACTGCTATGCCAGCCGGGTTTCCTTGGGGGATGCCCACAAACTTTGTTCCTGAGGGTCTTGCCCCCATGTTTGCTTCTCTGCCGGTATCTAGCCCGGTCTTCGCTGTTCCGCCTCCTGTCGTGCATACTATGCCAAGAGTAGACGACACCATCTACCACTTTGAGCCGTCTGAGGGCCCAGACGTGTATGAAAAGATGGACGCTATGAATGATCAGTTTCTTGAACTCCGTAAGGAACTAAAAAATCTCAGTGGAAAGGACCTCTTTGGCAAGTCTGCTGCTGAACTCTGCCTAGTGCCAAATGTTAAAATCCCGGTAAAGTTCAAAGTACCTGACTTTGAAAAGTACAAGGGAAATACTTGCCCTCTCAGCCATCTGGTTATGTATGTGAGGAAGATGTCGACTCAGACCGACAACGATTAGCTCCTCATTCATTATTTCCAGGACAGTCTATCCGGTGCTGCCCTGAGATGGTATATGGGCTTGGATAGCACGAACATCCGATCCTTCAATGATCTAGGCGAAGCTTTCGTCAAGCAGTACAAGTATAATGTGGATATGGCTCCCGATAGGGATCAATTGAGAGCCATATCCCAGAAGGACAAGGAAACTTTCAAAGAATACGCCTAGAGGTGGCGAGAGCTAGCTGCACAGATTGTGCCTCCGCTAGAAGAGAAAGAAATGACCAAGATCTTCCTGAAGACCTTGAGCTCATTTTATTATGAGCGGATGATTGCCAGTGCTCCTTCTGATTTCACCGAGATGGTGAACATGGGGATGCGTTTGGAGGAAGGAGTCAGGGAAGGGCGCCTGACTAGAGAAGAAGGCTCTTCTGCCAAACGATATGGGGCGTTTAGAAAGAAGAAAGATGGCGAGGCACATGCTGTGACCTCCCATGTTAAATCCAGAAGACCCTCGGTAAGGAGGAAGACTGTGCATCCCGCCGTTAATCAGCATCAGGTGGCTCACATTGCACCTTTTTTCAGAGAAAATCTGCACTATTAGCACAATAATAAAACAGCAACAGCAACATCAAAAATATCAACAACAACAGCACCGTCCTCAATAGCAGGCCTACCAGCCTTGAAATATTATTCAGACCAGTACAAGCTATGAGAGGAAAAGGGTCACTTTTGATCCTATTCGTATGACATACGCAGAGCTATATCCCTCTTTGATAGAGAGAAAACTGATTACTCCACGCGACCCATCGGCTATACCTACCAATCCTCAGTGGTGGTATAAGCCCAAGCTACATTGTGTTTATCATTCCGGTGCCCCCGGGCATGACGTGGAAAACTGTTACCCGCTGAAGACCAAGGTTCAAGACCTTGTGAGAAGTGGTATCTTGTGTTTCGAGGACGTAGGTCCCAACGTTAAGAAGAACCCATTGCTCGAGCATGGGAAATCTACTGTCAACATGGTCCAGGGTTGCCCTGGTAAATATAAGGTCAAATATGTCAGCCATATTCGACAATCGTTGGTCGAGATGCACAGAGTGTTGTGCGAATATAGTCACTATGAGCACGACCATGACAGATGCCGTGTTTGCACTGTCAATCAGAGGGGTTGTCGCCAAGTCCGTAAAGACATCCAAGAAATGTTGGATGAAGGAGTAATTGAAATACTTCAAAATCGCGATGTAGATGATGAAGTCAATGTGATATCTCTAGTATTTCAGATCCCAAAGCCTGTTTTCATCCGGTATGATGGCAGCAAACAGAAGGCTTCTCCCTCTCTGATAATTAAACTAGCTGGCCCTGTTCCATACTCTTCTGATAAGGCTGTCCCCTATCGTTACAATGTTGTGGCATTGGAAAGTGGGAAGGAAGTGCCCCTGCCCTCTACCTCTGTTGTGAATATCGCTGATGTCAGCGGCCTGACCCGTAGTGGTCGTGTTTTCTCGGCTCCGCCGAAACCCCAGGCTGATATCAGAAGGGCCGATGTTGCTGATTGTGCTGTGCGCCCGGTTGGAAATACTGTTATTGCTCCGAATCCGACACTTGTTGCTAGTAAACCTGCCACCGCTGTAAGAGCTTCTGTCTCCGCTGGCCAGAATGGCACAATGAAAGAAGAGTGTGATGAGATGCTAAGGCTCATCAAGAGGAGTGAATACAATGTTGTAGATAAGCTTCTACAAACGCCATCAAAGACCTCTGTGCTATCTTTGTTAATGAATTCAGAACCACGCCGTGAAGCTCTGCAGAAGGTGTTGGATGTGGCGTATGTAGATCATGACGTCACAATAGAATAATTCGATAGTATTGTTGCAAACATCACCGCTTGTAACAATTTGAGTTTCTGTGATACTGATCTCCCCGAGGAGGGAAGAGACCACTCTATGAGCTGCAAGGGTGATGCCATGTCTAATGTGCTGGTAGACACTGGATCAACACTGAATGTGTTGCCATAGTCCACTCTGGCTAGATTGTCATATCAGGGGCCTCCCATGAGGCAAAGTGGAGTGGTGGTGAAAGCTTTTAATGGATCCCGTAAAACAGTGATTGGTGAGGTTGAACTCCCAGTCAAGATTGGACCATGTGATTTCCAGATCACTTTTCAGGTCATGGATATCCACCCATCATATAGCTGTCTGTTGGGCAGACCATGGATTCACAAGGCAGGCGCCGTGACATCCACACTACACCAGAAATTGAAGTTTGTCAAGAACAAAAAGCTGGTGGTGGTAGGGGGAGGGAAGGCTCTCCTGGTTAGCCATTTGTCTTCCTTTTCTTATATAGATGCTGAGGATGAAGTTGGAACACCATTCCAAGCTTTATCTATTGTTGAGCCTACTAAGAAAGGAACTTCTTCATTTGCGTCCTACAATGATGCTAAGTTGGCCATTGAGCATGGCACAACTACTGGTTTAGGACAAATGATCAAGATGGAAGACAACAAATCCCGGGTTGGCATAGGGTATTCTTCTGGCACTTTCAACAAGCATGGGCTATTTCAGAGTGGTGGGTTCATCCACGCCGTCCAAGAAGACGAAGCTGCTGCTATCGTGGAAGAGGATGCAGAGGAAGATTCTGGCAACTTTGTCATCCCTGAAGGGGTCTGCAATAACTGGGTCGCTGTTGATGTTCCAACAGTTGTCCATAAGTCAACGTAATGTTCATTTTGTTTAAAAACCCTTCTCCCATGCCAAAAGGAGGAGTGATGACATTGTTGGCTTAAGTACAATGATATTTTCATTCAATAAATTCATGTTAAATGTTTGTTTTTCCAAATTATTTTCACTTTTTGCTTTTTGCATGAAATTGGTGATCACATAAAACCTTAAAAATAAAATAAAATCAATCTTTTCATTTGCATAATGATTTTCCTTGTTTGAATTCTAAAATCTCTTTATATCCAAAATCATTATGGCGGTTGATCAAACCCATTGAACATAATGATCCAACACCATCTCCCAACTTTGAATTCCCTGTATTTGAGGCGGAAGAAAATGATGTTGAAGAGATTCCTGACGAGATTACCCGTCTACTTGAGCACGAAGATAAGATCATTCAGCCACATCTCGAGAATCTGGAAACAATTAACTTGGGGTCTGAGGATTGTGTGCGAGAAGTGAAAATTGGGGCACTCCTTGAAGAATCTGTTAAGAAGGGGTTGATTGAGTTGCTACGAGAATACGTCGACGTCTTTGCCTGGTCATATGAAGATATGCCTGGTCTTGATACTGATATCGTGCAACATTTCCTGCCTTTGAAGCCTGAGTGTGTGCCTGTGAAGCAGAAGCTCAGAAGAACTCATCCTGATATGGCAGTGAAGATTAAAGAGGAAGTTCAGAAGCAAATTGATACGGGGTTTCTGGTGACTTCTACATATCCTCAATGGGTGGCCAATATTGTGCCCGTGCCTAAGTAAAATGGAAAAGTCCGGATGTGTGTGGACTATAGAGACTTGAATAAAGCTAGTCCAAAAGATGATTTTCCTCTACCACATATTGATATGTTGGTAGATAATACAGCTAAATTCAATGTCTTCTCATTTATGGACGGATTTTCCGGATGTAATTAGATCAAAATGGCACCCGAGGATATGGAGAAGACAACATTCATCACACCTTGGGGAGCATTCTGTTATCGAGTGATGCCCTTCGGTCTGAAGAACGCCGGAGCCACGTATCAACGTGCTATGACTACCTTGTTTCACGATATGATGCACAAGGAGATTGAGGTATACGTTGATGATATGATTTCAAAGTCGAGAACGGAAGTTGAACATGTAGAGCACTTGTTGAGGCTTTTTCAGCGTTTGAGGAAGTATAAGCTTCGTCTGAATCCTAACAAGTGTACATTTGGGGTCCGTTCCGGCAAGTTATTGGGCTTATTGTCAGTGAAAGAGGTATTGAGGTTGATCCTGCCAAGGTCAAAGCAATACAAGAGATGTCTGCGCCCAAAACTGTGAAGCAAGTTCGAGGTTCTCTTGGCCGCTTGAATTATATTTCCAGATTTATATCCCACATGACGGCCACATGTGCGCCGATATTCAAGATCCTCCGGAAAGATCAACATCATGATTGGACCGAGGATTGCCAAAAAGCCTTTGACGGTATTAAAGAATACTTGTCCGAGCCTTTGATTCTGTCTCTGCCTATGGAAGGGAGACCCGTAATTATGTATCTGACAGTTCTTGAAGACTCAATGGGTTGTGTCCTTGGTCAGCAAGACAAATTAGGGAAGAAAGAATATGCCATCTACTATCTGAGTAAGAAGTTCACTGATTGTGAGTCCCGATACTCGATGCTTGAGAAAACATGATGTGCTTTGGCTTGGGCTACTAAGCGCTTACGCCAGTATATGTTGAATCATACGACTTGGTTGATATCCAAAATGGATCCAATCAAGTATATCTTTGAGAAGCCTGCTTTAACTGGGAGAATTGCCCGTTGGCAGATGCTGCTGTCTGAGTATGATATTGAGTATCGAGCTCAGAAAGCTATTAAAGGTAGTATTTTGGCTGACCACTTGGCACATCAATCAATTGAGGATTATCAGTCAGTTCAGTATGACTTCCCGGACGAGGAGATTATGTATTTGAAAATGAAAGATTATGATGAGCCTACGCTCGATGAAGGGCCAGAGCCTGGTTCCCGATGGAGCATGGTGTTTGATGGTGCTGTGAATCAATATGGAAATGGTATTGGGGAAGTGATTATTACTCCTCAGGGCACACATTTTCCTTTTACAACAAGATTAACTTTCAAATGCACGAACAATATGGCGGAATATGAGGCATGTATCATGGGCTTGGAAGAATGTATTGATCTTAGGATCAAGCATCTTCATGTTTATGGTGATTCAGCCCTCGTTGTTAATCAGATCAAGGGTGAATGGGAGACGAATCAGCCTCGCCTCATCCCATATAGAGACTATGCGAGGAGGATTTCAACATTCTTTACTAAGGTCGACTTCCATCATATTCCTCGAGATGAGAATCAGATGGAAAATGCACTTGCTACACTTGCTTCAATGATCGTGGTGAGACTCTAGAATGAGGTTCTCAATATCATTGTGATGCGCTTGGATAGACCAGCTCATGTATTTGCAGTTGAAGAAGTAAAAGATGATAAGCCATGGTATTATGACATCAAATGTTTTCTTCAGAGTCAGATTAACACGCCTGGGGCATCTGTGAAAGATAGAAAGACTTTGAGGAGATTATCAATGATGATGTGCTTTATAAGAGAAATTTTGATATGGTTTTGCTCAGATGCGTGGACAGACACGAAGCAAACCTGTTGATGACTGAAGTCCATGAGGGTTCATTTGGTACTCACTCCAATGGACATGCCATGGCCAGGAAAATGTTGAGAGCAGGCTACTATTGGATGACAATGGAGTCTGACTGTTGCAAATATGTGAAGAAATGCCATAAGTGTCAGATTTATATGGATAAGATTCATATTCCCCCGACACTTCTGAATGTGATTTCATCACCATGGCCTTTCTCTATATGGGGAATTGACATGATTGTCATGATAGAGCCAAAAGCGTCCAACGGTCACTGGTTTATTCTCGTAGCAATTGATTACTTCACCAAGTGGGTTGAAGCGGCATCGTATGCAAACGTGACCAGGCAGGTGGTTGTGAAGTTCATCAAGAATCAACTCATATGCCATTATGGTGTGCCAGACAAGATCATTATTGATAATGGATCTAACTTGAATAACAAGATGATGAAAGAGTTGTGTAGCGAGTTCAAGATTGCACATCATAATTCTTTTCCTTATAGACCCAAGATGAATGGGGCTGTTGAAGCTGCTAACAAGAATATCAAGAAGATTATCCAGAAGACGGTTGTTCCGTACAAAGATTGGCACGAGATATTGCCATTTGCTTTACATGGTTATCGTACATTTGAACGCACTTCAACAGGGGCAACCCCTTTCTCCCTTGTATATGGCATGGTGGTTGTGCTCCCAGTAGAGGTGGAGATCCCATCAATGAGAGTCTTGATGGAAGCCAAGCTAACTGATGAAGAATGGGTTCAGAGTCGTTATGACCAACTGAATTTGATAGAAGAAAAGAGATTAACTGCCATGTGCCATGGTCAGTTATATCAGTAGAGGATGAAGAAAGCCTTTGATAAGAAGGTCAAGCCTCGTGTGTTCCGAGAAGGTGACCTCGTGCTCAAGAAAGTCTAGTCTTTCGCGCCCGATTCCAGGGGCAAGTGGACTCCAAACTATGAAGGCCCATATGTTGTTAAGAGAGCCTTTTCAGGCGGTGCTTTGATGCTTACAACTATGGATGGGGAGGATTTCACTCGTCCTGTGAATTCAAATGCAATCAAGAAATACTTCTCCTAAAACAAAAACAGAATAGCTCACTAAATTCAAAACCCGAAAGGGTGGCTTAGGCAAAAATGAGCGTCTCGGTGGATTGAAAACCCGAAAGGGAGATCCAGGCAAAAGTTAGAGACATAAAAAATGAATATATATCCCGCTAGATTGAATACCTCACCCCAGGGCAATATAGGCAAAAATTAGGGATTTGGCGAGTAACTGCATCCTAACAAGACTTTGTTCTACAACTATCATCTGTCAAAGATTCTCGCTTAGTCATCATCAATTGAAGCTTCAAATACATCGGATTCAGAGTTGGTGGAGAAATGGTCATTATGTTTAATTGATAACATGAAATAATATCACATTTTTGGACTCGATTTAATTAAATTATATTATTATTCACTTCAATTTATTTCATTTTATTCGATATTACTTGGTATTTTTCCTCTTATTTATCTCAGGTAGCTTATTTGAAGCACAAGTGAAAAAGGAAGAAAAAGAGGTGCAAAAAGAAATGAAGAAAAACAAATTTCACCAAACCAAAGCCCAGCCCAAAAGTACTAGCACTGAGCCTGTGACGAGCGCCACACATGGTGTGACGAGCGTCACGCCCTGCTGCCTTGTGTTACAAGCGTAACACATGGTGTGACGGACGTCACACCATTCTCCTATATTTTTGGCTTCAGAAGCGCAACAGAAGCACGTTGAAGCCTATTGTTACGCTTGACCTGGGAAACGTGAAGACCACTTTTACGGAAGGAGTTTTGGAAACCGTTACAAATGGGGACAATATAAATAGAACCAGGGAACAAACCCTGCGGGGGCTGTCTCCTTCGTGCTATATTTTTTTCTTCCAGATGTGCAAGCATACTTTACAGCATTATTTTTTTACAGTTTTTACTTTTCTTTGCAATTTCTATTTTCTTTTCCAGTCAATCTTTCAGCACTTAATTAATTTTTCACACAATAGTTTCTACACCAGAAACTATTGTGTATGTTTTACCGGATCTAACCTTACGTTAGACCCTAGGTTTTTATTCCTTCACTTTTATTTTCCTGTCCGATTGAAGAATTCAAGAACAAATCCAACCGGTCTGTGGTGGAGTGTTCAAGATTGCCATTAATTATTCAGGTTCTTTAATTATTGTTTGAATTCATATATGCCCTGCTTTATTGTTTATTTGCATTATTTGCCTGAGATGTTTCTATTTAAGCATGATGATTGTTTAGATCTGTTTAGCATGTCTGGCTAATTTATTTAGGTATCGGTATGTAAAGTAAGCGGAATGAAGGAATCAAAACTAAGTTGATTTAATTACGCTTAAAAATAAAATCACTCTTTTTATGGTCTCAATTTAGAGGTTTAATACCAAGGTTTTTGTACGAAAGTAAAAGACTAAAAAGTTAAAATCAATAGAACGAAAGTTTGAGTTTTTAACTGGACAGTGTAATTTGGACATTAATTCTAGATCAGGGCGAATGCAATTTTTAGAGTTAATTAAATTCTAATCTTTTTCAAAAAGTATTTTTAAAAGTTAAATGTGAGGACGAGAGTTAAGCATTTGAATTTAATTATATAATCTAAGTCAACAGAGCGAGAGTTTGAGACGAGGGTGTTTAAACGATTAGTATTTTCTTAAAAAGAGTTTCTATGGATTCTATTGTTTTCAAAAAGTGATTTTGGACTTAACAAATAAGTGACAGCTACGTTAATATAAAGTCATAGTCTATTCAACAGAGCGAGAGTTTGAGAAAAGACTTTTAATCAATAGTGTCCACTGAAAAGATTTATTTTAAAACCAAGAAACCAACGAAGCTTTGATTCCCTAATTACGACGAACTACATACCGATATCCGCTTAATTGATATTTAATTTAGATCTAGTCTTAGTTTTAACTTTTCCCCCGAAACAATCAAATTATCATCCGCCTTAGCTTTACGAAATAACCTTAGAAAATGGTATATCGATTCATAAGTCCCTGTGGGATCGATATCTTTTAAAACTACATGATAGAACTGTCCACTTGCAGTTTGTACCCCAATTCGACTCATAAAGTCGCGATCAAGTTTTTGGCGCCGTTGCCGGGGACTTTTGTTTAGTCGATATCGTAACTCTTCTGTTACGCTGTAGAGACTAAGACAATTTTTATTTTTTTTTCTTTTCTTTCTTTCGTTGATTTGTATGCCACACACTCGCTCACAAGGCGAGCCGTTTTACTTACGAATCAACGACATCGAACTATATCTCCGAGTCTTACGACGAATTCGGGAATATCGTGCTGCAAACAATCTCCCTCCTATCGAAGTGCCCGACCTCAAAAATCTTCTTCCTTCACCAATACCCGAGATGGCAGAACCAGCTCGTGCTCTTCGAGATTACGCCGCTCCATCGCAAGATGAGCCGCATTTGAGTATTGCTCCACCCGCATTCGAAGCAAACAACTTCGAACTTAAACCTTCTCTGTTGCAGGCAGTGCAACAAAATCAATTCTCTGGAAATCCTACCGAGGATCCAAACCTTCATTTATCCGTATTTGTCCAATACGCTGATACTGTTAAAGCTAATGGTGTCACTTCAGAGGCAATTCGACTTCGCCTTTTTCCTTTCTCGTTAAGAGATAAAGCTAGAAGATGGCTTCAGTCTCTTCCTTCCAACTCAGTTACCACATGGAACGAGTTGAAGAAAGTCTTCCTTGCCCGATATTTTCCTCCAAGCAAAACAGCTATGTTGAGAGCCCAGATAAATGGATTTAAACAGAAAGATAACGAGTCCCTTTTCGAAGCATGGGAAAGATACAAAGACATGATGAGACTTTGTCCACACCATGGTTTAGAGGACTGGTTAGTGATTCATACCTTCTATAATGGTCTCTTGTACAACACAAGGTTAACAATAGACGCCGCAGCAGGTGGTGCACTTATGGATAAACCTTATGTCGATGCTTATCAACTTATCGAAAGCATGGCTCAAAATCATTATCAATGGGGAAGCGACCGAGCAATGGTAGAGAAACCTCAAATGAAAAGTGGCATGTACGAGATAAGTAGCCTTAATCATGTTAATGCAAAAGTGGAAGCCCTTGCCCAGAAAATTGAAAGTTTGAATGTATCACCTCCAACCAACGTGGTTGCCGCAACTCAGAATTGCGAAGTCTGTGGAATCCAAGGTCACACTCCTGCTGATTGTCAACTCCTAACCGGAATCCAAGCAGAACAAGTAAATTATGCTCAAGGAAATCCCTACTCACACACCTATAACTCAAACTGGAAGAATCATCCAAATTTTTCATATAAGAGTAATAATGCTTTATACGCACCAGGACAAGCTCCAAATCAAGCCCCAGCTATACCTCTGGGATATCAAAAGCCGACCCCATCTACACCTAACAATAATGTTCCTAGGAAATCCAACTTGGAAATAATGATGGAGAACTTCATAGCTTCTCAACAGCAAACCAATAAAGATTTCTTAAACCAGAATATACACACTAGTGAACAAATCAAACAACTAGCAAGTAAAGTAGATGCCTTGGCTACCCATAACAAAATGCTGGAAACACAAATATCACAAGTAGCTCAACAACAAGCGCCTACTGCTGCCCCAACTGGTGCATTTCCTGGACAGCCCCAACCTAACCCGAAAAGCCACGCTCATGCAATCATACTAAGAAGTGGAACGGAAGTGGAAGGACCAGTAGATCCAAGAAATGAAAACCAAAACTCTAAGAAGTCAATTGAGGAAGAAAGTACACCTAAGGAAAAGGAAGAGAGTAATAAGGAAACCGTAGAAAAGAAAGAACCTTATGTACCTCCACCACCTTATAAACCACCTATCCCTTACCCTCAAAGGTTTATTAAAACCAAAGATGCGGGCCAATTTAAAAAATTTGTTGACCTACTGAAACAGTTAAACGTCACAATTCCATTTACAGAAGCTATTACGCAGATGCCCTCATATGCTAAGTTCTTAAAAGAAATTCTTTCTAATAAAAGGAAACTTGAAGATAGCGAAACTGCTACACTCACTGCTGAATGTAGCGCTATAATCCAGAATATGCCTCCTAAACTTAAAGATCCAGGTAGTTTCTCTATACCCTGTCACATAGGAAAATTTGTCATAGATAAAGCCTTATGCGATTTAGGAGCCGGTATTAGTGTTATGCCCTTATCCATATGCAAGAAACTTGAAATGGGAGAATTAAGACCAACTAAAATGTCTGTGCAATTAGCAGATCGGTCTGTTAGATATCCTGTAGGAATTCTTGAAAACGTTCCCGTGCGCATAGGTCAATTCTACATCCCAACCGATTTTATAATTATGGACATTAGAGAAGATGAAGTTACACCCATTATATTGGGAAGACCATTCTTAGCAACTGCCGGTGCGATCATAGACGTAAAATGAGGACGACTCACTTTCGAAGTAGGAGAAGAGAAAATTGAGTTCATTCTTTCCCAATTTTTGAAAGCACCTGCAATAGAAGATACATGTTACTTCATGGATATCATCGATGAATGCATAAAAGAAACAGAGTTAGAAAAGGACAAATCGTCTGACTATCTTGTAGAAGACAAACTCAACCAATGTTTAGCAATAACACCGGATCCTACGAAGTACCTTAAGAAACCAACCCTAGACCTGAAAACACTTCCCAAAAATCTGAGATATGAATTCCTAGACTTAGAACTTGAACGACCAGTGATAGTTAATGCAGACCTAGGAAAACTCGAAACCGAAAAACTCCTGCATATCTTAAGAAAATATCCAACCGCACTAGGATACAACATCACCGACCTTAAAGGAATAAGTCCTTCTATTTGTATGCATCGCATCATGCTAGAAGAAGACTGTAAAACTTCTAGGGAACATCAGAGGAGACTGAACCCGATCCTGAGTGAGGTAGTGAAGAAGGAAGTAACCAAGTTATTAGAGGCAGGTATCATATATCCTATATCTGATAGCAAATGGGTTAGTCCTGTACACATGGTACCGAAGAAAGGAGGTATAACAGTTATTGAAAATGAAAAAGGGGAAACTATAACCAAACGAATCGAATCGGGATGGAGAATGTGCATTGACTATAGGAAACTAAACAAAGCAACCCGAAAAGATCATTTCCCTTTACCATTCATTGACCAGATGTTAGAACGATTAGCAAAACATTCTCATTTCTGCTATCTAGACGGTTACTCAGGTTTCTTCCAAATACCAATTCATCCTGATGACCAAGAAAAGACAACATTCACGTGTCCTTTTGGCACTTTCGCTTATAGACGAATGCCGTTTGGCTTGTGCAATGCTCCCGCAACCTTCCAAAGGTGCATGATGGCAATATTCGCCGATTTTCTCGAAAATATCATGGAAGTATTTATGGATGACTTTTCTGTATGCGGGCAAAGCTTTGAAGAATGTCTTGAAAACCTAGAAAGAGTTCTAGAACGATGTGTAAAAGTAAACCTAGTACTTAATTGGGGAAAATGTCACTTTATGGTACAAGAAGGAATTGTTCTAGGACATATCATCTCAAATAGAGGAATTGAAGTAGACAAAGGCAAAATAGAGGTAATCGAAAACCTTCAGCCTCCAAAAACTGTAAGAGAAGTACGAAGCTTCTTAGGACATGCCGGTTTTTACCGACGATTCATTAAAGACTTCTCTAAAATAACTAAACCTTTGACCGGACTATTGATGAAAGATGCTGAATTCATCTTCGACAACAAATGTTTAGAAGCATTCCAGACGCTTAAACAAGCATTGATCTCCGCGCCCATAATGCAGACACCAGATTGGAATGAACCATTCGAAATAATGTGTGATGCTAGTGATTACGCCGTGGGCGCTGTTTTAGGACAACGAAAGGATAAAAAGCTTCACGTCATATATTACGCAAGTAGAACTCTAGATGAAGCACAAATGAATTACGCCACAACCGAGAAAGAACTATTAGCAGTAGTGTTTGCACTAGATAAATTTTGTTCTTACTTGGTCGGAGCCAAAATAATCATTTACACCGACCACGCTGCTATCAAGTACCTCTTAACCAAAAAGGATGCTAAACCTAGACTCCTAAGGTGGATCCTGTTGCTACAAGAGTTCGATTTGGAAATCAAAGATAAAAAAGGAACTGAAAATGTAGTAGCAGATCACCTCTCTAGACTTGAAAACCTGGAACCGGAAACAACATCGATCAACGATGATTTCTCGTACGATAAACTTATAGCTACTTTGGAAGAAAATAAAGCTGATAAATAGGTACAAACCACCTTAGCTATATGTGTTACACCATGGTACGCTGATCTCGTCAATTATTTAGCTGCCGGAATAGTTCCACCTAATTTATCCTACCAGCAAAAGAAACGATTCTTCTATGACATAAAACACTATTACTGGGATGACCCTTTACTTTTCAAAAGAGGCCCCGTCGGTATTTTCCGTAGGTGTATACCTGAAGAAGAGGTAGAAAATATAATCCAACACTGTCACTCCGCTCCTTATGGTGGACATGCAAGTACATCCAAGACCTGCTCCAAAATCTTACAAGCCGGTCTTTATTGGCCAAACATATGGAAGGATGTGCATGCGGCTATCAAGAAATGTGATAGATTTCAACGCACAGGAAACATATCTAGACGTGACGAAATGCCACAAAAGGGCATTTTGGAAGTAGAGATTTTCGACGTGTGGGGAATAGACTTCATGGGACCTTTTCCATCTTCTTTCGGTAACAAGTACATACTCGTAGCAGTTGACTACATATCAAAATGGATTGAAGCTATAGCTTCTCCAAAAAACGACACACGAGTAGTAACTAGACTCTTTAAGAATATAATATTTCCAAGATTTGGTGTCCCGAGAATAGTAGTCAGTGATGGTGGATCGCATTTCATATCCAAGGTACTCGAAAAACTACTGTTTAAGTATGGCGTAAGGCATAGAGTAGCGACACCTTACCACCCTCAAACCAGTGGGCAAGTGGAAGTGTCTAACAAAGAAATCAAACAAATATTGGAAAAAACAGTCACCACCTCAAGGAAAGACTGGTCATTGAAATTACCAGAAGCTTTATGGGCGTATCGAACTGCTTACAAAACTCCCATAGGGACAACCCCATTTAAGCTTATTTATGGAAAATCCTGCCACCTCCCGGTAGAATTGGAACATAAGGCCTACTGGGCTATTAAAAATCTAAATTTAAACTATAAGGCCGCCGGTGAAAAGCGAATCCGTGATATAAACGAATTAGAGGAACTCAGACGAGACGCTTACGAAAATGCCAGAATCTACAAAGAAAGAACAAAACAATGGCATGACAAGCGCATATCAAGGAAAATCTTCAAACAAGGCGATACAGTCCTGTTATTCAACTCTAGGCTAAAGTTATGCCCGGGAAAACTACGATCTAGATGGTCAGGTCCTTTCCAAATCACTAATGTTTTTCCCAGTGGAGCGGTGGAAATCAAAGGAAAATCCATTGAACCGTTTATCGTAAACGGGCAGCGTCTAAAACATTATCATCATACAGAAAACATTGAAAATTCACAAGTCCTGCACTTAGACGTAGTGCCCCCAAATTTTATAGATTATATTTGATAGTTTATTGTCGAGCTTGCGACATTAAACAAAGCGCTTAGTGGGAGACAACCCACAAATATTTATATTTTCATTTCTTACTTAATTATTATTTTAAATTCTATTTAGTATTCATTCTTAATCTATTTTAATTTTTCTTCTTCTATTCTTTCGGCATTTGGCCAAATCCTGACTAAAACTCTTGTTTTTCCTTTCTCTAGCTAACACTAACCTGATGGGACAAACTGATCATATGGGTATCAAATTCAGAGGGAAAGCTCAGAAACAAAATTTTGAGGAACTAGCAGAGAGAGAGATGCTACCTAGTTTGTACGCTGATGACTGGGCAATGACTGCCCTTGGACTAAGAGAGAGTGTCTTGTATTTGCTGAGTCAAATAGGGTGGGAAACCACTCCTGTCCGTACACAATTCGTCACTTACCGGAGACTGACTCTAGAATTCCTTAGTTCTCTGATCTATCTACCCAGCCATGGAAAAGGAATAAGCAGAGGTTTCATTCAGTTCAGAATGTTCAACATGGAGTATCAATTTAACATCCAAGACTTTACCAACCTTTTAGGTTTCCCTACCTCCTTTGATACATTCACAGTGAGCCAAGAAGAACTTTTTGAATATAGAGAACTTGAACACTTTTGGGGAAGCTTGACTGGAAATGACGATCCCGAGAAACATGAGTTTCTTTCTGGAAACATACATAATTCGGCCTTTCGTTATTTCCATAAGATCCTGGCCCACACCCTTTTTGGGAAGAAGTCAAACAGTACCTTAGTTTCACGTGATGAACTCTTCATCATATTTTGTGCTTCCCAGAACCGTCCTGTGAATGGTGCCACTTTTATGTTGGCAAATTTTGACCGCCTTATCCAAGATGAACGAGCACCAATTCAAATAGGCGGATTGATAACCATGATTGGTAATGCTATCGGATTACGTCAACCTATGCTTGACTTAATCCCTTTTTGTGGCATTGCGACTATGAGTATACCCTTCCTCTTCAACGCTATGTTTATAGCAAACCTAGGGTCTGAAGAGTTTGAGCTTATAATTAACAACCAAGTTCTTTGCCTATTCACCTTGCCTAATCCAAGGACTAGTGTTCATAACCGCAATAACTGGCTCTACAATCTGAACGCAACACCCTCTCCTGCTAGATCTACTGAATCCATCCAGGACTATGAGATTTGTGACGACCAGATCCCTTATGCTGAATCTGACCCTCAGACACCATCTGGCTATTATGATATTGATCCTCCTCTTCAACCTGTCCCGACCGAAGAATCGGCAATGCCCGATCTTAGACATCATGTGCCCGGAGCTAATTATAACACCACCATTCAGGCTTTGATGTCAGAACAGGATGCCCTCAGAGAAGAGTTAGCTAACATGGGACAAGAATTTCTGGGATATATGAACAGTATGACAAATCAGTTCCACGAGTTGCTAAACCGTGTTAACTCCTTTGCTCCTCCGGCCAGAGATCATGCAGATGGATAGAAGTTGTTTTTCTTAGTTACTTAGTTTTAGTTTAGGTTATTCATTAATTTTGTTTCAAATTATTTTAGTATTTGTTTTTCTTTCGCATGTTTACTTTTGTCTTCCAATGTTACATTATGATTATTTTATGAAGCTATTGATTTATTTTACTTTATTATGACTTATGCAAACATCTATCAATAATGCTCTCTACTGTTGCCACCCACATGGCTTATTAAAGATATATATATTATGAAAGTAGAATAGCATGCAAGGCAATTTAAAAGTATCACAATAGCAAAATAAAATAAAACATATGCATAACAAAATAATAACAATAATATATAATGATAAAAACAAAGTACGTTACAAGAAGGACTGTGTGACGAGCGTCACACAATCCATTACGGTCGTCACACCAAGTGCCTGTGACGCCCGTAACATCCCTGTCACGAGCGTGACACCTTCTGACTATGTGAACGCTACTAACCGTTGGAACACGACCGTTACACCATCCCACCTTTTTACCTTCCCCATTTGTTCACATTTACCCACATTTATTTACTTTTCAACCACTCCCTTTCCAACTCCCAAAATTTTTCCTATAAATACCCACCATACCTTTCTTCATACACCACAAACCATTCTATAAAATCAATCTCATTTCACTTCTCTCCTCATTACCTTTTTCAAACCACTTATCGGTATGGCGGGAAACCAAGATTTCGGAAATATCATCTTCCGATCCGAAGATGAAAATTATCAAAGGGAGCAGTTTGAGCGTTTCCAACAGCGAGGCGTCCAATCCACCAGGTATCCCGATTTACATTGTTTACAAGAATTAGGATTACTTCAAGGTATAGAATGGATGCTCCGCCTTGCTGATTTAACCTTTCTTTGCACTCATAATAAACCTACCTACCCCGCTCTCACCTTAGAATTTTTAAGTTCTTATTCGTACAACACTCCTACCGGTGAAGACGAGTACTTAACCGGTACCGCAACCTTCCGCATGTTCAACACCGAGTACTCCCTATCCCAAAACCAATTGAGCACCATGCTACAATTCCCTGTAGAAGGTCAAGTCCACCCTAGGATACCCCCGAACTCCCAGTGGCATATAAACGCCTTCGACCTCTTTAGAAAAATTTCCGGTGTGGAAACCAACAACTGGGATGTATTATTTGCTTCACATATACATAACCCAACCATCCGGTACTTCATCCACATCCTGCAAAACACTATTTTTGGTCGACCGAACAACAGCAAAGTCAACGCCAAGGAATTATTTTTCCTCCACTGCGTCTTTGCAGCAGATACACAGGTAAACGCTGCCTCCTTTCTATTTCATCATATCCGCACCCTATGTGCTAGAGGCCGTCAACCTTTTGTAATTGGTGGATTAATCACCACCATAGCACTTGGCTTAAATCTTGGGGATCGACTTCAGAATTTACAATCTCTCCCACCCCTATTGATGGATATAAGCTACTGTCGGTCTAGCCGCCTAATCAAAAACAGGGTAGGCGGAGGGTATTACCTTATGGTAAACAACCAGGAAGTCCCAAGTGTTATTTTACCCAACATTCCCCTAACAGATGTCACCAATCCCAACCGCCACATCTATGATCTGAATTCCCCCGAAGTGGAGCAGGGTGATCAGGTTCCTGCACAACAATCAGTCCCGCTCAACCCTTCCGATAATGCAGCTGGTCCATCCTCACGACGTCGTCGACGAAGAAGGCCAGCAACCAACGATGACATCATGGATGCTATCGATGGTATGCAAGCGCAAAATCTCGAAGTAATGCAGATGATGCGCCAGATGCAACAACAACAGGAGGTGAGGAATGCATTAACCGATCAGCGGTTCGCTGAGTTGCTCAGCAGGTTTGATGATTTGGAAGTACGTCAAAGATCACCAGGTCCAAGAACACGCGGCGGAAGGCAACATTGACTTTAGTTTCTTTTTCTTTCTGTATTTCTTTTGTTTTCTTTGAAACATTGGGGACAATGTTCCATTTAAGTGTAGGGGGGGAAAACCTTGTTCTTTAAATCTTCCCTCTTCAAGTATATTATCTTTCCCTTTTCATAGTTATTTCCTTTTCTTATGAATTTAAAAAAAAAAAAATTAATTATAATATATATTTATTCTAAATTAAGTCCCTAGTGTGAGAAAATTTCTATTATCTATTCCCTCAAATTTACATGAGCCATAACAAAAATTCAACACACTCAGTAAATATAAAGGTTGCTTATTTTATCAAACTTGAGTGAAATCAAGACAAAATTATTACCATACCAACGCTCTAAACAAACCTCAACATGTTAGATCAGAAAGGTACCTGTTATACAAGTCCCTGGACTTTTAACTTTATAGTAACCCCGAGTAGTTTATACAAGAAGTCAGCACCATCTTAATAGCAAACTACGTGGAGGGCCGATGAATATAAGTGAATGATTCCCAAAATAAAAAAATATATATATCAGGAAATGCACTAACTAAGTTAGGTGATCCTTACCAAATCATTTAATCTAAAGGCTGCATATCATATGAAAGCGTAATACGAAAGATCCATTATGAGTTGGTTCAGCAGGTATCTGGTGCTGAACTTGGTAGGGCGGACTACGATCTGATCCCCCACAATTTGCAATGGACTAAATAACGAAGTTACCCGACTTATGTACCAGAGCTTCAAGCTAAAAAGGGGATCAGAATCACTAACCGGTCACTCCACTATGTGCGCGAAACGATAAAGGGCTTAATGTGATTTCGCTAGAACGAAAACAGGTGAAATAAGAGTAAAAGAACTAGGCTGGTTATAATAGCATGACTCAAACTTATTTGCATGAGGTAAAGTTATCAGATGTTGTAACGGTAGTTCTTGATGTCAAGATTAGACTCAGGTTATTTCTAAACAAGGTTTACCTGCAACCTAGTACGAATTGATGTGTGTTTTGAAATTTCATCTGGCCAAATTTTTAAAACGATTTCTATACTTTCTCTTGCTTGAGGACAAGCAAAGATCTAAGTATGGGGGAGTTTGATAACATGAAATAATATCATATTTTTGGACTCGATTTAATTAAATTATATTATTATTCACTTCAATTTCTTTCATTTTATTCGATATTACTTGGTATTTTTCCTCTTATTTATCTCAGGTAGCTTATTTGAAGCACAAGTGAAAAAGGAAGAAAAAGAGGTGCAAAAAGAAATGAAGAAAAGAAAATTTCACCAAACCAAAGCCCAGCCCAAAAGTACTAGCGTTGAGCCTGTGACGAGCGCCACACATGGTGTGACGAGCGTCACGCCCTGCTGCCTTGTGTTACGAGCGTAACACATGGTGTGACGGACGTCACACCATTCTCCTATATTTTTGGCTTCAGAAGCGCAACAGAGGCACGTTGAAGCCTATTGTTACGCTTGACCTGGGAAACGTGAAGACCACTTTTACGGAAGGAGTTTTGGAAACCGTTACAAATGGGGACAATATAAATAGAACCAGGGAACAAACCCTGCGGGGGCTGTCTCCTTCGTGCTATATTTTTTTCTTCCAGCCGTGCAAGCATACTTTACAGTATTATTTTTTTACAGTTTTTACTTTTCTTTGCAATTTCTATTTTCTTTTCCAGTCAATCTTTCAGCACTTAATTAATTTTTCACACAATAGTTTCTACACCGGAAACTATTGTGTATCTTTTACCGGATCTAACCTTACGTTAGACCCTAGGTTTTTATTCCTTCACTTTTATTTTCCTGTCCGATTGAAGAATTCAAGAACAAATCCAACCGGTTTGTGGTGGAGTGTTCAAGATTGCCATTAATTATTCAGGTTCTTTAATTATTGTTTGAATTCATATATGCCCTGCTTTATTGTTTATTTGCATTATTTGCCTGAGATGTTTCTATTTAAGCATGATGATTGTTTAGATCTGTTTAGCATGTCTCGATAATTTATTTAGGTATCGGTATGTAAAGTAAGCGGAATGAAGGAATCAAAACTAAGTTGATTTAATTACGCTTAAAAATAAAATCACTCTTTTTATGGTCTCAATTTACAGGTTTAATACCAAGGTTTTTGTACGAAAGTAAAAGACTAAAGAAGTTAAAATCAATAGAACAAAAGTTTGAGTTTTTAACTGGACAGTGTAATTTGGACATTAATTCTAGATCAGGGCGAAAGCAATTTTTAGAGTTAATTAAATTCTAATCTTTTTCAAAAAGTATTTTTAAAAGTTAAATGTGAGGACGAGAGTTAAGCATTTGAATTTAATTATATAATCTAAGTCAACAGAGCGAGAGTTTGAGACGAGGGTGTTTAAACGATTAGTATTTTCTTAAAAAGAGTTTCTATGGATTCTATTGTTTTCAAAAAGTGATTTTGGACTTAACAAATAAGTGACAGCTACGTTAATATAAAGTCATAGTCTATTCAACAGAGCGAGAGTTTGAGAAAAGACTTTTAATCAATAGTATCCACTGAAAAGATTTATTTTAAAACCAAGAAACCAACGAAGCTTTGATTCCCTAATTACGACGAACTACATACCGATATCCGCTTAATTGATATTTAATTTAGATCTAGTCTTAGTTTTAACTTTTTCCCCCAAAACAATCAAATTATCATCCGCCTTAGCTTTACGAAGTAACCTTAGAAAACGGTATATCGATTCATAAGTCTCTGTGGGATCGATATCTTTTAAAACTACGCGATAGAACTGTGCACTTGCAGTTTGTACCCCAATTCGACTCATAAAGTCGTGATCATTAATGTAGCCCTTTTCCAATATATATCGCCAATTTCAAATTTGTAAAGATCCATGGAGTCTTGCCATTTGCAGACTACGATTCCATCAAATAAATGTGAGCCTTTATCCAATTCTTTGCACTCTTGTTTGCTTCTATCCAACAAATATTTTGCATGTTTTAATTGATAAATATCATTGTTTTAAACAAATAAATTTTCATAAATTGTTTTTTAACAAAGTGAACATTCACAATGACAAAAAGGATGATTGGGACATCTTCAGTGCTCTCCCAAGGATAGTATGATCTCCAAAAGGGTAAGACATTTGTTCATATTCCCAGCATACTTGTATCCTCTTCATTATCTTCCAGGTTGTCTCCTCCGCGAGTGCAGAAGAAGATTTTGCATCACCAAATCCCCAGAGTGTTTGGGAGTCTGGTCCTAATCTTCTAGCTCCCCAGTGAGACTGGATTTAGCATTTGTGTTATCAATTATATGGTTGTCATACCTTGCGTGGATTGACCTAAAATCCCTTATAGATTGATAAATTGAATATGCTTAATCTTTTCGAAGAAGTTGGTTTTCCCTCACTTCAAGTTAGAAATCTCTCCGCTAGAGTGAACAGGAAATCCCTAGCATAGGCGGAATTATCATCAAGTTTGGTTTGTAGCTTTTCCCATGCGGACTTGTCTACTTTGATTTCCAGCAGATTTGCTCCTCGACCATCCTCAGTAGGGTTGATCCTACTTTTACTCCCCAGTAGGGTATCCCTAGTAGATTGCCTATAGATAATCCCCGATTCGGTCGTCAGTAGCGTTTCCCCAATGTAGTTGTCTGATCAGAGCTTGTTTGTATTTTACCTCCTGAGTAGAGCGGGTGTTGAAAATGTTTATTTTCTATCCCCATCGGAGTACTGTTCCCTTCTCCTCGGCATATATAATCTATCCAGCAGTGCAAGGAAATGTGTTGGTTTTGAAACTTTTTGATTGGTGGTTGTTCCCCACAGAGTTTCATCCTTCCCCTGGATAATTTCCCCATTAGAATGGCTTTCTACAATAGATCGTATCCATGTTCGGTTCCCCAGCCAGGACTTTACCTGATCGCAGAGTGGCGTGGGAACTTCTGAGGAAGATGTGTTGATTCCTTCCAAGCTGAATGATTGGTTCTCCTTTCCCGGCAAAGTTTTTTTGTTGCTTGGTATCTGTCGCCCCATCAGATTGGATGTCCTCCAGTGGGTCTGACTTTCTCTCTTGAGATGTAATACTGGATGCCTGTCCATTGATTCATGGACTTGTTTGTGTTAGATATGTTTGTTTGTCAGTAGTAATCATACATAAACCATGCATATACATGCATAATCATAACATTCAGATATTCATGTTGCATTCTTTTCCATATATCTTTGTTTGTTATCTCCTGCTATTTGGTGATATGGATTTCCCCAAGCAGATGTTTGTGTCTGATCTCTCCACTTAGGGTCAGCCCCATAGGCAGAAAGCGTCGGCCCTTTCTTCCATATTCCCCACTGAGTTATGTCCTCGTGGATGATAGTTGTTTCAGTTTCCTCCTTAAACATGTATTGGGATGGAATTACTCCCCTGAGTTATATCCTCATTGGGTTGAGTCTTGTTTCATTGTGTCTCTCTAGTTTGTTCCTAGATTGACTACTCTTGCTATCTTCCTTGTACTTCCCCGCAGTTTAGATGAATGATTGCTCAGTAACGAGTGATTGCTCATCTTTTCCCTGGCGGAGTCTGTGGTTTTCTACCCTCATACCGGTAGTTGTAAACCCCATTTTATCCCCTTGCAGACTTAACCTTATTTTTTTCATCCTAACCGATGGCCGTTACTCTTCTGTGTTTTTTTACCTAGTATTTGGTAGATGTAATCCCCTATTTGTTGGTTATCTTTATCCAATATTCGGTATCATTATTCCTTCATTTTTGAGTATATCTCCCAGTAACCGGTGACATGACTCTTGGATGATTGCTATGATATAGCAATTTATCCCCGGCGAGTCATCTTTCATTTACCCTTGTTTGGTAATAATTGTTTCTCCTTTGATTGGTCATCATTTTGTACCCAGTATTCGGTATCCCGATGTCCTTTCCTTTCGGTCGATTTATCCTTTATTAACCCAGTAACCGGTTGTGGATAATCTTCCATGCGAGTATGTTATCTACATTCTGACGGTAATAGATAATATATCTCATGCGCTCTTCAGTCGAAGTCTTTTGTTCTTCCCCAGACGAGTAAGATTTGTATTTCCTGTATGGAATCGAATGTCCATCCTGTAATCGAGTTTGCTTTTTCAGCCCTCCTTTCGGATGGTGAGTGTCTTGGAAATATTCCCCAATTCACGCTTGGTTTTGTCACCTATTATATGCCCAGTAACCGGTATCCCTGGTGTTCATTCCTTTCTGGTCCCCATTATGACTTTTTGTCCCCTGTGGAGTCAGATTTCCTGAGTCGAAGTATACCCTTTTAGGTCTTCCTCAGATGATTTTGGATGTTTGATATCTCTCACCCTTATACCGGTCTTAGATATTCATTCTCCCCGAGCGTGTTGTATCTCACCCTCATACCGGTGTTTCGATCACATGTCTCCTTGAGCTTATTACCTAGTAACCGGTAATACCTCATTCTATTGTTTCCTCAGCTGAGTCCTCTCTGGACATTCCCCAGCGAGGTCCCTTAGTGAATTTTCCCCATCTGAGTCCGGATTTTCATCCGAAGTATCCTTTGTGATAATTTTGTTGTATTGGCATATTCCCCAATACATGCATCTATGAGTCAGCTCGAGTCTTTCCATTAATTTATTTTCATGGAAATCCCTTTGTGCCCCAGCAAGTTCTAAGTCGTGACCTGCTCACGCATTTTATTCCCCTTTTATCCCCCAGTGAGTTCCATGAAGTCTCTGTCCCATTTATGAGTGTATTGCTCATGTGGATTTTTAGTTTCTCCTGATTTCTTTTTCCTTTGTGCACACATATCCCCACAGAGTGTTACCTTTTTCATACATACATTTGCATCATGAGGTCTCTTAGGGACCAAAATTCGTCTCTTTGTTATTATTTAAGCCCATTCTACCTCGTCGAGACGAAGATTTTAACCTTCATATCTCCGGCTAGAATGACCTTAAATAGGGGCATCTGTAAGACCCCAATTTTGACCCTAAGACCTCTCATGGCATCATAACATTGCATTTGCATCATGCCTCAAGGATCATAGCATCTTGGCTCCTTACCTTTGGGTGGGAACACTTGTGAGTTGGTTTGAGATCACCAAGCATGCTTGAATTGTATATTATTGCTTTTCTCATCTTGTTTACTAACCAAAAGCACAAAAAAATGTTACTAACATGTTTTGTTTGTAGCTTGAGCAGTCACAAGATTCAAGGCTCATAGAAGCCCCTATGCTCATCGATATGACTAGGTGAAGGTGAAAGCAAGCATGAAAATGGTTCCCAAAGATCTCATTCATCATATATGCCTCCCAAGTATCTCAATTTGTCAATTTGATCAAAGAAAACCAAAGGGCTTGAGGATTGTTTCCCAAGGAAACCCTAATTCATCTGTTCATCAACTGTGCCATGCTCATGAAGCAACCTCAACCCATGATCAAATACAATCAAGGTAAGTTCTTTAATTAATCATTTCATGCATATTTGAGATTATTTGAGTGTCCTCAATCATCAATTCATCAAGATATGAGGTTTGGACTTCAGAAGTTGATCAGTCAATTCATCTGACTATTTTGAAGTACACTGAGACCTAACTTTTGTTATGTTTGTCAAATGGAGATGATCCCAAGAGAAAACTTGTTCTTAAGAACCATATGAATAACTTTCATGTTCATCAAAAATTTATTTGACGCTTGGAAGGTCATCATCCATTTCAAAACATTATAGGTCATTTTGACTGAAACCCTAATTTTGGGTCAACTTCCCGAGGACATAACTCATTAATTTTTCATGACTTTAAGATGTGTACTTCATTTGTTATGTTGGAAAAATTTTCATAATCCTAAAATACATACATGTGATAATGCAAAACATTATAGGTCACTTTGGACCAAAGGCATTGAAATGTGAAAAAGTCCAACTTCAAGTGCCCATAACTTTTTCATCAAAAATCCAAATGATTCCAAATTTAAGTTGAAATTGATATTCTGGAAAAGATCTACAACTTTGATGTTGAAGCTTTGTCATTTGGAGCTTGCATCATTGGAACAGAAGGGCTTGAAGTTTGGCCATTTTTGAAATTTTCACATACACATGTTTTGCACCTACACTTCATGATCAATTTTCACCAAGTTCCCATTTCCAAATGAAGTTTTGTTCAACATGACAATTGATCCTCATGCCAAAAGCTTTCCAACCATTACCCATAAGGCTATGTTTCACTTTTGGAAATACCATTTTCAAAGGGATGAACAATTTGGATGTATTTCTGGAAACTCATTAAAAACACATTGCATGAGCTCAGCACATTACTTCTGCACATCCATTTTGATTCTATTTGGTATCAGCTTGCAATTTCAAGTGGAATTGGGCCCTCCATGCGCAGGTACAGGCCCATGCATGGAGGCCCTTTCCATCCATGCACATGCTTTGATCATGTATTCAACCACCATTTGCTATAAATAAGTGCTCAATGCTTCACATTTACACAACCTAAGGGCACCTGATATGCTGCAAGAATCTCTCCTTAACCACACTCAAAGGAACTCACTCGTTCTTCCAAATTTTTCATATCTGAATTTCAATTGCCTTGATTGATTTTCTAGATCTATAGTTCCTAAACCTTGCTCACCTTGATCCTGAGACTACACTGCAAGCAAAAGCATCCAAGAATCATGCTCACAAGCTCTTCATTTCAGAGGTTTACATCAGAACTTATTTTCTTCGAATCTACTTGTATATAGCTTATTTCTTGCATTTGCTGGGTTGTCTGAAGTCCTCTCAAATGAGGCAATCGTTATGTGCTTTGAATTTTTGAGTTCCATCAAGTTTCAGTTGAACACCACAAAATTCAAGCTCTGATTCCTCTCTCCATGGAAGCCTAGAGTATAATTGGTTGGCACAGGGGTGATGTACATCACCCCAACTTTCATTTGATATAAGGATCGTGGTGTACACCACCGTCCCAACGCCAGATCCATTCTTGACCGTGTGATCTCTTCTCCAGATCTAATCTAGATCGTTCCATGTTATGACTTTATTAATGGCAAGGTGTTATGCATTGACTTGAGAGTATGATGGACGCGCGCTCAGGATTTGTCTGATGCGCCAGCTCAATTAATGAGCTCTTGATCCAACGCCTCATAATTTTTCTTATTTTTAATTTCTGATTTTAATTTCTATTTTATTTCTTTTATTCTATTTCATTTCAAAAAATATTATCTCCTTCATTATTGGTCCAAAAAATGTGAGACCAATTGCATTTTTCTTCTTTTAATTTCTAGTTTCTAAAAATGATTTTTAATATTTTTTATTTTATCATTTGATATTTTTATGAATTTTCTCTTTTCTGGTTATTTTTAATTCATTTTAAATAGTTTTTGATATTCAAAAAATACAAAAATATTTTCTTAACCTTTTTGAATGATGATGGATCTATGAAAAGTATTCTCATCAATTTATTAATTTATTTGAGATTTATTTGAGATTTTAATTCAATTAGGTTATTTTTTATGCATTTTATTTGATTAAAAATAGTTTCTGACTTCTAAAAATGCTGAAATTTTTTGTCAAACTTTGTTTGACCTTGTTGAAGTTAGGATAATTCACTTGGACTTTTCAAAGTTGATTTGAATTGAATTTGAAGTTTGACCTTTCTTTATTATTTTAATTCAAGTATTATTTTAATTTTGAAAAATACCAAAAATATTTTATTTGTTTCTTGACTTCTAATCTTCATTTTGCTTCTGTTTACTAATGTTTGACCTTGATTTCATATATCTTTGGTCAATGTATGTTGGTTACCTCATTTGATTTCCATTAATGCACTTTATTATTCTTCATCTTCTTCTTCTTCTTTTTCATTTTTGATCAATGAGTTAAAGATTGGTGGTTAGCCTTGATACATGGGAGGTTTAACCTTCCTTGATTCAAATCTAATTCAACTTGATCATGGATCAAGTGAATGGCTTTGCATTAAGGATAGGTTGCTTTCTAATCAAGCAAAGAACCTAAATCAATACAAGATCATTTCTCATCTTCTTTTGGCATGGCAAGTTTTAGGAGCTTGATTCACTAATCAAGATCTCTAACTTGTGTTTGTTGCCTATATTTTTATTGACCGGCCTCAGATAGTTGTGACTACTATATTATTCCACTTACGATTGCTTAAAATAGCGCTAAATTGTCTTATGGAACACTAATTACTAAACATTAACCATTCACATTTAATTCTTGCACTTTACATTTATGAAATTTACTATTCTTGTACATATTATTCATTTGCTTTTGCCTTTTGCTCATTTGAGCACACGTTTATGTTAATGCAATTTGCCTTTTGCTCACTTGAGCACATAATTGTGTATATACTATTGTGCTTGTGTTTTGTTTTGATTGTTGTGAACCAATTGCAAATGGACAAAAGGACTTAGACTTTAGGACATTCCCTTTGCAAAAATGGAGTCAGGGAGCAACTAGGCCTCATGCCTTTAGAGTGCGATAAAAGTCAAAGAGCAACTAGTCCTCCTGCCTTTAGAATGCTTAATGTTGGAGAGGAATTGAAAGGACCTATTCTCTAAACTCCTTCTTGTCCATTCTTTGTTTGCATTATAGAAATTTTTGATGTGTGTGTTCTTGTGCTAGGGATTCCAACATTGAGCCTAAGTGAAGAACCATTGTCATGAGCTTCTAAAGTGAGAAATCTAAGAGCCATGAGAGGATTCCTAAGAGTTTTGCTTGATTGATTGATTGCTTGAGTATACACTTATTTGCTTGCTTATTCCAAAGGATGGGAGCTACTTGGATCATCAATATGATCTCAAGAAGGGAACTCCATTTGTGGTCTTATTTCTTTCCCTTCATCTCTTGTATGATTAGGACTTAGCCATTCTTCTTCTTCCCTCCACTCTAACCCAAGCCAAAACTTTTGTGCAAACATTAATACTTCTTTTGAAACATTAGAAACCTAAGCATTATGCTTTTGATTTTCAAACTTTCTTTTCATAACACTTATTTTGAATTGATTCTTTAAGTCAACTTTGACCATATTTTGTAAATACTTTTCATTGGTAAATATAACTCATTCAAATGTTTTTGTGGTTTCAATGGCCACTTTCTTATCAAAACTTTTCATAACCTTTAGCTATTAGGTTTGAGTTATCCTTGAGGTAGATATAATACTCACCTATATCCTTAGTTATGGACAATGAGTCTTCCATGCTTATTATAGGGTTAACCCCTCACTAGCATGTTGAAGCTATCCTCACATGGTGGATTTGTGGTTTTTAGGTTGAGTTTTCTCCCATGGATAACAAAAGACCTTAAGGCTTTTGGACCAATTAATTCACCAACTTGTTTTGAGATTTTTACCCGAACTACGAGGTTTTGATCCAAATCTTTTTTAAGATGGTACATAGGCAGTGGGTTTATCCATTCAAACACAAAATTGTAAATAATTTGTACATTCTTCTCTCATCTCCCCAATCATGTTTGCACAAACAAATTTTCACAAAATACCAACCTTACAACAATTGTAAAAAGGGCTCCCTAAGAGTACCTAGGATGTTTTGCGTGCTTAAAACCTTCCCATTGCATAACCAACCCCCTTACCCCGACCTCTGACATTTTTATTAGTTTTTGATTCGATAAAATTTCTCGGTTTTTGTTCGCTTTCTAACCTTTCCTTTGGATAAATAGAAGTGCGGTGGCGACTCGACTTGTATGGTTTACTTTTGATTTAGTCAATAAATCTAAAGGTAACGAATACCCCGCTATAGAACCAAATATGTTATTCCCCTTTATAGCCTTGATCTTCTTCTCCAAGGCGCGAAGCCTTTCTACAGCGGGATCTGGAAGAACCTTAGGCTTTGGTGGATCTGGTACATAAAAAGCATCATATGGGTCATCTCCTCCCACCTCAGACCCATGCTTAGCAGATGCATCAGAAGGCTCCCCATGATCTCCATCTCCTTTGCTCCATACGGGTATGTGAATAAATCACTTCTTGGCGTGAGTGAAGCTCTCATCCTGATTGACTAGTCCCGATTGTAAGATCCTAATTTTGACCCTAAGATCCCTCATGGCATCATAGCATTGCATTTGCATGGCCTCAAGGATCATAAGCATCTTGGCACCTTCCCTTTGGGTGGGATCTCTTGAGAGTTGGTTTGAGATCACCAAGCATACTTGAATTGTATATTATTGCTTTTCTCATTTTATTTACTAACCAAAAGCACAAAAATTTGTCACTAACATCTCTTGTTTGTAGCTTGAGCAGTCACAAGGTCTAAAGCTTCTAGGAGATCCTATGTGCATTGATATGGCCAAGAGAAGATGAAAGCAAGCATGGAAAAAATGGTTCCCAAAGCTCTCATCCATAAAATATGCCTCCCAAGTATCTCAATTCATCGTTTTGTTCAAAGCAAATCAAAAGGGTTTGAGGCTTGTTTCCCAAGGAAACCCTAATTCATCTATTCATCAACTATGCCTTGCTCATGAAGCAACCTCAACCCATGGTCAAATACAATCAAGGGAAGTTCTTTCACTCATCATTTCATGCATAGTTGAACCTATTTGAGTGTCCTCAATCATAAATTCATCAAGATATGAGTTTTGGACTTGAGAAGTTGATCAGTCAATTCATCTGACTATTTTGAAATACACTGAGACCTAACTTTTTATGTGTTTGTCAAATGGAGATGACCCCAAGAGAAAACATGTTCTTAAGGGATATATGAAAAACTTTCAGGTTCATCAAAAATTGATTTGAAGCTTGGAAGGTCATCATCCATTCCAAGACATTATAGGTCATTTTGAATGAAACCCTAATTTTAGGTCAACTTCCCAAGGACATAACTACTTCATTTTTCATGATTTTAAGGTGAGATCAAATAAATTGGAAAGCTTAAGATGTCTAATTCAAATGTTATGTTGAGAAAAATTCCAAAATCTCAAAAGAAATACATGTGATAATGCAAAACATTATAGGTCAATTTGGACCAAGTGCATTGAAATGTGAAAAGGTCCAACTTCAAGTGCCCATAACTTCTTCATCAAAAATCCAAATGATGCAAAATTTAAGGCCAAATTGATTGCCTTGAAAAGATCTACAACTTTCAGGTTGATGATTGTGTCATTTGGATCTTGTATCAATGAGACAGAAGGGATTGAACTTTGGCCAATTTTGAATATCTCACATATGCATGTTTTGCACCCTACACTTCATGTCCAATTTTCATTTATTTCCAAGGCCCAAATGGAGTTTTGATCAACATAACAAATGATCCTTATGCAATAAGATTTCAAACCATTACTCATGAGGTGGTGTTCCTATTTTTAACATGGCATTTTCGAAGGCTTGAATATAATAGTGCATTTTTTAAAAATCATTTAAATTGCTTTGCATGAGCTGTTACGACTAAATATGCACGTCCATTTTGCTTGCATCATGAATTAGCTTTCAATTCCAATTGGAATTGGGCCCTCCATGCGCCTGTACAGGCCCATGCATGGAGGCCCTTTCCATTCATGCAAGCATTTTGTTCATGCATATCAGATGCTTCCTCCTATAAATACAAGGCCTATGCTCTTCAATTCTTCAACCTAATGGCACCCCAATTGCTGCTCAACTGAAATCCCAACCATCACTAAAGGAACTAATCCATTTTTTCTTCAAATTTTTCAAATCTGAGTTTTGATTTAATTGATCAATTTTCAGATCTTAAAGTTCCTAAACCTACATCTCCTTGCTCTCTAATGTCAATTGTAAGCAATTGAATTCAAGAATTGTAACTCAAAGTCTTACAAATCAAAGGTTCATACCAACTGTTATCTTCTTCGAATCTACTTGTATAGTGTTCAATTCTCATTGTTGTTGTGTGATCTGAAGTCCTCTGCATAGAGGCAACATTGTTGTGCTTTTAATTTTTGAAAATCATGAAGTTCATATGAACACCACAGATCTTCCACTTCTGACTTCTCTCAACATAGAGATCTAGAATGGATTTGAGTGGTACAGGGGTGATGTACATCACCCCAGCTCTCGATTGATGCCTGGATCGTGCCATTTGGTTACCTTTTTCATTTCTGCAATTTTTGATGTGGTCGGAGCTTGGCCGGAGAAGACGGTGGCGCTGGCCACCGTCTGGTCTCCAGATTTAATCAGATCCGTCCATTCATGTTTCCAGATTCAATCATATGCGTCCAATGTTATGACTCATTTAATGGCATGGTGCGCTTCAGTTGACCAAGGCACATGGTAGGCGCACGCTTCGTGACCTCATGATCTGCCAGCTCACTTAATGAGCTCAGATCAAACGGTCCACGCTTTTTCCAATTTCTATTTTCTGATTTTATTTTCATTTTATTATTTTAATTCCATTTCATTTTAAAAATTCATATCTCCTTCATTATTGGTCCAAAAATTATGGGACCAGTTTCATTCTTCTCCTTTTAATTTCTACTTTCTAAAAATGATTTTTAACATTTTCGATTTTATCATTTTCTATTTTTTAGTAATTTTCTCTTTTCTGGTTATTTTTAATTCATTTAAAATAGTTTTTGATATTCAAAAAATACAAAAATATTTTTTCAACCTCTTTGAATGATGATAGATCTATGAAAAATATTCTCATCAATTTATTAATTGATTTGAGATTTATTTGAGATTTTAATTCAATTAGGTTATTTTTATGCATTTTTAATTGATTTAAAATAGTTTCTGACTTCTATAAATGCTGAAATTTTTTGTCAAACTTTGTTTGACCTTGTTGAACTTGGGATAATTCACTTGGACTTTCCAATGTTCATTTGAAGTGAGTTTGAAGTTTGACCTTTCTTTATTATTTTAATTCAAGTTTTATTTTAATATTAAAAAATGCCAAAAATATTTTATTTGTTTCTTGACTCCTAATCTTCATTTTGTCTCTGTTTTCTATTATTTGACCTTGATCTTCTTTATCTTTGGTCAATGCTTGTTGATTATCTCATTCCATTTCCATTAATGCACTTTAATTCTTCATCTTCTTCTTCTTCTTCTTTTTTATTTTTGATCAATGAGTGAAAGATCGGTGGTTAGCATTGATTCATGGAGGTTTAATCTTTCTTGGTTCAAATCTAATTCATCTTGATCATGGATCAAGTGAATGACTTTGCATTAAGGATAGGTTGCTTCCTAAATCATGCAAAGAACCTAAATCAATACAAGATCATTTCTCATTTTCTTTTTGGCATGGCAAGTTGTTGGAGTGTGATTCACTAATCAAGACCTCTAACTTGTGTTGTTGCGTACATTATTATTGTCCGGCCTCAGATAGTTCTGACTTCTACATAAGTCCAATTACGATTGCTTAACATAGCGCTAAATTTGCCTTATGGCACACTAACTATTAACACTAACCATTAACCATTAACATTTAATTCTTGCTCTTTACATTTATGCAATTTACTATTGTTGTACATATTATTCATTTGTTTTGCTCTTTGCTCACTTGAGCACATGTTTATGTTAATGCAATTTACCTTTTGCTCACTTGAGCACATAATTGTGTATGTATTATTGTGCTTGTGTTTTGTTTTGGTTGTTGTGGACCAAATGCAAAAAATGGACAAATGGACTTAGTTTTTAGGACATTCCCTATGCAAAATTGGAGTAAAAGGACCTTAATGTTGAAGATGGATTAGAAGGACCAAACCTCTAAAATCAATCTTGTCCATTATTGATTTTGCTTCATGGAACCTTTTGATGTTGTGTGCTTTTGTGCTAGGTGAATCCTATTTGAGCCAAATTGAAAAACCATTACCATGTTCATCCAAAGTGAAAGATACTAGAGATATTGGGGATCTTCTAAGAGCTTGCTTAATTATGTTGATTGCTTGAGCTTACACTTATTTTGCTTACATATTCCAAAGGATGGGAGCTACTTGGATCATCAATATGATCTCAAGAGAGGAACTCCATTTGTGGTCTTGTTTCTTATCCTTCATCTCTTGTATGATTAGGACTTTAGCCATTCTTCTTCTTCCCTCCACTCTAACCCAAGCCAAAACTTTTGTGCAAACATTTAACATTTGTTTTCAAACATTAGAAATCTAAGCCTTATGCTTTTGATTTTCAAACTTTCTTTTCATAACACTTATTTTGAATTGAATCTTTAAGTCAACTTTGACCATATTTTGTAAATAGTTTTCATTGGTAAGTATAACTCATTCAAATACTTTTGTGGTTTCAATGGCCACTTTCTTAATCAAAACTTTTCATAACATTTAGCTATTAGGTTTGAGTTATCCTTGAGGTAGATGTAATACTCACCTATATCCTTAGTGATGGACAATGAGTCTTCCGTGCTTATTATAGGGTTAACCCCTCACTAGCATGTTGAAGCTATCCTCACATGGTAGATTTATGGTTTTAGGTTGAGTTTTCTCCCTTGGATAACAAAAGACCTTAAGGCTTTTGGACCAATCAATTCACCAACTTGTTTTGAGATTTTTACCCCGAACTACGAGGTTTTAATCCTATTCTTTTTAAGATGGTACATAGGCAATGGGTTTATCCATCCAAACACAAATTGTAAATAACTTGTATATTCTCTTATCATCTCTTCAATCATGTTTGCACAAATAAATTTTTTCAAAATACCAACCTTACAACAAGTGTGAAATGGGCTCCCTAGGAGTACCTAGGATGTTTTGGGTGCTTAACACCTTCCCATTGCATAACCAACCCCCTTACCCCGATCTCTGACATTTTTACTAGTTTTTGATTCGATAAAACTTTTAGGTTTTTGTTCGCTTTCTAACCATTCCTTTGGATAAATAGAAGTGCGGTGGCGACTCGACTTGTATGGTTTACCATGGATTTAGTCAATATCTCTAATGGTAACGAATACCCCGCTACAGAAAAGTGGCGACTCTGCTGGGGATCATTTGCCTAGTGGGTTTTGCCTACTTCTCATATTTGTTGTATTGTTGTGTATATTATTTTGTGACATATTTTTTGTGCAATTTGGGATTATTGTATTGTATGTAATGATTGAATTGCCTGAATATTAATTCCTTGTATGCTTGGTGATCTTTGTGAGATGAGTTCTATACCCGAACTCGAGTGCACTAAGGATAGGAGAATGGCATAGTCTTGTTGACTTGTGTGGAGTTATTCCTTAGCAAGTTGACTTGCAAGTCCATTCACTTGGTGGAGGTCATGTTGGGATCAATAATGTCACACAAGTAGTTGTGGTTAGACATTACTCTTTCCAATATAGACCTTAGAAGCCAAGGACCTTAGTTTACCAAGCCCATCTTGGCCTATTCTTAGGATGTAGTGCGAAAGTCGTTCAAATGTAAGATTTGGTACGATTGTTACGCGATACTACACTCATAAGAGTCTCTCTTGAGAATATTTTTTGGAATACGAGTAGTCGTTTATCCGATAATATCCGAAAGATGGGATGATGACTATGGGAACCTCTTGTAGAACATGTTAGGCAGGTTTAAACCCTAGTACACTCCCTTTGGGTGCCTCTTAACCGAGACTCCATGCTCGTGACTTACAGCAAACCCTTGATTCATGGTCGATCCGGTTCTTGTATCCTTAATATCAATGGAACTTGGGTGTTGATAAGGTGTAAACCGTAATCCACCAAAATGGATGATTGATATTAAGGATGACATGATCCATCCCATGACCTTTGTTTGGTGTGCTTTGCTTGATCCTTGAGTGTGATTGTTGCATTCGTGCATTCATGCACTCATTTACATCCATATCATCAATAATGAGAAAATTTTCAAGGAACTTAAGAGGTCTATTTGCAAATTTTCAGACATGGAAAGACAAAGAAGGAATACGAAGAAGTACAGTTTCAGACAACCCGACTTGAAAGAGCTAAGGAATTTGACATCCTATGTATTAGATCCCTTGGGTTTCAAGGCTCGTTTTGGGAAGCTTCTATCTATTTTGACTACTCAAGTGGACGAAGGATTGATGAGTGTATTGGTGCAGTTCTATGATCCCTTGTACCGTTGCTTCACATTTCCGGATTTTCAGCTTTTGCCCACGCTTGAGGAATATGCCTATCTAGTGGGTATACCTATTCTAGACCAGTTGTCGTTCAGTGTCTTAGAGAGTGTTCCTACTTCTCAAGAGATAGCTAATATGTTGCATATATAGGAATCTCTGGTTGGTGCTCATATGACTACCAAAGGTGGAATTCAAGGTCTCCCTTCTGAGTTCCTCATTGCTCAAGCTACCTTGTATGGGAAGGCCATGAGTGAGGACGCCTTTGAGGCCATATTTGTACTTTTTATCTATGGGCTAGTGTTATTCCCCAACATCGACAAGTTTGTGGATGTGAACGCTATTAGGATTTTCTCTACTCTTAATCCCGTTCCGACTCTGTTGGGTGACACTTACTTTTCTTTGCATATGAGGAATGCAGAGGGTGGTGGTACCATTGTGTGTTGTTTGCCTCTGTTATACAAGTGGTTTATTTTGCACTTGCCACAAAATGTCGCCTTCAAGGAAAACAAAGGATGTCTACGGTGGTCCACGAGACTTATGTCTCTCACTAATGATGATATCTTTTGGTACAACCGTGTATATGATGGTGTGTAGATTATCGACTCTTGTGGGGAATTCTCCAATGTGCCTGTTCTTGGTACATGTGGTGGGATTAACTACAACCCTATTTTGGCACGTCGTCAGCTTGAGTTCCCCCTAAAGGATAAACCTAATAACATTCTGTTAGAGGGTGTGTTCTTTCAGAAGGGTAAAGATCCCAAAGGCTTGAAGGGCAGGATGGTCCGCGCTTGGCGCAAGATCCATAGGAAGGGAAGGAAGGAGCTAGGTCCGAAGAACTATATCGCTTTGGAGCCCTATACCTCTTGGGTTAGGAGGAGAGCTTCCGAGTACCTCATGCCTTATGAGTATCCAAGACCTACACCGTTGGTTGTGGCTGGGCCTTCAACCCTCCCTAACCAAGGAGTAGAGGAGTTGAGAGATGAAGACCGTTCATGTGCCTGGATCCGTGAACGAGAGGAGTTACTTCAGCAAATCAGAGAGAAGGATGCTTTGATAGAGTTCCTTGAGCACCAGGTTATTGACGATCCTGATGATGCATTGATATCTCTACTTCCTCAGTCTTCCATGTTTTGGAAGAGGAAGTACGATCAACTTTCCAAAGAGAAGGCAGATATGGAGGCGGCCTATGAGAGGGAGGTGAAGAGGCTTCGTGCAACTTATCTCCCAATGTCCAGAGCTTTAGATGATTGTTTCTAGGGTTCCATAGGATGTTCATTTTCCTTCTCTCTTGTATTTGGTTACCAAGACTGTACTTCTTTGGTGTAAAAATATTTTCCAAATATTATTGATGTGATATTTCCATATGTGATAAATCTTTCCAATATTTGCAAATAGAGCTCTAAAGTTCCTCTGATAAAAAAATCAAATCATATGCACAAGCATTGCATGCATCATGTGCATAAGCAGGTTTTGTTCCAGGCTTCTTGTTCTATGGTCTAACTCTGTGTTCTTCATTTATTTTAAAGACAAGCTGACTCACCGGAACTATACCCGAGCCAACGCATCAAGACTAATGGATCATTCGGAGCAAGAGAACCGTGAACTAAAGGAGGAAGTAGCCAGATTGACTGCTCTGGTGGAGTCATTCTTGGCTGCCCAGAGCCAGTCTTCTCCGACACCTTCAACTCCTCCCCAGAGGACAGTCATCTCTAAGATTGCCTCTTCAACCGTGCCTGCGGCCAGCGCCCACTTTGCACCAACAGCTATGCCAGCCGGGTTTCCGTGGGGGATGTCTCCCAACTTCATGCCTGAGGGTCCTGCACCCACTTTTGCTTCTCTGCCGGCATCTAGCCCGGTCCTAGCCGTTCCTCCTCCTGTCATGCATACTATGCCCAAAGTAGATGACACCATCTATCATTCTAAGTCGTCTGAGGGCCCAGATGTCTATGAAAAGATGGATGATATGAATGATCAATTTCTTGAGCTCCGCAAGGAATTGAAAACTCTCCGAGGTAAAGACCTTTTCGGCAAGTCTGCTGCTGAACTTTGCTTGGTCCCAAACATCAGAATCCCTCTAAAGATCAAGGTACCTGACTTTGAAAAATACAAGGGAAATACTTGCCCTCCCAGCCACCTGGTTATGTATGCCAGGAAGATGTCGACTCAGACCGACAACGATCAACTGCTTATTCATTACTTCCAGGACAGTTTGTCCAGTGTTGCCCTAAGATGGTATATGGGCTTGGACAGTTCAAACATTCGATCCTTCAATGATCTTGGCGAGGCCTTCGTCAAGCAATACAAGTATAACGTGGATATGGCTCCCGGTAGGGATCAATTGAGAGCCATGTCCCAGAAGGACAAGGAAACCTTTAAAGAATACGCCCAGAGGTGGCGAGAGTTAGCAGCACAGATTGTGCCCCCGCTGGAGGAGAAAGAAATGACCAAGATCTTTCTCAAGACCTTGAGCTTATTTTACTATGAGCGGAAGATCGCCAACGCTCCTTTTGATTTCACCGAGATGGTGAACATGGGGATGCGTCTGGAAGAAGGAGTCAGGGAAGGGCGCCTGACCAGATAAGAAGGCTCATCTGCCAAACGGTATGGGATTTTTGGAAAGAAGAAAGATGGTGAGGCACGTGCTGTGACCTCCCATGCTAAACCAAGAAGACCCTCAGTAAGGAGGAAGACCGTGCGTCCTGCCGGTAACCAGCATCAGGTGGCTCACATAGCAGCTATTTTCAGAGATAATCAGCAATATCAGCATCACAACAATAATTAGCAACAACAACATCCGCAATATCAACAACAACAGCACCGTCCTCAACAGCAGGCCTACCAGCCTGGAAACAATAATCAAACCAGTACAACCTATGAGAGGAAGAGGGTCACCTTCGATCCTATTCCCATGACCTATGCCGAATTGTATCCCTCTTTGATAGAGAGGAAGTTGATTACTCCACGAGACCCACCGGCTATACCTACCAACCCTCAGTGGTGGTATAAGCCCGAGTTACACTGTGTTTATCATTCCGGTGCTCCCGGACATGACGTGGAAAACTGCTACCCACTGAAGACCAAGGTTCAAGACCTTGTGAGATGTGGTATTCTTTGTTTCAAGGACGTAGGTCCTAATGTGAAGAAGAACCCATTGGCCGAGCATGGGAAATCCTCTGTCAACATGGTCCAGGGTTGCCCTGGTAAATACAAAGTCAAATATGTCAGCCATATTCGACAATCTCTGGTCGAGATGCACAGACTGCTGTGTGAGTACAATCATTACGAGCATGACCACGACAGATGCCGAGTTTGCATAGTCAATCAAAGAGGATGTCGCCGAGTTGGCAAAGACATCCGAGAAATGCTGGATGAAGGAGTCATTGAGATACTTCAGAATCGAAATGTTGATGTTGATGATGATGAAGTCAATGTAATATCTCCGGTATTTCGGATCCCTGAGCCCGTTGTCATCAAGTACGATGGTAGCAAGCAGAAGGCTTCTCCCTCCTTGATCATTAAACCAACTAGCCCTGTGCCATATTCTTTTGAGAAGGCGGTTCCCTATCGCTACAATGTTGTGGCATTAGAGGATGGGAAGGAGGTACGCCTGCCCTCTACCTCTGTTGTTAATATTTCCGACGTCAGCGGCCTGACCCGTAGCGGTCGTGTTTTCTCGGCTCCGCCGAAACCCCAAGCTGATGTTCGAAGGGCCAATGATGCTGATTATGCTGAACGCCCAGTTGGAAATGCTGTTAATGCTCCGAATCCGGCACTTGTTGCCGCTAAACCTGCCTCTGTCGTAAAAACTCCTGTCTATGTTGGCCAGAAAGGCAATACGAAAGAAGACTATGATGAGATACTGAGGCTCATCAAAAGGAGTGAGTCTAACGTTGTAGATCAGCTTCTACAGACGCCATCGAAGATCTTTGTATTATTCTTGTTGATGAATTTAGAACCACACCGAGAAGCTCTACAGAAGGTGTTGGATGTGGCGTATGTAGATCATGACGTCACAATAGAACAATTTGACAGCATTGTTGCAAACATCACCGCTTGTAACAATTTGAGTTTTTGTGATGCTGATCTCCCCGAGGAGGGAAGAGACCACAATTTGGCACTACACATTTCTATGAGTTGCAAAGATGATGCCATGTCCAATGTGCTGGTGGACACTGGGTCATCATTAAATGTGTTGCCAAAGTCTACTCTCTCTAAATTGTCATATCAGGGGCCTCCCATGAGGCAGAGTGGAGTAGTGGTTAAAGCTTTCGATGGGTCCCGTAAAACTGTGATTGGAGAGGTTGAACTCCCAGTCAAGATCGGACCAAGTGATTTCCAGATCACCTTCCAGGTCATGGATATTCATCCATCGTATAGTTGTCTGTTGGGCAGACCATGGATTCACGAGGCAGGCGCCGTGACATCCACCCTACACCAGAAATTGAAGTTCGTCAAAAACAAGAAGTTGGTCGTGGTAGGGGGAGAAAAGGCTCTCCTGGTTAGCCATTTGTCTTCCTTTTCTTACATAGATGCTGAGGATGAAGTTGGAACGCCGTTCTAAGCTTTATCTATTGTTGAGCCTACTAAGAAAGGAACTTCTTCATTTGCGTCCTATAAAGATGCTATGTTGGCCATTGAGCATGGTACAACTACTGGATTGGGGCAAATGATCAAGTTGGAAGACAACAAATCCCGGGCTGGCATAGGGTTTTCTTCTGGCACTTTCAATAAGCATGGGTTGTTCAAGAGTGATGGATTCATCCACACTGTTCAAGATGAGGAAGTTGTTGTTATTGTGGAAGAGGATGCAGAGGAAGATTCTGGCAACTTTGTCATCCCTGGAGGGATCTGCAATAATTGGGTCGCTGTTGATGTTCCAACAGTTATCCATAAGTCAAAGTAATGTTCAATGCGTTTAAAAGCCCTCCTCCCATGACAAAAGGAGGAGTGATGACATTGTTGGCTCATAAATACAATGATATTTTCATTCAATAAATTCATGTTAAATGTTTGTTTACCCAATTATTTTCACTTTTTGCTTTTTGCATGAAATTGGTGATCACATAAAACCTTAAAAAATAAGAATAAAATCAATATTTTCATCTGCATAATGATTTGCCTTGTTTGAATTCTAAAATCTCTTTATATCCAAAATCATTATGTAGGTTGATCAAACCCATTGAACATAATGATCCAACAACATCTCCCAACTTTGAGTTCCCTGTATTTGAGGCGGAAGAAGATGATGTTGAAGAAATTCCTAATGAAATCACCCGTCTACTTGAGCATGAGGAGAAGATCATTCAGCTGCATCTTGAGAATCTGGAAACAATTAACTTGAGGTCTGAAGATTGTGTGCGAGAAGTGAAGATTGGGGCACTCCTGGAAGAATCTGTTAAGAAGGGGTTGATTGACTTGCTATGAGAATATGTCGACGTCTTTGCCTGGTCATATGAAGACATGCCTGGTTTGGATACTGATATCGTGCAACATTTCCTGCCTTTGAAGCCTGAGTGCGTGCCTGTGAAGTAGAAGCTCAGAAGAACTCATCCCGATATGGCAGTGAAGATCAAAGAGGAAGTTCAGAAGCTAATTGATGCGGGGTTTCTGGTGACTTCTATATATCCTCAATTGGTGGCCAATATTGTGCTCGTGCCTAAGAAAGATGGAAAAGTCCGAATGTGTGTGGATTATAGAGACTTGAATAAAGCTAGTCTGAAAGATGATTTTCCTCTACCACATATTGATATGTTGGTAGATAATACAGCTAAATTCAATGTCTTCTCGTTTATGGACGGATTTTCCGGATATAATCAGATTAAAATGGCACTCGAGGAAATGGAGAAGACAACATTCATCACACTTTGAGGAACATTCTATTATCGAGTGATGCCCTTCGATTTGAAGAACGCCGGAGCCACGTATCAACGAGCTATGAGTACCTTGTTTCATGATAGGATGCACAAGGAGATCGAGGTATATGTTGATGATATGATTGCGAAGTCAAGAACGGAAGTTGAACATGTAGAACACTTGTTGAAGCTTTTTCAGCGTTTGAGGAAGTATAAGCTTCGTCTGAATCCTAACAAGTGTACATTTGGAGTCCGTTCCGGTAAGTTATTGGGCTTTATTGTCAGTGAGAGAGGTATTGAGGTTGATCCCGCCAAGGTCAAAGCAATACAAGAAATGCATGCACCTAAAACTGAGAAGCAAGTCCGAGGTTTTCTTGGCCGCTTGAATTATATTTCCAGATTCATATCCCACATGACTGCCACATGTGCGCCAATATTCAAGCTCCTCCGGAAAGACCAGTCTCATGATTAGACCGAGGATTGCCAAAAGGCCTTTGACAGTATTAAAGAGTATCTATCTGAGCCGCCGATTTTGTCTCCACCTATGGAAGGGAGACCATTGATTATGTATCTGACAGTTCTTGAAGACTCGATGGGTTGTGTCCTTGGTCAGCAAGATGAATCAGGGAAAAAAGAATATGCTATATACTACCTGAGTAAGAAATTCACTGATTATGAGTCTCGATACTCGATGCTTGAGAAAACATGATGTGCTTTGGCTTGGGCTGCTAAGCGCTTACGCCAGTATATGTTAAACATACGACTTGGTTGATATCCAAAATGGATCCAATCAAATATATCTTTGAGAAGCCTGCTTTAACGGGGAGGATTGCCCGTTGGCAGATGTTGTTAGCTGAGTATGATATTGAGTATCGAGCTCAGAAGGTTATAAAAGGTAGTATCTTCGCTGACCACTTGGCACATCAACCAATTGAAGATTACCAGTCAGTTCAATATGACTTCCCAGATGAGGAGATTTTGTATTTGAAAATGAAAGACTGTGACGAGCCCACGCTCGATGAAGGGCCAGAACCTGGTTCCCGATGGAGCATGGTGTTTGATGGCGCTGTAAATCAGTATGGAAATGGTATTGGGGCAGTAATTATCACTCCTCAGGGCACACATTTTCCTTTTACAACAAGGCTAACTTTCAAATGCACGAATAATATGGCTGAGTATGAGGCCTGTATTTTGGGATTGGAAGAATGTATTGATCTTAGGATCAAGCATCTTGATGTTTATGGTGATTCGGCCCTTGTTGTTAATCAGATTAAGGGTGA
The DNA here is from genome assembly GCF_024323335.1 of Lathyrus oleraceus. Lineage (NCBI taxonomy): Eukaryota > Viridiplantae > Streptophyta > Magnoliopsida > Fabales > Fabaceae > Lathyrus > Lathyrus oleraceus. The sequence goes on along the minus strand of NC_066580.1, from coordinate 96,342,834 downwards.
ATGGGAGACGCATCAGCCTGGCCTCATCCCATATAGAGATTATACAAGTAGGATTTCAACATTCTTTACTGAGGTTGGCTTCCATCATATTACTCGAGATGAGAATCGGATGGCAGATGCACTTACTACGCTTGCTTCAATGATTGTGGTTAGACTCTGGAATGAAGTTCCCAATATCACTGTGATGCGCTTGGATAGACCAGCTCATGTCTTTGCAGTAGAGGAGGTGCAAGATGATAAGCCATGGTATTATGATATCAAGTGTTTTCTTCAGACCCAGATTTACCCGCCTGGGGCATCTGTGAAAGATAGAAAGACTTTGAGGAGATTATCCGACAGTTTCTACCTCGATGGAGAAGTGCTTTATAAGAGAAAATTTGACATGGTCTTGCTTAGATGCGTGGATAGACACGAAGCAGACCTGTTAATGGCTGAGGTCCATGAGGGTTAATTCGGTACTCATTCCAATGGACATGTAATGGCTAGAAATATGTTGAGAGCAGGCTACTATTGGCTGACAATGGAGTCTGACTGCTGCAAATATGTGAAGAAATGCCACAAGTATCAGATTTATGCGGATAAGATTCATATTCCCCCGACACTTCTGAATGTGATTTCATCACCATGGCCTTTCTCCATGTGGGAAATTGACATGATTGGCATGATAGAGCCGAAAGCATCCAACGGCCACAAATTTATTCTCGTAGAAATTGATTACTTCACCAAATGGGTTGAAGCGGCGTCATACGCAAACCTGACCAGGCAGGTGGTTGTGAAGTTTATCAAGAATCAACTCATATGCCGTTATGGTGTGCCAGATAAGATCATTACTGATAATGGATCTAACTTGAACAACAAAATGATGAAAGAGCTGTGTAGCGAGTTCAAGATTGCACATCATAATTATTCTCCTTATAAACCCAAGATGAATGGGGCTGTTGAAGCTGCTAATAAGAATATCAAGAAGATTGTCCAGAAGATGGTTGTTACGTACAAAGATTGGCATGAGATGCTGCCATTTGCTTTGCATGGATATCGTACATCTGTCCGCACTTCAACAGGGGCAACCCCTTTCCCCCTTGTATACGGCATGGAGGTTGTGCTCCCAGTAGAGGTGGAGATCCCATCAATGAGAGTCTTGATGGAAGCCAAGTTGAGTGATGCTGAATGGGTTTAGAGTCGTTATGACCAATTGAACTTAATTGAAGAGAAGAGACTGACTGCCATGTGCCATGTATTTCGAGAAGGTGGCCTTGTGCTCAAGAAAGTCTTGTCTTTCACACCCGATTCCAGGGGCAAGTGGACTCCAAACTATGAAGGTCCATATGTTGTTAAGAGAGCCTTTTCAGGCGGTGCTTTGATACTTACAACTATGGATGGGGAGGATTTCACTCGCCCTATGAATTCAGATGCAGTCAAGAAATACTTTCCCTAAAAATAAAAACAGAATAGCTCGCTAAGTTGAAAACCTGAAAGGGCGGGTTAGGCAAGAATGAGCGTCTCGGTGGATTGAAAACCCGAAAGGGCGATCCACGCAAAAGTTAGAGACATAAAAAATAAATATGTATCCCGCTAGATTGAGTACCTCACCTTGGGGAAATCTAGGCAAAAATTAGGGATTTGGCAAGTAACTGCATCCTGACAAGACTTTGATCTATAAGTTGTCATCTGTCAAAGACTCTCGCTCAGTCATCGTCAACTGAAGCTTCAAGTACATCGGATTCAGAGTTGGTGGAGAAATGGTCATTATGTTCAATGTAGCCCTTTTCCAATATATATCACCAATTTCAAATTTGTAAAGATCTATGGAGTCTTGCCATTTGCGGACTACCATTCCATCAAATAAATTTGAGCCTTATCCAAATCTTTGCACTCTTATTTGTTTCTATTCAACAAATGTTTTGCATGTTTTAATTGAGAAATATCATTGTTTAAAATAAATTTTTCATAAATTATTTTTAAACAAAGTGAACATTCACAATGACCAAAGGATACTTGGAACGTCTTCAGTGCTCTCCCAAGGATGGTATGATTCCCAAAGGGTAAGACATTGGTTCGTATTCCCAGCATGTTTGTATCCTCTTCTTTTTTCCTTTCAGGTTGTTTCCTTCTTTGGCACTGAGAAAAGTTGTACCCTCCCACCAAATCCCAGGAAGTTTGGGAGTTCTGAGTGTGATCTCAAACTTCTAGATCCCCATTGAAGTCTGGATTTAGCATTTCTGTTATCAATTATATGGTTGTCATCCCTTATGTGGATTGACCTAAAATCCCTTATAGATTGATAAATTGAATATGCTAATCTTTCTGAAGGAGTCAAGTTTCCTCCCACTTCAAGTAAGAATTTCCCCTCAGGGTGAGCAGGAAATCCCTGACATAAGTGGAGTGTTCATCAAACTTAGTTTGTAGCTTTCCCTCTGTGGACTTGGCTACTTTTGGCCTCCAGCAATTTGCTCATCGACCATCCTCAACAGGGTTGATCCCATTTCTATTCCCCCAAGTATGGTCACCATCAGGGTATCTCCAGCATTTGCCTGATCAGAACCCGTTTGTGGTTTCCTCCCGAGCTGAGTGATTGATGAAAATGTTTATCCTTCCTTGGCGGAGTTTGGTCCCTTCCTCCTCGGCAGATGTGATTTCTTCAGTAGTGCAATATATATGGTGACACGGGAACCTTCTGATTGTTGGTTGCTCCCCACAGGGTTTCATCTTCCCCTTTGATAATTTCCCCAGTAAAGTTGATTCTACGGCGGATTTTATCTGTGTGCTGATTTTGTCCCCAAGTGGAGTGACTGATTCTCCTTACATACAAAGATCTTTGATTCCTGGTATCTCTTGCCCCATCAGATTGGGTGTCCTCCTGTAGGCCTGGCTTTCTCTCTTGAGATGTAGTACCGGACGTTTGTTCATTAATTTTTGGACCTGTTTGTGTTATATATGTCTGTTTTGTCAGCATTCATCATACATAAGCCACGCATATATGCATAATTTTTAACATTTAATATTCATGTCGCATTATTTGCCATAAATACCTTTGTTTGTTGTCTCCTGCTATTCGGTGATACATATTTCACCAAGCAGATGTTTGCGTCTGATCTCCCCATGTAGAGTCAGCCCCATAAGCAGAAAGTGTTTATCCTTTCCTCCATATTCCCCACTGAGTTATGTCCTCGTGGATGATTGTTGTTTCTGTTTCCTCCCAACACATATATTGGGATGAAGTCTCCCCTGAGTTATATCCTCATGGGGATGAGTCTTGTTTCATCGTGCCTCTCTAGTTTGTTCCTAGATTGGCTTATTGAGGTCTTCCCTGCACTTCCTCGTAGTTTAGACGAATGATTGCTCAGTAATCAGTAATTGTCCATCTTTTCCCCTGCGGAGTCTGTGGCCTTCTACCCTCATACCGGTAGTTATAAGTCCTATTTCTACGGTTTTCTACCCTCATACCGGTAGTTGTAAACCCCATTTTATCCCCTTACAGAGTTAACCTTGTTTTTGTTCATCCTAACCGATGACGGTTGCTCTTCTGTGGTTTTCTACCCAGTATCCGATAGATATAATCCCCTCTTTGACAGTTATCTTTATCCAATATTCGGTATTGATAGTCCTTCACCTTTTGAGTATATCTCCCAGTAACCGGTGACATATTCCCTGGATCATTGCCTCTATCAATGTATCCCCAGCGAGTTATCTTTCATTTACCCTTGGCGGGTAATGGTTGTTTCTCCCTTTGATCGATCATCATTTTTTATACCTAGTATTCAGTATCCTGATGTCCTCTCTTTTCGGTCGATTTATCCTTTATTAACACAGTAACCGGTTGTGGATAATCTTCCATGCGAGTATGTATCTACGTTCTAACGGTAATAGATAATATATCTCATGCGCTCTTTGGTCGAAATCTTTTGCTCTTCCCCAGTCGAGTAAGATTCGTATCCCCTTTTGTGGAGTCGAATGTCCATCCAGTAATTGAGTTTGCTTTTTTAGCCCTCCTATCGGATGATGAGTGTCTTGGAAATATTCCCCAATTCACGCCTGGTTGGTCACCTATTATATGCCCAGTAACCAGTATCCCTGGTGTTCCTTCCCTTCTGCTCCCTATTATGACTTTTTGTCCCCTGTGGAGTCAGATTTTCCTGAGTTGAAATACACCTTTTCAGGTCTTCCTCAGATGTTTTGGATGTTTGATATCTCTCACCCTCATACCGATCTTAGATATTCATTCTCCCTGAGCGTGTTGTTCTCTCACCCTTATACCGGTGTTTCGATCACATGTCTCCTTGAGCTTATTACCCAGTAACCGGTAATACCTCATCCTGTTGTTTCCTCAGATAAGTCCTGTTTGGACATTCCCCGACAAAGTCCCTTAGTGGATTGTTCCCCTTCTGAGTCCGGATTTTTGTTCGAAGTATCCTCCATGGATAGTCTTGTTGTATTGGCATATTCCCCAATACATGCATCTTTGAGTCAGCTCGAGTCTTTCCTTTGATTTATTTTCAGGGAATTCCTCTCGTCTCTCTCAGCAAGTGCTAAGTCATGATCCGCTCACGCATTTTATTCCCTTTCGTATCCCCATTAGAGTCCCCAGGATCTCTGTCCCATTGGGTGTACTGCTTATATGGATTATCAGTTTCTCCTGATTTCTTTTCTCTTTGTGGACGCATATCTCCACAGAATATTACCTTTTGCATACAAACATTTGCATCATGAGGTCTCTTAGGAACCAAAATTCGTCTCTTTGTTATTATTTAAGCCCATTCTACCTCGTCGAGACGAAGATTTTAACCTTCACGTCTCCGGCAAGAATGACCTTAAATAGGGGCATCTGTAAGATCCTAATTTTGACCCTAAGATCCCTCATAGCATCATAGCATTGCATTTGCATGGCCTCAAGGATCATAAGCATCTTGGCTCCTTCCCTTTGGGTGGGATCTCTTGAGAGTTGGTTTGAGATCACCAAGCATACATGAATTGTATATTATTGCTTTTCTCAATTTATTTACAAACCAAAAGCACAAAAATATGTCACTAACATCTCTTGTTTGTAGCTTGAGGAGTCACAAGGTCTAAAGCTTCTAGGAGATCCTATGTGCATAGATATGGCCAAGAGAAGATGAAAGCAAGCATGGAAATGGTTCCCAAAGCTCTCATCCATCAAATATGCCTCCCAAGTATCTCAATTCATCATTTTGTTCAAAGCAAATCAAAAGGGTTTGAGGCTTGTTTCCCAAGGAAACCCTAATTCATCTATTCATCAACTGTGCCTTGCTCATGAAGCAACCTCAACCCATGGTCAAATACAATCAAGGGAAGTTCTTTCACTCATCATTTCATGCATATTTGAACCTATTTGAGTGTCCTCAATCATAAATTCATCAAGATATGAGTTTTGGACTTGAGAAATGGAGATGACCCCAAGAGAAAAAATGTTCTTAAAGACTATATGAACAACTTTCATGTTCATCAAAAATTGATTTGAAGCATGGAAGGTCATCATCCATTCCAAGACATTATAGGTCATTTTGACTGAAACCCTAATTTTGGGTCAACTTCCCAAGGACATAACTCCTTCATTTTTCATGATTTTAAGGTGAGATCAAATGCATTGGAAAGCTTAAGATGTCTACTTCAAATGTTATGCTGAGAAAAATTCCAAAATCTCAAAAAATACATGTGATAATGCAAAACATTATAGGTCACTTTGGACCAAGTGCATTGAAATGTGAAAAAGTCCAACTTCAAGTGCCCATAACTTCTTCATCAAAAATCTAAATGATGCATAATTTAAGTCCAAATTGATTTCCTTGAAAAGTTATACAACTTTTACGTTGAAGATTTTGTCATTTGGAGCTTGTATCATTGAGACAGAAGGGCTTGAACTTTGGCCAATTTTGAAAATCTCACATATGCATGTTTTGCACCCTACACTTCATGTCCAATTTTCATTAATTTCCAAGGCCCAAATGGAGTTTTGATCAACATAACAAATTATCCTTATGCAATAAGATTTCCAACCATTACTCATGAGGTGGTGTTCCTATTTTTAACATGGCACTTTCAAAGGCTTGAGTATAATAGTGCATTTTTTGAAAATCATTTAAATTGCTTTGCATGAGCTGCTACTACTAAATCTGCACGTCCATTTTGCTTGCATCATGCATTAGCTTTCAATTCTAATTGGAATTGGGCCCTCCATGCGCCTGTACAGGCCCATGCATGGAGGCCCTTTCCATTCATGCAATCATTTTGTTCATGCATATCAGATGCTTTCTCCTATAAATACAAGGCCTATGCTCTTCAATTCTTCAACCTAATGGCGTCCAAATTGCTGCTCAACTGAAATCCCAGCCATCACTAAAGGAACTAATCCATTTTTTCTTCAAATTTTTCAGATCTGAGTTTTGATTTCATTGATCAATTTTCAGATCTTAAAGTTCTTAAACCTTCATCTCCTTGCTCTCTAGTGTCAACTGTAAGCAATTGCATCCAAGAATTGTGACTCAACGCCTTGTAAATCAAAGGTTCATACCAACTGTTATCGTCTTCGAATCTACTTGTATAGTGTTCAATTCTCATTGTTGTTGTGTGATTTGAAGTCCTCTGCATAGAGGCAACATTGCCGTGCTTTTAATTTTTGAAAATCATGAAGTTCATATGAACACCACAGATCTTCCACTTCTAACTTCTCTCAACATAGAGATCTAGAATGGATTTGAATGGATTTGAAGTCCTCTGCCTGGATCGTGCCATTTGGTTACCTTTTTCATTTCTGCAATTTTGATGTGGTCGGACCTTGGCCGGAGAAGACGGTGGCGCTGGCCACCGTCTGGTCTCCAGATTTAATTAGATCCGTCCATTCATGTTTCCATATTCAATCATGTGCGTCCAATGTTATGACTCATTTAATGACATGGTGCGCTTCAGTTGACCAAGGCACATGGTAGGCGCGCGCTTCGTGACCTCATGATCGGCCAGCTCAATTAATGAGCTCAGATCAAACGGTCCACACTTTTTCCAATTTCTATTTTCTGATATTATTTTCATTTTATTATTTTAATTCCGTTTCATTTTAAAAATTCATATCTCCTTCATTATGCGTCCGAAAATTATGGGACCAATTTCATTCTTCTCCTTTTAGCTTCTACTTTCTAAAAATGATTTTTAATATTTTTTATTATATCATTTGCTATTTTTTAGTAATTATCTCTTTTCTGGTTATTTTTAATTCATTTAAAATAGTTTTTGATATTCAAAAAATACAAAAATGTTTTTTCAACGTCTTTGAATGAAGATAGATCTATGAAACATATTCTCATCAATTTATTAATTGATTTGAGATTTATTTGAGATTTTAATTCAATTAGGTTATTTTTATGCATTTTTAATTGATTTAAAATAGTTTTTGACTTCTATAAATGTTGAAATTTTTTGTCAAACTTTGTTTGACCTTGTTGAACTTGGGATAACTCACTTGGACTTTCCAAAGTTGATTTGAAGTGAGTTTGAAGTTTGACCTTTCTTTATTATTTTAATTCAAGTTTTATTTTAATATTAAAAAATGACAAAAATATTTTATTTCTTTCTTGACTCCTAATCTTCATTTTGCCTCTGTTTTCTATTATTTGACCTTGATCTTCTTTATATTTGGTCAATGCTTGTTGATTATCTCATTCCATTTCCATTAATGCACTTTAATTCTTCATCTTCTTCTTCTTCTTCTTTTTCTTTTTGATCAATAAGTTAAAGATTGGTGGTTAGCATTGATGCATGGAGGTTTAATCTTCCTTGGTTCAAATCTAATTCATCTTGATCATGGATCAAGTGAATGGCTTTGCATTAAGGATAGGTTGCTTCCTAAATCATGCAAAGAACCTAAATCAATACAAGATCATTTCTCATTTTCTTTTTGGCATGACAACTTGTTGAAGTTTGATTCACTAATCAAGACCTCTAACTTGTGTTGTTGCCTACATTATTATTGACCGGCCTCAGATAGTTGTGACTTCTACATAAGTCCAATTACGATTGCTTAACATAACGCTAAATTTTCCTTATGGCACACTAACTATTAACACTAACCATTAACCATTAACATTTAATTCTTGCTCTTTACATTTATGCAATTTACTATTCTTGTACATATTATTCATTTGTTTTGCTCTTTGCTCACTTGAGAACATGTTTATGTTAATGGAATTTGCCTTTTGCTCACTTGAGCACATAATTGTGTATACATTATTGTGCCTGTGTTTTGTTTTGATTGTTGTGGACCAAATGCAAAAAATGGACAAATGGACTTAGTTTCTTGGACATTCCCTATGCAAAATTGGAGTAAAAGGACCTTAATGTTGAAGATGGATTAGAAGGACCAAACCTCTAAACTCAATCTTGTCCATTCTTGATTTTCCTTCATGGAACCTTTTGATGTTGTGTGCTTTTGTGCTAGGTGAATCCTATTTGAGCCAAATTGAAGAACCATTGCCATGTTCATCGAAAGTGAAAGATACAAGTGATATTGGGGATCTTCTAAGACCTTGCTTGATTATGTTGATTGCTTGAGCTTACACTTATTTTGCTTACATATTCCAAAGGATGGGAGCTACTTGGATCATCAATATGATCTCAAGAGAGGAACTCCATTTGTGGTCTTGTTTCTTATCCTTCATCTCTTGTATGATTAGGACTTTAGCCATTCTTCTTCTTCCCTCCACTCTAACCCAAGCCAAAACTTTTGTGCAAACATTTAACATTTGTTTTCAAACATTAGAAACCTAAGCCTTATGCTTTTGATTTTCAAACTTTCTTTTCATAACACTTATTTTGAATTGAATCTTTAAGTCAACTTTGACCATATTTTGTAAATACTTTTCATTGGTAAATATAACTTATTCAAATACTTTTGTGGTTTCAATGGCCACTTTCTTAATCAAAACTTTTCATAACCTTTAGCTATTAGGTTTGAGTTATCCTTGAGGTAGATGTAATACTCACCTATATCCTTAGTGATGGACAATGAGTCTTCCGTGCTTATTATAGGGTTAACCCCTTACTAGCATGTTGAAGTTATCCCCACATGGTGGATTTGTGGTTTTAGGTTGAGTTTTCTCCCTTGGATAACAAAAGACCTTAAGGATTTTGGACCAATCAATTCACCAACTTGTTTTGACATTTTTACCCCGAACTACGAGGTTTTGATCCTAATCTTTTTAAGATGGTAGGTAGGCAATGGGTTTATCCATCCAAACACAAATTGTAAATAACTTGTATATTCTCTTCCCATCTCTTCAATCATGTTTGCACAAATATATTTTCTCAAAATACCAACCTTACAACAAGTGTGAAAAGGGCTCCCTAGGAGTACCTAGGTTTTTTTGGGTGCTTAACACCTTCCCATTGCATAACCAACCCCCTTACCCCGATCTCTGACATTTTTACTAGTTTTTTATTCGATAAAACTTTTAGGTTTTTGTTCGCTTTCTAACCATTCCTTTGGATAAATAGAAGTGCGGTGGCGACTCGACTTGTATGGTTTACCTTGGATTTAGTCAATATCTCTAATGGTAACGAATACCTCGCTACACCGATGTGCCAATATGACTGTCATTTTTCCTCATTCCAGTTTTTGCTTCCACAACCCTTTCTCTTTGGGCAATTGCTAGAATCGTCTCTAGTATCTGATCCATCTTCTCTTGGATGGCGGTGATGTTTGTCCTCATAGTGTCCTGATTAGCTTCAACTTGCTCCAACGTCATCTTGTAGTTATTGCGCATCTGGTATCGGTGATGACTAGTCAGCGTTACTGGATAGAGAGTAAAAAGGTTGTGTAAGTTTTTGAAATGAAATGCGTGATGGGGTAGATGCAGGCAAATGAGAAATATGTTTTTTCTCTTTTTTTTTTATTTCCAGGGAATCATTCATAATGGTTTTAGTTTTATTAAGCATTCTAAGAAGCATAAAGCCGGGAAATAAAAGTGAGGACCACCCCCATTCATTTATTTCATCAAAGCGAGGAATACAAAGGCATGGAAGCCTGAACCAATACAGCTCAAATACTAAACTCTTGAGAAAGCATAAACTCAGTATTAGAAAAAAACAAAAAAAATTCACACAGCAGATTTTCGGGTTATAAGTTCCTCCAACTCAAACTTGAACCTCTTCACCATTCCCTCACAGATCATAACAAAATCAATCACAGCGGGATGTGTACCTCCTTGGTCCAGTCCTTGTACTGCCTCTTTCAGTCTCCAAGGCATATCCCGGGTTATCCAAATATAGAATTCTACCAAATCATTGAGCTTTGCACGGTACCCAACTTTGTCCTTTTGCAAGAAGTCGATAGTTTTCTTGAATGTATCGTAGTCCTCTATAACCTGCTCTCTCTCCTTTAGCCATATCACACTGTCTTGATGGAAGGCTTCAAGTCTGTCTTTCCAATGTTGAGCATATTCTCTGGCATGTTTTGCTTCTTGACATTTCTTAGCCTAAATCCCAGGTGTGACCCGAGAAGCTTCAAGGGCCCTTTTCTTGAGTCGGCGCTCGTGCTCCGCTTGGGTTTCAGCATTGTGAAGAGAGATAGTGAGATCATGTATCTTAGCCTCTAATGCCTCTCTAACTTCTTTCTTTTCTTCTGTTGCTCGTAACCACCATCGCTTATTCTTTTGGCATTCTTTCTCAACTTGTTTCAACTGTTCTTTGATAGTTTCTAAGAAGAGGTCATCTTGTTCTATGCCCACTTTCACCTTCTTTCTCTTGTGCTCTTCTTTATTGACCTTCCCCTCAGTTGCCTCTAGCTGAGCCTTTTTCCTCTCTAATTCCCACTTCATCTCATTTCTTTCATTTGAATCTTGCTAGAGGCTGATCTGCAACTCTTCAATTTTCGCCCAAATTTTTCTATAGTAGCCTTCAATGCTTCCACCTCCTCAATTAAGACAGGGATATGCTTTGGTGGTGGAGGTTAAGTAGGAGGATCGAGGATAAATGGAAGCTTGACCTCTTGACTTCTCTTTGTGACCCACTGGTAATAGGGTTCTCTATATCCTATAACACTTTTCCCTTTGTGTTGTCCTCTGAAGCGAACTTTTTCCCAGGCTTGGATAACCCTTCTCACCATAACGGGGTCTTCCATATCGTGAAACAAAAAACCGTTTAACAACTGTTCATCTGGCTTGTATGTGATAGGATAACCTAATTGCCACTCCTAGAACTGGATTATAGTTAATGCAACCCTTTGACCCTATTAGTGGTACATTCGGAAAGTCCCCACAACTAGTAATTGCATCTCCCACATTCAAACCATAAGGGTACTAAATAATGGCATTTTCTGTGAGTCCTACCAGCTTTTGAGACCACTCATATCCATCCATCCTCTCAACCGTATCAGAATCTTTGAACACATGAGAGATAAACCATTGGTAAAGGAGCGGTATGAACACAATATCAATCCCCCATTCTTTTCGAAGCGTAAGTGCAAGGTGTGATAAACGTCTACCAGAAGTGCGGGTACCGGATCTTCGTTCTTAACCTTAACGGCCCAAAACACACTAATAGCTGCTACAATCTTTTCCACATTAGGAAATAACACTAATCCAAAAATGAGTAACGCCATAATAGTATCATAGGCTTCTCACTTCTGGGCTTTGGCGAAGATTTAAGCAGTCTTCTCCAAGTATTCTTGAGGAATTCCTTGTACCTTTCCCCAAATTTTGATGTTAGGGGTTAGATCTTCAACTGGAATATCCAATACTTCTGCCAGCTCCTTGGGTTTTAGGATTTGACCCAGTCCCTTATAAGGTCCTTTCTTCTGCTTATGAGAGTCCAATATTTTTCCAAATTCCTCCAAAGTCGGAGCCAAATGGAAATCTCTAAAGAGGAAACTTCTGAGTGGTGGGTCATAAAACTAGACTAGTGCGGTAATAACATCCTTTTGTACTGGTACAGACAACAAGTGTAGAATCTTCCCATATTTGAGTGTGAATGTGTCTCAATGGTATTTTGGCTTTGATTTGGAACGTTTTTCTCTTTCTTGGCTCCATCTATTCTTGAATTCTTAATCAACAAAAAATTTTGAAATTCCCTGAAAATAGAAAGTGTGTAAATGATCTTGTTATGCTCATAATGAATGTAATATGATGTTTATGCAATGACAGGGATCCAGGTTTCATATATATCATAAGGTACAACCTATACGTAGTTCTATGTCCTTTACCCCACACACAAAGGATTGCTCCTAGGGTTGTCCGTTTTCAAGACACGAACTTAGAGTCATGGATTGTGTTCAGCATTCCATCGCAATAATGGGCTAGACACATCGAGATAGAAGTTCTGAATCAATCTACTCTAAGTCGGATCTTCGTATTGTTCGAACAGGGTGTAGGCCCTTCGGTTCAATACTACAGAATCGCCAATCATGAAGATAGACTTCAGTTTAAGATGCGGTTCCTAGAGTCACAGATCGTGTTCAAAGTTTCCTCCCAATAATGGGCTAGCCATATTGTGATGGAAATTCCGAACAAATCTACTCTATATGGAGCCTTCGTATTGTCCCAACGAGGTGTATACCCCTCGATTTAATACTACACAACTTCGGGTTGTAAGTTCTTCTCAAAGCTCGGGTACGGAGCTTATCTCACAACATGTGTCAAACACCATAGATCACCCAATATAATAGCAGAATAAGTTACATAGCATAACTAATACATCAAGATATATAGAAGCAAATAATGAAGAAAAATAGTAATTTAACATTCATCACAAATTGAACTAAGTTAGGCTTGACTCTCTCTATCTTGGAGCTAAGTTTCCCCAGCAGAGTCGCCATCTGTCGTATCTCGAAATATACAATCCCTCGCGATGGTCGCGGAAAAAATTAGTTTGAACAAAGTCGCCACCAAACTTTATTTATCCCAATGAAGTAATAGGAAAATATCGATAAAACCATTGAAAATAGAATAATGGTCGTCGCAACCATATTCGGGTTCGGGAGTCGATTACGCAAGGGGAAGGTTTTAGCACCCCTTACGTCTGTTGTACTCAACGTGAACCTTTTAGTTAAAACTTGCAATTTGAATGTTGGTTAATGTTGTGTTTCTCTTCGAGTGATAAAAAGATTAAAAAAAATGGATGGAAACCCCAAAAGGGGGAAAAGGGAGGTTTTTTATTAGTGTGCTCGCCAAGATCTTGCAATCTCGTGCCTACGTATCCTTAAGCACTAGTTTGTTGTGCGTGTTAGAAAGGATTAAGCATCGTTCTCTCTGAAAAGAGTTAAGTTGTTGGTCACACGGGGGTGAGAAATTTAGTTTGGTGTATTTGGTATTTTGAAGAAGAACGACAAAATATTGAGCAATATGGTGCACACCAATCATTCAATCTTTCGAGCAATAACAAGGCGAACGCCTCCTATTTCCTTTTTCGTTCAAATTAGTATTTAAAAGTTGGTTGTGGAAGTCGAATATGCGTGGTAGTGAGGCGAACACCTCCCACTTGCTTATTCGAGGAATAATGAGGCGTGCGCCACCTATTTCTTTATCCAACTTTATTTAGAGTGTTTTAATCAGACGACGAAAAAATTGAGCAATATGGCGAGCGCCAATCGTCCCATTATTCGAGAGATGGTGAGGCGAATGCCTACCATTCTCCTTTTCATCTGAAGTTTAAATTAGGAAAAGAAAATCTTTAGAAGTTATATTAGTGGTAATTTTTGCATCAGTGAATAACCAACACGTGATAGTCTGATTCAGAGGAATCAAATCCACTTTCCTCCCAGGTAGCCATGAATGCAACATTTGAGCTTCAGTGCGGTTTTGTGGCTAGATTTCTACAGGATAACGACAGGGTTCTTCCACCTTTTTCAGGATCCTCAACCATTGTATTTATAGGGAGCAAGAGGAAAGAAAATTGTAATGGAATTTGGGTAGGATTCAGCAGAAATCCGTTGGAAGCATAGCATTAAATCCCTGATTTTGTGCAAGTTCTTAGTGGAATTAAGGGAGAAATGAAAATACCTCCAAAAAAATGGTCCCAACATCTCCAAATATTTCTTGCATTTTTGTCCTCTTTGTACTATTAATTTTAATTTTTTACTAGGGTAAGATTCAAAATTTGTTGACGTTCATGGCTGCATCTTTATGGTTATTTTTGATGTAAGGATTTTTACTGAGGCATTGTGATTATTGGTGTAAAAATGTGTTGGTTATTCACTGATGCAAAACTTACCACTGATATGAGATTTTATTATTTACTGATGCAAATGTTTTTTTGTAATTCATGCATAATGGATACTTAAGTCATCAAATGGAAGCATGCAAAAGGAAATAATCATTTGAGTTCAAATGTTACCAAAAAATCCCAACAAAGGAACCATGCGCAAGTCCCTCAATTCTTGTCCAAATGAAGTCATCTTGGACTTTTTGGAAAGTTGAATACAAGGGGAATAACTTTTATGTTTAAAACTTTTCAATTTTGAGGTGGAAGTGGTAGAAATCAAACATAGTTGAAAAATTTCTAAGTATAAAGTCAAATGACCACTTCTTCCACCTTGAATAAATTTTGATATGGGCTCCAAATGGAAATAGTTTATTTACCAAAGTTGTGTCTATTTCATTCCTATTCAATTTGGTCACAATTTTGAAATAATTTGGATTTGGCATGAGGGATTTATGCATTTTAGAAGTTGAGGAAAATTGCATGTTCAATGGTGATGGCCCAAAATGACCTATAATGTTTCCTCTTGGCACATGCCCTTGAAAGTTGAATTTGACATTTCTCAAATAATGAAAGTTGGATAAAACATATAGAAATTGATCATGAAACTTGGATTACTTTCATATCATAAAAATTGAGCAAGTTATGGTCCTTGGAAGTTGACCTCCCAACTAGGGCACAAACAAAATGACTTATAATGTTTCACCATAAATAATGACTTTCCAAGAAAAACTAGCTCTTGATGCCAAAATGAAATTTGTTTGGAATGTCATAAAAAGTAAATTTGATCTTGGAATAACTTTCATATGACAAAAATTGTACGAGATAGGGTTTAGGGAACCCTAGTTTTGACCAATTGACTTTCTCTAGTCAACCTCTTTGAACCAACTCGCAAACCTGAAGTTCTCTTGATCTTTAGAACCCATGGAGGATCATATATGTATAAGATGATGTATAATAAGGTATCCCTTCATATATTTTACCAATTGTTGAATAAGCTTGTTGAGGAAGTCACACAAGATACCTAGATGAATTAGGGCTTCCAAGGCAAACAAGCTTCGAACTCTTGATTAATTCTTGATCAAAATGATAAATGAAGAACATGGGAATCCATATATATTATGTTTAGAACCAATGGTAAACCATTCCCTGATTGATCTCTTGCTATGAGGGTCTCAAACCTTAGTTGTGAGCTTGATAGGGCATAGGTGGATGCACACACTACCTACAAAAGAAACAAAGCTATACATAGACATATTTTTGGTGTTTTGGTTAGTAAACAAAAGAAAATAAAGTATGATACAGTCAAATGTGCTTGGTGATCTGTCCAATGCAAACCTAATGAATAAGGGGTAAGAAGGATGCCAAGGTGTGATCCCAAAGCCAATGCAAATGGTGAGATAACATGAGGGATCTTAGGGTCAAAATTGGGGTCTTACAGCTGCCCCTATTTAAGGACATTATAGCTGAGGATGTGAAGGTTAAAATCTTTGTATCAACTCAGTAGAATGGATTTAAATAACAATATCAAGAAATAAATTTTGGACCCTAAGAGACCTCATGATGCATATGATATGACTGTTAAAATAATCTTTGTGGGGAATATATTGCCACAAAGGAAAAGAATCCGGAAAGACTAAAAGTCCATGGGAGCATAATGCGTTCCGTATGGAAAACTCACTAGGGAGGCAGAGACTTTAGGGAATAAAAGTTATGTATAAGCCAGGCTATGACTTGAAAAACTGTTGGGATACATTTAATGATGTTTTAATCATAAAACTCAACTCTTGAAAAAACCCTCAGATCCTTCTTCTTCAAGCAACGCTCAAATAGAGCTGAAAACTTATTTTGTGCCTACTTCTGATTAAGGAAAAACTTTAATTCCATCGGAACCTGATGTTGTACCTCAAAATTTACCCTCTTCCTTTTGACCATAGTTGGCTTATGTTTTATCATCCCATTCATTCATGCATATCATTGGTTCAATGGATATGAGATCAAGGCATCCCTTTTGAGATTTTCTTCAAGCTTTAGAAGGAAGGAAAGTAACAATCAGTGAAAGAAGGGTGGGATACCCTTAACCTCTTGATAATTCAAGTTACAAGGGTTTCCCCATATCCTAGGACATCTCAAATGGTCCTTTGCTTCATCAGTTGAATAAGAATTACAAGAAAATGGAATTGGATCACACTCTCCTATCTTTGGATCCTTGAGTTAGAAGTGTTGATTATATCAGTATGTGGCATGCTCATGGGCCAATCTTGGATCATCTTCATCCTATTATCATACAATACATTCTTTTTCCAAAGTTCTTCCCACTTTCCCTAGAAGAATCAAGGTTTTGAGGATGTGCACTCTTATCTTATCATTTTTAACTAAAATTAAGGTTTGTGATAAAATCAGTTTATTTCTGACTTTTTGAGCAAAACTTGATTTCATGATATTCTATGTATCCATAAGTGTCAATGAATAAAGTATTGGTCATTAATTCCATTTGTAAGAGGTTCCATTGGTCAAATGATTCTTGGTTTGATTCAATTGGGGAAAAGTCAACTAGGCAAATTAAAAAGTCAACTTTTGATTTTTTTTTTGTCAACAATTTATTCCTCAAGTCAAAATTGGTCTATGTGTGAAATTTGATCAAGAAAAGTCAAGAGATTCATCAAAAATCAAGAATTGTGGAAAGTTGCTTAATTTGGAAACTAGGGTTTTGATACTTACTATTTTTCGTAAGTTTAGTCTTAGTGAACAACTACTTTCATGGCATTTTTTCTACATGATCAGGACTTCAAACCAAGTTGGCCTTAACATGGATTTTGTTCTTCTCCATCCAAGCTTCAAGGAGGTACCAAGATTAAGCCATTTGGATCATCATAGCCCAAGATATGGTTGTGGAAAGTAGGGTGTTTCAATTTCATCCATTTGTTCCAAGACTTAGAAATTTTCTAAGTACCCAAGTCAGGGTTACCATGCATTGTTCATAAAAGGTTTTCTAGACCTTAAGGGCTTATCTCAATTGGTTTACAACATGAAAGTTAAACTTTTAGATCTCTCCTTTCCATTGCTTCCAAGGGAAAATCATTTGGACCACCATAGCTCAAGATATCACTCTCACAAGTCGTGGATTTGGATTGTTTGAATGGCTTGTGTACTTAGTGAAATTTTTCCAAGTTTTCATTCTTTCCAAACCACATACTTCATGATCATTTTCCACCAGGTTCTAGACCATATTAAGATTCGACCTCAACATGAAACTTATTCCTCTCATTCCCCTCTTTCCAAAAATCTCTAATTCAATCCTTTTGGCTAAGAGAGCATGAAGTTGTGTTGGATCAATGTCACCAGGTTGCAAGCTTTCCTAAATCATCTCTCTGGTTGAATCCTTGAAAGTAGATCACACTCCTTTGTAGCAACAACATTTCCCACTCAAGTTCACTTTAATATTTACTCCTTTTGGCCAAGCAGCATGTTATCCCATGCATGCATGTCATGTATCAGGTTTGCCCAAAGAAGGAAATGTGCTTTTGACCAAGCTTCCTTCATGCACACGTATTCCCAATCTACAAGATAAATCATTTTCCTACTGCATATGAGAACCCAAAAGACGACAGAACACTCTTATCCGTCCCAAGTCAAACATAGTTCTGATACCAAAGGCTCTTAGAAATTATTTAGACTAGTTTTCCCTCCAACGGGTGTGTGCAAAAGCGAAAAGTGAAACTTCACCTACATACATATGTAAGTTAACTTTAACCTAGTTAAAGAGAGAGAGATAATTTTGGATAAAAAAGGAGACTTGGGAGCTGCAACATCCTACGAGAGTATTTGTTTTTCACTTATGGATTCATCCCTGCTACTCGTAAACACCATCCTTGCTTGAAGAGAAGAACCAAGCTTCATTGGTTTTCCTTCTGCAGCTCATTTGGAATCAAGAAGCATTAGACTTTTCTCCACTAAGTAGGTTATATTCTCTTCACATTACATCCATCTTGAAACATGAACATGCCATAGATGGTTAAGAGTTTTGATTAGAGTCGTTTCAGTGCATTACTTTCATCTGTGTACTCAAATATGTGATGTATTAAGCCTGCTGTGATTACAATGAGTTTTCTCCAACTTTCATGCCACATTTCTCTTGAACTAGACCTTATTTTTGAATTTGGTTTGAAATTCCATTGAAGTGATCCATGAGTTCTATGTTTTGTCTTTTTATTTCATGCATTTTCATGCACTATAGAATAAGATATATGGATTGGAAGTGATGCTTGTAGAATCAGGTTTAGGGTTCATGTTGCATGACTTAAGGTTGGGGATGAAATGTTGGTTGTTTCTGATTGGTTGGGGATTGGTTTTGTCTTTTAGTGACTTAAGATTATGTGACCGGTTAATGGCCAAGTCTACATGTTTTTTGTACATTTTAATTTATCCTTTGATGTCACGCTGCCAAAAACTGAGTTTTGGGTTGGTTTGGTCATTGGGCCTAATTGCTTCGCTGTTCACCCACCCCCCATTTTTGAGCCCATGAGCATGTTATACATTGATCAGTATATTCGTAGGTTTACTAATCCATCCCTCTCTTTCATTTCTAATCGTTTTCTATTTTTATTGTAGCACTTGTATTTAATTCTATTAAAAATATTTCTTTTAGGCCAAAAATATTAATTAAATTCATGAAGGACATTTCAAGTGTTATTTAATTTGTCATATCATTTATTTTCTTTTTTAATTTATTCCATTATTTTTTATTATATGTATATTTCTATACTAACTTACTTTGTTAGGGCTTGATTTTATTTTTTCCTTTTTGAGTTTTAACCCAATGTTTTGCACACTTGTATACATATGTATATAGGTCTTCTAATTTTTCAATCTTGCTTTGGTTTCTAATTTAGAGTCAATTTTGAATCTATTTTTGAAGGTATCTTTGTAGTGACTACTTGCTTGTGCTAGTCTAGATGATCTAATTACTTGAACATACTTTACACATGGTTTTCAGAATATCTCAAGGTTATATTGTGATTTTGACCTCATCTTTCTATGGTTAACTTTTCATAATTTATCTTTACTTCTAAATATTTTTCTTGAAATTGTGAAGGACATGCTTGTTTCCTTATGACACATTTGTGCATTTGTTTTGTTTGTTTTGAATTGCATTTGTGTAACCATTGGGGATCTCCCCTTTTGCCCTTCACTTCATCATCATCATCTAGGAGACTTAAATGCACCCATATGAACTATTTCTGGCATCTCCACTTGTTTGCTTCTTTGCTTACTTATCTTGGTTACTTCTTACTTGCTCTAGGAGGCTTCAGTTGGATTCTGTCTTGTGCATTCTACCTTGAATAACTTTGAGTTTGATAGATGGTGAAGCTCTTAGGGGTTTGTGATCCATTATTTGGGTATATTAGTATTGTGCTCATTCTATTTCTCTATGTCTTTATTTCATTTCACATTGCCTTTTACTTTGGATAAAGGACTCCTTGTTTTGATGATGTCCATCTTTTAACTTTGGTTATGCTTGAACTGAGAGCTTATGGTTTTGGTTAATACCCTTTGAAGTTTAGAAGTTGTATTTCATGCTTTGAAGAAGATTTTTGCCAATTTCATATGACCAATGAGCATACCTCTTTTAATCTTTGTTCATCTGATTGATAAAGGATTCCTTTTCTAGGATGATATCTTTACTTATTTATCAAGTCACTTGACTTTGATTTGTGTGTGAAGTTTGAATGACTTCTTTTCATTACTTTTAGACCCCATCTTGACTTGATAACTTGTCTTCTACTTTATATCTTTCATGACATGATATGAATTGTAAGTTTTCTATCTTTTTGTCCCATGACTTGATATGGATTGCTATTTGCTTTTACCTTCTCCCATGACTTGATATGGATTGTTATTGCTTCATTTATTTATTCCCTGACTTGATATGGGTTGCAATTGTTTACATTTTATTTGTTCTCACATGACATGATATGGATTTCTACTATTTTTTCTTTCTATCATGACTTGATATAATATTATAGTGTTTATTGTCCCATGACCTGATATGGACTAGCCTCCTTTTATACCTTTTCCTTGTGTGGATAACATGTTCCCCATAGGATTCTTTTGTTCATTCTTGGGTAAGACTTAACTAAAGTAGACCTTAGGTTTGTTAACCAAGCATGACAAAATTAGATAGTCCCCTTGATCCTTAACCCTAGGTCAATCTTTGCATGATAATCTATTTAAATTTTTCCCTTTTATCTAAGCTTGGGACCACTATTGCATGCCAACAGTACGTTTCTCATTAGAATCCCCTTAGATTTTCTACTTTTCTTTTGAATTCATTCTAAAACAAAAACCATTTCTTAACCAAAATTCAAAAAACATTCTAATACTACTTGAACTCTTTCAACAATAAGAGAAAAGTACTCAGATACCTTCTGCCTTGGAAGGATCAGTTGGTGTATTCTCTCAATAAAACACTCAACCAATCAAACTTATTTTGCCGCTTGGTTTTTCTTATGAAAATTTCAAAAAGGGGGGTTACCCATAAAAAGTACCAACCAACCAAAAAAATTGAGAAGAACTACGATGCTTTAATTCTTTTGATACGTAGGCATTGGGTTGCAAAACCTAAGAGAGCGCAATAATAAAAAACTTTCTTTTGTTTACAATGCAATGTTTGCATGCATTCCCTTTTAGTAGTAAGTTTTAGAATAAACACACCCTTTTTATTATAACAACAAGAGTGGATCCTGTAGAGTACTACTGACGTGAGGGGTGCTAATACCTTCCCCTTGCGTAATCGACTCCCTTACCCGTCTTTTAGTTGCAAGATCATCAGATTCATCATTCTTTAGGTTTATTCAGTGTTTCCTTTCCCTCTTATGGGATAAATAAAATTGATGGCGACTCTGTTTTATGCATGTTTTTTGAGATGCAACTCCTGAGATAATAAAATCAAAGGTTCCGACCAAATCAGTATCTAAGACTTCAAATCAAAGGCCTTAATGAGATAAGAACCTAGCATTCAGAAGTCAAAGGTTCTAAAGAATCCAGAACTTAAAAATCTCAAGTCAAGGGTTCTAAAAATATCAGAACCCAAGACTTATGGGTCAAAAGTTCTGAAAAGGTCATAAACCAAAGTCAAAACTTACCCCAGACAAAACTATTATATCAAAAAAGTCTAGAATGAGTCTAGACCCTGTTATTAGAAAAAGGCTCAGAATAAAAGGAAGCCTACAAGAACTAACAACAGAGGACCCATAAGATTATGGGTACCTAAATCTCAAATTGTTTTTGCTACAGATATGCCTACGAGGATAAACAAGATAACAATCCTGGTACCTGGATAGTGGCTGCTCACGACATATGACGGGAGAAAAGCATATGTTATAGGAAGGTATAGATTTATCTAAAACCTTTGCTCTTGTGGTAAAGTTAGAGGAAATCAGACTTCTTCTCTCTTATGTTATTAACCATGACATTTTTTTATATCAAATGGATGTCAAGAGTACCTTCTTAAATGGATTAATTTGTGAAGAAGTGTATGTCAAACTGAAGGAGAATTGTGATCCAAAATGGAGCGGAAATTAAAATTTTCTCCTTTAGAGATCCTTATGAATGGTCATGATCAGTGATAGAATATTTACCTCTTGTGACGATTGAAACCTTTGGTGCAGATCCACAGAGCGATCACGAACATTGAACGATGACAACATCTCTACTCAGTCCACACGAACGAATTCCTTCAATCTCAGTGCTAGCTGGTACGAATGAAGGCTTTGAGTGAGAGAGAGAGAGAGAGAGAAAACGAAAATAATGCAACCGCAATGAATGCTTCTGGACAAGGGTTCTATTTATAGAACCACATGTGTGGGCTTCAAGCTAAAAAGCCCACTTAAGTGTATTTTGGCCCATATCTTATAATATGCCCAAAATCACTTAAGCCCATGGTACCTTACCATATTTTGTATTTTACTTAAGTACACCGTACGTTACGATGTTCTACAAGTCACTTAAGTGCACCGTATCTTACGGTGTTCCTTAGTTACTCTATCTCTCATCAATCCGTCCTTTGTGTGTCACCCTTTAGGTTTTCGCGACGTTGGCAATCATATTAAATCACGCATTTAACATAATAAACAGTGAGCGGTATCTAGCAACACATCACTGCTACCCAAGACATGAAAATGTCATGTGATCTGACAAATCCTTCTGTGATAATACTTATGTGCATAATTACCCTTTTTCCCTTATGTCTATATTGAACACAAGGCATAGACCGTGTCATCCTTGTCCAGTTCAATATTGGGCCCATAGACATTTATCCTGTTATGCAGGATGGGCAAATTCCATCTAGGTCACTCATGCCCCTCAGCATGCTTCGTGGAGTACCCATCAACTGTCTTTATGGTTATCCAGTTACGGACAACGTTTGATCAGCAATAAAGCACTCGACTCTACATCCAGGGTCCATAGTGGTTTCAGGTCGAAGAGTGGTATACACCATTATCACCATGAGAATAACTTATGACACTTTGCATAACTCCTTATCCATGATCCATGAGATGTGATCATCAGTCTATATACATAATTGGCTTAATGCTTTAATGTTATCCCACTGCATAATAAAGCTCGAATACGGATACTTTAAGAATAATGTCCTTATGTTTAATGTGATCTCATGATCAAGTCACACTAGAGCATGCCATTCTTTCTGTTGTATCTGGTATGCATATCACCATCACCTCAACCTTTATTACTAATGTAATAAACTATGAGGATGAAGGTGTTATTCCAAATATGCTATTTTGGCAATTTTCTTTTCATCCTCATCTTATCTTTGATGATCTATCCGACCTATCTAAGGGTACTAATCTTAATTCTAAGGCATCAGTCTAGTATCAAGTTTTTATATTGAACCTTCTTCCCAAGAACAAAGATCTAGACTCTTTAGATATTGACGAAAAATATTTTCTGCTTCTTCTCAACTCAGATCTGAAGATTAACCTCCCTCATTCTATGTTTGAGCATCTAAAGATGACTCTCATTTCCTTTCAAGAGGGAAAGCCATGTTTCATTCCTTATGAAATGGTTATTTCATAACTCTTCATTCCATAAGGAGTAGAGAAAACAATGAAGGAGGTTACTTCACAAATCTGGGGTGGCAAATTGAAGATTCCAGTAGCTTTGAAAGTTGTTGATCCTTTTGTGGTCAAAGTGGTGTCTTTGGATGGAACTTCTTCTTCTGTTTCATTTATGTAGTTGTTTTCTTCTAAGTTTTTTATGTTTATGTACTCTTCCTTACCATTTAATAAAATATTTTCTCTATTTTCTTATTGTTTCTTCTTATACTTTCTAGTTTTAATTGCTGATTGAGTGATAAGCAATTCCATAAACCTTCTGAATACATTGCAAAGGAAGATTTTTGGCTAAAATAGTGGCAAAATTTCAATTCTTATTAAAGAAGAACATTACATATTTTGTATCTAAAGACTATTACATTTTTTTTACAGTTGAAAATCTCATGCTTAATCATATGTACTTCCTTGTGCCTCCAGAGTAGTCTTCATCACAATTCTTCTTAAAATCTTCTTTTGAAGTCTTGCCATTTTTGAAGACTTCAGTTGATGAGCCTTTATCTTCTATAGCCCTTGATCTCTGAGCCATTGCTAGTTCCTTAGCTTTCTATTTTTCCTTTCCTGTCTACTCATCAGATTGCATATTTCCTTTGTGAAATCTCTCTTGTCTGCCTTGAATGTTCTTATCTTGCCCATTCTTTTCTGAACAGAAAACCTCCAGAGTAATGTTATCATGATGTTAATTCACTATCTTCTTTTATAGAGGTGTTCCTGAGTCAAATTGTTTCTTGAGTCTTGTTTCCTATACTAGGTCATCATAACCTAACTTTGACCAACTTGGAAATTATGCAATCAATGCTTATCTGTCAAATGGTTTTTTAGTTTTTCTCTTATTTTTTTCAGTATATTTTTTCTCTCTGCTATCATGTTTATTTGTTAAAAATTGTGTTGATGACAAAATGGGGAGAAAATTATGGGAGTATTTAAGAGGGATAAGAGTATTTTTGAAATAATTTTATGTAACTTGAACCCTCATCAAAACCTATTTTATTACTTAAATATGAACATATATGTTTTATGCTATCAAGATAAGTTTAATTAACTTGGATAGGACTTAGGGGAAGCTTACAAAACTCAACCTTGGGACTATTAGACTCAGCGGGAGATTACAAACCTCAGACTTTGATGTTGTCAAGTTAGTTAAATTGGTCAACCATTATTCTTAAATACATTTGTTTGTCATCATCAAAAAGGGGGAGATTGTTATAACAAGATTGGTTCATATCCCTTGGGTTTTGATGATAACAATGTACTTAAAGAACATTTGGGTATACTAACATATGTTCAAGTGTTCAGGATCATAAAGCTTAAAGTCTACTCATAATTGACCCTGTTGAAAGTATTTTTTGACAAGCTGAATGTCTCAGATTCTGATGGATCAGAATCTGGTGACTTTGAAGGATCAGACTCTGGTCATGATACTTATGCCTCTGGTCATAGCTCTGACTCTAGAGTCCTTATCTTAAAAGGCTCAGCTTTTGGTCCATACTCTATCCTATAGAATACATATCTTGTCAACACCGGACTTAGAGTAAAAGTCAATAGCATCCCTTAGTGCAAGGCTCGAGAAAAAGTTGATGAGACGTGTTCAGTTCACCCTCCTCGTCTGGTTCATACCTTGTATATAGTTGACTATGTTATTATACTTTGGTTGAAGATGTTAATAGGATTTGTCTTCCAACGCCTCTATCTTGGATCTGTTGCATTTCAAATGTTTCTCTTGTGATAACATCTTTCCAACGACTCTTTTCTCTACCTCTATAAAAGGAAGTTGAAGAATTGAAGGAATGTTACACAACTATTACACAATCTAACAGAACACGTTGATTATAAACTTTGAGCTAAAGTTTTATCTTTCTTTTGCACAAGCTCTTAATATTTTGTATCTTTGTATCACTTAGAAATCTCAAGTGTTAAGAAACATTGTAGTTGGTGAAATACTTATACTATTGATTGTGTTTCAAATTATAATTGTAATATTTTCTACTAAACTATTTTTTTAAAGTAGAGAAATTCACTTGCAAGATTGCTTGAGTAGTGAAAACTATTGCCTGTGTGCTTGAGAAGTGAAGTCTCTTTTAGGTGTGATTGAGTACAACTCTCTTGCAGGATTGCTTGTGTGGAACTCTCTTTCAGGATTAATTGAACAAAGTTGTAATCAATATTGATTATAGCGAAAATATCTTGTGTGACAAGGGGACTGGACTTCTCTCAGAATCTGAAGTTGTTCATCATAAATAAATAAAAAAATCTATACAAAATTCACCCCCCCCCTCCCCTCCGTCATATTTGTAATTTAGAGGTCAATTATAGACCTTGGAAGTTCAATGTTTCTTTTCCACTTTATGCCCACCTCATTCTCACCTTAACAAATATTTCATTTTTCATTTCTATTCTCATTTAAATAATTATTGCATTTTTATAACGATTTCATTTTTACCATTTTTCATTCTCATTTAAATAATTATCGCAATTTATAATCATTTCCATCTTTACCATTTTCATTTAAATAAATATTTCATTTTGGTACCATTTTCCATTGTTATAATAATAATAATTTCATTTTTATACCATTTCCATTGTTACCATTAAAAAATACAATAATAACAAATTTTTTATTTTTCATTCCCATTCTCATTTAAATATCTTTTGATAATAAACCACTCTTTTAATGAATCTCATATTTTAGTAGCTATTTCAAATTAGTTTTTTTTTGTTTTCATGTTTATCGACACATTGCATTTGTAAATAATGTCACAACCCTTATAACTAAGTGCATGAGTAAAAAATAATATAAAAATGCATCAGTAAAAAAAATCATTCAAAATGCATTGTATCAGTAAAAAAACTAATTTTATCAAATAACCAAGCTCGCACTACTACTAAAACAACTCATCCATTATACTGCATCAGTATTTGTATCAATAAAAAATGTTTACACCATAACTTACAAAAGTTACATCAGTGAGAGCAAACTTTTACAATGGTAACAATAATTTAACAATGGGAAATTACACAAAAATATTTGCACATGGTGCACAAAAAACATACTTGTGGGTCACTCTTCAAATCCCATGATATCAGGGATTGGAATTGCAACTCTTAATATATTTTTTCTATTCCTCTCAACTCACACGACTTTCCTAAACAAACACACAAAATCACTCCATTTCACACACTTGAACAAACTCACACACTCACTAAATTCGTCCCTAATTTCACCTATAAATGTTAAGCAATTTTCTCACTAAGAAACCACTTTTTACCATATTCAAACACCAAGAAAAAGTATGATAAATTGGAGCAGTAACCTCCTCCCTGCAAAAACCAAAAGCCACCTGCTAAAGCTCCATTTACCAGGACACCATAGCTTCTCCTTCAGATTTTAGTGGTTTCTAGCTTAAGCCTCCCATCAACAACACTACCAGCAACATCAAATAGAAGAAATCAATAGAATAACTAGAAGAAAGTTTAAGAAGAAGTAAAGCACATATGGAAAATAAACAAAGTGAATGAGAAGCATACCTCTTTCTTTCGTCACTAAGGCACTTTTCGTTGTGCTAGATATCTCGTTCCTCAATGTTTTTACATTAATATTCTTGTAGTTGCTTGGAATCCCATTCTCTTTTGATAATGATTGGTCGTATATTTGTAAATTGCTTAAAAATAGTAAAAATTAGGTTGGGGTTTCTTGAGGGATAAGGGTATTTTTGTTATGATTTGATTATTTGAATGTGTTTTGGTTGCCTTATTGATGGTGTGTTCAGAGAGATAGCCTTTTGGGGGATTTAGGGTTTCATTTTGTCGGATTTTATTCTATTTTGTTTGAGAAAGTTAGTTTGCATTAAAGTTTTGGGTTCGGGTTACGTGGAACGGTATGTTAGTTAGGGTTTTGATCCATCTCGGTTTCATGAAGGTGGTAGTGGTTTGGATTTGGGGGCGGCCAAATTCAAGGTGAAGAAAGAGAGAATGAAGGTGAAGTAAAAACAGGAACGAGGGTGTTGATCAACATGAAGAAAATTTTTTAAACCTAATTCAAACACTTGGTTAAAACCAAGTTTCCATTTTTGAAATTAACTTTCAAAGCACTTCAAAATCAATTATAATCCATTAACCATTTTCACAATTCGCTTCGCATTGAAAATCAAATGCTTGACTCAACATCAAGCTCTTTTAATAATCAATATAAAAAAATTTCATTCATAATTTGACATTTTCAACAATAATGAAAGAAAAAGGCTACTTGGGTGAAAATCCCGGCCATAGCCCCTAGTGTTAGGCCCGAGCCGTAATAGCTTGTAAGTTATAAATACTCGTCTTTCAGCAAAATTTAAACGTGTCTCATTTTGCAATAAATTGAAAGAAAAAGACTATATGGGTGTAATGTGTAATCATATTCCCAAATGCTAGGCCAAGCTATAATAACTTGCAAGCCCAAGTGTTTCCCTTTCGCTCAAAACACTTGTAAACATCCAAACCTTTTTGTAACATAATGGATTAAAAAGACTACTTGAGTGTAATGTCTAATCAAAGTCCCAAGTATTATAATTAAGTTGTAATAACTTGTAAGTCATAAATAATCGTCTTCCATCCCTAAAACATACTCAAACACATCAAACCTATTTTCTCGCCCTCGTGCAATCTCATGAAGCACCCTAATGAAAACCTTTTGCGATCCCTTTTCTTTTCCTATTAAACTTTTTATCACTCGAATAAAAAAAAGATAACATTAGCAAACATTCACTGGCAAGTTTAACTAAAAGGTTCCCGTTGAGTACAACGGATGTGAGGGATGCTAACACCTTCCCTGTGCGTAATCGATTCCTGAACCCGAATATGGTTGCAAAGACCGTCTTCTTTTTCTTTTAAGGGTTTTATCGATATTTTCCATTTCCTTCTTTGGAATAAATAATGGTTGGTGGCGAATTTGTTTCAATCATTTTCTGCGAGCGAGCAAACGCTTCCCGAAGAATCGTACTTTTCTATATGCGATAGATAGATCTTATTATTATCCTGTTTAAGATGTGGCATGCGCTGTTAATCACATCCGCCCAACAATACTTAGGTAGGATAATCTTGTTTATCATTGTCCGGGAAAGCTCTTCCAACACACAGTTCTTTCATTCTACAATATTATTTTGTTGTGGAGTTCTAAGACATGAGAAACTATGAGCAATACAATTTTCTGTGCAAAAGTTTTGAAAATTATGGTTCACGAATTCCCCACCATGATCACTATGGAGAATGGTGATTTTAAAACCAAAAACATTATATTTTGAAAACTTTATTTTGGAAGACCAACTACTAGATTTTTGGATGCTATCTTATGTAGTCAGTCAAAATGCACATGGCTTAAGCGCCTATACCATAATCAAGAATCCTCATTCGTAGCTATTAAACACTTAGTCCCATGCATTGAGACATTATCTAGATCAAGCATATAAACATTTTCAATCCTATAACCCTTAAACACAAGGTCCTTACAAGTCTTATGCACAATTATACAACTAAGAGTATCGAACAAAACCAAATACCCTTTGTCACATAGTTGGCTAATACTTAGCAAGTTGTATTTAAGTCATTTCACTAACAACATGTTTTCAATGGTAATTGTGTAGGGATTTCCCACAACACCTTCACTAAGAATTTTACCTTTCGTATTGTCTTCATAGGTGACGCGACCACTTTCCTTCTCATAAAACTTGATAAACATGGAAACATCTCTCTTCATGTGTCTTGAATATCCGCTATCTAGAAACCACAATCTTTTTGTAGAGGTAAGACGCTCTTGTGACAAATCAATAATGTAATTTAGGTCGTCTAACTAGTGGATCATTTAGGGTTAATTCAATTACATTGAAGTATCCATTTCCTTTTACCATTGGGAACTTGAATGTTCCTAACATGACAAAGAGGCTTAATGACCCTTACCTCCATAATAATGGAAAATTGCTTTAGATGAAACACTCCTTCTATTTCTCCTAGTGACACGTTTTTTTAAAACCTTTCCTCTTTCACTCGAAGAAGTAGAACATGTTTTAGATAGTGTGGCAGCATGTGTTAATTGTCCCTTATGAGTTTCAATTTCAATTTTTAAAATTGAACATTCAACACATTATACAACTTCTATCATTTCAGCTAAAGTATACAAAACAATACAACGTTCTTCCACAAGAGATGTATGAACTTACTTTAGACAATCTAAAGCATGATTAAGATTCTTTATCTCATATTCAAGTGTATAAATAATTTCTTTTTGGAGAGAATTTTTTTTAACTCTCTAATGGAATCAACATACATGTCATTAAACGCACTAGACAATTCACCATAAGTATACCCGTTTTTAGAATCAAAATTATATACCTTTGAAGTTCCACTTTTTTTGTGCCATCAAGAAAAAGTTGACACACTCATCATCTGTACTCGAGCAGGAATCAGAGGAGCATATTTCCACCTCTTCTTCCCATGCGATGTAGGCTCTACAACCTTTAAAGGGTTTTCCCTTCCTCTTGTAGAAAGTCGTGTCTTTGCTTTTATGATGTTTGGTGAGATTTGGACATGTAGTTCTATAGTGTCCCAATTTAACACATTCATAGAATGTGATCTTATCATCTTATTTCTTGGATTCCTTCTTACGTGGATGAGTATTTCTGAAACTCACTAGACTTTTGTCGGTATGCTTGACCTTGTTTCTCCTAAGATGTCTATTGTAAAATCTGAAGAATAAACCCATTTCTTCCTTTTTAAAAACTTATTCGTCATAATCGTCAATTTATTCCTTTGACTTCTTCACTTTTGAGGATGAATCTTTCAAAGAAATATCTTGTTTCTCTTCTTTCCCTTTCTCTTTGTTTTTCGACTTTACTTCAATATCTACGAGTCATTTCAACTCATTCTCATGCTCGGCAAACTTCCTAAACAATTTTGTAATATCCAAAGTACTAAGATCATTATCTTCTTTCATTACGATGACTTTTGGTTGTCACTCCCTACACATGGATCTCAATATTTTGTTAGTACAATCTTTGTTGGAAAAGGATTTACCTAAGTCTTGTAATTTGTTGATCAAATGGAGGAATCTAGTTTGCATGGAATCCACGGAATCTCTGGGTTCCATACAAAATATTTCAAACTACTCTGTAAAACATATTGATTTTAGAATCCTTTACGTCTTTCGTTCCCCACTACGCCAAATAAGGGAAAAGAGGGCGCTTATTTTGGCCTATAACAGCGCTTTTAAGCGCCCTCTAAAGTGGCGCTGGCATAGGTAAAGACAGCGCTTTGTTTTCCTGGAGAAAGCGCTGTCTAAAGTGGCCCTTTAAGGGCCACATTATAGTGCGCTTTAAGAAAAAAGCGCCCTCTGGAGTGGTCCATAAAGAGACACCTTAGAGGGCGCTTTCAGGAAAAAGCGCCCTCTAAAGTTGTCAATGTAAAGTGTTTAGAGGGCGCTTTCAGGAATAAGCGCCCTCTAAAGTTGTCAATGTAAAGTGTTTAGAGGGCGCTTTCAGGAAAAAGCGCCCTCTAAAGTTGACAATGTAAAGTGTTTAGAGGGCGCTTTCAGGAAAAAGCGCCCTCTAAAGTTGTCAATGTAAAGTGTTTAGAGGGCGCTTTCTGGACAAAGCGCCCTCTAAAGTGTTAGTTATTTTAAAAAAAAATTGTTTGAAAAACAGTGGATATTTAATTGGTAACCTGTTCGCATGCTGCAAAAGTGTAAAATTCATATTGATTTCATCCTTTAATCCAATGTTATACACCATTAATCCATTGATATATACAACATGAATCCATTTATATACAACATTAATCCTCCATATATACAACATTAATATATGATTCTTTGATCAAAAATATACAACAACATATTCATGATTTAGTAAAACTACAACAACAATATACAACATATATACAACAACAGCATACAACAACAACATTCCATACATATATGTACAACAATATACAACCTAGCTATATGATTCTTTGATCAACAATGAATTGACACAATTCATCCTTGATTTCATCCAAATGAGCTCTTGAGTAAGATTTGTATTCCTCAAAGTACTACAATTAAGAGAATAAAACATATTCATGATTTAGTAACAAATTAGATGAAATATCCGATAATATTAAAATAAACCCTAAGTTATTATTCCATACCATTTTTGGGATGTCTATACGATTCAACGCAATGATGTCTCTCATAAATCTCATTACAAAAAATCCGCAATCGACCGAATTATTTTGCTGAGGACACTACACAGAAAAACAAACAATATATATATAGTTAATTTCTTACAAACACTATTATAAGCAAAAAAACAAACACTATTATAAGCAAAAATAAGATACTTAATATATACCTGAACTCTGATCCAGGTAATGTCCTTCCTATTGCGGTATTTCTTTTTCAATCTAAATTTTATTATTGCCCTAACAAAATAAAAACGTATATTGAGATCAATCTGACAGACATAATTAAATATACAAATACACACGATTATTTAGGGGAATTTCACTTACGCGTCAACCGTCTTCTTCATACTCGGATATTTACTCCAATCACCCGATAAAGAATCGAGATAATACACTATTAGTCTCGAAAGATCCATAGCAACCAACACCCAGTGACCACTGTAAAATAAAACAAAAATTTAGATGAATGAAAATTTTCTACGTAAAAGATATACATAGATTAGAATGAAATTATTAGAAAGAAAATCTAACCCGTTGCCAGAATTAAACGGTAAAAAATACAAACTGGGTGTAGACTTATCGCCGGCCGCCATGAATATATCGACTAGATCATTCTTTACGGATGTTGAATTATTCGTTATTAACGTTGCGTTGATACGGGAAGCAGCAATAAAATTGAAACGGTTACACAATTCAGTTCCCCGCATCAATGTTACATACATATACCTTAAATAGAAACATAATAAACATTAGACTACTCATTGAAATGTGTAAATAAATTGTTCAACTAAGTAAATTATAGATTGATCGGAGTACCATATGTATGTATGAATGACAGCGATGCCCAATTCGGTGTGTTCAAAAAGTTGTTGGAAGTCCTCCTTTCCAATTATTTCGAAATGAGCAGCTCCGAAAACACCTTCATCAAAATTTATAGTACGAATGGCCCCCCCATGCATAATATCGGACTCCTCCACCATTTTCTCAAGACGCATCAAAATTTGAGATTTTGTCCCGGACATCGTTGGAATATCCTTAGCAACGCTTTTCAACTCTCGACCGGGAACCTAAAAATTCATATAAAATAAATCATGACTTTTTGTGATGCAACAGAATCGTTGCGTATATAATTCAATGGGTATATATATTTGTACCTCTTTTTGAGATGCAACCGACTCGATGCGTCTTGAAATCCCTTTACCTACTTTATGTGTGGGTCTTGTAGGAGTCTAACATTACCATATAATTGATTAAATATCATAATTGTAGCTGAATTGAAATGTGAATACTAAATATTCATAATCATTTAGAACATATATACCTCGGCATCAGGGAAAATTAGCTCTGACGGCCAACCAACAAAGGATCCGACTGCATCTCGCATCAACGTTGTCTCTGAAACAACGTCAGGTAATGGTAGACGGGCGTCCGTATCGAATACGAGGTCAACCGAAACTTTCATAAATCCCACCGGGAGGGGATTATGGTGAAGTAATTCACCCGAAGTATTGTGCACTTTTCCCTTGCCAACCATGCGATAAGTTGGTGACGATAGATACAGCTGACAAGGTGAAATGCCCTAAACTAATAATAAATGTTATTGTTAACTTGTATATGTGTCAAGTAAAAAAGTGCTATTTTAATTTCATAATAACATATATAATTACCTCGGGAAATTTCGGTTGATGATTGATACTAGCTCGGTCACTAGTATCTTTTGCCTCGGAAGCGCACCTTTCCTCTCTATACCTTGCATTCTCGTTTTGCAGTTGGAGTACTTGTGCCCTTAACTCCGCCAAGGTCTCCATCACCTCTTTGTTGGTAGGATTTTTTGTTTTTGTTTTTTTATAAAATGACGACGGAGTCACACCAAAACCCTTACCCCTCACACGACCGGAATACTCAGGAACATTTAGTACTCGACTAAGTACGCTCCTGTAATCCTGGACCTCGGTTGAAGGTACGGTTTGGGATAAAGTCTCCTGAAATATTATTAGAGGAGATTAAAAATGAATTATATGTCTAACAAAATTTTCGATATAATTAAAGAAATAATGTTACATATACTTACACATTCGTCATAAACATTTTGGACCGCTTCAACGACAGCCCCATCCTTCCCAACCCGAGCAGCCTTCCATAATACGTGATCCGGAAGAGATGTTGCGTCACTTTTCTCCTCGGCTAGCTACACATTGAATTAGATTATAAGATCATCAATTATAACATATTGTGACAATGTATAAGCTCATAGTATTTGAATATACTCACAATTCTTTGTTGTAACCGTGCATAACCCATACGCCCTTTTTTGTACGGATACGCGGGTTTTGATGCCCTTTTCCTATTTATGTCGCTTACTTCCTGGATAAAAAAGTTTAAGGCATATTAGAACTTAGTAACTTAACAATTGTATAATAGCATAATTAATAGACATTACATGGAATTTTTCGTTTCTTCGTTTGGCGACAAAGTTATTCCATTCATCGGCTGAAATAATCTCGGCACACTTCATTGGCCGTTCTCCTTCAACAAATTTTCCTTCCTCATCCTTGAGAAATTTGTTGCACAAAAAGGATCGAAATCCTCGGAGTCTTTTTCCGGCCAATTGAATACAATATTTTTGCCCGCTTTCATCGATGTGAAAGGATCTCTAAAAAACATACAAATGGAGTGTGTTATTATAAAGTAATATTATAACAATATATGGTTAACAAATAGTCAACAAAAAAACATATAACAATATATGGTAAGTACCTTTATCTCCGACCATATTTTTTCCTTGCCAACCTTCAAGTCCGGACTTCTCCAATTATCACATGTAATCGGAATATGTTGGCGAACAAGGAAACCAATGTAACTTGCCAACATTGAACCGTTAGGCTCAATTAGTTGGTCTTCAGCACTCCAATGTACTTCAAATTTTACACCCTTGTCTCTTGCACGAATGATTGACTTCATAACAGTCAATCCTCGTTTGATTTCTTTTTCAACATTATTACGTGATTCATTCGCGGCATTGGTATCGTCTTGGTTAGCCATTTTATCTGTAATATAGAAATGATTCAATAAGACCCAAGTAAGACAATGATTCAATACGTGAACACATTCATATACCTTCCATTTCTCTCATGTTACAACAATCTAAACTCTTTTTTTTTATCATTATTGAATACAAACTCACACACACCTACTGCATGCAAAAGACCAATGCAAACTTATGGTGTTTGGAACATGAACAAACTTGTATCCATAATCATCAAACTTCCAAAAACAAGCTCAAACACACTTCAAATATATCAGTTTTCAATCAGAAATAAAAAACTCAGTTTGCCCTAAACAACATTAATCAACATAATGCACAAAATGAAAAACTAAGTTTAGAAAATGCCATAATCAAACACATGAAGAAAGTGAACGGTAACGATGGAGAAGAGAAATACCTTAAAGGTGACGGTAACGATGGAGAAGAAAGTGAACAGTGACGGTGGACGTGAACGTGAACGCAGCAGCAGAAAAAGGCGACGGCGACGACGACGGTGAGGGAGGGAGAACGAACGGAGGACGAGAGTAATCGCAGTAGACGGTGGACGCAGTAGAGAGAAAACCCAGTTACGTAAACGAAATAGCTTGTAGAGAAGGAAAATAAAGAGACATGCAGTATATGTTATAATTTTAATGTTTACTAAAGGGGACCTTCGAGGGCGCTTTTGTAAAAAAAGCGCCCTCTAAAGGGGGCCTAAGAGGGCGCTTTTGAAAGCGCTCTCTAAGGCTTTCCAAAAGCGCCTTCTAAACTGGAAATGTACATGGACTTAGAGAGCGCTTTTTTAAAAGCGCCCTCTAAGGGTAACCTTAGAGGGCGCTTTCACTAAAGCGCCCTCTATTGTTGTCCCTCCATTTCCTCATTATTTTTTTTTGGCTTCACTTTAGAGGGCGCTTTGTTACAAAAGCTCCCTCTAAAGGGGGCCTAAGAGGGCGCTTCTAAAAGCGCTCTCTAAGGCTTTCCAAAAGCGCCTTATAAACTGGAAATGTACATGGACTTAGAGAGCGCTTTTTTAGAAGCGCCCTCTAAGGTTACCCTTAGAGGGCGCTTTCAATAAAGCGCCCTCTATTGGTGTCCCTCCATTTCCTCATTATTTTTTCGCTTCACTTTAGAGTGCGCTTTGTTACAAAAGCGCCCTCTAAAGTGCGCTGTCTATTCTAGTAGTATGCTCCTTATTTTTTCTCTTCACTTTAGAGTGCGCTTTTGTAATAAAGCGCCCTCTAAGGGGCGCTGTCTATTCCAGTTTTTGGCGTAGTGCCCTCATATAGAGTTTGGAAAGAATGCCACATACCTTTAGCACTCATATGATGTGAAATCGAATAGAACACTTTAGCACTTAGTGCTGAAATGATTATGTTTCGCGCTTTCAAATCATATGAAGACTTTTTGGTTTCATGCTCAGTCCAATCTTTAGGATGTTTAACAACTTCATTATCTCCCTTGGGAATATATGGTCCCTCGGTGACAACACACCACATATTTTTGTCAACTGATAACAAGTGTACATACAAGATCGATTTCTAATATGTATAATTTTCGCATTTGAAAACTAGTGATCTATTATACGCTCCCTTAGGATCGTTATCTTCTGAAATATTCATAAACTTTTTGATATCGATTTGACACAACCAAAAGACCAACTCTTGATGCCAATTGTTGGGTGGGAACATGGAAGTAGAAAAATGGTCTAGAGGGGGTGAATATACTGTAAGACCCCAATTTTGACCCTAAGATCCCTCATGCTATCTTATCATATGCATTAGGATTGGGATCACATCTTGGCATTCTCCTTACCCCTCTTTCATTGGGTTTGCATTTGGAGAGGTCACCAAGCATCATTTGATTGCATCATACTTCATTTATCTTTATTTTTACTAACAAAAATATGTCTTTTTACAATCTAACTCTTGTGTAGGTAGTGCACGTGCTCACTTTTGATCTATCAAGCTCACATCTAGTGTTTAAGATCCTCATTGCAAGGAGTTCAATCACTAATTGGTATATTACAGATCTAAGCAGCATATAAGGATCCCCATGATCTTCACATGTTATTTTGATCAAGAATTCATCAAGAGTTTGGAATTGGTTTGTCTTGGAAACCCCAGTTCATCTGGGTATCTTATGTAACTTCTTCAACAAGCTTCTTCAACAATTGATAAAATATTTCAAGGGATACTTAAAATTTCATCATATTATGCATATATGATCCTCCATGAGTCCCAAAAGTCAAGAGAATGGCAAGCTAGCAAGTTGGTTCATGGTGGTTGACCAGAGGAATTCAACTGATCAAAACTGGGGTTCCCTAGACCCTATCGCCTACAATTTTTGTCATATGAAAATGACTCCAAGAGAAAAGTTCCTTTAAATGACATTCCAAACAGTTTTCATGTTAAGGTCCAGAGCTAGTTTTTCGTGGAAAGACATTTTTTATGGTGAAAGATTATAGGTCATTTTGTCTAAACCCTAATTTGGAGGTCAACTTCCCAAGACCATAACTTGCTCAGTTTTTATGATATGAAAGCTATTCAAGTTTCACAATAAAATTAAAGATGTATACTTCAACTTTGATGTTTGGAGGAAGAGAAAATTTAACTTTTAAATGCATGTGATATGAGGAGACATTATAGGTCATTTTGGACGAATGCCATTGAACAAGTGATTTTCCTCAACTTATAAAATGCATAACTCCTTCATAATAAATCCAAATGAGGTCACATTTATGACCATTTTGAAGGACTTTGAGATAGCTACAACTTTGATGAAGGAAGTTTTATCATTTGAAGCTCATATAAAAAGTTAGCCAAGGTGGAATAAGTGCACATATGGCTTGACACAGAAAAAAATTGATATGTTTGATTTTCCCAACTTCCACCTAAAACATCATCATGATCCAAGCTTCAAATGAAACATTATTCAACATTAAAGTTTTTCCTCTTGATCTAACCTTTCCAAAAAGTCCAATTTCATCCCATTTGGACAAAGTATGAGTGACTTGCGCATGGCTTGAACTTGGATCACCATTTGGCATAATTGAACTTGCATTCCTCATACACAATTGCATGGCTTACTAATGTGACTTCAGCAATGTTTATACTCATTTTTAGACCTGAAGGGATGATTACATGGGCCTATCACACGCCCATGCATCCATGCAATGAACATTGCTATTTTTGGAACTTTTATTCAAGTGTGCAAATAACAATTATTTGGCCTATAAATAGAGACCCTTGCACTCTGAATTGAGGACCCTGCGCGCCAGCTTTGAATCCCCATCTCCAAACCCTCTCATTCAAAGGATAACCTTGAGGATTTCCATTGGAAATCGAGTTTGAATCTCAACTGTTTTGAGATTCAAATCTCTAAGAGTCATGCTGCTTTTGCTGATTCAATCCCATTCCATCAAGTGTCCAGAGCAAGGCAAAGTGAAATTGGAAGCAAGATCGTGTTCATACAGACCTGCATTGAAGGTGATTTTCATAATTTTTCATCTCTTCGATTCTCACTCAATTCTCCATAATTCTTCTTGATTGTTGGTTGTCTGAAGTCCTACCAATGTAGGCAACAGGATTGAGTTGCTTTGAGGTCAAATCGAAGCAACTCAAATCATGATCCTTAAATTTCAACTCTCTATATCTTTCAATATACTTGGAGTTAGGAGAAATTGAGGCCGGATTTGAGCTCCTGAGCATTTTCTCTTTAAATTCATGTCCTCCTTTTCTATTTTGGTGATGGTTAAAGGTTGACCAGTCCGGTGAGGTCCACCGGAGAAGAAGACCGGAGTTATAGCTCTGGTCGTGTGTTGGCACGTCTCAGACCATAGGATCCTGGCAAAACGTTTTAATCTCATGCATTGGTTTTTAATATCATCCCTACAGCGCATTTACTAGTGTCCATTATGGAACGCGCGCTGATGACCACTTGATCTGCCACCTCAATTAATGAGGGAGATCAAGTAGTCCATGTTTTTTGCTATTTTCTGATTTTCATTTTATTTAGCTTATTTTCATTAATTCATATTAATTTTAATATTGATCCAAAAAATATGAGACTTTCACCAAAAAAATTTAAATAAATTCCTATTTCATTTTCTGAATTAAAATTATTTTTTGGATCATACAAATATTTTTCATGATTTAATTGTTTTTGTGAATATTTTTAATTGTTTAAAAATAGTTTTAAGTTTCCAAAAATAATGAATTTTTTTCTCCAAGGTCCTTTGACGTTGTTTGACCTATGATAAATCTCATGGCCATTTATTTGGTGTTTTGATGAGGTTTTAGGATTTTGACCAACCATAATTGAATTTAATGTGTATTTTAATTGATTTTAATTCTTTAAATGAAAAATAAATTATGTTGAGCTTTTGATATTGACTTGTTGAGTTTAGCTTGTGTTGTTGGTCCTTGGTTAAGGTTGATTTGACTTTGTTGAGTTACAATCATTGGATTTAGGGGATTGATGTAAAATATATTTCATCTCCCAAAATGAATGAATGATTTTAATTTGATAAAAGTCCTCCTTTGACCAATTCATGTTGATTCCATTCCCCATCCCTCTTCATCTCAATCCCATTCCCTTCTCATTCATTTCATGGACCTATGATATCTTTTTATCCTAAGGCTAGTTGATTAAAAAATCAACATAAGTATGGATGAGATTAGGTTCACCCCTTTTGCATTTACTTTTAAGTGTGATATGTTTTAGGAGTATGGTTCATAATACCATATCTCTAACATGAATTAACACTAAAATTTATATTGCCCGACCTCAAATAGTTGGGACTTCTACATAAGTCCAATTACGATTGCTTAACATAGCGATAAATTTTGACCAAGAGGCATAGCATTCTAGTAAGTGAGATTGTAAGTCTTCCCTCTTTCATGGTATTGTGTGGAAACTTGGCCTTTTTTCATTTCTTTTGAAGATATCTTGGTTCAAGGATCCATGCTTGTGAATAGTGGGTTGAGTGTTCTCCAAAGAATGACTTAAACAAAACAAAAGCAAAAACAATACTAACTTCTAATCAACTAACAATTAACATTTAATTTCAAGTCATTGACTTTTATGCTCTTTAATTTTAAGTCTTCATTCATTCGCCATTATTCATACCATTTTCACTTTGCTCACTTGAGCCATACTTGGTGATTATATTGTGATTGTAAATACTTGTTTGTGTATTTTGTTTATGGTGTTTTGACCTTAATGTACATAATAACAACAAAAACCCTAAAAAACATTTGTGTGGACTGTTGGGTTTGATTTGAGACAATGGACTTAGAATTAGGCAACACTCCTTATGCAGAAGGACTTGGCCAGTGCCAATTTTCATGAAACCAAGTGCTTGTAAAGTGAACTTCATATGATGCAAGTATTGTGATCCCACTTGAGTTCATCTGCTACCTGGTCTTATTGAAGTTGTTACTTTGAACCTGTGTCTAATGCCTGTCTCTGAAGTCATTTGATACATGGGAGATTATGAGGAAGATCACGGAGTTGCTAAGCTTGGATGTGGCTATCTTTATTTGATGCCTTGCTTTTCATCTTGATATTTGTGTATTGATATTGCTTGGTTCTAAAGTCCATGGGAAATTTGGGTTTCTATATGACATTCTTGTCTATTGGATTGCATCCCATTGGTTAGATCTTTTCAACTCTTAACTTTTAAATTTTTGCTTAAGGATTAGTCTCTTCATCTCCTCCCCACTTCTTTAATTTCAAATCTCTCCCTCCTTTAAAAATCGTCTTTGATTGTGTTTTCTAAACTTAGACCATATTGAAAATTAGAAACTTCGGCCTTATGCCAATGCATTTTAAAAACAATTTTCTTAATGAAACTTGTAAATGAACTTAACTATACTTGACTTAAAATTTCAAAAGACAAAAAGAACTAACACTCATTCAAACCTTTTTGGGCCTTTTGTGCCTTTGTCAAACTTCAATTTTTTTTAAAAAGCAATGCATTCACTTTGAAATTGTTACCACGAACTACGAGGTTTTGATCCCTCATTTTATGTTGGTACGTAGTCACAAGTCCGAAGGTCTTGTCAAACACAAAAATATAATTAATGAATTTTTTTCTCATCCCTCAATTATATTTTATTGCAAACATCATTTTATACAAAAACACATATGCACACAAGAAAGGGCTCCCTAGGAGTACCTAGGACACTTTGGGTGCTAACACCTTCCCTCTGTGTAACCAACCCCCTTACCTGTAATCTCTTGCATTTTATTAGTTTTGATTTGAAAACTTCTTATCTTTTGGGTTTTATTCGTACTTTTCCGTTTTCCCTTGGAAACAATAAAAGCGTGGTGGCGACTCTAGTGTTATTGACGTTAAGTTCATCCATAGCTTAATGGTCATGAATTTACCGCTACAGAAATTAAGTGGCGACTCGGCTGGGGAGTAGTCTCCAGTGGGTTTAGCCTACTTTTTTTATGTATACAATTGTATATATGTGATGTATGTATATTTGTGTGATATAATCTACTTGTTGTGCTTGGTGATCTCTGAGTGGTGAGATAAGTTCTAACCCGAACTTGAGTGCAATTAAGATAGGAGTATGGTATAGTCATGTTCGACTTGTGTGGAGTAGTCCTTAACAAGTTGGCTTGAGATCCATCTGCTCAGTGGAGCCCCTTTTGGATTTGGAAGTGTCACACAAGTATTTGTGGTTAGCCATTACTTTCTCTGATTTGGAGTCCGAGAAGCTGAGGGCCATAGAACATTTACCCCCTCTTGGCCTATTTAGGACGTAGTGCGGAAACTGTTCAAGTGTAGACTTGATAACAGTTGTTTCACGATACTACACTCAGACGAGTTTCTCTTGAGAATATTATGGGTTGATGAGCCAATCATCCTAACCTGTAACATCTGATAGATGGAATTAAGACTCTAGGAACTTTTTAGAACATGATCTACAGGTTTTATCCTTAGTACACTCCTTTGGGATGGTTCTTAACCTGACTCCATGATCGTGACTCACAACAAACCCTTGATTCTTGGTTAATCCAATCAAGTCTTGTTAATATCAATGGAACTTGGGTGTTGATAAGGTGAAAACAATAATCCACCAAAATGGATGATTGATCTTGATAATGACTTGATTCATCCCTTGACCTTTGTTTGTTTTCCTTGTGTATGATCCCTTATTTGTGATTGTTGCGCTGATGCATTCATGCGCATCATAACATTCATCACACCAAAAAATAATTTCAAGGAACTGAGGTCTTATTTGCAAATATTTTCAGACCATGGATTATGGACGAAGGAATACTAAGAAGTACGGTTTCAGATGTCCAGATTTGAAAGAGTTAAGGAAGTTGTCATCTTTTGTATTAGATCCCTTGGACTTCAAGCAACGTCATGGGAAACTTCTATCTGTGTTATCTACTGATGCGGTTGAAGGACTCTTGAGTGTGTTCGTTCAGTTTTATGACCCTCTCTACCGTTGCTTCACGTTTCCCGATTATCAGCTTGTGCCAATATTAGAGGAGTATGCGCATCTCTTGGGAATACCTGTTTCTAGAAAAGTGCCCTGTAGTGGATTGGAGGAGATTCCCAGATCTCACATCATAGCTGAAGCTCTTCATCTGAAGAAGTCTGAGATAGAGGCTCATTGGGTGAAGAAAGGAGGACTGTGTGGGTTGCCTTCTAAGTTCCTCATCAAGGAAGTTACTGCCTTTACTCAATTCGGTAGTGTGGATGCTTTTGAAGCTATCTTCGTGTTACTCATTTATGGTTTAGCTTTGTTCCCTAACATTGATGATTTTGTTGATGTTAACTCCATTAGAATTTTCTTGATTGGGAATCCAGTGCCTACTCTGTTGGGGGATATGTACTTCTCTTGGCATCTAAGGAATTCTAAAGGTGGTGGAACTATTGTTTGTTGTGTTCCTCTTCTGTACAAGTGGTTTATTTCGCAATTGCCTTAAACGCCTGATTTTATGGAGAACAAGCAATGTCTACGGTGGTCTCAGAGACTTATGTCTCTCACTAATGATGATATTGTTTGGTATGATTCTCTGATAAGTAGCTTGGATATTACTGATAGTTGTGGTGAATTCTCTAATGTCCCTCTCATTGGTACACAAGGAGGAATCAACTACAACCCTGCTTTGGCTCGTCGTCAACTTGGGTTTCCCTTGAGAGATAAACCTAATTACACTCAGTTAGAAGGTCTTTTCTATCAAGTGGGTAAAGATCCCCAACATTTGAAGCAGAAGATTGTGCATGCTTGGTGTAATGTGCATAGGAAAGGAAGATCTGAGCATGGTCCACGCAATTGTGTAGCTTTGGAAGCTTACACTCTTTGGTTGAAGCAGAGAGCTTTAAAATTAAAGATGCCTTATGCTTGTGAGACACCTATGTCTATGGTTGTGGTTGAGCCATCAACTCTCCATAACCAAGATGTAGAGAAGTTGGAAGACACACTCGCCAAGATGAAGCAAGAGAAGGATATGTGGGAAGAGTGTTTCCATGCTTTGAGCCGAAAGCATGAGAAGTTGCAGCTTGAGTCTAAGGACAAAGATGCACTTATTGAGCATCTTGAAGACCGAGTAGTGAAGAGGCAGAGAGAGCCAGTGGTTTCATCTTCCTCAAGTGTACCTCAGCCTTATGTTGCTTAGAAGAAGATTATTGATCATCTTGTCCTTGAGAAGACTCAGATGAAGACTTCTTTTGAGTCCGAGATTCGACGCATCCGAAGGAAGTACGCGCCTGCGGCCTGATCATCTGACGCCAGTATTGGTAGGGGGTCCTTAGGATGATTAGTCTCATTTTCCCTTGTATTTTTGTATTTTGGTTTCTGAAATTATTCTTAGTGTAATCCTTCCAATTATATAAATAAAAGAGATTTTATGGTCAATCAAATTGTTGCAATTGTTGTTATTATATATATTTGCAAATAAAATGGTATGTTCCTTGAAAATAAAAACAATCAAGCATTGCATTTCATGCATCATTTGCATACAGGTTTCTCTTTCGCCAGATGTCTTATTGGTATTTCTTCTGTGCTTCAGCCAAGCTGACTCATCGATACAATACCCGTGTCCATCATGCAAGGATCATCGAACATCTAGAGCAAGAGAACATAGACTTGAAGGATGAGATCGCCCGTCTGACTGCCATGATGGAGTCAGTCCTAGCTGCTCAAAGTCAATCTTGTCCAAGGCCTGAAACTCCTCCTCCTCAGAGGACGGTCATTTCAGAGGTTGTTTCTTCAACCGTGCCTGCCACTCAATTCGCTCCTACCATGCTTGCCAGATTCCCGTAGGGAATGTCGCCCAACTTTGTGCATGAGGGTTTTGCGCCTAGTTTTGCTTCCATGCCGACATCTAGCCCGGTCACACTCTGCCTCGTGTTGAGGATACTATCTATCATTCTGAGGCGTCTGAGGGTCCGGATGTATAGCGGTAAATTCATGATCATCAAGCCATGGATAAGCAAGACATCAAATAACAAGAGTCGCCACC
Organism: Lathyrus oleraceus; assembly: GCF_024323335.1. Lineage (NCBI taxonomy): Eukaryota > Viridiplantae > Streptophyta > Magnoliopsida > Fabales > Fabaceae > Lathyrus > Lathyrus oleraceus. The sequence continues at coordinate 96,298,800 of NC_066580.1, read as the reverse complement.
GCGCTTTTATTGTTTCCAAGGGAAAAGGGAAAAGTACGAACAAAACCCAAAAGTAAGAATTTTTCAAATCAAAACTAATAAAATGCAAGAGATTACAGGTAAGGGGGTTGGTTACCTAGAGGGAAGGTGTTAGCACCCAAAGTGTCCTAGGTACTCCTAGGGAGCCCTTTTTTGTGTGCATATGTATTTTGGACAAAGTGATGTTTACAAACAAATAGAATGGGGGATGAGAAAAGAATTCATTAATTATATTTTTGTGTTTGACAAGACCTTCGGACTTGTGCCTACGTACCAACATAAGAATGAGGGATCAAAACCTCGTAGTTCGTGATACAAATTTCAAAGTGGATGCATTGGTTTTAATCAAAAATGGTTTGAATGAGTTAGTTCTTTTTGGCTTTTGAAAACTTTAAGTCAAGTATAGTTAAGTTTATTTACAAGTTTGATTTAAGAAAAGAAGCTTGAAAATGCAATGGAATAAGGCCAAAGTTTTTAGTTTGCAAAGGGTCTAAGTTTAGAAAATAACAAGTTCAAACAAAGAAGTTTTTAAAAGGAGGGAGAGATTTTGAAATTAAAGAGATGGGGAGGAGATGAAGAGACTAATCCTAAGCATAAATTTAAAAGATAAGAGTTGAAAAGATCTGACCAATGGGCTGCAATCCAATAGGCAAGAATGCCATATAGAAACCCCAAATTCCCTTGGATATTAGAATCAAGCAACAAACAATGCATACAATATCATCTTGAAGATCAAGTCATCAAATAAAGATAACCCCATCCAAGCTTTAGCCACTCCATGATCTCCTTCAAATTTCCCCATGTAACAGATGAGTTCCACAAGTCACAGGTTCAAAATAACAGCTTCACAATGATCATGTAGCAGATGAACTCAAAGGAATCTTCAATTATGTATCAGATAAAGTTTCAAATTGTAAGCACTTGGTTACATGAAAGTTGGCATTGGCCAAGTCCTTTGCATAAGGATGTTGCCTAGATTCTAAGTCAAATTGTCCAAGATCAAACCAACAGTCCACCCAATAGTTTTGTAGGGTTTTTGTTCTTATTATGTAAATTAATGGCCAAAGACCACACAAGCAAACAAAGCACCCAAACAAGATATATCACACAATATGGTCCAAGTGGACAAAGTGAAAATGGCATTAATATGAACAATTAGAATGGTATGAATAAGGGCAAATGAATAGAGCTTAAAAAATAAAGTGCATTAAAAGTAAATGGCTTGGAATTGAATGTTAGTTGTTAATGAATTATAAGTTAGTATTGTTTTTGCTTTTGCTTTTTTGAGTCATTCTTTTGAGAATACTCAACCCACTTATCACAAGCATGGATCCTTGAACCAAGACATCTTACAAAGGAAGGAAAAAAGGCCAAGTTTCCACACAATACCATGAAAGAGGGGAGACTTACAATCTCACTAACTAGAATGCTATGCCTTTTGTATAAAAAATTTAGCGCTATGTGAAGCAATCGTAATTGGACTTATGTAGAAGTCACAACTATTTTAGGTCGGGCAATAGAACTTTTGTGTTAATGCATGTTAGAGACATAGTATAATGGATTATGCTCATGAAACATACCACACACAAGAAGAATATGCAAAGGAGGTGGCCTAATCTCGTCCATAATTATGTTAATTTTTCAATTAACTAACCTTAGGATTTAGAGACATCATGGACCAAATGAAATGGATGCATAAAGAAGGGGAATTATATGAAGAGGGAGGGGAATGGATCAAAACTCAAATTGGTCAAAGGAGGACTTTTACCAAATTAAGTTCATTTATTCATTTTGGGAGATGGAATGTACATTCCATCAATCCCTTAAATCCAATGATCTTAACCTAACAAAGTCAAATCAACCTTGACCAAGGCCTAACAACACAAGTCAAACTTACACAAACCATCAAAATAGCTCAACATAATTATTTGGCATTTATTCAATTTAAAAATACTAAAAATAATGCATTAAATTGAATATGGTTTGTCAAATTCCTAAAACCTCATCAAAACACCAAAGAAATGGCCATGAGACTTATCATAGGTCAAACAAGGTCAAAGGACCTTGGAGAAAAAATTTCAAAATTTTTAGAGACTTAAAAGTATTTTTAAACAATTTAAAACAAAATCAATTAAATCATGAAAAATATTAATAATGATCCAAAAAATAATTTTAATTCAAAATATGAAAGAGGAATTTATTTAAAAAAATTTGGTGAAACTCTCATATTTTTTGACTCAATATTAAAATTAATATGAATTAATGAAAATCAAATGAAATAAAATGAAAATCAAAAAATCAAAAAAATGTGGACCACTTGATCTCCCTCATTAATTGAGGTGGCAGATCAAGTGGATGGAAACGCGCGTTCCATGGTGGAACTTAGTCAGCGTGCCACACGCGTGGTAATCACAACCAACGCCCAAGATTAAAACCTTTTAAATGAGATCAATGGCTCAGAATCTGTCCAGCACACCACCGGCGCTGGACCTCCGGTCACCTTACCAGGCGAGGTCCACCAGACTGCTTCACTCATCACCATCAATAAAATGAAAAAAGAGGACATGATCTGAATGAAAAAATGGCGTAGAGCAAGAATCTGACCTCAATTTTAACTAACTCCACACATATAGAAAGATATGAGGAGTTGAATTTTGAGGTGTGTCAACTGAGTTGCTTCGATTTGACCTCAAAGCAACTCAATCTTCTTGCCTACATTGGTAGGACTTCAGACAACCAAAGATCAAAGAGAATTGATGAGAATTGAGTGAGAATCAAATAGGAGAAGTTTTCTGAAATTTACCTTAAATACTATGCAGAAATGGATCTTGCTTGCTTCAAACTTGATCTGATCACACTTGAGAAGCTTGCAGAAGAGGTTTGGCAAAGGTACAAAGCTTTGGATCCTGGAGTTTTTGAATCTCAAAACAGTGAGATTCAAACTCAATGTTCAAGTTAAAAATTCTCAGGTTTTCCTTTGAATGGTGAGGGTTTCAATTGGGGGGCAAAGCTGGCACGCAAGGTGTCTTTGAAATGAGCTCCAAGGCATTGTATTTATAGCATTTGAGAGTGATATTTGCACACTTGAAAAATTGCTAAATTTGGACATGGTGATGCACAAGCTTGCATGGGCGTGTACAGGCCCATGGAGCAATCCCAGTAGATCCATATACAACTGATATGAAGTTCAAATTAGGCTTGGATGTCAAGGCAATATGAAATAGGATTTTGAACATTTGATTTCTTCCAAAGATACAACCCTGTTAAGACCATGTGTATCCCTAGCAAATCTCATCCAAAATGCATGAAATTTGGTTCTTTGGAAAGCTTAGATCAAGGGGAACAACTTTGATGTTGGACACTTTTTCATTTGGAACATGTATCATGGTGAATTTTGAGGTGGAAGTTTGGAAATTTCAACATGTTGAAAACATTTCTAAGTGTTAAGTCATATATCTCAATATTCCACCTTGGTTAACTTTTTATGTGAGCTTCAAATGAGAAACGTGTCTTCATCAAAGTTTTAACAATTTCAAAGACCTTCAAAATGGTCACCAGTTTCATGTCATTTGGATTTAGAATGATAGAGTTATGCATTTTTGAAGTTGAAGAAAATCACCTGTTCAATGGTATAGGGCAAAAATGAGCTATAATGTATCCTCATATCACATGCTCATAAAAGTTAATTTAGCTCTCACTCCAAACATAAAAGTTGAAGTAGACATACTTAATTTGATTGTGAAACTTGGAAATATTTCATCTCAAAACAATTGAGCAAGTTATGGCCTTGGGAAGTTGACTTTCAAATTAGGGTTTAGACAAAATGACCTATAATGTTTTAAGATAGAAAACGATTTTCTAGGCAAAACTAGCTCTAGGTCTCAACATTGAAGTTGTTTGGAATGTCATTTAGAGTAACGTTTCTCTTGGAATCATTTTCATATGGTGAAATGTGTACGAAATAGGGTCTAGGGAGACCCAATTTTGATTAGATGAATTCATCTGACCAACCACCATCAACCAACTTGCTAGCCTCCAATTATCTTGACTTTCTAGGCTCATGGTAGATCATATATGCAAAAGATGATGAATTTTGAAGTTTCCCTTGAGATATTTGATCAATTGGTGAGATAGCTTGTTGGAGAAGTTACTTAAGATACCCAGTCAAACTCGGGTTTCCAAGGAGAATCACCTCCAAACTCTTGAAGAATACTTGATCAATATGACATGTAGAGATCATTGGGACTCATATATGATGCTTTGAGACCTTATGGACACATCTTTGATTGTGTTCTTAGCCATGAAGGTCTTAAACCCTAGGTGTGAACTTGCTAGATTAAAGGTGATCATGCCCTACCTAGAAATGAGTTAGGCAAATACAAAGACATATTGTTGGTATTTTGGTTAGTAAAATGACAATATATAAGTATGATACAATCACATGGTGCTTGATGATCTCTCCCAAAGCAAACCCAATGAAAGAGGGGTAAGGAGAATGCCAAGGTGTGATCCCAATGTATATGATGAATTTGCATGAGGGATCTTAGGGTCAAAATTGGGGTCTTACAACTGCCCCTATTTAAGGACGTTCTAACTGAGGAGATGAAGGTTAAAATCTTCGCATCGACTCAGTAAAATAGGCTTAAATAACAACATAGAAACAAATTTTGGTCCCTAAGAGACCTCATGATGCATATGGTATGAATGTAGAAGCAAATTCTCTGTGGGGAAATGTTGCCACAAAGGAGAAGAAATCAAAGAGACCACTATCCACAGGAGCATAATGCATTCCATAAGGAAAACTCGCCGGGGAGACAGAAACTCTAGGGAAGAAAGGGGTTATGCGTAGGCCAAGCTACGACTTCAAAACTGTTGGGGGGACTAGAGGAATTCCATAAACAATGGAAAGACTCAACCGGGGAAACAAAACATCTGCAGGGGAAACAAGTAGATCAGGATAAAACTGACATATTTGAATCATGCAGGAAAAACGATTTCACTAAGGAAATGCGCACTCAACTTAACTGGGGGGAAGAAATAAACTTCATCACAGGAGGAGAAGAAATCTACTATCCACTACCTGTCATTGGGTAAGGAGATAATAAAAGTTTGATAAAGAGGACACCCATCATCAGTTAAGATGAACATATCAAGGATGACTCGCTGAGAACCACCAGGAGGGAGTATTCATTACCGGTTACTAGGTAAGAATAACCTTGCCGGGGAAAACTGCAGAAAGTATGATTTACAACTACCAGTTACTAGGAAGAAACCAAAGACAAGAATATCTGTCACCGGTTAGGGTGAACATATCAAGGATAGACTCAAAAGGGAAGAAAATCCGTCATCGGTTAAGATGAACATATCAAGGATAGACTTTCCTGGGATGTCAAGGAGGATATCCGTCATCGATTAAGATAAACATATCAAGGATAAACCAACTGAGCAAAAAGTAGGAAATACATCTATCGAATGCTGGATAAAATACCATCAAAGAGAAAATCCGTCACCGGTTAGGATGAACATATCAAGGATAGACTTTGTTGAGGAGCAAAATACGAATTACACCTATCAGTTACTGAATAGAATACCACAAAGAGAAAGTCTGTCATCGATTAGGATGAACATATCAAGGATAGACTCTGCAAAGGGGAAAGATAAGTAGGATTTACAACTACCGGTTACTGGGTAGAAGACCGCAAAGAGAAGGAAACCCGTCATCGGTTAAGATGAACATATCAAGGATAAATCTCTAGGGAACAAAATAGGGATTACAACTACATTTTTACTGGGTAGATACCAAAGGGTGAGAGTATCCGCCATCAGTTAGGATGAACATATCAAGGATAAACTCAAACAGGGAAAGAAAGATATCCATCACCGGTTAGGATGAACATATCAAGGATACACTTCCGGGAAAAATGGATCCACTAGGGACTCTACTAATGGGGAAAACAGGGGTACTTTTGTCGGGTATTGGGAAAGAAGTAACGAACTGAAAACTAAGAAGAATATCACCAGTTACTGGGTAATAAACTCTTAGGGTACCCAAAGCATCTATCTAGGTAAGATCTAGAAAGAAATGGTCAATCAAGACTCAACCCAATGAGGATATAACTCAAAGGGAGTGATTCCATCCAGATAATCCACTAGGGAGGAAACTAAAACAATAATCATCCACGAGGAAATAATTCAGTGGGGAAAGGAGAAAGGTTAAAGTCTTTATGCTTAAGGGGCCGACACTCTACAATTGAAGGATGTTAGACGCCAGATTTGTGGGGATAAAGTACCGCTATAATAGAGAATAAGGATCTCAAACAATGAATCGGTAAATATGATGATGCAATTATGAAATTATGAGTGTATATGTATATGTATATGTATATATGATGATTATGTTGACAAAACGATCGCAAAGGACACAAAGGTGTCGCAAAATTTGAATCATCGGTACAATCCTTGGCCAATCCACAAAATAAGGAGACAAATGCTGGAGAAAAGATATCAACGTCCCACAGGCTCAACCCTAATCGGGGAAAGAGGAGATCTGCTGAGGAAAGGAAACGCTATCGAATCTGTGGGGAATCTTAAGTCAACACCATATTGAATGGGGAGACAACCATCCAGAGGATAAACACAAATAGATGCTCAAAAACCAGGAGGAAACTTAGACTGGGAGTGAGTCGGATGGCAACTGGTGGGGAAAACAAAGTTCTATTTCCATCACACAAACTACTGAGGAAATCCAACTCACTCTGCTGGAGATCAAAACTAGTTGGGTAATCACCGATTCTGTCGGGAACTTATGCACAAACTTCGCTGGGGAAAAACACTCCGCAGGGGAACTAAATCGACCAACTTAGCTGGGGATAACCGAGGGTTAACTACTCGAGAACCATTAATGCTTCACACTTAGGACTTTCTGTTTCTTCGAAATATTGTTGATATTGCTTTAAAATTGGTTTAAAATTCTTGATTTTATATGTTTTAATAATAAAAATGATTTTGATTTAAAATTTTAATTTCAAAGATGATCATAATAAAATTTAAACTATCTGGCTGAAACAAATGAGAGTGGAAACAATTGGATAAAAGCTCAACTTTATTTAATAGAATGGTAGTCTGTAAATGACAAGACTCGATAGATCTTTACAAAGTTAAAAAAATGGTAATTTACATGGAAAAGGGTTACATTGAATGCAATTGACCACTAATCCTTCTATCAACTCTTGATATCTACTATGCTTTTGGCCGCTACTGGGGACGATGAATTGATGGTCACCCTTGCGCTCAACAAAGTTTCTCCAATACTGGAAGATCAGCAGAATGCAGTTACTTGCCATAATCCCTAATTTTTGCATAAGTTGCCCCAAGGTGGGGTTCTCAACTTATCGGGAAAAATTCTTTTCTGTTTTATGTCTCTAACTTTTGCCTGGATCGCCCTTTCGGGTTTTCGATCCATTGAGACGCTCATTTGTGCCTAAGCCGCCCTTTCAGGTTTTCAACTTAGCGAGCTGTTCTTTTTCTTTTTTAGGCGAAGTATTTCTTGACTGGATCAGCGTTCAAAGGACGAGTGAACTCTTCACCTTCCATAGTTGTAAGGATCAATGCACCGCCTGAAAAGGCTCTCTTAACGACATATGGGCCTTCATAATTAGGGGTCCATTTGCCCCTAGAATCTGGTTTGGACGATAAAATCTTCTTGAGCACAAGGTCCCCTTCCCTGAATACAAGAGGTCTGACCTTCTTGTCAAAGGCTTTCTTCATCCTTTGCTGATATAACTGACCATGACACATGGCATTCGATATCTTCTCTTCAATCAAATTCAGTTGATCATACCTGGCTTGACACCATTCAGCCTCAGTCAACTTGGCTTCCATGAGCACATGCAATGAAGGAATCTCATCCTCTACGGGGAGCACAACTTCCATATCATATACAAGAGAGAAAGGGGTTGCCCCTATTGAAGTACGGATGGATGTACGATACCCATGCAAAGAAAATGGGAGCATCTCATGCCAATCCTTATACGTCACAACCATCTTCTGAATAATCTTCTTGATGTTCTTATTTGCAGCTTCAACAGCCCCATTCATCTTGGGTCTGTAGGGAGAAGAATTATGATGTGCAATCATGAAGTCTTTGCAAAGAGCTTCCGCCATATTATTATTCATGTTTGATCCATTATCAGTAATGATCTTACTTGGCACACCATAACAGCATATGTAAGACCCCAATTTTGACCCTAAGATCCCTCATGCAAATTCATCATAAGGATTAGCATTGGGATCATACCTTGGCATCCTCCTAACCCCTCTTTCATTGGGTTTGTTTTGGGAGAGATCACCAAGCACTATGTGATTGTATCATACTTGTATTTTATCATTTCACTAAACAAAATACCAAAATATGTCTTTATATTTACCTAGCTCTTTTGTAGGAAGGGCATGATCCCATTGATCTATAAAGTTCACACCTACGGTTTGAGACCCTCATGAACAAAGAGCACAACCATGGATTGATACAAGAATGGTTATGGGCCATCATATATGAGTCCCAATGATCTCTACATGTTATATTGATCAGGTTTTCTTCAAGAGTTTGAGTGTAATTTACAGTGGAAACCCTAGTTTGATTGGGTATCTTGAGTAACTTCTCCAACAAGCTATCCCACCAATTGATCAAATTTCTCAAGCGGCACTTCAAAATTCATCATCTTATGCATATATGATCTACCATGAGCCTAGAAAGTCAAGAGAATTGAAGATTAGCAAGTTGGTTGATGGTGGTTGGCCAGATGAATTCATCTGATCAAAACTGGGTCTCCCTAGACCCTATCTCCTAAAATTACTCAAAATAACATACCAAACAACTTTAATGTTAATACCTAGACCTAGTTTTGCTTGGAAAATCATTTTCTATGTTGAAACATTATAGGTCATTTTGTCTAAACCCTAATTTGAAAGTCAACTTCCCAAGGCCATAACTTGCTCAATTTTTATGAAATGGAAGATTTCTAAGTTACATAATCAAATTCAGGAGGAATACTTTAACTTTGATGTTTGGAGTGAGAGATAATTCAACTTTTTTGAGCATGTGATATGAGGTTACATTATAGGTCACTTTTGACCTATAACATTGATCAAGTGATTTTTCCAAACTTCAAAAATGCATAACTCTATCATTTAAAATCCAAATGACATGAAATTTGTAACCATTTTGAAGGTCTTTGAGATATCTACAACTTTGATAAAGACACTTTTCTCATTTGAAGCTCACATAAAAAGTTAAGCAAGGTGGAATATGGAGACAATAGGCTTGACACTTAGAAAAAATTTTGATATGTTAAAATTTCCAAACTTCCACTTCAAAATTCTTCAAGTTCTAAGCTTCAAATGGAAAAGTGTTGAACATGAAAGTTGTTCCTCTTGATCTAAATTTTCCAAAAATCCAAAATTCATCCATTTTGGACAAGAAATTAATAGGTTGCGTATGGCTTGAACATGGTATCATCATTTGGCAAGATTGAACTTCAAACATCCATGTACAATAGCCTAGCCTTCCAACATGACTTCAGCCTTGCTTACACTTAATTATGGATCAGATGGAGTGATTTCATGGGCCTGTACACGCCCATGCACTCATGCATCACACATTGCTAATTTTGGAAGTTCACTTCAAGTGTGCAAATATCAATTGAATTGGTTATAAATAGAGCTCCATATGCTCAAAAATTCACACACATTCGCGCCAGCTTTGATCCCAAACCTCTAACCCTCTCATTCCAAAGGATAATCCTGAGAATTTCACTTGAAATTGAGTTTGAATTCTCACTGTTTTGAGATTCAAAACTCCAGGGACCCAAGACCTTTTGAGCATTCAATTCTTCTTCTGCAAGCCTTTGGAGTGAGATCAAGCATGAGCCAAGGCAAGAACAGCTGAATCCAGACCTACATAGAAGGTATTTTCCAGAAATTTTAATCTCTTCGATTCTCTCTTAATCTTGCTTAATTCTCTTGATTCCTTGGTTGTTTGAAGTCCTACCAATGTAGGCATGAAGATTGAGTTTCTTGGAGGCCAAATCGAAGCAACTCAGTTCATGTACCTCAAATTTCAACTCCATGTATCTCTCAATATACTTGGAGTTAGGATAAATTGAGGCCAGATTCGTGCTCAGTGCCATTTTTACTTTGAAATCATGTCCTTCTTTTTAATTTTGGTGATGGTTATGACTGAACCAGTCCGACGAGGCTCGCCTGCGAAGGAGACCAGAGTTGTAGCTCCGGTGGTGAGTTAGCGTGTTCAGAGCCACATGATCCTTTCGAAATGAAATAATCTCGTGCGTTGGTTTGAATTACTTTTCCTGTGGCGCGCTGACTTAGGCGTATCGTGGATTGCGCGCTTGTGACCACTAGATCTGCCACATCAATTAATGAGGGAGATCAAGTGGTCCACGTTTTTTCTGATCATTTAATTTTCATTTTAATTCTTTTAATTTCATGAATTCATATTAATTTTAATATTGATCCAAAAAATATGGGAGTTTCACCAAAAATTTTCAAATAATTTGCTCTTTCATATTCTGAGTTAAAATTATTTTTTGGATCATTATTAATATTTTTCATGATTTAATTGATTTTTTATTTGTTTTTAATTGTTTAAAAATACTTTTAAATGTCCAAAAATTATGAAATTTTTTCTCCAAGGTCCTTTGACCTTGTTTGGCCTATGATAAATCTCATGGCCATTTCTCTGGTGTTTTGATGAGGTTTTAGGAATTGGAAAACCATATTTAACTTAAATGCCTTATTTTAGTATTTTAAATTTGATTAAATGCCAAATAATTTTGTTGACCAATTGTGATGACTTGTTTGTGTTTGACTATTGTTGTTGGGCCTTGGTCAAGGTTGATTTGACTTTGTTGAGTTAATATCATTGGATTTAGGGGATTGATGGAATATACATTCCATCTCCCAAAAGGAATGGATGATATTAATTTGGCAAAAGTCCTCCTTTGACCAATTTGTGTTTTGATCCATTCCCCTCCAACTTCATCTTATTCCCCTTCTTCATTCATTCATTCCATTTGGCCTATGATATCTCAAAATCCTAAGGCTAGTTGATTGAAATATTAACATGAGTATGGATGAGATTAGGCCACAACTTTTGCATATTCTCTTTGTGTGTGGTATGTTTCATGAGCATAGTTCATAATACTATGTCTCTAACATGCATTAACACCAAAATTCTATTGTCGGACCTCAAATAGTTGTGACTTCTACATAAGTCCAATTACAATTGCTTAACATAGCGCTAAATTTGTGACATAAAAGGCATAAGCACTCTAGTTAGTGAGATTATAAGTCTCCCCTCTTTCATGGTATTGTGTGGAAACTTTGCCTTTTTTCCTTCCAAAGAATGTCTTAAAATGAAAAGCAAAAGCAAAGCAATACTAACTTCTAACCTATTAACTACTAACTTTTAATTTCAAGCCCTTTACTTTAATATCATTTAATTCTAGCCTTTATTCATTTGCCATTGTTCATATAATTCTAATTGTTTATGTTAGTGGAATTTTCACTTTGTCCACTTGGACCATATTATGTGATATATTTTGTTTGTGTATACTTTGCTTGTTTGTGTGGTCTTTGACCATTAATGTGCATAACAACAACAAAAAACCCTAAAAATATTTTGTGTGGACAGTTGGCTTGATCTTGGACAAATGGACTTAGAACTTAGGCAACATTCCTATGCTAAAGGACTTGGCCAATGCCAACTTATTGAGAAACCAAGTGCTTGGAATTTGAAACTTCATCTGATACATCATTCAAGATCTCTCTAAGTTCATCTGCAACATGATCATTGTGAAGCTGTTACTTTGAACCTGTGACTTGTGGAATTCATCTGTTACATGGGCTACTTTGAAGAAGATCATGGAATGGATAAGCTTGGATCTAGCCATCTTTATTTGATGCCTTACTCTTCAAGATAATATAATGGTGCATTTGTCTGTTGCTTTATTCTATAAGTCCAAAGGAATTCTGTGTTTCTATTGACATTCTTGTGTACTGGATTGCTACCCATTTGGTCAGATCTTTTCAGCTCTAAACTTTTAATTTTGTACATAGGATAGTCTCTTCATCTTCTCCCCATTTCTTTAATTTCAAAACCTTCTTTGATTGAACTTATTTTGTTCTAAGCTTTGACCACTTTTGCAAAAAAGATAGAAACTTTGGCCTTATGCCATTGCATTTTCAAACTTATTTTCTTAAATCAAACTTGTAAATAAACTTAACTATACTTGACTTAAACTTTCAAAAAGCCAAAAAATAACTAACTCATTCAAACCATTTTTAGGCCTTTGTGCCTTTCAAACTTAATTTTTGTTAAAAGCAATGCATCCGCTTTGAAATTTGTATCACGAACTACGAGGTTTTGATCCCTCATTTTTATGTTGGTACGTAGGCACAAGACCGAAGGTCTTGTCAAACACAAAAATATAATTAATGAATTCTTTTCTCACCCCCCCCCCCCATTCTATTTTGTTTGTAAACATCACTTTATACCAAGTACATATGCACACAAAAAGGGCTCCTAGGAGTACCTAGGAAACTTTGGATGCTAACACCTTCCCTCTGTCTAACCACCCCTTTACCTGTAATCTCTGACTTTTTAATAGTTTTGATTTGAAAACATCTTACTTCTGGGTTTTGTTTGTACTTTTCCCCTTTTCCATTGGAAACAATAAAAGCGCGGTGGCGACTCTTGTTATTTGATCTCTAGCTTATCCATAGCTTGATGATCATGAATTTACGGCTACAGCATATAATCTGATTCTTGATAAACCTTACAACAACCTGCTTGGTTACATTCGCATACGATGCCGCTTCAACCCATTTTATGAAGTAGTCAATAGCCACCAAGATGAAACGATGTACATTCGAAGCATTGGGCTCAATCATGCCAACCATATCCATTCTCCATATGGAGAGGAAATGAAGTCCAATAGTGTCGGAGGAACATGAAACTTATCTGCATATATTTGACACTTGTGGCATTTCTTCACAAACTTGCAACAGTCAGATTCCATTGTCAGCCAATAGTAACCTGCTCGCAACATCTTCTTCGCCATTGCATGTCCATTGGAATGAGTACCAAAGGAACCTTCATGGACTTTAGTCATCAACAAGTCTGCTTCGTGTCTATCCACGCATCTGAGCAGAACCATATCGAAATTTCTCTTATACAACACCTCTCCATTAAGGTAGAAATTGCCGGCTAATCTTCTCAAAGTCTTCTTATCTTTCAAATATGCCCTAGGCGGGTAAATCTGACTTTGGAGGAAACATTTGATGTCGTAATACCATGGCTTTTCATCCTTGACCTCTTCAACAACAAACACATGAGTGGGCCTATCAAGACACATCACAGTCATATTGGGAACCTTATTCCACTAATATGAGATTTTATTATTTACTAATGCAAATGTTTTTTTTGTAATTTTGAAGATATGATGCGAATGAGATAAAGATAAATTTATTGATGTAAATGGTTTGAAGTTACTATTATATTTTTGTTTATTCTACTGATGCTAATTGATTCCAAAATGAGCCCACTTTTTGGATGCAAGAATTTTTTTTATTGAAATAAATATGATAACAAATATTTATTTAATTAAGAGATGACTTATATATTTTTTATTTCATTAAAGAAGGAGTTTTTATTAAAAGAAATGGATTATATATGTAGAATAGGAAAGGATATGTATATATTTTTTAATGAGATAATGAGTTCATGATTAGAAAAAAAAGAATAAAATTAGGTAAATAAAATATTAAATTAGAATGAGATGATAAAGACAATTGTATTAAATTTTATGGTTATGAAGATGTGGATAAAAATATGATGATAATGATAAAAATAATATGATTATATTAAAATGAGATGAATGATACTAAAAGGTGCAAAAATTTAGACAAACATGCCAATTGTTGATTGTTCTCCATTCTTTTGACCTCTAAGTATGTCTATATTTTAATTATATTTTATCTGATGAATGCATACAAAATTTAAGAATCAACTGTTATGCGAATGAACAATTTTGAAAGTGATAGCAGTACATGACCAGATGAATTGCCCATGTTGATGCAGATGGAAATAATAATTAAAAAATGCATACGCAAATTGGGTAAGACAAAATTGGGGTGTGACAGCTGCCCCTATTTAATTACCTTGAACAAGAAGGTATGAGTAACAACAGTTTTCATACATTCATGGTGGAAGATAATTAAATACGAAAAGACCCGATTTTGTCCTTTGAACTAAGATTTTCTGAGTATTAGCAGAGCAATGTCTTGAGCTGAACGCACAACATTCTCTAAGGATCAAAGAAACGGTATCTCACATGATATAATCGAGATATTCCATCAAGGGAATGATACCTCAATCGAATCTAAGATTCTCCGAGGATACTAGAGCAGTACCTAAAAACAAATGAGATTCTTCATATCAATGCAGTAGTATCTCAAACAGAGGAATGAGATTCTTCATATCAATGAAGCAGTTTCTCAAACATAGGAATGAGATTCTTCATATCAATGAAGCAGTATCTCAAATAGATAAATGAGATTCTTCAGATCAATGAAGCAGTATTTCAAACAAATAAATGAGATTCTTCAGATAAATGAAGTAGTATCTCAAATCGATAGATGAGATTCTTTGAATCAACGAAGCAACATCTTATATGATATAATCAAGATATTCCAACAAGGGAATGATACCTTAATTGAATCTAAGACTCTCCGAGGATGCTAGAGCAGTACCTCTAAAAACGAATGAGACTCTTCAGATAAATGAAGCAGCATTTCAAACAGATAAACGAGATTCTTAAGATTAATGAAGCAGTATCTCGAACAGATAAATGAGATTCTCTGTATCAATCAAAGCAGCATCTCATATGATAGAACTAAGATATTCCAACATGGGAAATGATACTTTATTGAATCTAAGACTCTCCGAGTTTACTATAGCAATACCTCTAAAAACGAATGAGACTCTTTAGATAAATGAAGCAGCATCTCAAACAAGTAAACGAGATTCTTCAGATTAATGAAGCAGTATCTCGAACAGATAAATAAGATTCTCTGTATCAATCGAAGCAGCATCTTATATGATAGAATTAAGATATTCCGACATCGGAAATGATACCTTAATTGAATCTAAGACTCTCCGAGGATACTAGAGGAGTACCTCTAAAAACGAATGAGACTCTTCAGATAAATGAAGTATCATCTCCAAGAGATAAACAAGATTCTTCAATTTAATGAAGCAGTATCTCGAACATTTAAATGAGATTCTCTGTATCAATCAAAGCAGAATCTTATATGATAGAATTAAGATATTCCGAATGGGAAATGATGCCTTAATTGAATCTAAGACTCTCCGAGGATACTAGAGCAGTACCTCTAAAAACGAATAAGACTCTTCAGATAAATGAAGTAGCATCTCGAACAGATAAACGAGATTCTTCAGATTAATGAAACAGTATCTCGAACAGATAAATGAGATTCTCTGTATCAATCGAAGAAACATCTTATATGATAGAATTAAGATATTCCGACATGGGAAATGATACCTTAATTTAATCTAAGACTCTTCGAGGATACTAGAGCAGTACCTCTAAAAACGAATGAGACTCTTCATATAAATGAAGCAGCATCTCAAACAGATAAACAAGATTCATCAGATTAATGAAGCGGTATCTCGAACAGATAAATGAGATTCTCTGTATCAATCGAAGCAGCATCTTATATGATAGAATTAAGATATTCCGACATGGGAAATGATACCTTAATTGAATCTAAGACTCTCCGAGGATACTAGAGCAGTACCTCTAAAAATGAATGAGACTCCTCAGATAAATGAAGCAGCATCTCAAATAGATAAGTTAGAGTAATAATTTTGAAAAGATTCCTTTTGGAGGAGATTTACTAGAAATGCTCTACAGGGGAAAAGCTTATGAGACACTTTTTAGGACAACCTCTGCTTGGGGAGTAACGAAGCAAAGATGATAGGGAATATCGTTACTAACCATAAAATTTGAGGAATAATTGTCGGGAAATAGTTCCATGAGCACATGCAGGGTAGCAATCCCATTAAATTAAATGAGGAAAGTCTGTGATACATATGATTGATCCCGAATCCTGAATTATGTTATGCTTTTTGTATGATGTTCCACTTTGGATGGAAGCATCATGTATGAAATTATGCATGCGATATATGCAAATATGCAATTGCTGGGGCTATTTAGATGTTTATATATGAATGTGAATTGTATAAGGCTATGCATATGTATGCCGATGATTGATATGATTCTTTCTTGATGAATTTTCCTATTTTGGCAGGAAGATAATGCATGAAATGATGCACATATTGCATGTGAGAATGATAACGGGTAATTGGGTATGCCCCTTTTGAAATTGCTCTCCCTTCTTGAAGATAAAGGGTTTTTCGTTTTCCCCGGTAAAGGAGTTTTGTTTTGGTGATGATGCCAATAGTGTGGACTTTTTTTATCGGGGAGACTAATGGAAATCGGGCTCCGATGTTTTTTTTTAATGATGTAAATGTATTTGGGGTGTTCCAAGCCATTGAAGGGTTCAGACTTTTCCACACGCGATACTTCAACTACACAATTTATTAATTCCTTTGCTGGAATTGCACTAGAGACTTGCTGGTTATCGGCTACATATGAGTACATCTCTAAGAGGCATTAAATTGATTATTAATTGGAATGACCATAGGTGTCTGCGAACGATCCTACACCTTTATGTAATAAGAACAAACTTTAAGGCTATGAGTCTTCCATTTTAATATCTCAAAAGTAATTTTATCATTTCGTTCAAATACGTGCTTTATTTTCTTCAAAAATTTTAAGAATGATGTATATAAAAAATAAAGGTGTTTTGCAAACAAACAGATCAAATACAAAATAATTTGGGCATAACTTTGATGAGAAAATTTCTCTTTTTATTGATTTGACTCTTGAATGGGTAATTGTACAAAAAGATGCAATTCCTTAATGAGGTAATTGATGTGTATAAATACAAAACGACAATAAAAATTGAGTTCTCATTGAGTTTCAACACTTTTATGATCCTTATATCTTTGACGGTCCGAGTACCTTGCCTTTGAAAAAGTCAAGTAGATTGATTCTTCGTCTTTAGGGGTACGATGCATGCCTGAAGTTGCAGTTATTTTCCTTGGAATTAATCCCTAATTTTTGCATGGACCGCCCTTTTGGGTTTTCGATCCACCAGGATACCCATTTTTGCCTCAGCAGGCAAATCGTTTTATTTTTATCCCTAATTTTTGCCTGGATCGCCCATTTGGGTTTTCGATCCACCGGGATGGCCATTTTTTTGCCTAAATCGCCCTTTCAAGTTTTCGATTTAACGGCTTTTATTGTTCCACCTTATTTAGGCAAAGTACTTTTTAACTACATCGACATTTGTGGGAAGTGGCAATTCATCACCGTCCATAGTTGCCAGGATTAGAGCGCCTCCGGAGAAGGCTCTAACCACCACATTTGGACCTTCATAATTTGGTGTCCACTTTCCCCTTGAATCCTTGTGGATGGGCAAGATTTTCTTTAACACCATGTCTCCTTCTTGGAATACTCTAGGACGGACTTTTTTGTCGAATTCCTTCTTAAGACGCCTCTGATAGAGTTGATCGTGACATAACGCTTTTAGGCGTTTCTCTTCAATAAGGTTGAGCTCATCGAACCTTGCTTGAACCCAATCTTC
The DNA here is from genome assembly GCF_024323335.1 of Lathyrus oleraceus. Taxonomy (NCBI): domain Eukaryota; kingdom Viridiplantae; phylum Streptophyta; class Magnoliopsida; order Fabales; family Fabaceae; genus Lathyrus; species Lathyrus oleraceus. Next base: position 96,280,974 of record NC_066580.1, on the reverse strand, counting down.
CTCGTCTAACTTAACCTCCATTAAGACTCTCATCGAGGGGATCTCCACTTCTATAGGGAGGACTGCTTACATGCCATATACCAAGGAATAAGGGGTTTCCCCTATTGAAGTACGTACTGATATGTGATAACCATGCAACGCAAAAGGTAGCATCACATGGGAATCCTTATACATGACTACCATCTTCTGGATAATTTTCTTGATATTTTTGTTCGCAGCTTCAGCGACCCCATTCATCTTGGGCTGATATGGTGACAAGTTATGATGTTCAATTTTGAACGTTGCATATAATTCCTCCATGGTCTTGTTGTTGAGGTTGGACCCGTTATTAGTGATGATTTTGTTGGGAACCCCGTACCGACATATGATATTATTCTTTAAGAAACAGGCGACTACATGCTTGGTGACATTCGCATAAGATGCGGCTTTAACCCGATTGGTGAAGTAGTCTATGGCCACCAAAATAAATCTATGTCCATTATATGCTTTGGGTTCTATCATCCTGATCATGTCAATTCCCCACATAGAGAACGGACAGGGTGATGTTATAACATTTAGCGGAGTCGGCGGTATGTGCACTTTGTTAGTGTATATTTGGAATTTCTAGCATGTTCTGTTGTAATGATAACAGTCAGCTTCCATTGTTAACCAATAGTAATTGGCCCTTAGGATCTTCTTCGCCATTGCATGCCCATTTGCATGTGTGCCGAAGGATCCTTCGTGTATATCCTTCATAAGTTGATTAACTTCATGTTTGTCCACACATCTCAACAAGACCATGTCATAATTCCGCTTGTACAACACATCTCCATTCAAGAAGACCTCTGATGCCAACCTCCGTATAGTCCTCTTATTAAGGCTGGAAGCCTCTACCGAGTATTCTTGCTTCTCTAGATAATGTTTGATGTCAAAGAACCAGGGTTTGTCATTCGACTCTTCTGTTGTTGTCAGACAATGAGTAGGTTCGTCAAAACGCCTGATTTAAATATTAGGCTGATGGTTAGGCCATATTAACTTGTCCATGGAAGCCAAGGTTTCCAGAGCATCTGCCATATGTAGTGGGGTATTCTTTACCTTTAGGTTTATTGACTAAACCAAAAGTAAATATACAATTCGAGTCACCACCGCACTTTTATTTGTCCAAAGGAAAGGCTAAAAAAGCGAACAAAGGCAAAGTAGGAAGTTTTATCAAATCAAAAACTAATAAAAATGTCAGAGATCTAGGTAAGGGGGTTGGTTATGAGATGGGAAGGTTTTAAGCACCCAAAACATCCTTAGTACTCTAAGGGAACCTCTTTTTGCAAGTGTGTGTTGTAGGTCGGTATTTGTGAAAATATGTGCAAAAGATTGGGGGGATGAGAAGAGAATGAATTATATTTACAATTTTGTTGTTTGAATGGATGAACCCATTGCCTACGTACCATCACAAAGGTAGGATCAAAACCTCGTAGTTCGGGGTAAAAATCTCAAAGATTGGTGAATTGATTTGTCAAAAGCCTAAAGGTCTTTTGTTATCAAAGGGAGAAAAATCAACCTAAACCAACAATCCACCATGTGAGGAAGGCTTCAACATACTAGTGAGGGGTTAACCCTATAATAAGTATGGAAGACTTATAATCCAATCGCTAAGGATAAGGTGAGGTTTACATCAACCACTATGATAACTCAAACCTATAACTAATGTTTATGAAAAGTTTTAACCAAGGTGGCCATTGGAACCACAAAATCAACTTGAAATGAGTTATATTTACAAGTTAGATTTATTTACAAAATGAGGTCGAAGTTGGATTAAGGTTTATTCATAATGAGTATTAATGAAAACATTTTGAAAAGTCAAAGGCATAAGGCCTAGGTTTCTAATTTGAAAACAAAGTCAAAGTTTGCACAAAAGAATTTGGCTTGGGTTAGAGTGGAGAGAAAAAGAGAAGGGCTAGTCCTAAAGCATACAAAGATAAGAGAGAAGATAAAACCCTTGGAGTTCCTTTTCTTGAAATCATAGAGATGATTCAAGATGCTGCTTTCCTTTGGACATAGAAAACAACAAGCAATCACACAAATTTAGATTCAAGCTCCTAGGATCTCCATTTGGCTTGTCTCTCTTAACTTGGCTACTCATGACAATGGTCCTTCTTACTATCTCAAGATGGAATCCCTATCACACAAGAACAAACATCAAAAAGTTCACAACAAAATAGGAGGAATGGACAAAGAATGAGTTTTGGAAAGGAAGTCCTTCGAAGTCAACTTTGACATTTAGCATTCTAAAGGCATGAGGCCTAGTTGCTCTGCAACAAGTTTAGCATTCTAAAGGCATGAGGCCTAGTTGCTCTTGAACTCCTTTAAGCATAGGTAAGTCCTAATTCTAAGTCCTTTCTCCCTTTTGCATTGGGTTCACACAAACAAAGACAAAACAACCACAAGACAACAATATATTTATATACAATAATGAGCTCAAATGAGCAAAAGGAAAATGACATAAACATAAAATATGTGCTCAAGTGAGCAAAATGAAAAGCAATATGAATAAATGAGCAAGAAGTAAATTGCATTGAAGTAAATTGAAAGAAATTAAATGCTCAAATTAAAGTTAGTAATTAGTATGGTTATGTTAGTTTGTCATAAGACAATTTAGCGCTATGTTAAGCAATCGTAAGTGGACTAATGTAGTAGTCACACCTATCTGAGACCGGTCAATAAAACTATAGGAAAATAAACACAAGTTAGAGATCATGACTAGTAAGCCAAGCTCCTACAACTTGCCATGCCAAAAGAAATGAGGAAAGGCCTTGTATGGACTTTAGGTTTTTTGCTTGACCAAGAAGCAACCTATCTTGGACACAAAGCAACTCACTGGATCTTGGATCAAATTGAGTTTGATTTGGATCAAAGAAGGTTAAACCTCTTATATGTCAAGACCAACCATAAGACATTAACTCATTGGCCAAAATAAAAACAAATGAGATGAAGATAAAATGAATGAAAAAAAGAAATAAAGTGTCCAACAGAATTGGTCAAAAGTGAACCAAATCATCATCAACCAATACTAAACAGAAGACAAATAAAGATTAGAAGTCAACAAGTCAAACAAATTTTTTTGGTATTTTTTGAATTAAAAATAAATGCAAAATAAAATGGACAAAATATGGTCAAACCTCAAATTCAATTCAAATCAACTTCAACAAGTCCAATTAAATTCTCATAGGTCTAACTTTATCAAACAAACTTTGACAATTTTTGTCAACATTTTTTGAAATCAGAAACTATTTTAAAACAATTAAAAACAATGAAAAATAACACAAATGAATTAAAATCTCAAATAAATCTTAAATCAATTAAGAAATTGATGAGACTATTTTTCATTGACTTATCATGATCCATATGTGTTAAGAAAATATTTTTGGATTTTTCAAATATCAAAAAGTAATTAAAATGAATTAAAAAACTATTAAAAACCAAATAATTCACAAAAAATATTAAATGAAGTCACAAAAATAATAAAAATCAAAATTTGATACTAGATTTTTCAAGAAATTTTTTGGCATTGGTCTCACATTTTTGTGACTTCAAATAAAATATTTATGAATTTTTGAAAATAAAAGGAATTAAATGAAATTAATCAGAAAATAAGAAAATAAAGAAAAACCAGCGCGCTTGGATCATTTCATTAAATGACGTGGCCATGATCTGAGGGCTCAGAGGCGCGGATGCACGAAAGGACCAAGTCGAGCGCGCTACATTTTGAATTAAAATAAGTCATAACAATGCAAGGCCAGGATTAAAACATTTGAGAGAGATCCAAGGGATGAGAGGCTCCCACGTGGTGATGGTGTTGGAAACCACCATCTTCTCCGGCCAACCAACTGATTTCGGCCCCCACGCGCAGGGATTTCAACTTTAATGAAAATGAAAAAGCAAGGTATCAAAATGAAGCTGAGGTGATGTACATCACCCCTGTAACCATGGATTCTCCTCAATGTTCCTATTTAAGGAGAAACATGAGCTTGAAGATCATGGTGTTTGATCTGAAATGGCACGATTTTTGAAATTAAGACCACCACTGGCCTGCCTCATGCTCGACGACTTCAGAAAACTGTTCAAACTCAAGCAATTCACATTGTATAGCAAGATCTAGATAAAGAAAAATTGAGGTTCTACCTCTGAAATGCAGCTTCAAACAGCACGAATTCTCCAAGCTTTTGATCTAATCCTGATCTAGAAATGTAATGATGATGCAAGGCTAAGGAATTAAGACTTGAAGATCAACTAATGATGTTGAAATTCAAGCTTGAAATTGAAAATGAAAACTGAAATTCCTTTAGGTGAGGGTTTCATTTTCAATCCTGCAAAGTTTCAGATCTCCTTCAGGTTGATTTTTGAATGAGCATGAGCTTCTATTTATAGCTGAACTTGATGCGATGCTTGCTTTCCCTCGTGTGCATGAATTTTGGATTCTCCATGCATGGGCCTGTACAGGCGCATGTGAGGCCCAACAGTGAATGGAAATGCATGCTGAGATCAAATGCAAGTGAATTGGACGTGTAATTGGAGCTTCATTGGCTTGCACATGAAGTTATGATGTGAATTGCAAAAATAAGCATAAACATGTAGCACTTCGAAACTCCCACATGAAAAATCCAAAAATGGTCATGTGAGTAATGGTTGGAAAGCTATTGGAATAAGGAACAAAAGTTATGTTGGTCAAAAATCCATTTGGAGTTTGGAAATTTATGAAAATTTGCTGTGAAGTTTTGGGTACAAAACATGTTTAGGTTCCCCTTCGAAAAATTTGCCAAACACAAGCAACTTCAAACCCTTTTGTTTTAGTGATGAAAGCCTCAAATAGAAAAACCTCTAACACCAAAGTTGTAGATATTTTCAAGATGATCAATTTAGACTTAAATTTTGCATCATTTAGATTTTTCATGAGAAAGTTATGGGCACTTGAAGTTAGGCATTTTTCAAATTCAATGGCTTTGGTCCAAAGTGACCTATAATGTTTTGTATTATCACATGTGTTTCTTTTAGGATTATGCAATTTTTTCCAACATAAAATTTGAATTAGACATCTTAATATTTCCAATTCATTTGGTCTCACCTCAAAATCATAAAAATTAACGAAGTTAGGTCCTTGGGAAGTTGACCCAAAATTAGGGTTTTAGTCAAAATGACCTATAATGTTTTGAAATGAATGATGACCTTCCAAGTTTAAAATGGATTTTTTATGAACATTAAAGTTGTTTATATTGTTCTTAAGAACATATTTTCTCTTGGGGTTATCTTTATTTGACAAACAAATCAAAAGTTATATCTCAGTGATCCCGAGTTTAGTCATATGACTTGACTGGTCAACTTCTCAAGGCCAAACTTCAAATCTTGATGAATGAATGATTGAGGATACTCACATAGGCTCATATATGCATAAAATAATGAATTAAAGAACTTCCCTTGATTAAATTTGATCATAGGCTGAGGTTGCTTCATGAGCAAGGCACAATCAATGCACAGTTGAATTAGGGTTTCCTTGGGAAACAATCCTCAAGCCCTTTGGATTATCTTGATCAAATTTTCAAATTGAGATGCTTGGGAGACATATATGATGATTAGGAGCTTTGTGGACCATTGTCATGCTTTTTCTCATCTTCATCTAGCCACTTCATTGAGCTTAGGAGCATGGGTTAAGGAGCCAAACAATGCTATGATCCTTGAGGCAATGCAATGAGTAAATGGTATGATGCCATGAGGGATCTTAGGTTCAAAATTAGGTTCTTACACCATCTGATTCTCCTCTCGAGGAATATGAGAAAAAGTGATTTTGTCAAATGTTGGGAGTAACTTCAGCACGTAATCCTGGTATGGAATTAGGTTAGCATGTCTTGTTTCCCAATCACCTCTGATTTGATGTATCACTAGAGTGGAATCTCCGAATACCTCTAGAGTTTTAATCTTTAACTCAATAGCTTCTTCTAGCCCCATATGTAGGCTTCATACTCAGCCATGTTGTTCGTGCAGGTGAAGCAGAGCTTTGTAGTGAATGGTAGATGAAAATTCTTGGGAGACATCAACACTGCCCCAATTCCATGACCTATAGCATTTGAAGCGCCTTCGAACATGAGAGTCCATGGTTCATCTGGTTCAGGTCCCTCACTAAGTTCAGGGGTTTCGGAGTCTTTGACCACCATGATGTCCTCGTCCAGGAAGTCAAACTTCAAAGGTTGGTAATCCTCTATCGGTTGGTGAGCAAGGTGATCTCCTAGTACACTCCCCTTAATGTCCTTTTATGAAACATATGGATATCGTACTCTGATAACAACATCTGCCATCAGGTAATTTTACCGGTGAGATCTGGTTTCTCGAATATGTACTTGATGGGATCCATTTTGGATACCAACCAAGTCGTATGAGTCAGCATGTATTGTCTGAGATGCTTAGCGGCCCACGCGAGTGCACAACAAGTCTTTTCGAGCAATGAACATTTGGTCTCACAATCATTAAACTTCTTGTTCAAATAATAGATGGCATGCTTTTTTACCAGTCTCGTCTCGCTATCCTAACACACAGCCCATAGATTTGTTGAGTATTGTTAAGTACATGATGAGAGGTCTTCCCTGAGCAGGGGGCATTAAAATTGGTGGTTCTTGTAAGGATGTTTGGCAATCATCATTCCATTCCACCCCTTGATTTTTCCTTAAAAGCTTGAATATTGGTTTGCACGTGGCCGTGAGATGAGAGATAAATTTGGCGATGTAATTTAGTCTTCCCAAGAAACCACGAACCTCATTCTCAGTCTTCGGCGCAGGCATGTTCTGAATGGCTCTGACCTTGTCAGGATCAATTTCAATTCCTTTTTGGCTTACAATAAAGCCTAAGAGCTTCCCGGATCTAACCCCAAATGTGCATTTGTTAGGGTTAAGTCTCAACCTAAACTTCCTTAGTCGAGCAAATAGCTTATCCAAGTTAGTGATGTGCTCCTATTCTGTTTGGGATTTGGCAATCTTATCGTCAACATACACTTCGATCTCTTTATGAATCATGTCATGAAAGAGAGTCACCATGACACGTTGATATGTTTCCCCTGCATTTTTCAAACCGAATGGCATCACCTTGTAACAGAAGATGCCCCAAGGGGTGATGAGTGTAGTTTTCTCCATGTCCTCTGGATCCATTTTAATTTGGTTATACCCGGAGAAGCCACCCATGAAGGAAAATACGAAGAACTGAGTTGTGTTATCTACCAATACATCAATGTGAGGAAATGTGATATCTTCTTTCGGACTAGCTCTGTTTAAGTCTCGGTAGTCAATGCACATGCGGACTTTCCCATCTTTCTTTGGTACCGATACAATGTTGGCAACCCATTGTGGGTACTTAGCAACTTCTAGGAAACCGATGTTAAACTGCTTTCTCACTTCTCTCTAATCTTGAGAGCGATATCCGGACGAGTTCTTCTTAGCTTTTGTTTGACGGCAGAGCATTCTTCTTTGAGCAGAAGTTTATGGGTAACGATGTCAGTGTCTTACCCGGGAATATCTTGGTACGACCAAGCAAACACATCGGCGTACTCGTTCTTTAATATAATCAAAGTTCTAAAAAATTAGAATGCAAATTTCCATTTTATTAATATAATCAAAGTTCTAAAAAATAAGGAGGCCCTACAACACGCCATTGTGCCTTGGGCAGAGAACATGATTTTGATTAAATAATAAAATTACTTTTGAAAGAATCGGGGGATTTCCACAGTCTTCTAGTTCTTTATTTCTTCATTGGGTGTTGTGTAACAACCCGTATAATATATATCTAGAATAATATCATACAAGTGTTAATAATTGGTACTGATCCAACATAATTGCCTAATGGCATCAATATATACACATGTCCAAACTAAAAACATCAATGGAACATGTTATACAATAGTGCCTAAACAATAAAAATCTAAGAACTATGTGCAATATCTTCATTGCACACAACTCCATGGCGGAAGATCATGATAAACAGCATCCCTTGAAACATCCATAAACAACTTCTACTGAATTCAACCCGTAAGGAATACTTGAAAAATAACAATAATAATGGGATGAGTTAATAATCTCAATGAGTTCTCCTATCATATGGGACCACTCGGCTCTACAGGGTTTTCTAATCAATATCCAACTCATAACCAACTCTAGTCAGCAAGGGAACGAAGACTTGAGCGGTGGGGAAACTAACTCGCAATTGTATGGCAGCATGCATCTGAGTTCTCCTAACTCACCCACGATCATTATTCAGATCACGACGCATCAATTGCCAAACGGACTTACGTCTAAGCCAGGCCCGGTTCATGTATGCTCGTAGGATTCGACTTTCGCGGTGGATATCAGGTTCCCTTATGGGACTCGAACCCACTTTTAAGAACCATCACTCGTATGGGACTCGAACCCACTTTGAGTATCTTTCACCATATGGGACTCTAACCCACTTAGGTGTCCACCTTTCCCCCATGTCCGCCATGGTTGGGGCTCAAACCCAATTGAGGCTGTAATCATTGGTCCCACATCCCAATGCTTACACGTATAAGCATACCAATAGAGATGTGTACCATCACAGAAAGACACACATTCTGAATACATGATCGGTTTCCCAAATCATCGGTTCCACGAACCATAACAAAATTCATCAATCACGGGTGATTGTTGTCGCAACCTGAAAAATACAGTGTGCGAAAAAACAACCGGCGAAAGAAAATGACAGAAGAGTCGCCACCGTGCGTTATTCATCCCAAAGGAGGGAAAGGAAACGCTCAAAGTAAACCTGAAAAAGGAAAGGACAAGACGGGGTCTCGCAACCAAATCTTGGGTTCGGGAGTCGGTTATGCGAAGGGAAGGTATTAGCACCCCTACGCATCCGTAGTACTCTACGGGATCCACTTTTGTAGTTCTTGTCTAAAGGGTGTGAGTTTATCTTGTGTTGTTTACTAAAAAAAAGGGGTTAAATGAAAATGACTCGCGCGGATGTCGCATCCACTGCATACGTATCTCATCTGAATATGAGAATCAGAGTCTTCGTAGCTCGGCTGACCTATGGGTTAGGGGGATGTGTGCTCGCTAAGACATCGCGTCTTATGCCTACGTATCTCATCTGGAATGAGAATCAGAGCAAGCCGTAGTTCGGCTAACTACGGGGTTATGGATTGGGTTTTGGACGAACGACGTTACTACGCAATCTACCGGATGCTCGACCTTTGGAGACTTACTCACCTGTAGTAGAAGGAGTAAACGTGTGTTTAGGAGAAGAAAAATCAATGAAGGGTTAGGGTTTGGTGAACTCATGGAAAAAGGCAGTCCTTGACGAAGGAACCTGTAAAAAAAAAACACACAAAAACATTGCCTCCTATCGAGGTCTTCCAGCTAGGAAAGTAGTAAAATGCGGGAAAAATGTAAAAGTACCACGCGGATAAAGATCCGAAGTAACAGCAGTTAGAGGAATGGGAAACCCAGGGATCCTTCCAAGCTAAACACCATCAAAGAAAGTGAGTCAGTACAGGTAATCGGAATGAAACCTCCAGGGGGTATCCCTGCAAAAGTCATGTGAGCCCTCACAAAAACTCAACAAACAGGTTAGAGACAAAAAAAATAGGGTAATCAAGGGTTGCCCCCAAATCAAAATGTAACCACATGAATCATGCCATTAAAATTCACAAAAAAGACATGCATCAAAGGGAATATAATTCACCCATAATACCTCATACATTTAGAGCATTCAAATTAAAGGCATAAAGATGATGGATATAGGGCAAACCTAATTGGAGAGCTTGATTGAAATTGAGTTGCACCCGTGAGGTTTACAAAACAATCTTTAGGGTTTATGTGAGGCAAAGGTTATTCTGTGCAGTTGAGTTCCCTTCAGGGTTTGGAGGCTGCTCTGAACTCTGTTAGCTCTTCTCTCACTATCTTTTTCCTCAGGGTAATAGGAATAGAATGCCCCTTTGTTTCACTGAAACTCTAGTATTTATAGCCTAATATTGGTAGCTTAGTGGGCTTTTGAGAGAGGTCCAAGTCTGAGATTTTTTCTTTTATTTATTTATTTATTTATTTATTATTATTTATTATTATTATTATTATTATTATTATTATTTTTTTTTTATAAATAAAGCTTGTTGGATCTAATTCTAATGTTAAATGACCTAAAAGCGTATGCTTCCAGGAAAAATGAAGGGTAAATTTTGGGGTATTACAATTGTATTCACCACAATACTCAAATAATAACTTGGCATGTTCCATACAATGCATCTAATTCTCAATAATGGAAACAATTCGTCCACAACCTCCACATAAACGTCGTACGAATGAATACTGTAATCTCATACGTATACCACCCATGTTCCATAACCTAGATTATCTTTCTAAGTTATTAATCATGTTATACTCCTAGGTTTCCTCACTCACCTTTGTAAGGTTTTTAATCATGTAATTTCACAATCAAACATATCAACAATGTTTAAAATTCATCATAATATAATTCATAGAACTCGTAAGACACATAATATACTATGACATGGTATAATAATGATAGCCTTTTTCGTTATGCTTCTAACGCATCCGTCCGCATCCAAAACGGAGTTATAATCCTCAATTAATTCATTAATTTATCTTAATCAAGATTTAGATTAACATTTATTCATTGCATAAGTATTCAGCAACAAAATTATTGGCCTAGTGGTAAGGCTTGTAAAATTCCAAGGAGGTCTCGGGTTTGAACCCCATTGGTGACATATTTTAATTCATCAAATAATTAATTCATGTCAATAGATTGATCAAATGAATCAATTGATTGGTTTAGTGAATTTTTTTAGTGAATCAATAGATTGATCAATCGATTGGAACTTCGTACTCACAAAATACAAAGGAATCAATCGATTGATTCCCAAGGCCAATCGATTGGTCTTTGAAAAATTTCACTTCTTCATAAATAGGAAGTTCAGTCAATCGATTGCACCCAAGAACCAATCGATTGACACCTGCGCAACCTCTAAAAACAGCTCTTCTAAACATTCTTGTTTTCACAATTAATCATACCCACCCATTCTAAAACATATATTATCATGAATCATGTGGTTAACCTCCATAATTTCAACAATAAAACACATAAACATCAACCCCCAAAAACCACAACTTTAACAACATGATACCAACACATAGCATGGATGAGAAGTATAAACACAACAAGTTCATCACAAATTCTCACAAATCCTATCCCCCCCCCCCACCCAAACATAGGTTATTTTCCCCCAAATTCTAAATCTATCTAAGAACTCACCTTTGACCTAGGGAGATGGTGAAGATGGTGAGTAGAAAGTGGTGATGATGATGATGAAGATGACATGATGATGGTGGTGGTTTCCTTCCTCTTCTTCTTCTCTTCCTCTTTTCCTCTTTTCCTGTTTCTCTCCTCTTCCCTTTCTTTCTTTTCTTTCTGATATCTCTCTTTCTCTCTTACCTACTTCTTCTTATCCTTTTTTTTCTTCTTTCTTTCTACACCACACAATTATATAACATATACTTTACATATCTATATATATATATATATATATATATATATATTAGGTAGTAATAAAAATATCCCAATTGATATTTTATCTTCTAGTACCAATTGACCAATTATTAATGTTACCAAAAATGTCCTCTCTTGTACTTATTAATATTGGTCTGTCTCTTTTATTAATAATTAATATTTTCAGAGTTCGATGGTTACTCTGTTAGTCCCATTTTACAACATTTAGAGCACATAGGAGCTCTAATTGTTCCAACTGACAAAAAATAGCGTACATAGGAACTCAATTGGTCTCAACTGACAACTAATTGAGCATTTAAGGGAATATGGGATATTACATTCTCCCCCCCTTAAATTGAAATTCGCCCCCGAGTTTCCTTCACTCAACAAACAAACAAACCTTGTATCAACATCTTAGACCAACACTTGACTTCTCTTCGATTTCAAGCCTCTGACATACTCATTCTTCTAACTTGTCTTTGCTGTCAAATTTCCTTCTTCATGAACTCTTGGAACTTCTTGATTTCTATCACAATCTTATTCTGATATTGGATTAACATTTAAACTTTCTTCCACTTAATTCATCTAATATACCGCTCTACATCAGTTGGTCACTTTCCTCCCAGAAACCACGACTTCCCTTCCTTGCACTAAGTTATACAAAACATAATTACGACATCTTATCTTGACTTGGTTAATCAATACTCAACAGTTCTTCATAAGAAAATTTATTGATACCTTGACCGCACCCAATATTGACTACTCTTCTCTTATTATTCCTTAAATAAATGTGACAAACTTGTAATCCATCTATCGATAATCTCATCAACTTCACTTGATCTGATAATGTATGTTACAAGCCCTTACTCCTACTGCTTCCCTTCTCTCGTACTACTCCAATAAGATAGCACCATTAGCACGAGATTGTCTTACTCTCATCCTTACCTCCATTCTTACGAGTAATTATCTCTCTGATCCCCATACACTTGATTGAGCTCTTTCTTCTATCACCTTCCATTGTGTTACTTTGATTCCGACAGTGGAACACCTGGGATTCCTAGGCACTACTGGTTAGCTGACAGTCTACATAGAAACACATTTATCCTCCAGAGTGCCTACTATCCAAAATGGTACTAGAACCTTACTGACTTCCATTAGTATAATAACTTCCTTGATGACTCACAAAAGTTTAGAATAAGACCAACACTCTTCAAAAGATAGGTATCCAGGAGTTACATTGCTACAACTCTAAAAATGTAGAACATCCAAATTCATCATGTGTTCGATGTAGCTAAACCAACTTAGTTTGACAATATCCGGTTCTGGTTACTACATACCATATCAGATCCTCTGGTAGGGCTTTGATTCATTCAAGATTTCTATCGACACATGATCTCGACCAAAAACAACATAACACCATCAAGGAACTTTAAATCATCAACGAGACACCACTTCTAAGGAACTTAAGCAATCTAGAGCGTAACTATGAGTGCCCATACACCTCATAAAGTCACACACAATATTTCACACACATCTAGAGATAACATTTCACTTCGTATCCCAAAATCATTCATCTCAATCGTCCTGTCCCATCTTCCATAATCTTAGCTCATGCTCTTACTAATATACAGTCTGAGTTACATGTTTAACTTCAGGAATATCTTATCCTCGTTCTTTCTTGGAAGTATAACTCGTGAATCCTTCCAATAGGGTAGAGTATCATCGTACACAACCATTACCACTCTCAGGGAGTCTACATCTAAGGCTATGAATCCGAATGAGTTAATCAATTTCATATCGTGACCAACCACTTCACACCTTATCAATATATACCATATACCTAACTAATCTCTTCCAGATCACCACTTAGTAGGTCTCTTCCAGATCTGTTCCTTATAGTTTTTCATAATCATAATAGTGGTACTTCTAAGACTTACTTAAACTGAGCATGGTTCACCATGTTGGTTTTCCCACACGTATGACTTCCATGATATCTCTACAGATGAACAACTATGCACTACACCTTCAGAAATTCCAATTTCAAAACTACCAATCTGACTTGTGGTGACTTGTAACTCCATCCTCAATTTGTACACCCACAACGGTACACTTATGACATTTAAGACACTCTTAGCTCCAACACGGTGTGAATGTTTATACTCCGTGACCAACCAACCAAACACTCCTCAAGAAGATAAATAACAACCAGACTTCCAATAAGCCATTATTACTCTTGCAATTTAAAAAAAAATGCACTTAAGATGAATCTTATCATTGCCACACACTTGTAACTAGAATTTTCTTCTAAACCAATACCTATTACACCCTATATCATACTGGGGTTACTTGTCTAAATGACTTGCCACGGATAATCCTCATTGTCTCCCATAAGCTCTTGCAACATCGCATATTCCATATCCTACACTTAGTCCATATTTTCCAGCTTGGTTTATCTTTCATTGTCTATCATCAACTCAACTTCTTAGAATACAAGACTCACTACTCAACAAAATGTATGTTACTTTACATCCATCTCAAGATAAGGACTCCATTACACTTACTTGTGACCATAATGCTGCTATCACATACTTCTCTTAATACCAAGGTTTAACTTCCTCAATTACACTACATACTCTAGAAATCCTTGATGCGAACAATCATCAACTACACGCCCATTACTTCGTCTTAATGAATCTTAATGGTCCCATTGTGCCTTTATCTAAAATGTACCCCATTACAATAGTTGTATTGCAACATCCACACTACTTCCACACTCGGTGTTCACTTGTCTTCTTATGGTAGTTCTCTCAGTTCCAATTACATAACCATTCTACTAGAATTCCTTAAATCCAACTTACTTGCTCTTCTCCTCAACCAAATCTCCTACAACCAAAACTCACCGGAGCTTCCATTACTATATAATGGGCGTTCTCTCTCTCCACACAAACTCTTATAATTGATCCTTTGGTAACTCAACATTCCATAATGGTCTCTTACTAACACTGAACCGCTGATGAGCTATCCCAAATCCGATCTCCCTTCCAAAAGACTGAACATACTTGGTTTATCTACTAGCTTCCATTTGGCCCATACCTGTTTCACTTGAAATGGGTAGGCATGTCCTTGAGTCTCTCCTTAGACTTCACCACTACCTTAGGCTCCCGACAAAACTGAACGTCCTTAACCCTCAAGTCCTTAACCACTTGCAAGGTACCCTTCCAAATATATACTCCATGAAGTACTCTCATTCTTCCAAAATATTTTAGTGTCCTTAGAAACTGAAACACTGATACACTACCTCACTTCTATATTATGACATATGTGCAACATAACCATCCTTTCTCCTTTACCATACATAATTACTCACAATACTTATTCCATATCAGTGAGTGTATCTCACTCCACTAGCAAATTCACTTATTCTTCAAAATTCTGACAAGCTCATCCGATAGAATTCCTTAACTTCTCAACTACGTTAACACCGTAGAATGGCTTGAATGATACACTACTCTTCAATTCCATAATACCCAAATCACAATGCCTCTGAAACTTCAACTGGGCTATCTAGTTCTCCTTACTTTCTCACTCTTGGCTTGAGCCTACTCTTAAAGCACAAGTTCCACCCACACTTCGGAGTCCTCATGGTCGCTCAACCATGATCCTACCTATCATGCACATAACATTAGGTTGATCAGGCCCAATACTACATACGGTGATATTAAGAATCATATCGGCTAAACACACATATGAGGCAGGAATAGATTTACTTATGATGTTTCAAGGCTAGATCGAGAATCGACCTGCTCTGATACCAACTGTAACAACCCGTATAATATATATCTAGAATAATATCATACAAGTGTTAATGATTAGTACTGATCCAACATAAGTGCCTAATGGCATCAATATATACACATGTCCTAACTAAAAACATCAATGAAACATGTTATACAATAGTGCCTAAATAATAAAAATCTAAGAACTATGTGCAATATCTTCATTGCACACAACTCCACGGCGGAAGATCATGATAAACAACATCCCTTGAAACATCCATAAACAACTTCTACTGAATTCAACCCGTAAGAAATACCTGAAAAATAACAACAATAATGGGATGAGATAATAATCTTAGTGAGTTCTCCTATCCTATGGGTCCACTCGGCTCTATAGGGTTTTCTAATCAATATTCAACTCATAACCAACTCTAGTCAACAAGGGAACGAAGACTTGAGCGGTGGGGAAACTAACTCGCAATTGTATGGCAACATGCATCTGAGTTCTCCTAACTCAACCACGATCATTATTCAGATCACGACGCATCAATTCCTGAACGGACTTACGTCTAATCCAGGCCCGGTTCATGCATGCTCGTATGATTCGACTTTCGCGGTGGATATCAGGTTCCCCTATGGTTCTCAAACCCACTTTTAAGATCCATCACTCGTATAGGAGTCGAACCCACTTTGAGTATCTTTCATCATATGGGACTCTAACCGACTTAGGTGTCCACCTTTCCCCCATGTCCACCATGGTCGGGGCTCAAACCCAATTGAGGCTCGAATGATCGGTCCCACATCCCAATGCTTACACGTCTAAGCATACCAATAGAGATGTGTACCATCACAGAAAAACACACATTCTGAATACATGATCGGTTTCCCAAATCATCGGTTCGACAAACCATAACAAAATTCATCAATCACTGGTGATTGTAGTCACCACAATACTCAAATAATAACTTGGCATGTTCCATACAATGCATCTCATTCTCAATCATGGCAATAATTCGTCCACGACCTCCACAAAAGCGTCGCACGACTGAATACCGTAATCTCATACATATACCACCCATGTTCCATAACCTAGATTAGCTTTCTAAGTTATTAATCATGTTATACTCCTAGGTTTCCTCACTCACCTTTGTAAGGTTTTTAATCATGTAATTTCACAATCAAACATATCAACAATGTTTAACATTCATCATAATATAATCCATAGAATTCGTAAGACACATAATATACTATGACATGGTATAATAATGATAGCCTTTTTCGTTATCCTTCTAACACATCCGTCCGCGTCCAAAATGGAGTTATAATCCTCAATTAATTCATTAATCTATCTTAATCAAGATTTAGATTAACATTTATTGATTGCATAAGTATTCAACAACAAAATCATTGGCCTAGTGGTAAGGCTTGTAAAATTCCAGGGAGGTCCCGGGTCGGAACCCCATTGGTGACATATTTTAATTAATCAAATAATTAATTCATGTCAATAGATTGATCAAATTAATCAATCGATTGAATGTGGATTTCTCTCAAAATTTCACTAAACCAATCGATTGGTCTTTGAAAAAATTCAACTTCTTCAAAAGTAGAAAATTTAAACAATCGATTGATTCCCAAGGCCAATCGATTGGTCTTTGAAAAATTTCACTTCTTCACAAGCAGGAAGTTCGGTCAATCGATTGACACCTGTACAACCTCTAAAAACACCTATTCTAAACATTCTTCCTTTTAAAATTAATCATACTCAACCATTCTAAAACATATATTATCATGAATCATGTGGTTAACCTCCATAATTTCAACAATAAAACACATAAACATCAACCCCCCAAAACCACAACTTCAACAACAACATGATACAAACACATAGCATGGATGAGAAGTATAAACATAACAAGTTCATCATAAATTCTCACAAATCCTATCCCCCCCCCCCCAAACATAGGTTATTTTCCCCCAAATGCTAAATCTATCTAAGACTCACGTTTGACACAGGGAGATGGTGAAGATGGTGAGTAGAAAGTGGTTATGATGATGATGAAGATGACATGATGATGGTGGTGGTTTCCTTCCTCTTCTTCTCCTCTTCCTCTTTTCCTCTTTTCCTCTTTTCATCTTTCTCTCCTCTTCCCTTTCTTTCTTTTCTTTCTGATATCTCTCTTTCTCTCTTACCTACTTCTTCTTATCATTTTCTTCTTCTTTCTTTCTACATCAGACAATATATAACATATACTTTATATATATATATTATAATATTAGGTAGTAATAAAAATTTCCCAATTGATATTTTATCTTCCAGTACCAATTGACCAATTATTAATGTTACCAAAAATGTCATCTCTTGTACTTATTAATATTGGTCTGTCTCTTTTATTAATAATTAATATCTTCAGAGTTCAATGGTTACTCTATTGGTCCCATTTTACAACATTTAGAGCACATAAGAGCTCTAGTTGTTCCAACTGACAAAAGACAGCGTACATAGGAACTCAATTGGTCTCAACTGACAACTAATTGAGCATTTAAGGGAATGTGGGATATTACACGCTGCCTGGCGTATGCAACTGGATACCACCTCATCATAAGCTTCTTCGTTAATCATTGCGACTTGATCACCAAAAATATGACCAACACCGTAGAATGTCTCCTCAACAGAAGGAATCTACATCTTGTCATGTTGGCTATTGGCTTCAACTGATGATGGTTCATACCCTAAACTAAACTTGTCCCACTTCTCACGCACTTCTATTACCTTGCCCCAGCTATAAGACCCCAATTTTGACCCTAAGATCCTTCATGCATTTTCATCATAAGCATTAGCAATGGGATCATACCTTGGCATCCTCCTTACCCATTTTCATTGGGTTTGTTTTGGGAGAGATCACCAAGCACTATATGATTGTATCATGCTTGTATTTTATCATTTTCACTAACCAAAAAACCAAAAATTTGTCTTTGTATTTGCCTAAGTCTTTTGTAGGTAGGGCATGATCTCCATTGATCTATCAAGTTCACATCTAGGGTTTGAGACCCTCATGAACAAAGAACACAACCATGTATTGATACAAGAATGGTCACAAGCATCATATATGCGTCCCAATGATCTCTACATTTTATTTTGATCAAGTTTTCTTCAAGAGTTTGAGGGTGATTTGCCTTGGAAACCCTAGTTTGACTGAGTATCTTAAGTAACTTCTCCAACAAGCTATCTCACCAATTGATCAAATTTCATTAGGGATACTTCAAAATTC
This sequence comes from Lathyrus oleraceus, assembly GCF_024323335.1. Classification (NCBI taxonomy): domain Eukaryota; kingdom Viridiplantae; phylum Streptophyta; class Magnoliopsida; order Fabales; family Fabaceae; genus Lathyrus; species Lathyrus oleraceus. The sequence goes on along the minus strand of NC_066580.1, from coordinate 96,262,403 downwards.
ATCATCTTATGCATATATGATCTACCATGAGCCTAGAGAGTCAAGATAATTGAAGATTAGCAAGTTGGTTGATGGTGGTTGGCTAGATAACTTCATCTGATCAAAACCGGGTCTCCCTAAACCCTATTTCCTACAATTTTCACTATATGAAAATTATTCCATGAGAAAAGTTACTATAAATGACATTCCAAACAACTTTCATGTTGAGACCTAGAACTAGTTTTGCTTGGAAAATCATTTTCTATGTTGAAACATTATAGGTCATTTTGTCTAAACCCTAATTTGAAAGTCAACTTCCCAAGGCTATAACTCGCTCAATTTTTATGAGATGAAATATTTCGAAGTTGCCAAATAAAATTCAAGAGATCTACTTAAACCTTTATGTTTGTAGTGAGAGCTAATTCAACTTTTATGAGCATGTGATATGAGGCTACATTATAGGTCACTTTTGACCTATACCATTGAACAAGTGATTTTTCCAAACTTCAAAAATGCATAACTCTATCATTTCAAATCCAAATGCTATGATATTGGTGACCACTTTGAAGGTATTTGAAATAGCTACAAATTTTATGAATACACTTTTCTAATTTGAAGCTCACATAAAAAGTTAAGCAACGTGGAATATTTAGATATATGGCTTGACACTTCAAATGGAAATTTCCAAACTTCCACTTCAAAATTCATCATGATACAAGATTCAAATGGAAAAGTGTTGAACATGAAAGTTGTTCCTCCTGATATGACCTTTCTAAAAAGTCCAAGTTCATCTATTTTGGACAAGAATTGAATAGGTTGTGTATGGCTTGAACATTGCATAATCATTTGGCAAAGATCAAACTTCAAGTTTCCATGTACACTTGCCTTGCAATCCAAGTTGATTTTAGACTCTTTCACACTCATTTGTGGACCTAAAGAAATGATCTCATGGGCCTGTACACGCCCATGCACCCATGCATCATCCATTGCCAATTTTGCAAAGTCATTTGGAAGGTGCAAATATCACATGATCCAGCTATAAATAGAGCTACATATGCTCAGAATTCAACACACATTCGCGCCAGCTTTAATCCTAGACCCCTAACCCTTCCATTTGAGAGGATAATCCTGAGAATTTCATCTTGAAATTAAGTTTGAATCTCACTATTTTGAGATTCAAAACTCCAGGGATCCAAGACCTTTTGTGCATTTCATTCTACTTCTGCAAGCATTCTGGGTGAGATCAAGCATGAGCCAAGGCAAGAACAGTTGAATCTAGACCTGCATTGAAGGTATTTTCCAGAAAATTTCATCTCTTCGATTCTCTCTCAATCTTGCTCAATTCTCTTGATTATTTGGTTGTCTGAAGTCCTACCAATGTAGGCAAGAAGATTGAGTTGCTTGGAGGTCAAATCGAAGCAACTCAATTGACACACCTCAAAATTCAACTCCTCATATCTTTCTATATGTGAGGAATTAGTTAAAATTGAGGTCAGATTCGTGCTCTACGCCATTTTTTCTTTCAGATCATGTGCTCCTTTTTCATTTTTTTTATGGTTATGAGTGAACCAGTCCGGCCAGGGTCACCGGAGAAGATGACCGGCCTTTGGACGCCGGTGATGTGTTGGCACGGTTCAAAGCCATTGATCTCTTTTAAATAGTTTTAATCTCGTGCGTTGTTTTTAATTACCATGTCTGTGCCGCATTGACTCAGGCGCATCATGGAACGCACGCGCTCAACCACTTGATTTGCCACCTCAATTAATGAGGCAGATCAAGTGGTCCACATTTTTTTGATTTTCTGATTTTAATTTTTATTCCTTTGATTTTCATTAATTCATATTAATTTTAATATTGATCCAAAAAATATGAGAGTTTCACCAAAAATTATCAAATAATTCCCTCTTTCATATTCTGAAGTAAAATTATTTTTTGGATCATTATTAATATTTTTCATGATTTAATTGATTTTTCATTTGTTTTTAATTGTTTAAAAATATTTTTAAGTGTTCAAAAATTCTGAAATTTTTTCTCCAAGGTCCTCTGACCTTGTTTGACCTATGATAAATCTAATGGCTAGATAAAAGGCATAGCATTCTAGTTGTGACTTCTACATAAGTTCAATTACGATTGCTTAACGTAGCGCTAAATTTGTGAAATAAAAGGCATAGCATTCTAGTTAGTGAGATTGTAAGTCTCCCCTCTTTCATGGTATTTAGTGTAAACATGGCATTTTTTCCTTCCTTTGGAAGATGTATTGGCTCAAGGATCCATGCTTGTGATAAGTGGGTTGAGTGTTCTCCAAAGAATGTCTAAAAGATGAAAAGCAAAATAAAAACAATACTAACTTCTAACCTATTAACAACTAACTTTTAATTTTAAGCCATTTACTTTAATGTCATTTAATTATAGCTTTTATACATTCGCCATTGTTCATATCATTATAATTGTTTATGTTAATGCAATTTTCACTTTGTCCACTTGGACCATATTGTGTGATATATTTGATCTGTGTATACTTTGCTTGTTTGTGTGGTCTTTGACCATTAATGTACATAATAAACAATAAAAACCCTAAAAAACTTTTGTGTGGATTGTTGGCTTGTTCTTGGACAAATGGACTTAGAACTTAGGCAACATCCTTATGCTAAAGGACATGGCCAATGCCAACCTATGGAGAAATCAAGTGCTTGCAATTTGAAACTTCATCTGATACATCATTCAAGATCCTTCTGAGTTCATCTGCAACATGATCATTGTGAAGCTATTATTTTGAACCTGTGACTGGTGGAATTCATCTGTTACATGGGCTATTTTGAAGAAGATCATGGAATGGCTAAAGCTTGGATGTGGATATCTTTATTTTATGCCTTTGCTCTTCAAGATAATATAATTGTGCATTTGTGTGTTACTTGATTCTTAAAGGCCAAGGGAATTCTGGGTTTCTATTGACATTCTTGTCTATTGGATTGCTGCCCATTTGGTCAGAGCTTTTAAACTCTCAACTTTTAATTTTGTGCATAGGATTAATCTCTTCATCTTCTCCCCATTTCTTTAATTTCAAAATCTCTCCCTCCCTTTTCAAAATCTTCTTTGATTGAACTTATTTTGTTCTAAAACTTTGACCACTTTGCAAAAAAGGTAGAAACTTTAGCCTTATGCCATTGCATTTTCAAAATTCTCTTTCTTAAATCAAACCTGTAAAGAAACCTAACTATACTTGACTTAAACTTTCAAAAATCCAAAAAAGAATTAACTCATTCAAACCATTTTTAGGTCTTTGTGCCTTTTAAACTTAATTTTTGTTAAAAGCAATGCATCCATTATGAAATTTGTATCACGAACTACGAGGTTTTGATCCCTAATTTTTATGTTGGTACGTAGGCACAAGACCGAAGGTTTTGCCAAACACAAAAATATAATTAATGAATTCTTTTCTCATCCCCTTATTCTATTTGTTTGTAAACATCATTTTGTACCAAATACAAATGCACACAAAAAGGGCTCCCTAGGAGTACCTAGGACACTTTGGGTGCTAACACCTTCCCTCTGTGTAACCAACCCCCTTACCTGTAATCTCTAACATTTTATTAGTTTGGATTTGAAAACTTCTTACTTTTGGATTTTGTTCGTACTTTTTCCATTTTCTCTTGGAAACAATAAAAGCGCGGTGGCGACTCTTGTTATTTGATCTCTAGCTTATCCATAGCTTGATGATCATGAATTTACCGCTATAGAAATTAAGTGGCGACTCTGCTGGGGACTAGTCTCTAGTGGGTTTAGCCTACTTTTTGTGTGTATATATTTGTATATATGTGATATTTGTATATATGTATGTGTGATATAATCTGCTTGTTGTGCTTGGTGATCTCTGAGTGGTGAGATAAGTTCTAACTCGAACTTGAGTGCAATTAAGATAAGAGGATGGTATAGTCATGTTCGACTTGTGTGGAGTAGTCCTTAACAAGTTGGCTTGAGATCCATCTGCTCAGTGGAGACTCTTTTGGATTTGGAAATGTCACACAAGTATTTGTGGTTAGGCATTACTATCTCTAATTTGGGTATCAGAAGCTGAGGACCGTAGAACATTTACCCCCTCTTGGCTTATTTAGGACGTAGTGCGAAAACTGTTCAAGTGTGGACTTGATAATAGTTGTTACGCGATACTACACTCAGACGAGTTTCTCTTGAGAATATTATGGGTCGATGAGTCAGTCATCTTAACCTGTAATATCCGATAGATGAAATTAAGACTCTGGGAACTTTTTAGAACATGATCTACAGGTTTTTATCCTTAGTTCACTCCTTTGGGATGGTTCTTACCCAGACTCCATGCTCGTGACTTACAACAAACCCTTGCTTCTTGGTTGATCCAATCAAATCTTATCAATATCAATGGAACTTGGGTGTTGATAAGGTGTCAACGATAATCCACCAAAATGGATGAGTGATCTTGACAATGACTTGATTCATCCCTTGACCTTCGTTTGCCTTGTGTGTGATCCTTGATTTGTGTTTTTTGCATTCATGCATTCATGCGCATCATAACATTCATCACTCGAAAATTTTAAGGAACTGAGGTATTACTTGCAAATATTTTCAGACCATGGATTGTGGACGAAGGAAGCTAGCATCTTTTGTATTAGATCCCTTGGACTTCAAACAACGTCATGGGAAGCTTTTGTCTATCTTGTTTACTGATGTGGTTGAAGGACTCTTGAGTGTGCTAGTGTAATTTTATGATCCTCTCTACCGCTGTTTCACTTTCCCATATTTTCAGCTTGTGCCTACCTTGGAGGAGTATTCTCATCTTTCGGGGATACCTGTTTCTAGTATAGTACCTTTTAGTGGATTGGAGGAGATTCCCCGATCTAGTATTATTGTTGAAGCTCTTCACTTGAAGAAGTTTGAGATAGAGGCTCATTGGGTGAAGGAAGGAAGGTTATTTGGGTTGTCATCTGATTTTCTCATCAAGGAAGCTACTGCTTTTGCTTAAGTCGGTAGTGTGGATGCTTTTGAAGCTATCTTTGTGTTGCTCATCTATGGATTAGCTTTTTTCCTTAACATTGATGGTTTTGTTGATGTTAACGCCATTAGACTCTTCTTGATTGGGAACCCTGTGCCTACTTTTTTGGGTGATATGTATTTCTCTTTGCATCTAAGGAATTCTAAAGGTGGTGGAATGATTGTCTGTTGTATTCCTCTTCTGTACAAGTGGTTTATTTGCACTTGCCTCAGACACCTGCTTTTGTGGAGAACAAACAATGTCTAAGGTGATCTCAGAGACTTATGTCTCTCACTAATGATGATATAGTTTGGTATCCTTCTTTAAGCAGTTTGGAGATTATTGATAATTATGGTGAATTCTCTAATGTGCATCTCATTGGTACACAAGGAGGAATTAACTACAACCCTCCTTTGGCTCATCGTCAACTTGGGTTCCCCTTGAGAGACAAGCCTAATAACACTTCGTTAGAAGGTCTTTTCTATCAAGAGGGTAAAGATCCCCAACATTTGAAGCAGAAGATTGTTCAAGCTTGGCATAATGTGCATAGGAAAGGAAGATCTGAGCTTGGTCCGTGCAATTGTGTAGCTTGGGAAGCTTACACTCTTTGGGTGAAGAAGAGAGCTTTGGAGTTGAAGATGCCTTATCCTTATGAAAGATCTATGTCTATGGTTGTGGTTGAGCCATTAACTCTCCCTAACCAAGATGTAGAGGAGTTGGAAGACGCGTTCATCAAGATGTAGAGGAGTTGGAAGATGCGTTCATCAAGATGAAGCAAGAGAAGCATGAAGAGTTGCAGTTGGAGTCTAAGGACAAAGATGCGCTTATTGAGCTACTTGAAGACCGAGTGACGAAGAGACAGAGAGAGCCAGAGGTTTCATCTTCTAGCATGCCTTAGCCTTCTGTTGCTTGGAGGAAGATTATTGATCAGCTTGTCCTCGAGAAGACTCGGATGAAGGCTTCTTTTGAGACCGAGATCCGTCGCATTCGAAGGAAGTACGTGCCTACAACCAGATCTTTTGACATTGTTGTTAGGGATCCTTAGGATGACTAGTCTCCTTTTCTCTTGTATTTTTATTTTGGTTTCTGAAAATGTACTCAGTGTAATCCTTCCAATTTATATAAATAAGAAGAGATTTTCGGTCATATCAAATTGTTGCAATGGCTATTTAAATATATATATTTGCAAATAATATAGTAAGTTCCTTGAAAATAAAAATAATCAAGCATTGCATTTCATGCATCATTTGCATAAGCAGGTTTTCGCCAGATGTCTTATTGGTGTTTCTTCTGTGCTTCAACCAAGTTGACTCACCAGTACAATACCCGAGCCAATCATCTGAAAGTCATGGAGCATTTAGAACTAGAGAACAGAGAATTGAAGGACGAGATCACCCGCCTGACTGCCATGATGGAGTTAGTTCTTGCTGCTCAGTGTCAATCTTCTCCAACACCTGCAACTCCTCCTACGAGGACTGTTATTTCAGAGGTGGCTACCTCTACCATTCTTGCTGCTGCCACCCATTTCACGCCGACTATGCCTGCCGGATTCCCGTGGGGAATGTCGTCCAACTTTGTGCCTGAAGTCTTCACGCCTACCTTTGCTTCCATGCCGGCATCTAGCCCGGTCATGTCTGTGCCACCTCCTATTGTGCACACCTTGCCTCGCATAGAGGACACCATCTATTACTCCGAGCCGTCTGAGGGTCTAAATGTCTACGAGAAAATGGATGAAATGAAGGATCAATTTCTTGAGTTACGCAAGGAATTGAAGACACTGAGAGGTAAGGATTTGTTTGGGAAGAGTGTTGCTGAGTTGTGCTTAGTGCCCAATGTCAAGATCCTGGTGAAGTTCAAAGTGCCTGACTTTGAAAAGTATAAAGGGAACTCTTGTCCGCTCAGTCATCTTGTGATGTATGCTCGCAAGATGTCTACTCAGACCGACAATGATCAATTGCTTATTCACTACTTCCAAGATAGTCTGACCGGCGCTGCGCTCCGTTGGTACATAGGATTGGACAGTGCCAGCATTCGCACTTTCAGTGACTTGGGGGAGGCTTTTGTCAAGAAGTATAAGTATAACATGGACATGGCGCCTGATAGAGACCAACTGAGGTCTATGTCTCATAAGGACAAAGAGACATTTAAAGAGTATGCGCAGAGATGGAGGGAATTGGTTGCCCATATCACTCCTCCTTTGGAGGAAAAAGAGATGACAAAGATCTTCTTGAAAACTCTGAGTTCATTTTACTATGAACGCATGATTGCTAGTGCCCCCAATGACTTTACCGAAATGGTAAACATGGGGATGAGGCTTGAGGAAGGAGTCCGAAAGGGACGTTTGTCAAGGGATGAGGCATCAACAAGCAAGAGATATGGTAGCAATTTCAGTAAGAAGAAGGATAGTGAGACGAATGCAATAAGCAGTGGGAGGCTGAGGAGGCCTCAGATCAAAAGAAATCCACCATCTCGTCAACATCATCATCAAGTATCTTCCATTATCCCAATATTTTCTAATCAACAACTAACACCAGTTCAACAACCACAACGTCAACAACAACAACCGCAACAACGAACGAACACCTACAACAACAACAATACCAACAACAATCATCATCAACAAAACTTTGAGAGGAAGAAGTTCTCTATCGACCTGATTCCTATGTCTTATGCGGAATTATACCCGTCTTTGGTTCTCAAGAACCTGATCCAACTAAGAAACCCACCACAGATTCAGAGCCACTTCCTTGGTGGTATAACCCTGAGCTCCGTTGTGCTTTTTACCAAAGAGCACCCGGACATGATATTGAAAATTGTCATCCGTTCAAGTATGAGGTTCAGAAATTGATGAAGAGTGGAATGATGTCCTTCGAGGACCCTGCACCGAATGTCAAAGCGAACCCTTTGCCCGCCCATGGGAACTCTTTTGTGAATATGGTGGATGTTTATCCTGGCGAGTTTAAAGTCTTTGATGTGTGTTTTATCAGAAGATCCTTGGTGCAGATGCATAAGGATGTTTGTTTGGTAAGTGAATGTGAGCACGACCATGATGGTTGTGCTGTTTGTAGTGTTAACCCGAGGGGTTGTGAAGTTGTTAAAAGGGACATCCAACGACTAATGGATGAATGCATGATTCAAATTATTCAATCCCGTCATGTAGATGACGATGTTAATGTCATAGTACCTGTTTTCAAGCAGCCTGAGAAGTTGGTAATCCAATATGACTCTAGTAATAGCAACAATCAAAGATCAGTATCGCCGTTGGTAATACGGTTAGCGGGCCCGGTCCCGTATTCATCTGATAAAGTTGTGCCGTATCAATATAATGCTACAATGATGAAGGATGGTCAAGAGGTCCCGTTACCTACGACTAGTTCAGTAGTGAGCATTGCTGATGTTACTAAGGTGACCCGCAGTTGTCGAGTGTTTGCGCCAGTGTTCCCAAAAGATAAAGAAGAATCAATTATGATGAAGAAGGTGGAAGTGTCTGTTGAAGACTCAGTTGGCTTTTCAAAAGGTAAGTCTGGTGAATCCAGAATTTTGAAACCCAATGATGATGATGAGGTACTTCGGTTAATCAAAAGAAGTGAGTTTAATATGGTGGAGCAGTTGCTCCAAACCCCCTCGAAGATCTCAGTGTTGTCTCTGCTCATGAATTCTGAAGCGCACAGAGAAGCACTATAGAAAGTTCTAGAGCAAGCGTTTGTAGAACATGATGTTACCGTGGATCAATTCGATCATATTGGGGCTAACATCACTTCTTGCAATAATCTCAGCTTCTATGATGAAGAGCTCCCTAAGGAGGGAAGGAATCATAATTTGGCTTTGCACATTTCTATGAATTGCAAAGAGGATGCTTTGTCAAATGTGCTTGTTGACACCGGTTCATCACTAAATGTGCTTCCAAAGTCAACTTTGTCAAAGCTATCTTACCAAGGAGCGCCTATAAGGTATAGCGGTGTAATCGTCAAGGTTTTTGATGGTTCGCGCAAGACAGTTATCGGTGAAGTGGGCCTTCTAGTTAAGATAGGTCCGAGTTATTTTCAAATTACTTTTCAAGTAATGGATATCCACCCAGCCTACAATTGCTTGTTGGGAAAGCCATGGATCCATGAGGCAGGAGTTGTTACCTCCACATTGCACCAAAAGCTCAAATTTGTGAAGAATGGCAAGCTAGTGATTGTTGGTGGAGAGAAAGTGTTATTGGTTAGCCACTTGTCATCTTTATTTTACATTGAAGTTGAGGATGAGGTTGGAACTCCGTTCCAAGCCTTATCTATTGCTGATGAAAAGAGGGTTGGGGCACCTATGTCCTCATTGAAAGATGCTTAGAAGATTATGGAAGAAGGCAATGTTGATCAGTGGGGGCGCATGGTAGAGGTCTCCGACAACAAAGGCAAAACCGGTTTGGGGTTCCAGAAAAGTTCAACAACTGCAAGGACTGAAGATATGCAACTTAGCTTCCGTAGTAGACGGTTCATTCATGGAAATGAACAACACTTAGATGCTGTGCTAGAGGATGACAAACAGGAAGACTGCACCAATTTTGTGACGCATGGAAAGGCTTGCGACAATTGGAATGTCGTTGATATTCCTGTTATTTTGCATCGATATAAGTAATTGATTTTATATGTTTTTAAAATCCTTCTCATATGCCTAAGGGAGAAGAGAACATTGTTTGGGCATTTTCAAATTGATCATCAATAAAATTAATTCTATTCATCCACTTCCATGGTGTTTATTTTTACTTTTTTGCTTTATTCTGAAAATGGTTATCACAAAAAAGATAAATAAACAATATAATTGTCCATCTGCATAATATTTGGTCACAAATTCCCTTCTCTAAAATCAAAATATCAAATCATTATGCAGGTTGGTTCCTAACCCCATTGAATACAATGATCCTTCTCCTTCTGCAAATTTTGAATTTCCTGTGTTTGAGGCCGAGGAGGAAAGTGATGTGGAAGTGAGTGATGAATTATCTCGTCTTCTTGAGCAAGATGAAAAGGCCATTCAGCCATTCGAAGAGCAGGTCGAGTTAGTCAATTTGGGTTCCGAGGATGATGTGAAGGAAGTCAAGATTGGGTCTCGCTTGTGTCCAGAAGTCAAGAAGGGGTTGATTGATCTTCTTCGAGAGTATTCAGATGTGTTTGCTTGGTCCTATCAAGACATGCCTGGTTTGGATTCTGAGATCGTGGAGCATAGATTGTCGTTGAAGCCAAAATGCCCTCCAGTCAAGCAGAAGTTGAGAAGAACGCATCCTGATATAGCTGTGAAGATTAAAGAGGAAGTGCAGAAGCAGATTGATGTCAGTTTCCTTGTAACTGCTGAGTATCCGCAATGGGTGGCCAATATTATGCTAGTGCCGAAGAAAGATGGAAAAGTCTGCATGTGTGTTGACTATAGAGATTTGAATAAAGTCAGTCTGAAAGATGATTTCCCTCTGCCACACATGGATATGTTGGTAGACAAGACTACTAAATTCAAAGTCTTTTCGTTTATGGATGGATTTTCCGGATATAATCAAATCAAGATGGCACCCGAAGATATGGAGAAGACCACATTCATTACACCTTGGGGAACATTCTGTTATAGAGTGATGCCTTTCGATCTAAAGAATGCTGGTGCAACTTACCAAAGAGCAATGACTACTCTCTTTCATGATATGAGCACAAAGAGATCGAGGTTTATGTCGATGACATAATTTCTAAATCAATTGATGAGGAGGGAACATGTTAAGCATTTGTTGAAGCTATTCCAGCGTTTGAGGAAATATAAACTCCGCTTGAATCCTAATAAGTGTACTTTTGGTGTTCATTCTGGTAAGTTGTTGGGCTTTATTGTCAGCGAGAAGGGTATTGAAGTTGATCCTGCCAAGGTCAAAGCAATACAAGAGATGCATGTGCCCAAAATTGAGAAGCAATTCAGAGGTTTTCTCGGCCGCTTGAATTATATTTCCAGATTCATTTCCCATATGATTGCCACATGTGCGCCTATATTCAAGCTTCTTCGAAAAGATCAGTCTTGTGATTGGACCGAAGACTACCAGAAAGCTTTTGACAGTATCAAAGAATATCTGCTTGAACCTCCGATTTTGTCTCCACATGTTGAAGGGAGATCGTTGGTTATGTATTTGACTGTGCTCGAAGAAACTATGGGTTGTGTTCTTGGTCAGCAAGATGAGACTGGAGAGAAAGAATTTGCAATATACTACCTCAATAAGAAGTTCACCGACTGTTAACTCGGTATTCTGTGCTTGAGAAAACTTGTTGTGCATTGGCTTGGGCTGCTAAACATCTGCGTCGGTATATGTTGAATCATACCACTTGGTTGATATCCAAAATGGAGGATTGCAATCAAGTATATATTTAAGAAGCCTGCTTTAACTGGGAGGATTGCCCGTTGGCAGATGTTGTTATCAGAGTATGATATTGTATACTGATCTCAGAAAGCGGTCAAAGGTAGTATCTTGGCTGACCATTTGGCTCACTAACCAATTGAAGATTACCAGTTAATGCAATATGACTTTCCTAATGAAGTGATTTTGTACTTGAAAATGATTGATTGTGATTAACCATTGCTTGAAGAAGGGCCAGAACCTGGTTCCCATTGGGGCATGGTATTTGATGGAGCTGTTAATCAATGTGGAAATGGCATTGGGGCAGTGATTATTACTCCTCAAGGCCCGCATCTACCATTTACAGCTAGATTGACTTTCAAGTGTATAAACAACATGGTAGAATATGAAGCTTGCATTATGGGGCTTGAAGACGCCATGAATCTCAGAATCAAGTATTTGGATGTCTTTGGAGATTCCGCTTTGGTTCTGAATTAGATCAAAGAAGAATGGGAGACAAATCAACTCGGTTTAGTACCATATAAAGATTATGCGAGGAGGATTTCAAATTTCTTTACAAAGGTTGAGTTTCATCATATTCCTCGAGATGAAAATTGGATGGCAGATGCTCTTGCAACATTGGTATTAATGATTGTGGTAAAGTATTGGAATGAAGTTCCCAATTTGTCTGTGATGCGTCTTGATAGGCCAACTCATCTGTATGTTATTGAAGAGATCAAAGACGAGAAGCCATGGTATTACGACATCAAATGTTTTACTCCAAAGTCAGATTTACCCGCCTGGGGCATCTTTGAAAGATTAGAAGACTCTGAGAAGATTAGTCGACAATTTCTACTTGAATGGTGATATACTATACAAAAGAAACTTCGACATGGTTTTGCTCAGATGCGTGGATAGACACGAAGCAGACTTGTTGATGTCAAAAGTGCACGAAGGTTCCTTTGGTACTCATTTCAATGGACATGCAATGACGAAGAAGATGTTACGAGCAGGTTACTATTGACTGACAATGGAATCTGGATGTTGCAAGTTTGTGAAGAAATCCCACAAGTGTCAAATTTATGCTGATAAGATTCATGTTCCTCTGACACTATTGAATGTTATCTCTTCCCCATGGCCTTTCTCCATGTGGGGAATTCATAAGATTGGGATGATTGAACCCAAAGCTCCGAATGGACATCGTTTCATTTTGGTGGAAATTGACTACTTCACAAAATGGGTCGAAGCGGCATCCTATGCAAATGTAACCATGCAAGTTGTTGTAAGGTTTATCAAAAATCAAATTATATGTCGTTATGGTGTGCCAAGCAAGATCATTACTGATAATGGATCGAACTTGAATAACAATATGGTGGAAGCTTGTTGTAAAGACTTCAAGATTTCACACCATAATTCTTCTCCCTACAGACCCAAGATGACTGGGGTTGTTGAAGCTGCAAACAAGAACATTAAGAAGATTATTCAGAAGATGGTTATCACATATAAGGATTGACACAAGATGCTCTCATTTGCTTTGCATGGGTATCGTACATCCATCCACACTTCAACAGGGGCAACCCCTTTCTCTCTTGTGTATGGTATAGAAGTAGTGCTCCCCGTAGAGGTTGAGATTCCTTCATTACGTGTGCTTATGGAAGCCAAGTTGACTGAGGCTGAATGGTGTCAGACCTGGTTTGACTAGTTGAATTTAATTGAAGAGAAGAGATTAACTGCCATGTGTCATGGTCAGTTATATCAGCAGAGGATGAAGAAAGCTTTCGATAAGAAGGTCGGACCTCGTGTGTTCAGAGAAGGTGATCTTCTGCTCAAGAAGATTTTGACGTTTAAACCAGATTCTAGAGGGAAGTGGACTTCTAATTATAAAGGCCCATATGTTGTTAAGAGAGCCTTTTCAGGCGGCGCATTGATTCTTACAACTATGGATGGTGAAGAGTTCACTCGTCATGTGAACGCAGATGCAGTCAAGAAATACTTCGACTAAAAAGAAAAGAACAGATCACTAAGTTGAAAACCCGAAAGGGCGACTTAGGCAAAAATGAGCATCTCGGTGGATTAAAAACCCGAAAGGGCGATCCAGGCAAAAATTAGAGACATAAAACAGAAAGAATTTCCCGATAAGTTGAGTACCCCACCTTGGGGCAACTTATGCAAAAATTAGGGATTATGGGAAGTAACTGCATTTTGCTGACCTTCAGTGTTTTGAAGACTTGATTGAGCACAAGGGTTAACATCAATTCATCACCCCGGTAGCGGTCAAGAGCACAGCGGATATCAAGAGTTGGTAGAAGGAATAAGGATCATTTGTATTCAACATAGCCCTTTTCCATGTAAATTACCATTTTTAGCTTTGTAAAATATCTATGGAGTCGTGTCATTGATAGACTACGATTCTATCAAATAAAGTTGAGCTTTTATCCAATTGTTTCTACTCTTATTTACTCCAGCCAATAGTTTTAAAGTTTATTATGATCATTTTTGAAAATTTAAAATTTTTTAATCAAAATTTCTTTTTCTTAAAACATATAAAAGCAAGAATTTTCCAAAGCAATTGAAAAGAAATATCAACTGCATTTCGATGGATAACAAGTCCTTGAGTGCAAAACATTAGAGGTTCCCCAAGCAGTTAACCCTTCGGGTATCCTTGGACGATTGTGTTGATTCAGTTCCTCGGTGGAGTTTTTGATTCCCCAGTGGAGCTTTGTTCCTTTTCCCTAGCTGAGTTGGTTGATTCAGGTACCCTACGGCTTGTCTCCCCCGACAAAGTTTCTGCCCTTCCCAGTGGAGTTTGTGTTCCTTCAGCAGAAGTGGTTGATCTCCCCAGTAGGTCGCTTTGGTTTCCCCGCTAATCGCCATTCGACTTGCTCCCCAGGCAGAGTTTCCTCCTGGTTTCAAAGCAGTTTATTTCCCTGTAGGGTTGTCTCCCATTTTTATGGTGTTGACCTAAAATTCCCCACAGATTCGAAGGTATTTCTCCTTCCTTAACATATCTCCTCCTTCCCCAGTTAGCGTTGAGCCTTTTTGGATTGTTGATCTCTCTGTTCTCCAGCAGTTGTCTCCATATTTTGTGGATTGATCGAGGATTATATCGATGATTCAATTTCTTTGCGACACCTTTGTATCCTTTGTGATCGTCCTTGTCAGCATAATCATCATTTATATATACATTCATATAATTTCATAATTGTATATTTGCATATCTGATTAACTTGTTGGTTTGAGATTCTCATTGTCTGTATGGTGGTACTTTATCCCCATACAAATTCCGGTGTCTGTCCTCCCTCAATTGTAGAGCGTCAACCCCTTAGGAAGAAAGACTTTAACCTTTCTCCTCTTCCCCACTCAGTTGTTTCCTCGTGGATGATTATTATTTCAGTTTCCTCCCCAGTTGTTCATCTGGATGGAACCACTCCCATTGAGTTATGTCCTCATTGGGTTGAGTCTTGTTTGACTATTTCTTTCTAGCTCCTACCTAGATAGATGTTTCGAGTCTCCTAAGAGTTTATTGCCCAGTAACTGGTAATATTCTTCTTAGTTTGCAGTTTGTTACTTCTCGCCCAATACCTGACAAAAGTATATGTTCACCCTAACCGGTGACGGATATCTTTCTTTCCCCTGCCTGAGTCTATCCTCGATATGTTCATCCTAACCGATGACGGATATTCTCACCTTTGGTAAAAGAGGTAATTGTAATCCCTATTCTTGTTTCCCAGAGAGTTAATCCTTGATATGTTCATCCTAACCGATGACGGGCTTCCTTCTCTTTGCGGTCTTCTATCCACTAACCGGTAGTTGTAAATCATGCTTTTGTCCTCTCCACAGAGTTGATCCTTGATATGTTCACTTTAAGCAGTGATGTATTCTCTCTCTTGGTATTCTATCCAGTAACTGAAAGATGTAATCCCTATTTTCTCCCCTCTCAGAGTCTATCCTTGATTTGTTCATCCTAACCGGTGACGGATTTTCTCTTTGATTGGTCTTCTATCCAGCATTCGATAGATGTAATTCCTACTTTTTGTTCATTTGGTATATCCTTGATATGTTCATCCCAACCGATGACGAACATCCTCCTTGACATTCCCAGGCAAGTCTATCCTTAATATATTCATCCTAACCGATAACGAATTTTCTTCCCTATTGAGTTTATCCTTGATATGTTCATCCTAACCGATGACGGATACTCTCACCCTTGGTCTTCTGCCCAGTAACTGGTAGTTGTAAATCCTATTTTCTGCAGTTCTTCCCAGCAAGGCTGTTCTTACCCAGTAACCGGTAATGAATACTCCCTTCTGTTGGTTCCCAGCGAGTCATCCTTGATATGTTCATCCTAATTGGTGACGGATATCCTCTCTCTCAGATCTTTATTATCTCCTTACCTAGTAACTGGTTGAAGTTTATTTCTTCCCCAGTTGTGTTAAGTGCGCGTTTCCTTAGTGATATCGCTTTTCCTGCATGATTCACGTACTTCAATGTTATCCTGATCTATTTGAATCCCATGCAGCTGTTTTGTTTCCCCGGCTGAGTCTTTCCATTTTGTATGGAATTCCTCGAGTCCCCCTAGTAGTTTTAAGTCGTAGCCTGGCCTACGCATCACTCCTTTTTCCCCCAGAGTCTTTGTCTCCCCAGTGAGTTTTTCCTTACGGAATGTATTATACTCCCACGGACTTTTGGTCTCTCTGATTTGTTTTCCTTTGTGGCCATATTTCTCCACAGGGCATTAACTTTTACATTCATGTCATATGCATCATGAGGTCTCTTAGGGACCATAATTTGTTTCTGTGTTGTTATTTAAGCCCATTCTACTGAGTCTACATGAAGTTTTAACCTTCACCTCCTCTGTTAGAATGTCCTTAAATAGGGGCAGCTGTAAGACCCCAATTTTGACCCTAAGATCCCTCATGCATTTTCATCATAAGCATTAGCAATGGGATCAAACCTTGGTATCCTCCTTACCCCTTTTAATTGGGTTTGTTTTGGGAGAGATCACCAAGCACTATATGATTGTACCATACTTGTATTTTATCATTTTCACTAACCAAAATACCAAAAATATGTGTTTGTATTTGCCTAACTCTTTTCTAGGTAGGGCATGATCTCCATTGAATTCCAAAGGCTCTAATACATAAGATGTCAAACTCCTTAACTCTTTCAAGTTCGGTTGTCTGAAACTGTACTTCTTCGTATTCCTTCTTTGCTTATCCATGTCTGAAAATTTGCAAATAGACATCTTAAGTTCCTTGAAAATTTTATTATTGATGATATGGATGCATATGAATGCATGAATGCATGGATGCAACAATCACACTCAAGGATCAAGCAAGTCACACCACACAAAGGTCACAGGATGGCTCAAGTCATCATCAATATCAATCATCAATTTTGGTGGATTATGGTTTACACCTTATCAACACCCAAGTTCCATTGATATTGAGGATATACGAGAACGGATCAACCGCGAATCAAGGGTTTGTTGCAAGTCACGAGCATGGAGTCTCGGTTAAGAACCACCCAAAGGGAGTGTACTATGGTTAAACCTGACAATCATGTTCTAAAAGAGGTTCCCATAGTCATCATCTCATCTTTCGGATATTATCGGATACAACGACTACTCGTATTCCAAAAATATTCTCAAGAGAGACTCTTATGAGTGTAGTATCGCGTAACAACCGTATCAAATCTTACACTTGAACGACCTTCGCACTACGTCCTAAAATAGGCCAAGATGGGCTAGGTATCTAAGGTCCTTGGCTTCTAAGGTTTATATTGGAAAGAGTAATGCCTAACCACGACTACTCGTGTGACATTATTGATCCCAACAAGACCTCCACCAAATGGATGGGCTTGCAAGTCAACTTGCTAAGGAATAACTCCACACAAGTCAACAAGACTATGCCATCCTCCTATCATAAGAGACCACCAAGCACACAAGCAATTGAATATATATCAAGTAATTCATACATTACAAACAATACAGTCATCCCAAATTTGCACAAAACTATATCACAAATAAATATAAACATACAATACAACAAGAAAAAAGTAGGCTAAACCCACTAGGAAATAGTATAATCCCCAACAGAGTCGTCACTTTTCTGTAGCGGGGTATTCGTTACCTTATGGTTTATTGATTAAACCAAAAGTAAACATACAATTCGAGTCGCCACCGCACTTTTATTTATCCAAAGGAAATGTTAAAAAAGCGAACAAAAACCAAGTAAGAAGTTTTATCAAATCAAAAACTAAAAAAAATGGCAGAGATCTAGGTAAGGGGGTTGGTTATGAAATGGGAACGTTTTAAGCACCCAAAACATCCTTAGTACTCTAAGGGAGCCCTTTTTGCAAATGTGTATTGTAGGTTGGTATTTGTGAAAATACTTGTGCAAACAAGATTGGGGGGATGAGTTGTATTTACAAGTTAGAAGTATTTTACCAAAGGTGGCCATTGGAACCACAAAAATCACTTGAAGTGAGTTGTATTTATAAGTTAGAAGTATTCACAAAGTGAGGTCAAAGTTGAATTAAGGTTCCTTCACAATGAGTATTGATGAAAAGAGTTTGAAAAATCAAAGGCATATGGCCTAGGTTTCTAGTTTGAAAACAATGTCAAAGTTTGCACAAAATGAGTTTGGCTTGGGTTAGAGTGGAGAGAAGAAGAGAAGGGCTAGTCCTAAACATGCAAAGATAAGAGAAGAGATAAAACCCTTGAAGTTCCTTTTCTTGAGATCATAAAGATGATTCAAGATGCTCCTTTCCTTTGGACTTAGCAACCACTCAAGCAATCAAACAAATATTATATTCAAGCTCCTAAAATCAAGATTTGGCTTGTCTCTCTTAACTTGGCCACTCATGACAATGGTCCTTCTTCGTATCTCAAGATGGAATCCCTATCACACAAGAACAAACATCAAAAAGTTCACAACACAATAAGAGGAATGGACAAAGAATGAGTTTAGATTAGGGGTCCTTTGAAGTCAACTTTAAGATTTAGCATTCTAAAGGCATGAGGCCTAGTTACTCTTCAACAAGTTTAGCATTCTAAAGGCATGAGGCTTAGTTGCTCTTGAACTCCTTTAAGCATAGGTAAGGTCTTAATTCTAAGTCCTTTCTCCTTTTTGCATTCGGTTCCCACAAACAATCACAAAAAAACAAACACAAGACAACAATATATTTATTTACAATAATGAGCTCAAATGAGCAAAAGGAAAATGACATAAACATAAAATATGTGCTCAAGTGGGCAAAGGGAAAAGGCAATATGAATAAATGAGCAAGAAAGTAAATTGCATTAAAGTAAATTGCAAGAAATTAAATGCTTGAATTAAAGTTAGTAGTTAGTAGTTAATGTTAATGTGTCATAAGACAATTTAGCGCTATGTTAAGCAATCGTAAGTGGACTAATTTAGTAGTCACACCTATCTGAGGCCGGTCAATAAAACTATAGGCAGATAAACACAAGTTAGAGATCATGACTAGTAAGCCAAGCTCCTACAACTTGCCATGCCAAAAGAAAAGAAGGAAAGCCTTGTATGGACTTTAGGTTCTTTGCTTGACCCATAAACAACATATCATGGACACAAAGCAACTCACTTGATCTTTGATCAAGTTGAGTTTGATTTGGATCAAAGAATGTTAAGCCTCTCATATGTCAAGACCAACCACAAATCATTAACTCATTGGCCAAAATAAAAAGAAGAAGTGAGATGAAGATGAAATGAATAAAAGGAGAATTCAAATGAAACATCAAAACACAATGATCAAATGTGAATCAAATCATCATCAACCAATGTAAAACAGAAGAGAAAGGAAGATTAGAAGTCAACAAGTCAAACATATTTTTTTGGTATTTTTTGGAATTAAAATAAATGCAAAATAAAATGGACAAAATATGGTCAAACCTCAAATTCCATTAAAATCAACTTAAACAAGTCCAATTGAATCATCGTAGGTCTAACATCGTCAAACAAGGTTTGACAAATTTTTTCAACATTTTTTGAATACAGAAACTATTTAAAATCAATTAAAAACAAATAAAAATAACACAAATGAATTAAAATCTCAAATAAATTTCAAATCAATCAACAAATTGATGAGACTATTTTTCATAGACTTATCATGATCCATATGTGTTAAGAAAATATTTTTGGATTTTTCAGATATCAAAAAGTATTTAAAATGAATTAAAAACTATTAAAAACAAAATCATTCTCTAAAAATATTAAATGAAGTCACAAAAATAATTAAAAATCAGATTATGAAACTAGATTTTTCAAGAATTTTTTTGCCATTGGTCTCATATTTTTGTGACTTCAAATAAAATAGTTATGAATTTTTGAAAATAAAAGGATTTAATGAAATTAAAACAGAAAATAGAAAATAACCGAAAATCAGGAGCGCTTGTATTGGAATCATTAAATGACGTGGCTCCATCACACGATCCATGAGCGTGGTCATATGGTAGGCCTTGGTGAAGCGCGCAACATGCATATTTAAAATAAGTCAACAAAACGCATGGCCAAGATTAGATCGTTTCAAACAAATCCAAGGGCGCTGGAACATCCACGTGGGGATGGTGGTGGAAACCACCATCTTCTCCAGCCAGCAAACAACATCTGGCCACCACGTGCAGGTTTTTGAACCTCAACCAAAATGAAAAAGCATGGTACCAAAATGAAGCTGGGGTGATGTACATCACCCCTGTAACCTTGGGTTGTGCTAAATGTTTCTATTAAGTGATAAATCTGAGCTTGAAAATCCAGGTATGCAAACTGAAATGGCTCAAATCATGAAATCAAGACCACCACTGGCCTGCCTCTTGCTCGAGGACTTCAGAAAACAGTTCAAATGCAAGCAATTCACATCATGGAGCAAGATTTAAATCAAAATAGTTTGATGATATACCTTTGAAGTGCAGCTTTAAACAGCATGATCTGCTCAAATTCTTGCTTCCACTTTGATCTTGAGATGATGAGGATGCAAGGCTAAGGAATTGAAATTTGAAGATCAACCAAGGAAGTTGAAATTCAAGCTTGAATTTGAAAAAATGAAAATGAAAATTCCTTTGAGTAAGGTTGGGTTTTCACTTCAGCAGCCTTTCAGATCACCTTAAGGTTGAGATTTGAATGAGCAAGGCCATGTATTTATAGCTGGAGATGAAGCAAGGCAATGAAATGCTCGTGTGCATGAGAATTGGGTCCTCAATGCATGGGCCTGTACAGGCGCATGTGAGGCCTAAAATCGAATGGAATTGCAAGCTGATATCATTTGCAGATGGTTTGGACGTGCACAAGGCCTGGTATTAGCTTGTGCATGAAGATTCAAAGTGAATTGCATAATTGGACATAAACCTTTAGCTCTTCGAAAGTCCCACATGGAAAATCCAAACATGATAGTGTGAGTAAAAGTTGGAAATCAAAGTTGTAGATCTTTTCAAGATAATCAATGTGGACTTAAATTTAGCATCATTTGCTTTTTTGATGAGAAAGTTACGGGCACTTGAAGTTGGACTTTTTTCAAATTCAGTGGTTTTGGTCCAAAGTGACCTATAATGTTTTGTATTATCACATGTGTTTATTTTAGGATTATGAAATTTTGTCCAGCATAACATTTGAAGTAGACATCTTAATATTTCCAACCTTTATAGATTTAGTTAGACATGGTAAAGTAAAGGTGCCTTTTAATTTAAATAAAAGTAGTGCGAGTGCGGAAAGTAAATAAAAGTAGTGCGAGTGCGGAAAGTAAATAAAAGTAGTGCGAGTGCGGAAAGTAAATAAAAGTAGTGCGAGTGCGGAAAATAAATAAAAGTAGTGCGAGTGCGGGAAATAAATAAAGTAAAGCGAGTGCGGGAAATAAATAAAGTAAAGCGAGTGCGAGAAATAAAAAAAGTAAAGCGGGTGCGAGAAATAAATAAAGTAAAGCGAGTGCGAGAAATAAATAACGTAAAGCGAGTGCGAGAAATAAATAAAGTAAAGCGAGTGCGAGAAATAAATAACGTAAAGACAGTGCGGGAAAATAAAATAGATAAAGGCAAAGCATTGAAAACCTGTTCCAATCGGAGGGTTGAATAAAATGCGAAGCGGAAATGAAAATGGCGCCAGGATTAACTTCCTTCCAAAGTGCTCCAAACTCGATTACAGACTCGATCACAGACTTGATTATACAATTGTGGTAACACCTCAATGCGAAGCGATTACCACTTTTAAAATACTGAATATATGCCTAAGTGAAAATAAGTTTTCTCTAAGTTTGCATCTGCTCTAAGTTTGGATGATTAAACAAATGAATTCGAGTCTCTATTTATAGACAAGTAAAATAATGGAAAAGGCAAGGATGCCCTTCAGTTTGAATTTGGGAGGGAAAACTTTCCTTCTTGTTGCGCCCGCCACAACCCCATGGCGCCCGCCACAAGAGCAAAGTGTGGCGCCCAAGTGGAGGTAGTGGGGAACGTGGCAGTTGAGGGAAGTTGACTGAGGCTGAATGGTGTCAGACCTGGTTTGACTAGTTGAATTTAATTGAAGAGAAGAGATTAACTGCCATGTGTCATGGTCAGTTATATCAGCAGAGGATGAAGAAAGCTTTCGATAAGAAGGTCGGACCTCGTGTGTTCAGAGAAGGTGATCTTCTGCTCAAGAAGATTTTGACGTTTAAACCAGATTCTAGAGGGAAGTGGACTTCTAATTATAAAGGCCCATATGTTGTTAAGAGAGCCTTTTCAGGCGGCGCATTGATTCTTACAACTATGGATGGTGAAGAGTTCACTCGTCATGTGAACGCAGATGCAGTCAAGAAATACTTCGACTAAAAAGAAAAGAACAGATCACTAAGTTGAAAACCCGAAAGGGCGACTTAGGCAAAAATGAGCATCTCGGTGGATTAAAAACCCGAAAGGGCGATCCAGGCAAAAATTAGAGACATAAAACAGAAAGAATTTCCCGATAAGTTGAGTACCCCACCTTGGGGCAACTTATGCAAAAATTAGGGATTATGGGAAGTAACTGCATTTTGCTGACCTTCAGTGTTTTGAAGACTTGATTGAGCACAAGGGTTAACATCAATTCATCACCCCGGTAGCGGTCAAGAGCACAGCGGATATCAAGAGTTGGTAGAAGGAATAAGGATCATTTGTATTCAACATAGCCCTTTTCCATGTAAATTACCATTTTTAGCTTTGTAAAATATCTATGGAGTCGTGTCATTGATAGACTACGATTCTATCAAATAAAGTTGAGCTTTTATCCAATTGTTTCTACTCTTATTTACTCCAGCCAATAGTTTTAAAGTTTATTATGATCATTTTTGAAAATTTAAAATTTTTTAATCAAAATTTCTTTTTCTTAAAACATATAAAAGCAAGAATTTTCCAAAGCAATTGAAAAGAAATATCAACTGCATTTCGATGGATAACAAGTCCTTGAGTGCAAAACATTAGAGGTTCCCCAAGCAGTTAACCCTTCGGGTATCCTTGGACGATTGTGTTGATTCAGTTCCTCGGTGGAGTTTTTGATTCCCCAGTGGAGCTTTGTTCCTTTTCCCTAGCTGAGTTGGTTGATTCAGGTACCCTACGGCTTGTCTCCCCCGACAAAGTTTCTGCCCTTCCCAGTGGAGTTTGTGTTCCTTCAGCAGAAGTGGTTGATCTCCCCAGTAGGTCGCTTTGGTTTCCCCGCTAATCGCCATTCGACTTGCTCCCCAGGCAGAGTTTCCTCCTGGTTTCAAAGCAGTTTATTTCCCTGTAGGGTTGTCTCCCATTTTTATGGTGTTGACCTAAAATTCCCCACAGATTCGAAGGTATTTCTCCTTCCTTAACATATCTCCTCCTTCCCCAGTTAGCGTTGAGCCTTTTTGGATTGTTGATCTCTCTGTTCTCCAGCAGTTGTCTCCATATTTTGTGGATTGATCGAGGATTATATCGATGATTCAATTTCTTTGCGACACCTTTGTATCCTTTGTGATCGTCCTTGTCAGCATAATCATCATTTATATATACATTCATATAATTTCATAATTGTATATTTGCATATCTGATTAACTTGTTGGTTTGAGATTCTCATTGTCTGTATGGTGGTACTTTATCCCCATACAAATTCCGGTGTCTGTCCTCCCTCAATTGTAGAGCGTCAACCCCTTAGGAAGAAAGACTTTAACCTTTCTCCTCTTCCCCACTCAGTTGTTTCCTCGTGGATGATTATTATTTCAGTTTCCTCCCCAGTTGTTCATCTGGATGGAACCACTCCCATTGAGTTATGTCCTCATTGGGTTGAGTCTTGTTTGACTATTTCTTTCTAGCTCCTACCTAGATAGATGTTTCGAGTCTCCTAAGAGTTTATTGCCCAGTAACTGGTAATATTCTTCTTAGTTTGCAGTTTGTTACTTCTCGCCCAATACCTGACAAAAGTATATGTTCACCCTAACCGGTGACGGATATCTTTCTTTCCCCTGCCTGAGTCTATCCTCGATATGTTCATCCTAACCGATGACGGATATTCTCACCTTTGGTAAAAGAGGTAATTGTAATCCCTATTCTTGTTTCCCAGAGAGTTAATCCTTGATATGTTCATCCTAACCGATGACGGGCTTCCTTCTCTTTGCGGTCTTCTATCCACTAACCGGTAGTTGTAAATCATGCTTTTGTCCTCTCCACAGAGTTGATCCTTGATATGTTCACTTTAAGCAGTGATGTATTCTCTCTCTTGGTATTCTATCCAGTAACTGAAAGATGTAATCCCTATTTTCTCCCCTCTCAGAGTCTATCCTTGATTTGTTCATCCTAACCGGTGACGGATTTTCTCTTTGATTGGTCTTCTATCCAGCATTCGATAGATGTAATTCCTACTTTTTGTTCATTTGGTATATCCTTGATATGTTCATCCCAACCGATGACGAACATCCTCCTTGACATTCCCAGGCAAGTCTATCCTTAATATATTCATCCTAACCGATAACGAATTTTCTTCCCTATTGAGTTTATCCTTGATATGTTCATCCTAACCGATGACGGATACTCTCACCCTTGGTCTTCTGCCCAGTAACTGGTAGTTGTAAATCCTATTTTCTGCAGTTCTTCCCAGCAAGGCTGTTCTTACCCAGTAACCGGTAATGAATACTCCCTTCTGTTGGTTCCCAGCGAGTCATCCTTGATATGTTCATCCTAATTGGTGACGGATATCCTCTCTCTCAGATCTTTATTATCTCCTTACCTAGTAACTGGTTGAAGTTTATTTCTTCCCCAGTTGTGTTAAGTGCGCGTTTCCTTAGTGATATCGCTTTTCCTGCATGATTCACGTACTTCAATGTTATCCTGATCTATTTGAATCCCATGCAGCTGTTTTGTTTCCCCGGCTGAGTCTTTCCATTTTGTATGGAATTCCTCGAGTCCCCCTAGTAGTTTTAAGTCGTAGCCTGGCCTACGCATCACTCCTTTTTCCCCCAGAGTCTTTGTCTCCCCAGTGAGTTTTTCCTTACGGAATGTATTATACTCCCACGGACTTTTGGTCTCTCTGATTTGTTTTCCTTTGTGGCCATATTTCTCCACAGGGCATTAACTTTTACATTCATGTCATATGCATCATGAGGTCTCTTAGGGACCATAATTTGTTTCTGTGTTGTTATTTAAGCCCATTCTACTGAGTCTACATGAAGTTTTAACCTTCACCTCCTCTGTTAGAATGTCCTTAAATAGGGGCAGCTGTAAGACCCCAATTTTGACCCTAAGATCCCTCATGCATTTTCATCATAAGCATTAGCAATGGGATCAAACCTTGGTATCCTCCTTACCCCTTTTAATTGGGTTTGTTTTGGGAGAGATCACCAAGCACTATATGATTGTACCATACTTGTATTTTATCATTTTCACTAACCAAAATACCAAAAATATGTGTTTGTATTTGCCTAACTCTTTTCTAGGTAGGGCATGATCTCCATTGAATTCCAAAGGCTCTAATACATAAGATGTCAAACTCCTTAACTCTTTCAAGTTCGGTTGTCTGAAACTGTACTTCTTCGTATTCCTTCTTTGCTTATCCATGTCTGAAAATTTGCAAATAGACATCTTAAGTTCCTTGAAAATTTTATTATTGATGATATGGATGCATATGAATGCATGAATGCATGGATGCAACAATCACACTCAAGGATCAAGCAAGTCACACCACACAAAGGTCACAGGATGGCTCAAGTCATCATCAATATCAATCATCAATTTTGGTGGATTATGGTTTACACCTTATCAACACCCAAGTTCCATTGATATTGAGGATATACGAGAACGGATCAACCGCGAATCAAGGGTTTGTTGCAAGTCACGAGCATGGAGTCTCGGTTAAGAACCACCCAAAGGGAGTGTACTATGGTTAAACCTGACAATCATGTTCTAAAAGAGGTTCCCATAGTCATCATCTCATCTTTCGGATATTATCGGATACAACGACTACTCGTATTCCAAAAATATTCTCAAGAGAGACTCTTATGAGTGTAGTATCGCGTAACAACCGTATCAAATCTTACACTTGAACGACCTTCGCACTACGTCCTAAAATAGGCCAAGATGGGCTAGGTATCTAAGGTCCTTGGCTTCTAAGGTTTATATTGGAAAGAGTAATGCCTAACCACGACTACTCGTGTGACATTATTGATCCCAACAAGACCTCCACCAAATGGATGGGCTTGCAAGTCAACTTGCTAAGGAATAACTCCACACAAGTCAACAAGACTATGCCATCCTCCTATCATAAGAGACCACCAAGCACACAAGCAATTGAATATATATCAAGTAATTCATACATTACAAACAATACAGTCATCCCAAATTTGCACAAAACTATATCACAAATAAATATAAACATACAATACAACAAGAAAAAAGTAGGCTAAACCCACTAGGAAATAGTATAATCCCCAACAGAGTCGTCACTTTTCTGTAGCGGGGTATTCGTTACCTTATGGTTTATTGATTAAACCAAAAGTAAACATACAATTCGAGTCGCCACCGCACTTTTATTTATCCAAAGGAAATGTTAAAAAAGCGAACAAAAACCAAGTAAGAAGTTTTATCAAATCAAAAACTAAAAAAAATGGCAGAGATCTAGGTAAGGGGGTTGGTTATGAAATGGGAACGTTTTAAGCACCCAAAACATCCTTAGTACTCTAAGGGAGCCCTTTTTGCAAATGTGTATTGTAGGTTGGTATTTGTGAAAATACTTGTGCAAACAAGATTGGGGGGATGAGTTGTATTTACAAGTTAGAAGTATTTTACCAAAGGTGGCCATTGGAACCACAAAAATCACTTGAAGTGAGTTGTATTTATAAGTTAGAAGTATTCACAAAGTGAGGTCAAAGTTGAATTAAGGTTCCTTCACAATGAGTATTGATGAAAAGAGTTTGAAAAATCAAAGGCATATGGCCTAGGTTTCTAGTTTGAAAACAATGTCAAAGTTTGCACAAAATGAGTTTGGCTTGGGTTAGAGTGGAGAGAAGAAGAGAAGGGCTAGTCCTAAACATGCAAAGATAAGAGAAGAGATAAAACCCTTGAAGTTCCTTTTCTTGAGATCATAAAGATGATTCAAGATGCTCCTTTCCTTTGGACTTAGCAACCACTCAAGCAATCAAACAAATATTATATTCAAGCTCCTAAAATCAAGATTTGGCTTGTCTCTCTTAACTTGGCCACTCATGACAATGGTCCTTCTTCGTATCTCAAGATGGAATCCCTATCACACAAGAACAAACATCAAAAAGTTCACAACACAATAAGAGGAATGGACAAAGAATGAGTTTAGATTAGGGGTCCTTTGAAGTCAACTTTAAGATTTAGCATTCTAAAGGCATGAGGCCTAGTTACTCTTCAACAAGTTTAGCATTCTAAAGGCATGAGGCTTAGTTGCTCTTGAACTCCTTTAAGCATAGGTAAGGTCTTAATTCTAAGTCCTTTCTCCTTTTTGCATTCGGTTCCCACAAACAATCACAAAAAAACAAACACAAGACAACAATATATTTATTTACAATAATGAGCTCAAATGAGCAAAAGGAAAATGACATAAACATAAAATATGTGCTCAAGTGGGCAAAGGGAAAAGGCAATATGAATAAATGAGCAAGAAAGTAAATTGCATTAAAGTAAATTGCAAGAAATTAAATGCTTGAATTAAAGTTAGTAGTTAGTAGTTAATGTTAATGTGTCATAAGACAATTTAGCGCTATGTTAAGCAATCGTAAGTGGACTAATTTAGTAGTCACACCTATCTGAGGCCGGTCAATAAAACTATAGGCAGATAAACACAAGTTAGAGATCATGACTAGTAAGCCAAGCTCCTACAACTTGCCATGCCAAAAGAAAAGAAGGAAAGCCTTGTATGGACTTTAGGTTCTTTGCTTGACCCATAAACAACATATCATGGACACAAAGCAACTCACTTGATCTTTGATCAAGTTGAGTTTGATTTGGATCAAAGAATGTTAAGCCTCTCATATGTCAAGACCAACCACAAATCATTAACTCATTGGCCAAAATAAAAAGAAGAAGTGAGATGAAGATGAAATGAATAAAAGGAGAATTCAAATGAAACATCAAAACACAATGATCAAATGTGAATCAAATCATCATCAACCAATGTAAAACAGAAGAGAAAGGAAGATTAGAAGTCAACAAGTCAAACATATTTTTTTGGTATTTTTTGGAATTAAAATAAATGCAAAATAAAATGGACAAAATATGGTCAAACCTCAAATTCCATTAAAATCAACTTAAACAAGTCCAATTGAATCATCGTAGGTCTAACATCGTCAAACAAGGTTTGACAAATTTTTTCAACATTTTTTGAATACAGAAACTATTTAAAATCAATTAAAAACAAATAAAAATAACACAAATGAATTAAAATCTCAAATAAATTTCAAATCAATCAACAAATTGATGAGACTATTTTTCATAGACTTATCATGATCCATATGTGTTAAGAAAATATTTTTGGATTTTTCAGATATCAAAAAGTATTTAAAATGAATTAAAAACTATTAAAAACAAAATCATTCTCTAAAAATATTAAATGAAGTCACAAAAATAATTAAAAATCAGATTATGAAACTAGATTTTTCAAGAATTTTTTTGCCATTGGTCTCATATTTTTGTGACTTCAAATAAAATAGTTATGAATTTTTGAAAATAAAAGGATTTAATGAAATTAAAACAGAAAATAGAAAATAACCGAAAATCAGGAGCGCTTGTATTGGAATCATTAAATGACGTGGCTCCATCACACGATCCATGAGCGTGGTCATATGGTAGGCCTTGGTGAAGCGCGCAACATGCATATTTAAAATAAGTCAACAAAACGCATGGCCAAGATTAGATCGTTTCAAACAAATCCAAGGGCGCTGGAACATCCACGTGGGGATGGTGGTGGAAACCACCATCTTCTCCAGCCAGCAAACAACATCTGGCCACCACGTGCAGGTTTTTGAACCTCAACCAAAATGAAAAAGCATGGTACCAAAATGAAGCTGGGGTGATGTACATCACCCCTGTAACCTTGGGTTGTGCTAAATGTTTCTATTAAGTGATAAATCTGAGCTTGAAAATCCAGGTATGCAAACTGAAATGGCTCAAATCATGAAATCAAGACCACCACTGGCCTGCCTCTTGCTCGAGGACTTCAGAAAACAGTTCAAATGCAAGCAATTCACATCATGGAGCAAGATTTAAATCAAAATAGTTTGATGATATACCTTTGAAGTGCAGCTTTAAACAGCATGATCTGCTCAAATTCTTGCTTCCACTTTGATCTTGAGATGATGAGGATGCAAGGCTAAGGAATTGAAATTTGAAGATCAACCAAGGAAGTTGAAATTCAAGCTTGAATTTGAAAAAATGAAAATGAAAATTCCTTTGAGTAAGGTTGGGTTTTCACTTCAGCAGCCTTTCAGATCACCTTAAGGTTGAGATTTGAATGAGCAAGGCCATGTATTTATAGCTGGAGATGAAGCAAGGCAATGAAATGCTCGTGTGCATGAGAATTGGGTCCTCAATGCATGGGCCTGTACAGGCGCATGTGAGGCCTAAAATCGAATGGAATTGCAAGCTGATATCATTTGCAGATGGTTTGGACGTGCACAAGGCCTGGTATTAGCTTGTGCATGAAGATTCAAAGTGAATTGCATAATTGGACATAAACCTTTAGCTCTTCGAAAGTCCCACATGGAAAATCCAAACATGATAGTGTGAGTAAAAGTTGGAAATCAAAGTTGTAGATCTTTTCAAGATAATCAATGTGGACTTAAATTTAGCATCATTTGCTTTTTTGATGAGAAAGTTACGGGCACTTGAAGTTGGACTTTTTTCAAATTCAGTGGTTTTGGTCCAAAGTGACCTATAATGTTTTGTATTATCACATGTGTTTATTTTAGGATTATGAAATTTTGTCCAGCATAACATTTGAAGTAGACATCTTAATATTTCCAACCTTTATAGATTTAGTTAGACATGGTAAAGTAAAGGTGCCTTTTAATTTAAATAAAAGTAGTGCGAGTGCGGAAAGTAAATAAAAGTAGTGCGAGTGCGGAAAGTAAATAAAAGTAGTGCGAGTGCGGAAAGTAAATAAAAGTAGTGCGAGTGCGGAAAATAAATAAAAGTAGTGCGAGTGCGGGAAATAAATAAAGTAAAGCGAGTGCGGGAAATAAATAAAGTAAAGCGAGTGCGAGAAATAAAAAAAGTAAAGCGGGTGCGAGAAATAAATAAAGTAAAGCGAGTGCGAGAAATAAATAACGTAAAGCGAGTGCGAGAAATAAATAAAGTAAAGCGAGTGCGAGAAATAAATAACGTAAAGACAGTGCGGGAAAATAAAATAGATAAAGGCAAAGCATTGAAAACCTGTTCCAATCGGAGGGTTGAATAAAATGCGAAGCGGAAATGAAAATGGCGCCAGGATTAACTTCCTTCCAAAGTGCTCCAAACTCGATTACAGACTCGATCACAGACTTGATTATACAATTGTGGTAACACCTCAATGCGAAGCGATTACCACTTTTAAAATACTGAATATATGCCTAAGTGAAAATAAGTTTTCTCTAAGTTTGCATCTGCTCTAAGTTTGGATGATTAAACAAATGAATTCGAGTCTCTATTTATAGACAAGTAAAATAATGGAAAAGGCAAGGATGCCCTTCAGTTTGAATTTGGGAGGGAAAACTTTCCTTCTTGTTGCGCCCGCCACAACCCCATGGCGCCCGCCACAAGAGCAAAGTGTGGCGCCCAAGTGGAGGTAGTGGGGAACGTGGCAGTTGAGGGAAGTTGAGCTAGGACATGTCATGGTTGGACCCATGGCGCCAGCCACAGTGGGAGCCACAAGTGTAAAATGCTGAATTTTAGGGTTTTTAGCTCGTTTTCACTCCTTTTTTTGATCGGGGCTCCGATTAGACTGAAAACCTAAAAACAAAGAGAAACATAGTAATAACATAACAAAATGATAATAAAACAACTAAAATGCATGCGAAATCGGAGTCAAAAATACGGTGAATTTCAGTGTCATAAGCTTCCCATGGCAAGCTTTGAATTCCAAAGGCTCTAATACATAAGATGTCAAACTCCTTAACTCTTTCAAGTTCGGTTGTCTGAAACTGTACTTCTTCGTATTCCTTCTTTGCTTATCCATGTCTGAAAATTTGCAAATAGACATCTTAAGTTCCTTGAAAATTTCATTATTGATGATATGGATGCATATGAATGCACGAATGCATGGATGCAACAATCACACTCAAGGATCAAGCAAGTCACACCACACAAAGGTCACGGGATGGCTCAAGTCATCATCAATATCAATCATCAATTTTGGTGGATTATGGTTTACACCTTATCAACACCCAAGTTCCACTGATAATGAGGATATACGAGAATGGATCAACCGCGAATCAAGGGTTTGTTGCAAGTCACGAGCATGGAGTCTCGGTTAAGAACCAACCAAAGGGAGTGTACTATGGTTAAACCTGACAATCATGTTCTAAAAGAGTTTCCTATAGTCATCATCTCATCTTTCGGATATTATCGGATACAACGACTACTCGTATTCCAAAAATATTCTCAAAAGAGACTCTTATGAGTGTAGTATCGCGTAACAACCGTATCAAATCTTACACTTGAACGACATTCGCACTACGTCCTAAAATAGGCCAAGATGGGCTAGGTATCTAAGGTCCTTGGCTTCTAAGGTTTATATTGGAAAGAGTAATGCCTAACATTTGAAGTAGACATCTTAATATTTCCAATGAAATTGGTCTCACCTCAAAATAATAAAAAATGAATGAGTTAGGTCTTTGGGAAGTTGACCCAAAATTAGGGCTTCAGTCAAAATGAACTATAATATTTTGAAATGAATGATGACCTTCCAAGTTTCAAATGGATTCGGGCTAAAAGATTTTTAAGTTCAAGTCGGGATGCAGTGATAGGTACTAACTGAGTGAACTAAGGGTATCATGATGACACTTATCTGCAAATACGAACATAAACTCCATTCCTATATTAACCAACCCATATTATCCCACAATACATAGGATTTCCTCTTCATCTCTTTTTGTGTCCTTTTCATTCAGGCGCAATCACATTAATCCCGTTATTCGTACGTGCTTCATAGCAGAGTGACCTGTTAGTGATTATGATCCAAACATGGGGTTCCTGGCACATAAATATGTGTAAACCCTTTTATTTGACCCAACTGCAGTTATGGGGGATCGGATCATAATCCGCCCTACCGAGTTCAGCGCCAGATGCCTCTGAACTAACTAACAGCGGGTGAGTTTTTCTTTTTCTTTTTCTTTTTTTTCTTTTGTAGCAAATTTTTACAAACTTTTTGGTTTAAATGACTTTGTGAGGGTCACCTATACCTGAGTTTCCTTTTTTGCTTTCTTTTATTTATTTATTTCACTGGATCATTCACTTATGTTCATCGGTCCCCTACGTACAGGATGCGTAGGCCGGAGCTGACTGCTGGAATAAACTACTGAGGACTTATACTGAAATGATGATTAAGGCCATGGTATATGGAGTTTCGGGAATGATTCCTACATTCATGAAGTCTATGGTGCTAAAACAATACTGATGTTTCAAACCCGTCTTAAAAACCCCAAAAACTTTCAGAATAACACTGTTTTCTTTTTGCAAAAAATTTTTTTGGTAGGGCTAAAGGAATGGGGAGATTAGACTGTACTAAAGATACATTATACTTGGTGACTCGTCAGACTCATGCATTATCTAAAACACTCAAACTAAAAGCAAAATGAAATAAAGTAAACAAAAAGCAATAAAAATAAACAAACTATCTAAAAACAGTAAAGAAAATAAGCAAACTAACTGAAAACAGCAAAGAAAAGCGATAAAGTCTCCTCCCACACTTAAATCGAACATTGTCCCCAATGTTTCGAAATAAGATAAGGGGAGAGTCACCTGACATCCTACTGCTGACCACTGGTGCCTTAGCCATCCTGAGGTGGACGACAGGATCGGGTACGACGACGGTCTCTCTGATCCATCCTGGCCTGTAAGGCATCTTGAGCAGTCCTCACCTCTCGAAGGTTACCCAAAATGGAACCCTGAGTGGCTTCTATGAGTGCAGTATGTTGACGGTGGTATTGTTGCTGACGGGCTTGCTCATTCGTGATCGTAAGCAGGGACTGTAAAACAGTCTCATAGGATCTATCTTTCCTCTGCTGCGATTCTTGCATGAAACTCATGTTATCCGCCAGTTGTTGTTGGATGGTAGAGAGTAGGTCATCACGCCTTTGCTCTCTAGCCATGTGGTCACGCCACATCTCTTATGTAATACAAAAGCCAGGAGAAGAACCTACAAAAGAAGAAGATGGTGCGGTGTGTGGTGGTGAAGGGTGATGGGGGGACACATGAGGTGCGGGAGATCGCTCTCTCTAATCATATTCTTCATCAGTGTCGTGTCCCTCCTCATCAGGAACATTAGGAGGAAGAGGACCCAAAACAGGTGGAGCATCTAAAACATAGGTCAAATTCCTTTCATCACGTACATCAGTACGTCTAGTGCATGGTAAAACAACAGATGGGATAGCTACACCATGAACCATAAGCACATAGCCTCCTTCTCTCCTCAATCGGCACAATTTCATATCTCTCAGAAGTTTTAGGTTGATTGTGCGAGGAGGTAATGGATCTAGGGTAGTTATCTCATTGTTCAGGTTAAGCGCCCGAGCAATAGACGTAATGAGTCCTCCGAAAACAATCGGTCCCGCTTTATTTAGAGTTAAAGCCATATGAGCGAGCATGAACGGGACCGAATTAATTCTTCTATTTGTGAGGCTTCCTTCCAAAAATAGAAGCTCTCGAGCATTGACCTTATTTGGATTCTCCCGGCCAAAAAAAGTACATGCCAACATATATCTAAAAACTCTGATGGCCGGGTTATGGATAGTCGAGGCAAGAATTCCTTCAAAAGAATTTATGGAAGTGTTTGACAATCTCTGCCAGAAGGAAAACACCTCGACTAACCAATCTGAATCTAGAGGGGCCTCACAAATA
The DNA here is from genome assembly GCF_024323335.1 of Lathyrus oleraceus. NCBI lineage: Eukaryota > Viridiplantae > Streptophyta > Magnoliopsida > Fabales > Fabaceae > Lathyrus > Lathyrus oleraceus. Next base: position 96,228,548 of record NC_066580.1, on the reverse strand, counting down.
GCACCGTCCCCATGAGGAATACCTAACAGGCTTGCTAGTTCGTCGGTACTGAATTCATATTCAACAGCAAACATTCTAAATCGGACAGTACCAACTGTGCTAGAAGTGTTAGGATTGACAATATAGATTAAAGAACTTAAAAATTTGATTGTCAATCTCTCAAAGGTAGGTTATATGTTTGAAAAGATACTATGCAAACCTAAATTATCTAATAAATAAAAAATGCTATGGTAGATACCCAAAGTGTAAAGATAATTTTCATCAACATACCTTGTCGGGAGGATTTCCCGATTTTGCAATCGTTCGATAATCTTCCTTTGCCTATCTCCCGGTTTCCCTCCTCGAAGAATAAATCCATTGAATTCAATTTTTTAGCTCTTGGAATATGACGAAGAAGATGAAGATGGGTATGTAAAAATGTGTGATTTTTATAAGATTTGACGGATGAAAATGAAAATGGAAGTTGGGAAAATGATTTGTATGGTGTGAAGATGAGAAAGGTGGGAGCTTTTGTGGGGTTCAAGGGCGTTTTTGCAAGGTGGAAAAATGGGTTTTTGAGGTTTAAAGGTATGAAAATGGTGGAAAATGGGAGTCTGCCCCGAGCTTATACAGATGTTGTGGAGGGCGCCACAACATCTATGGCGGGCGCCACAAGGCTAAATTCGGCTCGGCCGGATTTTGGTCATTTGGCTTGGGCTTCTCGTTCTCTTTTTGGTTGGGGGGTCCGGATAGCGTTTGCATTGTAATTTCCTATTGACATAAGGCTTGCATAATTTTATAGAAATAAAATTTAAAACATTCGACTAATAAATAAATAAATAATTAGTATAATTAAACTATAATAAAAATGTAAATAAAATAAACAAACATAAAACATAAATATATAAATATGGAATATCAATGTGCTGACATTGTTAAGAAAAATATACCAAATGCAATGATATAAAATAAGTTAGATAAATGCAAAAAATGTAAGCATAAATGAGACAAAATAAAATGAGATGGTAAAATCAAATAGTAGGGGGTTCGTCTGCCTGAGTAGATCCACGGAGCATGGCTATCTCCTGCCTAAGCTCTACGATCTCCTGGTATAAACAGTCGGCCTCGGTAGCATGTGTGAGATCAGATACTCCCATCTGTAAGGTGAGGTCAACCACCTCCTGTCTAAGCCTGGCGATCTCTCTAGGACACTCTGCAATCTGGGTGCGGATGTCTGGGGTCTGCAATGATAAATTGTTAGAGAATACAGTGATCCTGGGTGAAGGTGGTGTAGGTGTATACTCAGAAATAGGTGGTGATCTCGGCTCCTCGATAGTCTCTCACTGACCCTCCAAGGCATAACTCCAGTTCGCTGGGTCATGAACGCTAGTCATCGTAGGATCAGGCAGTGTAAAATAATGAATCGCCTCGCTATCGACCAGTAACCTGAACTGTCTTGGGTTGAAGGAGGATCTCCTCATCAACCCTCTAGTCAAGCAAAAGCGATATCCATGGTAGTGTACCCACAGTAGGTCCGGAGATGTAACAGCTTGCGAGATAGACCTAAGGCGATGGCGATCTGTGTGATGATCCCTCCTACTTGAATGACTCCATCAGACGATCTGGAAACACCGCTGAGGCCACATAACAGAAAGTTCCCACATGCTACTAGGCGAGACTGGGATGTACAAAATAGTAGGAAGATCTCCTCCTCACTCTGTAATGTCTCAGTATCTGGTCTCCCCAGGAAGGAGTGTGCCAGTATCATCTGGGATAACTGAGTAGAAGGATCCTGACTCCCTCCACCTGAGATGTCACTCCAGAACTTTTCCACTTCCTTCCCCAGAAAGTATCCCATCGGTGTCTCAGGGATAGCGTCAGGGGTGGTCAGGAAGCCTAATAAGTCACCGAACTCCTTCTGGCTGAAGGAGTACTCAATCCGAAAAAGTCTGAAAGCAGCATACCCATCCGGTCCAGAGTAAGGGTCATAATCAAATGAACTGAGGACTCCAATGTCAAGTTCCTGTAGGTGTTGCTTAGGTCGTCAGCGAACTCGTCCCAATGGAGTTGGTGGCTCAGAAATCGGATACTCGGCTCAATGCCCAGTGCCTCCATGCAGTGTTGATCTGGATAACATGTGGGCGCCATAGGGTGCTGATAAAGAGCTATGTAGCACTCTCTCTGAGCATCATCTCTATAGGCTACGTGCATATCGTCGAAGTCCTGCATCCTGTAAAAGTTAGAAAGGGATCCTGAAAATACAAACATTTCAAATATTTAGTCTCGGTGAAAATATGATAAAAATTAAAAATTAAAAATAAAATAAAATAAATGAAAAAAAGTAAAACAAGGTAAGAAAACCATGGGTTGCCTCCCATGAAGCGCTAATTTAACGTCATTAGCTTGACGATCGGAATTTATACACCTGTAGTAGTAGGAATCGATGGATCAATCAGAGTGTGGCTTGAGTAGTCTGTTGGAATGTCTCCTCCTTCGTAGAGCTTCAGTCTTTGTCCATTTACAATGAATGGACTACAAGTCTCGTTCTTGATTTCTACGGCTCCGGATATGAGAATCTTGGATACTTTGAAAGGGCCAGTCCATCTCGAGCGCAACTTCCCAGGGAAAAGTCGTAACCTAGAGTTGAACAAGAGAACAGGGTCGCCTATATTGAAATCTTTCTTTACTATTCTTTTGTCATGCCAAGCTTTTGTTCTCTCTTTGTATATCTTGGCATTCTCGTAGGCAGATTGCCTGAGTTCTTCTAGTTTGTGAATGTCAAGGATACGCTTCTCACCAGCAGTCAGGTAGTCTAAATTCAAAGTTTTAATGGCCCAATAGGCCTTATACTCTAATTTGAAAGGTAAGTGATAGGATTTTCCATAAACTAGTTGGTAGGGAGTTGTTCCTATAGGGGTTTTGAAAGCGGTTCTATAGGCCCATGATGCTTCTTGAAGCTTCTGAGACCAGTCTCTCCTAGATATTAAAACAGTTTTTTATAGGATTTGTTTTATCTCCCTATTGGATACTTCTACTTGGCCACTAGTCTGTGGGTGGTATGGTGTTGCTACTCTATGCCTAACTCCATATTTTCTTAAAAGTTTATCAAATATTCTCGATATGAAGTGTGATCCTCCATCGCTTATGACTAAACGTGGTGTTCCAAATCTAGGGAATATATAGTTTTTAAATAGCTGGATCACCACCCTAGTGTCGTTTGTGGGTGCAACTATAGCTTCAATCCAATTAGACACGTAGTCCACAGCTACTAAGATATACCTGTTTCCTAAGGATGGTGGGAAAGGACCCATGAAATCTATACCCCATACGTCGAAGAGTTCTACTTCCTGAATGTTTCTTAGAGGCATTTCGTCACGCCTTGAAATGTTTCCAGTGCGTTGGCATCTATCACATTTGAAAATGCAAGCATGGACATCGCACCACATGGTAGGCCAGAATAGGCCAGCGTGAAGAATCTTGGCGTATGTCTTAGAGGTGCTCGCATGTCCACCGTAGGGTGCAGAGTGGCAATGCTCGATTATACTTTTTACCTCCTCTTCTAGAACGCAACAGCGAAAAATGCCATCTTTACCCCTTTTGAAAAGGAGTGGTTCGTCCCAATAAATGTTTCTCACATCGTTGAAGATCTTCTTCTTGCGGTGGTAGTCAAGATCAGGGGGTACGATATCAACAGCTAAGTAATTAACAAAGTCTGCATACCATGGTACGTTACTTACTGCTAAGGATTTTTGGAAGTGCTCATGAGGGCCTAGGCTATCATCTTCAATGGTTTCTAGTCTAGCTATCAGTCTATCATAGGCAACATCATCGTTTATGAGTACTAAGTCTGGTTTTAGGTGCTCTAGCCTAGAAAGGTGATCAGCTACTACATTTTCAGTGCTTTTTTTATCTCTTATATCTAAATCAAACTCTTGTAGTAACAGAATCCATCAGAGTAACCTGGGCTTGCCATCTTTTTTACTTAATAGGTAACGAATGGCAGCATGATCGGTGTAAACTATAACTTTTGCTCCTACTAGATAAGATCTAAATTTTTCTATAGCGAAAACTACAGCGAGTAATTCCTTTTCAGTTGTTGTGTAGTTAAGTAGGGCAGCGTCTAGGGTTCTACTGGCATAATAAATGGCATGTAATTTTTTATCTTTCCTTTGTCCTAGAACGGCTCCAACCGTATAATCACTAGCATCACACATTATCTCAAAAGGTTCTGACCAATCAGGGGGTTTCATAATAGGTGCTGATACTAATGCTTGCTTTAAAAGATTAAATGCTTCATTACATTTTCCATCGAAAATGAATTCAGCATCTTTCATTAAAAGTCCAGTTAAAGGTTTAGTTATTTTGGAGAAGTCCTTGATAAAACGTCGGTAGAATCCAGCGTGTCCAAGAAAACTTCGGACTTCTCTGATGGTTTTTGGTGGTTTTAGGTTCTCTATAACTTCTATCTTAGCTCTATCTACCTCTATACCTTTTTCGGAAACTATATGTCCTAAAACAATTCCTTCGGTCACCGTGAAATGACACTTTTCCCAGTTTAGCACGAGGTTCACCTCCACGCATCTCTCCAGGATTTTCTCAAGGTTAGCAAGACAATTGTGGAAATCAAATCCGCAAACCAAGAAATCATCCATAAACACTTCCATGATACCATCTAAGTAATCTGCAAAGATTGACATCATGCAGCGTTGGAAAGTAGTTGGGGCGTCACAGAGGTCGAATGGCATTTGTCTGTAGGCAAAAGTTCCATAAGGGCATGTAAAGGTAGTTTTTTCTTGATCTTCGGGGTGGATAGGTATTTGGAAGAATCCAGAGTATCCATCTAGATAGCATAAGTAAGAGTGTCTGGCTAGACGCTCCAACATCTGGTCTATAAATGGTAAAGGGAAATGATCCTTCCTGGTTGCTTTATTTAATTTTCTATAATCTATACACATCAGCCATCCTCCTTCTAACCATTTTGCTACATGTTCGCCTTTATCGTTTTGCACGACTGTGATGCCTCCCTTTTTAGGTACTACATGCACAGGGCTCACCCACTTACTATCCGAGATCTGATAAATTATACCTGCCTCAAGTAACTTAAGAACTTCTTTTTTAACAACATCACTCATTATAGGGTTTATTCTTCTCTGATGTTCTCTGGAGGGTTTTGAATCTTCTTCGAGCGAAATCCGATGCATGCACACGGATGGGCTTATACCTTTCAGGTCAAAGATATTATATCCTAAGGCTGAGGGATATCTTCGTAAAACGTCTAAAAGTTGGTATGTTTCCTCTTGGCTCAAGGTAGCACTGACTATAACTGGACGGTTCATCTCTTCGTCGAGGAACTCATATCTCAGATTCTTAGGTAGTTCCTTAAGTTCTAAGGTTGGTTTCTTAGGGCATGGAATAGGATCTGGGGTAAGGGATAAACATTCGTAAAGGTTATCATCGATGTAGGGTTTCTTAAAGTCATCATCTTCCAGTACGAGAGTTGATGGTAACTTAATTGTTTTTATGATTTCTTCTTGTTCTAATTCCCTAACACACTCATCAATGATATCTAAGGCATAACATGTGTCTCCCATCACAGGTGCCATAAGAAATTTCGAAAGTATAAATTCTATTTTCTCGTCACCTACCTCAAAGGTCAACTTTCCTCTCTTGACATCTATTATTTCTCCAGTAGTTGATAAGAATGGTCTACCTAGAAGGATTGGTATATCATTATCTTCTTTGATGTCCATGACAACAAAATCAGTAGGGCTAAATAACTGACCTATCCTAACAGGGACATCTTCTAAAATGCCTATCGGATACTTAACAGATCTATCGGCTAACTGAAGTGACATCTTAGTAGGCTATAATTCTCCTAAGTTTAACCTCTCACAAACTGCTAGAGGCATTAAGCTCACACTAGCTCCTAAGTCTAGAAAAGCTTTTTCGATGACATGATTGCCCAAAAGACAAGGAATGGAGAAATTTCCAGGATCTTTATCCTTTTTTGCTAATTTATTCTCGGAAATGGAATTAGATCCCAAGGGTTTCGGATCGTCAAGTCTACGTTTGTTGGTAAGGATGTCTTTGAGAAACTTTGCATAAGAAGGTATTTGGGTGATGGCTTCTGTGAAAGGGATTTCTACGTGAAGTTTTTCTATAACTTCAATAAATTTCTGATACTGGTTATTGATCTAGGTTTGTTTGAGTCTTTGCGGATATGGTATAGGTGGTTTATATGGCGGTGGTGGTACGTAAGTTTTATCTTTAGGTTCTTCTCCTTTTTCTTGACCTTCCTGTTTTTCAGATTCCTCTGCTTCCTTTACTTTGTCCGTGGGTTCGGTATATTCCTTAGTAGTTTTGGGTTCACTCAATCTTGGATTTGGTGGCTCATCATAAGCGTTCCCACTTCGTAGGGTAATGGCATTGGCTTGTCCTCTCGGATTCTGTTGGGGTTGTCCAGGGAACTGTCCTCCAGGTGTAGTCTGGGGGCTTGGTTTAAAGCTACCTGAGAGATCTGGGTTTCAAGCATCTTGGTGTGAGTAACTATTTGGTCAACCTTGGTTCCTAACTGAGTAATCAGTTCGTTAACGTGAATGTTTTGGTTCATGAACTCTTTGTTTTGTTGGGTTTGAGCAGTGATAAAATTTTCCATAATTTTCTCAAGGCTCGGCTTTGGTGGCACGGGTTGCATAGGTTGATTTGATCTTGGGGCTTGATAACCAGGTTGTCTCAGAGGTGCATTATTTTGGATAGGGTTATTGTTCTTATAGGAGAAGTTCGGGTGATTCCTCCATCCAGGGTTATAAGTATTCGAATGTGGGTTCCCTTGGGTGTAGTTCACTTGTACAGAGTGGGTTTCGTTTAATATACTGCATTCTGCAGATTGGTGTCCTTTGGTTCCACATATCTCACAATCCGAAGAAATTGCAGCTGCAGTATTCGGGTTTATGCACATATGCTCGACCTTAAGGGCTAATGCATCCATTTTAGCTTGCATCATGTCTATAGAGCTTAGTTCATGCACTCCTCCTTGGGCTTCCTTCTTCTCAACTGTCGCTTGTTCGACTACCCATGATTGATGGTTTTGAGCCATATCTTCAATGAGGGAACTAGCTTCAGGATAAGGTTTGTTCATCAGAGCACCGCCTGCGGCAGCATCGATGGTCATCTTAGTGTTGTAATGAAGTCCATTATAGAAGGTCTGAATGATTAACCAATTTTCTAAACCATGATATGGGCATGCTCTTAACAGCTCTTTATATCTCTCCCAAGCTTTGAACAACGATTCTCCTTGGTTCTGGGTAAATCTAGTTATATGGTTTCGAAGAACGGAGGTTTTACTTGGGGGAAAGTATCTAGCAAGGAAAACTCTTCTAAGGTTATCCCAAGTCGTAATGGAATTGGGTGGAAGGGAATCTAACCATGATAGGGCTTTATCTCTGAGGGAAAAAGGGAATAATCTTAAACGGATTGCCTCAGGAGAAGCTCCATTGGTTTTAAAAGTGTCTGCTAATTGGAGAAAGATTTTTAAATGTTGGTTTGGGTTCTCAGTAGCGAGACCTACGAATTGTCTCTGTTGCACTAGTTGCCTCAGGGAGGGTTTAAGTTCGAAATTATTAGCTGGGATGGTTGGGTTTACTATACTAGAACTAGGTTCTTCGTTGGATGGTTGGGCGAAGTCCTTAAGAGGTATTTGGTTTTGATCTTCGGCCATAGCTCTCCTAATTCTATGGAAAAATAAACGTGCCCGAGCGTAACGTTCAGGTTCCGCCAGAGGGTATACTAAGCTTCCGGTGCTGCGAGTTCTTCGCATTGACCGGCGGGTAATAACCTAAGTCTAAACGATATAACAACAGGGTATGAAATTTGACGAAATTGCTCCCTGGCAACGGCGCCAAAAACTTGATGCGTGCTTTTCGCAAGTATACGAATGCGTCAGAGTAATATAAAAGATTGTGGAATCCACAGAGACCAAGTGTCAATCTATCGTTATCTATTGTTATGGTGTTTATCTAAGGTAATCAAAATAGGGGTTTTTAGAGTGTGCAATGAAAAGTAAAGTGTTGAATAAAGTTCAATTAATAAAGACAGGCTCGAATGTAATTCACATAATCAATTAATAATCCAAGTACTTGCTAATAGAACTACTTATGGGCAGTGTTTCCTACTTTGAAAAGAACCAATTTAACAGGAACTGTCGCTTTCATGTATTTAAAACCGAGTTGTACTCCCTAATCAAACCGTCTTATTGTCACTTATAAAAAGGCGCGCATTGCGTTAGAGTAGTAAACCTATTTTTAAGAAATATAGTATCTTGACTAAGTTGAAAAGTATTTTAACCTGGATTTCTTAACCAAAAGAGGTTCTCACGAACCAGACTCTAAACTTATAAACGCGTCCGAAAATAGTTTTAAAATCACTTTTCTTCTTAAGTTAAAAACTCCTAATGAACTAAACAAAGCCCTTTCGCTGTATTTGAAATAGTTAAAAACAGCTAAGTTTAAAAAGACGTTGGACGGCTTTCGATCTTACCCAACGGAAATTAAATACGGGAAAACTTAAGTTGAAAGTCAAAATAGCCCTTAAGTATTTCTACGAACAATTGTTCGGATTATCGGTTCAATTACGATCCTTACATTCTAACCTTTATAGATTTAGTTAGACATGGTAAAGTAAAGGGGCATTTTTATTTAAATAAAAGTAGTGCGAGTGCGGAAAGTAAATAAAAGTAGTGCGAGTGCGGAAAGTAAATAAAAGTAGTGCGATAGCGGAAAGGAAATAAAAGTAGTGCGAGTGCAGAAAATAAATAAAAGTAGTGCGAGTGCGGGAAATAAATAAAGTAAAGCGAGTGCGGGAAATAAATAAAGTAAAGAGAGTGCGAGAAATAAATAAAGTAAAGCGAGTGCGAGAAATAAATAAAGTAAAGTGAGTATGAGAAATAAATAACGTAAAGCGAGTGCGGGAAAATAAAATAGATAAAGGCAAAGCAATAAAAACCTGCTCAAATCGGAGGGTTGAATAAAATGCGAAGCGGAAATGAAAATGGCGGCAGGATTAACTTCCTTCCAAAGTGCTCCAAACTCGATTACAGACTCGATCACAGACTTGATTACACAATTGTGGTAACACCTCAATGCGAAGCGATTACCACTTTTAAAATATTGAATATATGCCTAAGTGAAATTAAGTTTGCTCTAAGTTTGCATCTGCTCTAAGTTTGGATGATTAAACAAATGAATTCGAGTCTCTATTTATAGGCAAGTAAAATAATGGAAAAGACAAGGATGCCCTTCAGTTTGAATTTGGGAGGGAAAACTTTCCTTCTTGTGGCGCCCGCCACAACCCCATGGCGCCCGCCACAAGAGCAAAGTGTGGCGCCCAAGTGGAGGTAGTGGGGAACGTGGCAGTTGAGGGAAGTTGAGCTAGGACACGTCATGGCTGGATCCATGGCGCCAGCCACAGTGGGAGCCATAAGTGTAAAATGCTGAATTTTAGGGTTTTTAGCTCATTTTCACTCCTTTTCTCGATCGGGGATCCGATTAGACTGAAAACCGAAAAACAAAGAGAAACATAGTAATAACATAACAAAATGATAATAAAACAACTAAAATGCATGCGAAATAGGAGTCAAAAATACGGTGAATTTCAGTGTCATCAGCTTCCCATGGCGAGCTTTGAATTCCAAAGGCTCTAATACATAAGATGTCAAACTCTTTAACTCTTTCAAGTTCGGTTGTCTGAAACTGTACTTCTTCGTATTCCTTCTTTGCTTATCCATGTCTGAAAATTTGCAAATAGACATCTTAAGTTCCTTGAAAATTTCATTGTTGATGATATGGATGTATATGAATGCATGAATGCATGGATGCAACAATCACACTCAAGGATCAAGCAAGTCACACCATACAAAGGTCACGGGATGGCTCAAGTCATCATCAATATCAATCATCAATTTTGGTGGATTATGGTTTACACCTTATCAACACCCAAGTTCCATTGATATTGAGGATATACGAGAACGGATCAACCGCGAATCAAGGGTTTGTTGCAAGTCACGATCATGGAGTCTCGGTTAAGAACCACCCAAAGGGAGTGTATTATGGTTAAACCTGACAATCATGTTCTAAAAGAGGTTCCCATAGTCATCATCTCATCTTTCAGATATTATCGGATACAACGACTACTTGTATTCCAAAAATATTCTCAAGAGAGACTCTTATGAGTGTAGTATCGCATAACAACCGTATCAAATCTTACACTTGAACGACCTTCGCACTACGTCCTAAAATAGGCCAAGATGGGCTAGGTATCTAAGGTCCTTGGCTTCTAAGGTTTATATTGGAAAGAGTAATGCCTAACCACAACTATTCGTGTGACATTATTGATCCCAATAAGACCTCCACCAAGTGGATGGGCTTGCAAGTCAACTTGCTAAGGAATAACTCCACACAAGTCAACAAGACTATGCCATCCTCTTATCATAAGTGCACTCGAGTTCGGGTATAGAACTCATCTCACAAGAGACCACCAAGCACACAAGCAATTGAATATATATCAAGCAATTCATACATTACAAATAATACAGTCATCCCAAATTTGCATAAAAATATATCACAAATAAATATAAACATACAATACAACAAGCAAAAAGTAGGCTAAACCCACTAGGAAATAGTATAATCCCCAGCAGAGTCGTCACTTTTCTGTAGCGGGGTATTCATTACCTTATGGTTTATTGATTAAACCAAAAGTAAACATACAATTCGAGTCGCCACCGCACTTTTACTTATCCAAAGGAAAGGTTAAAAAAGCGAACAAAAACCAAGTAAGAAGTTTTATCAAATCAAAAACTAAAAAAAAATGGCAGAGATCTAGATAAGGGGGTTGGTTATGAAATGGGAAGGTTTTAAGCACCCAAAACATCCTTAGTACTCTAAGGGAGCCCTTTTTGCAAATGTGTATTGTAGGTTGGTATTTGTGAAAATATTTGTGCAAACAAGATTGGGGGAATGAGTTGTATTTACAAGTTAGAAGTATTTTAACAAAGGTGGCCCTTGGAACCACAAAAATCACTTGAAGTGAGTTGTATTTACAAGTTAGAAGTACTCACAAAGTGAGGTCAAAGTTGAATTAAGGTTCCTTCACAATGAGTATTGATGAAAAGAGTTTGAAAAATCAAAGGCATATGGCCTAGGTTTCTAGTTTGAAAACAATGTCAAAGTTTGCACAAAATGAGTTTGGCTTGGGTTAGAGTGGAAAGAAGAAGAGAAGAGCTAGTCCTAAACATGCAAAGATAAGAGAAGAGATAAAACCCTTGGAGTTCCTTTTCTTGAGATCATAAAGATGATTCAAGATGCTCCTTTCCTTTGGACTTAGCAACCACTGAAGCAATCAAACAAATATTATATTCAAGCTCCTAGAATCTCCATTTTGCTTGTCTCTCTTAACTTGGCCACTCATGACAATGGTCCTTCTTACTATCTCAAGATTGAATCCCTATCACACAAGAACAAACATCAAAAAGTTCACAACACAATAAGAGGAATGGACAAAGAATGAGTTTAGATTAGGGGTCCTTTGAAGTCAACTTTAAGATTTAGCATTCTAAAGGCATGAGGCCTAGTTACTCTTCAACAAGTTTAGCATTCTAAAGGCATGAGGCTTAGTTGCTCTTGAACTCCTTTAAGCATAGGTAAGGTCCTAATTCTAAGTCCTTTCTCCTTTTTGCATTGGGTTCCCACAAACAATCACAAAAAAACAAACACAAGACAACAATATATTTATATACAATAATGAGCTCAAATGAGCAAAAGGAAAATGACATAAACATAAAATATGTGCTCAAGTGAGCAAAGGGAAAAGGAAATATGAATAAATGAGCAAGAAAGTAAATTGCATTAAAGTAAATTGCAAGAAATTAAATGCTTGAATTAAAGTTAGTAGTTAGTAGTTAGTAGTTAATGTTAATGTGTCATAAGACAATTTAGCGCTATATTAAGCAATCGTAAGTGGACTAATGTAGTAGTCACACCTATCTGAGGCCGGTCAATAAAACTATAGGCAGATAAACACAAGTTAGAGATCATGACTAGTAAGCCAAGCTCCTACAACTTGCCATGCCAAAAGAAAAGAAGGAAAGCCTTGTATGGACTTTAGGTTCTTTGCTTGACCCAGAAACAACATATCATGGACACAAAGCAACTCACTTGATCTTTGATCAAGTTGAGTTTGATTTGGATCAAAGAATGTTAAGCCTCTCATATGTCAAGATCAACCACAAATCATTAACTCATTGGCCAAAATAAAAAGAAGAAGTGAGATGAAGATGAAATGAATAAAAGGAGAATTCAAATGAAACATCAAAACACAATGATCAAATGTGAATCAAATCATCATCAACCAATGTAAAACAGAAGAGAAAGGAAGACTAGAAGTCAACAAGTCAAACATATTTTTTTGGTATTTTTTGGAATTAAAATAAATGCAAAATAAAATGGACAAAATATGGTCAAACCTCAAATTCAATTCAAATCAACTTAAACAAGTCCAATTGAATCATCGTAGGTCTAACATGGTCAAACAAGGTTTGACAAATTTTTTCAACATTTTTTGAAAACAGAAACTATTTAAAATCAATTAAAAACAAATAAAAATAACCCAAATGAATTAAAATCTTAAATAAATCTCAAATCAATCAACAAAATTGATGAGACTATTTTTCATAGACTTATCATGATCCATAGGTGTTAAGAAAATATTTTTGGATTTTTCAGATATCAAAAAGTATTTAAAATGAATTAAAAACTATTAAAAACAAAATCATTCTCAATAAATATTAAATGAAGTCACAAAAATAATTAAAAATCAGATTAAGAAACTAGATTTTTCAAGAATTTTTTTTCCATTGGTCTCATATTTTTGTGACTTCAAATAAAATAGTTATGAATTTTTGAAAATAAAAGGATTTAATGAAATTAAAACAGAAAATAGAAAATAACCAAAAATCAGGAGCGCTTGGATTGGAATCATTAAATGACAAGGCTCCATCACACGATCCAGAAGCGTGGTCATATGGTAGGCGATGGTGAAGCGCGTAACATGCATATTTAAAATAAGTCAACAAAACGCATGGCCAAGATTAGATCGTTTCAAACAGATCCAAGGGCGCTAGAATATCCACGTGGGGATGGTGGTGGAAACCACCATCTTCTCCGGCCAACAAACAACTTTCGGCCACCACGCGCAGGTTTTTGAACCTCAACCAAAATGAAAAAGCATGGTACCAAAATGAAGCTGGGGTGATGTACATCACCCCTGTAACCTTGGATTGTGCTCAATGTTTCTATTCAATGAGAAATCTGAGCTTGAAAATCCAGGTATGCAAACTGAAATGGCTCAAATCATGAAATCAAGACCACCCCTAGCCTGCCTCTTGCTCGAGGACTTCAGAAAACAGTTCAAATGCAAGCAATTCACATCATGGAGCAAGATTTAAATCAAAATAGTTTGATGATATACCTTTGAAGTGCAGCTTTAAACAACACGATCTGCTCAAATTCTTGCTTCCACTTTGATCTTGAGATGATGAGGATGCAAGGCTAAGGAATTGAAACTTGAAGATCAACCAAGGAAGTCGAAATTCAAGCTTGAATTTGAAAAAATGAAAATGGAAATTCCTTTGAGTAAGGTTGGGTTTTCACTTCAGCAGCCTTTTAGATCACCTAAAGGTTGAGATTTGAATGAGCAAGGCCATGTATTTATAGCTGGAGATGAAGCAAGGCAATGAAATGCTCGTGTGCCTGAGAATTGGGTCCTCAATGCATGGGCCTGTACAGGCGCATGTGAGGCCTAAAATTGAATGGAATTGCAAGCTGATATCATTTACAGATGGTTTGGACATGCACAAGGCCTGGTATTAGCTTGTGCCTGAAGATTCAAAGTGAATTGCATAATTGGACATAAACATTTAGCTCTTCGAAAGTCCCACATGGAAAATCCAAACATGATAGTGTGAGTAATGGTTGGAAAGGTCTTGACATAAGGAACAAAATCTATGTTGGGAAAAAATCCATTTGGAGTTTGGAAAATTATGAAAACTGGCTTTGAATTTTGAGGTACAAAACATGTCTATGTCTCCTTTGAAAAGTTTTACAAAAAGTGACCAACTTCAAGCCCTTCTGTTTCAATTATGCAAGCCTCAAATGGAAAAACCTCCAACATCAAAGTTGTAGATATTTTCAAGATAAACAATTTGGACTTCAATTTAGTATCATTTGGTTTTTGTATGAGAAAGTTATGGGCACTTGAAGTTGCATATTTTTCAAATTCAATGGTTTTGGTCCAAAGTGACCTATAATGTTTTGTATTATCACATGCGTTTATTTTAGGATTATGAAATTTTGTCCAACATAAAATTTTAATTAGAAATCTTAATATTTCCAATTAAATTGGTCTCACCTCAAAATAATAAAAAATGAAGGAGTTAGGTCTTTGGGAAGTTGACCCAAAATTAGGGCTTCAGTCAAAATGACCTATAATATTTTGAAATGAATGATGACCTTCCAAGTTTCAAATGGATTTTTGATGAACATGAAAGTTGTTCATATGGTTCTTAAGAACATTTTTAATCTTGGTTCATCTTCATATGACAAACACATCAAAAGTTAGGTCTCAAGGATCTTCAGTTTAGTCAGATGACTTGACTGGTCAACTTCTCAAGGCCAAACTTCAAATCTTGATGAATAAATGATTGAGGATACTCAAATAGGCTCATATATGCATAAAATGATGAATGAAAGATTTTCCCATGATTTAATTTGATCATAGGTTAAGGTTGCTTCATGAGCAAGGCACAGTTGATGCATAGTTGAATTAGGGTTTCCTTGGGAAATAATCCTCGAGCCCTTTGGGTTATCTTGATCAAATTGGAAAATTGAGATACTTGGGAGACATATATTATGATTAGGAACTTTGTGAACCATTTTCATGCTTGTTCTCATCTTCATTGAGCCACTTCATTGAGCTTAGGAGCCTCCTAGGAGCATTGGCACACATG
Source organism: Lathyrus oleraceus (assembly GCF_024323335.1). NCBI lineage: Eukaryota > Viridiplantae > Streptophyta > Magnoliopsida > Fabales > Fabaceae > Lathyrus > Lathyrus oleraceus. The sequence goes on along the minus strand of NC_066580.1, from coordinate 96,213,511 downwards.
ATCACTTGAGCTTCAAAACAAAAGAGGTTAGTGACATATTTTTGTGCTTTTGGTTAGTAAACAAAATAAGAAAAGCAATAATATACAATTCAAGCATGCTTGGTGGTCTCACACCAACTCACACAAGTCCCACACCAAGGGTAAAGGAGCCACACATGCTATGATCCTTGAGGCAAATGCAATGAGCAAATGATATGATGCCATGAGGGATCTTACGGTCAAAATTAGGGTCTTGCAGGAATATATTGCCACAAAGGAAAAGAATCCGAAAAGACTAAAAGTCCATACGAGCATAATGTGTTCCGTATGGAAAACTCACTAGGGAGACAAAGACTCTAGGGAATAAAAGTTATGTATAAGCCAGGCTATGACTTGAAAAACTGTCGGGATACATTTAATGATGTTTTAATCAAAAAATTCAACTCTTGAAAAAACCCTCAGATCCTTCTTCTTCAAGCAACGATCAAATAGAGCTGAAAACTTATTTTGTGCCTGCTTTTGATTAAGGAAAAACTTTAATTCCCTCGGAACCTGATGTTGTACCCCAAAATTTACCCTCTTCCTTTTGACCATAGTTGGCTTATGTTTTATCATCCCATTCGTTCATGCATATCATTGGTTCTATGGATATGAGATCAAGGCATCCCTTTTGGGATTTTCTTCAAGCTTTAGAAGGAAGGAAAGTAACAATCAATGCAAGAAGGGTGGGATACCCTTAACCTCTTGATAATTCAAGTTACAAGGGTTTCCGCATATCCTAGGACATCTCAAATGGTCCTTTGCTTCATCAGTTGAATGATAATTACAAGAAAATGGAATTGGATCACACTCTCCTATCTTTGGAAACCTGAGTTAGAAGTGTTGATTATATCAGTATGTGGCATGCTCATGGGCCAATATTGGATCATCTTCATCCTATTATCATACAATACATTCTCTTTCCAAAGTTCTTCCCACTTTCCCTAGAAGAATCAAGGTTTGAGGATGTGCACTCTTATCTTATCATTTTTAACTAAAATTAGGGTTTGTGATAAAATCAGTTTATTTCTGACTTTTTGAGAAAAACTTGATTTCATGATATTCTATGTATCCCTAAGTGTCGATGAATAAAGTATTGGTCATTAATTCCATTTGTAAGAGGTTCCATTGGTCAAATGATTGTTGGTTTGATTCAATTGGGGAAAAGTCAACTAGGTAAATTAAAAAGTCAACTTTTGATTTTTTTTTGGTCAACAATTTGTTCCTCAAGTCAAAATTGGTCTGTGTGTGAAATTTGATCAAGAAAATTCAAGAGATTCATCAAAAATCAAGAATTGTGGAAAGTTGCTTAATTTGGAAACTAGGGTTTTGAAACTTACTATTTTTGGTAAGTTTAGTCTTAGTGAACAACTACTTTCATGGCATTTGTTCTACATGACCAGGACTCCAAACCAAGTTGGCCTTAACATGGATTTTGTTCTTCTCCATCCAAGCTTCAAGGAGGTACCAAGATTAAGCCATTTGGATCATTATAGCCCAAGATATGGTCGTGGAAAGTAGGGTGTTTCAATTTCATCCATTTGTTCCAAGACTTAGAAATTTTCTAAATACCCAAGTCAGGGTTACCAAGCATTGTTCATGAAAGTTTTTCTAGACCTTAAAGGCTTCACCTCAATTGGTTTCCAACATGAAATTTAGATTTTTAGATCTCTCATTTCCATTGCTTCCAAGGAAAAGTCATTTGGACCACCATAGCTCAAGATATCACTCTCACAAGTCGTGGCTTTGGATTGTTTGAATGGCTTGTGTACTTAGTGAAATTTTTCCAAGTTTTCATTCTTTCCAAACCACATACTTCATGATCATTTTCCACCAGGTTCTAGACCATATTAAGATTCGACTTCAACATGAAACTTATTCCTCTCATTCCCCTCTTTCCAAAAATCTCTAATTCAATCCTTTTGGCCAAGAAAGCATGAAGTTGTGTTGGCTCAATGTCACCAGGTTGCAAGCTTTCCTAAATCATCTCTTTGGTCGAATCCTTGAAAGCTGATCACACTCCTTTGTACCAACACCGTTTCCCACTCAAGTTCACTTTAATCTTTACTCCTTTTTGTAGCGGTGTATTCGTCGCTATATGATCTATCGATTAAATCATAAGCTAGGAGATACATTGAAAATTTTCGAGTCGCCACCGCACTTTTATTTATCCAAAGGATTGGCTAAAAAGCGAACAAAAGCCTAAGAAGCTTTACACGTAGAAAACTAATAAAAAGATCAGAGATTCTGGGTAAGGGGTAAATTACGCAATGGGAAGGTGTTAGGCACCCACTACGTCCTAGGTACTCCTAGGGAGCCCTTTTCACACTTGTTATGCAAAAATTATTATTTGTTATGACATAAAGATTGTGCAAACATGATTGGGATGGTGAGAAAAGAATGTACATTTTTTATTATTATTGGGTATTGGGTTCGAACGGATGAACCCGTTGCCTACGTACCTTCCATCAAAGGTAAGGATCAGAACGCCGTAGTTCGGCTAAAAGATTTCCAAAAGTGGGTTAGGTTCAATTTTAAACACAAACCCTAGGTCTTACATTATCCACGGGAGAAAACTCAACCTTATACAAACAACAACGTCCACCATGTGAGAACAGCTTCAACTTGCCAGGGAGGGGTTAACCCTATAATAGGCGAGGAAGACTTACAATTCAATCACTAAAGACAGAAGGTGAGATTAACATCAACCACTAAGATAAATCAAACCTATAGCTCATGTATGAAAAGATTAATGGACAAAGCCAAAACAAGTGAATGAGTGAAGTTACTGATTATGATTATGAAAATGGAGTCAAAGTATAATTAAGATCAATTCAAATAAGTATTATGAAATGAGTTTGAAAAAAGGTCAAGGACTTGAGTCCAGGTTTTTAGTTAGAAAAACATGAAGATGTTTGCACAACACTTATGCCAAGTTTAAAAGATAAAGTGTGAAAAGGTTCTAAGACGTAATGAATGATGAATGGATGAAGATGGAAAGTAAAACTTCTTAGAAGGTTCACTTCTTGAAATCATATAGCAAATGATTCAAGTGTGTCCTTTGGAATGCAATGGATAATAACAAACAAGCAAAGCAAGCAAAAGCGGATATCGGATGCCAATCAATGGTCTTATACCAATCTCCTAAAACAAAATGGGATATCAGATGCCACTCAATGGACTTACACTAATCTCCACAGGCAAAGAAATAAAAAGCGGATACCGGATACCAATAGATGGATTTACACCAGTCTCCTAAAACAGAACAGGATATCAGAAGCCACTCAATGGACTTACACTAATCTCCTCAAAAGAAAAACAAAGATGAAATGTGGAAGTCAACTGCCAATCTATCTGGACTTAGGTTAACCCCACAGTATGCTCACAGGAAATCCAATGCCACATCACCGGGACTTACAATGGATCCTCACATACAAGAACAAAAGCAACAACATGATCACAGGAATGCAAATGCCAACTTACAGGGACTTATAATTGCAACCTCTCACACAACCGGATGAACAAACTATGATCACAGGAAAGCAGATGCCAACTTACAGGGACTTATAACTGCAACCTCACATACAACATCAAACAGATCAAATTATGATCACAGGATAACAGATGCCAACTTACAGGGACTTATAACTGTATCCTCACATACAAACAGAACAGATCAAATTATGATCACAGGATAACAGCTGCCAACTTACAGGGACTTATAACTGTATCCTCACATACAAACAGAACAGATCAAATTATGATCACAGGATAACAGATGCCAACTTACAGGGACTTATAACTGTATCCTCACATACACACAGATAAACAGAAGATATGAGTGACCAATGAGGTCTTACACTCTATCCTTCCATATCATAGGAGCAAATGCCAAAGCAATGGACTTACAATTGTCCTCCATGGGCAAACTACAATAACAAAAGTCACACAGACAAATGGTATGATCATGCACTAATGGCAATTGACGATGATGACAAATGCATAGCATACAGGCAAACAAGTGCACATGAAGCAATCAATCAATCAATGAATATCAAACAGCACACTCTATAGCCAAACAATGGGGGGCTCACACAAGAGGGTTTGACTTTGAAAGTCCACTGTAATGGGTGAAGGTCGCTCTTAACCTGGCCATTGAAGGACTCAGGTGAAGCAGATGAAAAGGAGATGAGGGGTGTGCCTCATTGCTTCTATCCCTGATCAGGGAGAGCATAAAATAGAAAGTGGGGGAGTTCAGAAAGATGGAACTCTTTCCCCTTTATTGACTCGATTAGATCTTGGGTATTTATCTCAATGCTTCAACCATGTAATGGGAGCAAAGAGAGGACACACTGAATAGTGGGGGATAGATTGCTTATCCCTACCTTCCACCAATTGCCTCAAATGAGGACTTTTCCTGCTTGGGACAAATATAAACAAACACAGGCATTGCCTCTTAAGGAGGACTTCAGACAGTTTGCCCGGTCAAATAACAGACCGGGTCTCCAGACTACATGAAGAAGAAGTAATTATACCTCAAAGCAAATGCTAAAAAGCAAAGCAAGCAAGTTCAAAGAACTTAGGCAACTAAAGTACCTGAAAAAGTCAAACTTATTAGCAAACAGTTCAACAGTCAAAATCAAAAGAAAATAACCCAATAGTCAACCACAGAGGGACCAATTGTGCAAGGCACAAAGACTCAAGCATATGAGTCACCTACAAAACAAAGGTTAGCACATTAAACAATCAAACTCAAGCACATTAGAATGATCCTCAAGGCATTGGTGCTTAACCTGAAACAGATGAACTCAACATAAGCTCAGAAGACCACTAGGACTAGCCTAGGGTCAAAGATGAAAGAAAAAGTCAAGGCAGCAAGAAAAAGTCAACCCAAACCAAGTTTGAACATTCAAGAAGCATTCTCAATTGGATTCATAACCAAATCATGCATCATGGTCATTTCATATGCAAAAGGATGCAAAGCATGGCAAGAGAAGCATACAAAAGTCAACAGCAAAGACTTCCTTCAAAAGTCAACTCAAACAATCTCAAAAATTATGAAATAAATCACACTCAATCCTAACATCTAACATGGTAGACATGTAAAATTTCATGGCATCTGGATGAGAGGAAGGCAGTCAAGTAAATTCATGAAGTCAACATAAGTTCAAGTAAGCATGGTGAAAGTCAACAAGCATGGGTCAACTTCAAAAAAATCATATCAATTTGAAAACAGAAGAGAAATGAATGAGATTAACACCAATGCAAAGCTTGAGATGTCTAGTTATCACATATGAAATTTCATGATCATACAATAAGATTTGAGAATTTCACAAAAGATTTGGCAAGGCATAGCACAAAAAGTCAACAAATGACCACATATGGAAGAAAATTCTCAATCAAATGGAAAACAGCATGATTAATTCCAAGAAAATTCATACATGAACTAGACATACAAGGGATCATTCATGCAAAATTTGGGATCATTTGGATAAGAGGAAGCATGTGAACAAAAATTGGAAAAATACATGATCATGGCATAGCACCAAATGTAACACATAACTTCAGAAATTCAAAGCTCACAAACCACAAATGGGAAATGCACAAAGTCTATATGGAAACAAAGGTCAATGTGTCTAGTTTCACCACAAAAAATTTCAAACTCATTGGATACAACATGAGAATTTCACAAAAGGAATGGTAAGATGTACCAATTGAGCATACATGTTGGGAGAATATTTATCATTTAAAATCCAGCCAATGAAAAAATGATTAAAATTCATAATAAAATTCTAGACACATTCATGAGTATGAGGGAAAAATTTCAAGATTTTTGGATAAAAATTGAATGAGAAATTAATTTGTGAAGTTGGGTGAAATATTGGATGAAATATTGAACATGAAAGCATGGCAAATTGGTCAACTAGGAGTCAACCGATGGCAGAGTTGGTAATATCCGCCTCACTTACTCAAAACGACACAGTTTTGGCCTACACAACGAAATGTTGTGATTGGCCAGTTCCCAATGGAACAGTACACGACCAATGGGGCTTCATGTTTCTGGGTTCATGCATACTTAGGGTTTGGCAACAACAGCAACACAACAAACTCGACCAGTAATTACATCAGCATAGCATTTCAACAAAACTCTTCGTACAACCACAACATAACAACAAACCAACATCATTAGCTCATGCAGAATTCTTGGCAAGTTGATGATTTAAGTACAACAGCAGAGCATTTCATCATTTGACCAAACAAAACAAACAACAACAATGGCTCATCATTCAGCTTGATCAATCAACCAGAAACAACAGCAACATGTAACAATACATAGGTCAAACATCCACAACCAACACAACCAAATATCAATCCTGTGGATTTTGCAAGCAAGTTTAAAGGTTTCTCAAACAGCAGGGCATTGACAGCATTGGTATTCATCATCATGATTCAAACAACAAACCAAACAACAGCATTCAAATGCAGTTCATGAGGGTTTTCTAAACTGCAGTAAGGTTCAGCAATAGCAGCAACAACTCATGTTCATCATATAATCAAAACAAGCTCATCATCAACATGCATTCTCAACCAAAATTCAAGAGGCATGGCAGCATATGTTTATCAGCATCATATCAAACAAAACAAAAGTACACGACAGCATATAAACAGCATTAGGGTTTGGCAGCATGGTTTGACAGTATGGCTCATGGTATTTTCAAACAAATTCAGCCAACATCCAAACAGCATCAAACAGCAAACACACAATCATGGGAGTTTCTAGCCATGGTTCATGGTTCAAATAACAGCATCATTCATCAAGCAGTTAATTAATCCAACAACAGCACATAGACAGCACGGTATACATCATCATCATTCAAACAACAGCAGGGAAAAACTCAGTATGCTTCATGTCATAAACACCAAAACAAACACAAGCAGGAACATTTCTAGGCAGGGTTCTCTAAGCTGCAGCAAGCATATTCATCATCCACAATGCTCATCAAAAACAACAGCACAGCATGGTCCTTTAAACAATCATCATGAACAAAACTCGACCAAGCATAGCATAAGAGCATTCATCATTAGTGTTCATCACAAACAGCAGGGCACATTCAACAACAGCAATGGTCATGGTATCAAATTCATCATCAATTTACAGCATTGACCAACAGCATATCAGCAAACACAAACAACACTAGCAGGCAACAATAGCAGTACAGAAGTTCGACCAACAATTACAACAGCATAGCATAATCATGGAATCTTTTTGGGCAACTAGGTTTAAATAAGCAGCAAGATTCAATCAGCATGGTATTTGGCAATGTTTACTCATCAAGCAATCAACAGCATACCACATGGCATGTTAAGCAACGATCATGGACAAACAACATCAAGCAGACAGCATATGCATCAAGTCCAACATGTATCATTAACCAATAACAACCAAACATGACAAGCATAATTCAATGGATTTTTCTGGGCATGCTCATGGAGTTTACACACAACAGCAGGACATGTGCAGCATGGTTCAGCAATAGCAGCATGTGTTCATTACTAATCATCATTCAAACACCAATCAAACAATCAGCATACAACATCTTCATGAGATTTCCTGGCAGGGTTTAGGGTTAGAACAGCAGCCAACACTCATCATCACTATGCATTCGAAATTCCATCATGCACAGAACAAAAAAAATCAACATACCAATAGCATCATTAGACCAAGAATAAGCATAATCCAACACCCATTCTCCTTAAAACAAACTAACTAAAGAGCAGCAAACCAAAACACACATGAACATCAAATTTCAGATTGACATATCTTTACTAACAGCTAACCATTTTCAACAACTTATAGCTCACGACAATCAACAAAGAGGGATCTTCATGATATATGGTATGATTTGGACAAATAAGGAAGTTGAAAATCTTACCTAAATTGAAGAACTCGATGGTACAGTGTGGTTTTGGTGGTGACCAGCTCAAACAGATGCTTCAGATACTTGGAAACGATGAATGGTTGGATAGCTTCAGTTCATTAATGCCTGGAAGTTACTACATCATAATCTGCCATTGCTGTGCTTTGAAATGAAAAAAACAGAACATGGAGAGGGTTCTAGCTGAGAATCAAAAATCCACAAAGCTTCCAAGGTTGGTTGGATGATGAGGGAACCAATGGTCACTCGAGTTCTTTCAAGTTTTTTCGTGCAGAAATTGCAAGGTGTCAAAATGCAAGAAGGAGAGGATCAATGTTTTCTGTGCTTGGAGGCTATCTCTCTAGGGTTTATTTGACAGCAAATGGCCTTATAAAGGTCTGTTTAACATTATTAATCCAAGTGCTAAGTTGATTTAGCTTAATGAAAACCAATTGCCATTTTGCTAACTTTGTGTAAGTGGAAGAGGAGGTGTAGTGGCTGGTCGAGTGGGCTTGCAACAGGCTGGAAACAGACTGCATTTCTGCTGCTTTGGTTGTACAAGTGAAATGCTGTACTGATTTTTACTTTTGTGAAGCTTCTTGCAAAATTGCCAAGTTTGCATTTTGATCCAAAATGTAGTAGAATGATGGTGTAGACATGGTTTAAGGCTTGAGACAAATCACAAATGTGATATGGAACATTTCCCAAATGACCAAATCAAGAAAAAGTCAAAAACTCAAAAAGTCAAAGTTTGGTCAAACTTTGAATTTAAATGAGAAAGGTCCAAAAATGCCATTTTGAATGGTAAGGTTTTAGGTCATGAAATTTATATTTTTGGAAAGAGGATGAAAAATGTGGTTTGCAGGAAAAAACCCCACCAAATTTGGCCTTATGGTTTGAGAGATATGGCTTGTTGAAGTTCAAAAATTGGTGAAAATGATTTGATCATATCTTGACAACCACACATGGGATTTTGATGTTCTTGGACTTTTTGAAAATGGGAGAACAAGATCTTCAACTTTCATGTTGGGCAAAAATTCATTTGAAGCTTGTATCATGATGTAAGTTTAAGATCAAGAAGTTTCCATTTTTGGCAGTTGAAATTACAGGTCCACTTTCTATTTCTGGAAAATTTTCTGATTTGACCTGATTTTCTTCCATGATGAGGTTTGACATGATAGATGAGGCTTATACAAGCATGAATGAGCTCCTTCAAATCAATTCTATCCATTAAATCCTTGATTAAATCAACTGTCGACCAAGTTTGACTGTCTGTTGACTTTTCTAGGGTTTTGAGTGACTGAAGCTCTTCTGATGGATTCCAAACCCTAATTCCTTGAGAACTTGACTTCAAATGATGTCCCAAGATGTATGAACCTTTGATTAATGATCATGATGCCCAAATTCTGCAAGAATGGCCATCATCCATTGCTTTGACTGATCAATGACTGATTTTGACCTAATTGCTGATGATTGCTTCAACTGCAAGCAACAAGGTTAGACTGACAATATTTTTGTACTTTTTGAATGATAAACATATGAAAACAAAGATATACAAATGCAAAGTATGCTTGGTGATCAAGAAATCAACCCACAAGGCAAACCACCCACTAGGAGGACAGCTAGGGCATGCAATGATCCTTGAGGTTATGATATGATATGATATGGGCCATGAGGGATCTTAGGGCCCAAAATTGGGGTCTTACACTTTTGGCCAAGCATCATGTTATCCCATGCATGCATGTCATGTATCAGGTTTGCCCAAAGAAGGAAATATGCTTTTGACCAAGCTTCCTTCATGCACACGTATTTCCAATCTACAAGATAAATCATTTTCCTACTACATATGAGAACCCAAAAGACGACAAAACACTCTTATCCTTCCCAAGTCAAACATAATTCTGATACCAAAGGCTCTTAGATATTATTTAGACCAGTTTTCCCTCCAACGGGTGTGTGCAAAAGGGAAAAGTGAAATTTCACCTGCATACATATATAAGTGAACTTTAACCTAGTTAAAGATAGAGAGAGATAATTTTGGATAAAAAAGGAGACTTGGGAGCTGCAACATCCTACGAGAGTATTTGTTTTTCACTTCTGGATTCATCCCTGCTACTCGTCAACACCATCCTTGCTTGAAGAGAAGAACTAAGCTTCATTGGTTTTGCTTCTGCAACTCATTTGGAATCAAGAAGCATTGGACTTTTCTCCACTAAGTAGGTTATATTCTCTTCACATTACATCCATTTTGAAACATGAACATTCCATAGATGATTAAGAGTTTTGATTAGAGTCGTTTCAGTGCATTACTTTCATCTGTGTACTCAAATATGTGATGTATTAAGCCTGTTGAATTTTGATTACAATGAGTTTTCTCCAACTTTCATGCCACATTTCTCTTGAACTAGACCTTATTTTTGAATTTGGTTTGAAATGCCATTGAAGTAATCCATGAGTTCTATGTTTTGTCTTTTGATTTCATGCATTTTCATGCACTGTAGAATAAGATATATGGATTGGAAGTGATGGTTGTAGAATCGGGTTTAGGGTTCATGTTGCATGGCTTAAGGTTGGGGACGAAATGTTGGTTATTTCTGATTGGTTGGGGATTGGTTTTGTCTTTTAGTGACTTAAGATTATGTGACCGGTTAATGGCCAAGTCTACATGTTTTTTGTACATTTTAATTTATCCTTTGATGTCACGCTGCCAAAAACTGAGTTTTGGGTTGGTTTGGTCGTTGGGCCTAATTGCTTCGCTGTTTACCCCCCCTCCCCACCCCCCATTTTTGAGCCCATGAGCATGTTACACTTTGATCAGTATAATCGTAGGTTTACTAATCCACCCCTCTCTTTCATTTCTAATTGTTTTCTATTAAAAATATTTATTTTAGGCCAAAAATATTAATTAAATTCATGAAGGATATTTCAAGTGTTATTTAGTTTTTCATATTATTTATTTTCTATTTCAATTTATTTTAATATTTATTCCAACATTTTTTATTATATGTATATTTCTATACTAACTTACTTTGTTAGGGCTTGATTTTATTTTTTCCTTTTTGAGTTTTAACCCAATTTTTTTCACACTTGTAGAAATATGTATATAGGTCTTTTATTTTTTCATTCTTGCTTTGGTTTCTAATTTTGAGTCAATTTTGAATTTATTTTTGAAGGTATCTTTGTAGTGACTACTTGCTTGTGCTAGTCTAGATGATCTAATTACTTGAACATACTTTACACATGGATTTGAGAATGACTCAAGGTTATATTGTGATTTTTACCTCATCTTTCTATGGTTAATTTTTCATAATTTATATTTGCTTCTAACTATTTATCTTGAAATTGTGAAGGACATGCTTGTTTCCTTATGACACATTTTGTGCATTTGTTTTGTTTGTTTTGAATTGCATTTGTATAACCATTGGGGATCTCCCCTTTTTCCCTTGACTTCATCATCATCATCTAGGAGACTTAAATCCACCCATATGAACTATTTTTAGCATCTCCACTTGTTTGTTTCTTTGCTTACTTATCTTGGTTACTTCTTACTTGCTCTAGGAGGCTTCAGTTGGATTTTGTCTTGTGCATTCTACCTTGAATAACTTTGATTCCAAGGGATTTTATTTCTCTTTCCTACACTTAGGTTTTACTTGGTCTTGGCAATCTTATATCTTGCTCTTATGATTCCTTGAGTGGTACTCTATTATCATTCATCCTGATGACATATTAAGAGCTATATTATTTTCTTCCTTGACCTAGTTTTTGGTTTGATAGATGGTGAAGCTCTTAGGGGTTTGTGATCCATTATTTGGGTATATTGGTATTGTGCTCATTCTATTTCTTTATGTCTCTATTTCATTTCATATTGCCTTTTACTTTGGATAAAGGACTCCTTGTTTTGCTGATATCCATCTTTTAACTTTGGTTATGCTTGAACTGAGAGCTTATGGTTTTGGTTAATACCCTTTGAAGTTTAGAAGTTGTATTTGATGCTTTGAAGAAGATTTTTGCCAATTTCATATGACCAGTGAGCATCCCTCTTTTAATCTTTGTTCATCTGATTGATAAAGGATTCCTTTTCTAGGATGATATCTTTACTTGTTTATCAAGTTACTTGAATTTGATTTGTGTGTGAAGTTTGAATGACTTCTTTTCATTACTTTTAGACCCCATCTTGACTTGATAACTTGTCTTCTACTTTATATCTTTCATGACTTTATATGAATTGTCAGTTTTCTATCTTTTTGTCCTATGACTTGATATGGATTGCTATTTGCTTTTACCTTCTCCCATGACTTGATATGGATTGTTATTCTTCATTTATTTATTCCATGACTTGATATGGGTTGCAATTGTTTACATTCTATTTGTTCTCCCATGACATGATATGGATTTCTACTATTTTTTCTTTCTATCATGACTTGATATGATATTATGGTGTTTATTGTCCCATGACCTAATATGGACTATCCTCCTTTTATCCCTTTTCCTTGTGTGGATAACATGTTCCCCATAGGATTATTTTGGTTCATTCTTGGTTAAGATTTAACTAAAGTAGACCTTAGGTTTGTTAACAAAGCATGAAAAAATTAGGTAGTACCCTTGATCCTTAACCCTAGGTCAATCTTTGCATGATAATCTATTTAAATGTTTCCCTTTTATCCTAAGCTTGGGACCACTATTGCATGCCAACAGTACGTTTCTCCTTAGAGTCCCCTTAGATTTTCTACTTTTCTTTTGCATTCATTCTAAAACAAAAACCATTTCTTAACCAAAACTCAAAAAACATTCTAATACTACTTGAACTCTTTCAACAATAAGAGAAAAGTACTCAGATACCTCCTACCTTGGAAGGATCAGTTGGTGTATTCTCTCAACAAAACACTCAACCAATCAAACTTATTTTTCCTCTTGGTTTTTCTTATGAAATTTTCAAAAAGGGTGGTTGCCCATAAAAAGCACCAACCAACCAAAAAATTTGAGAAGAATACGACACTCTAATTTTTTTGATACGTAGGCATTGGGTTGCAAAACCTAAGAGAGCGCAATAATAGAAAACTTTCTTTTGTTTACATTGCAATGTTTGCATGCATTCCCTTTTAGTAGTAAGTTTTAGAATAAACACACCCTTTTTATTATAACAACAAGAGTGGATCCTGTAGAGTACTACAGATGTGAGGGGAGCTAATACCTTCCCCTTGCGTAATCGACTCCCTTACCCGTCTTTTAGTTGCGAGATCATCAAATTCATCATTCTTTAGGTTTATTCAGTGTTTCCTTTCCCTCTTATGGGATAAATAACATTGGTGGTGACTCTGTTTTATGCATGTTTTTCGAGATGCAACTCCTGAGATAATAAAATCAATGGTTCCGACCAAATCAGTACCTAAGACTTCAAATCAAAGGCCTTAATGAGATCAGAACCTAGCATTCAGAAGTCAAAGGTTTTAAAGAATCCAAAACATAAAAATCTCAAGTCAATGGTTCTAAAAATATCATAACCCAAGACTTATGGGTCAAAAGTTCTGAAAAGGTCATAAGCCAAAGTCAAAACTTATCCCAGACAAAACTATTATATCAAAAAAGTATGGAATGAGTCTAGACCCTTTTATTAGAAAAAGGCTCAGAATAAAAGGAAGCCTACAAGAACTAACAGTAGAGGACCCATAAGATTATGGGTACCTAAATCTCAAATTGTTTTTGCTACAAATATGCCTAAGAGGATAAACAAGATAACAATCCTGGTACCTGGACAGTGGCTGCTCACGACATATGACGGGAGAAAAGCATATGTTATAGGAAGGTATAGATTTATCTAAAACCTTTGCTCTTGTGGTAAAGTTAGAGGAAATCAGACTTCTTCTCTCTTATGTTATTAACCATGACATTGTTTTATATCAAATGGATGTCAAGAGTACCTTCTTAAATGGATTAATTTGTGAAGAAGTGTATGTCAAACAATCTCCTGTGTTTGAGGACTCTGTCCACCCAGATTTTGTTTATAAACTCAAGAAATCACTAGGGACTCAAACAAGCTCCAAGAGCATGATTGATAGACTGAGCAATTTCTTGCTAGAAAAAGGTTTTCAAAAAGGTCAGGTTGACACTACATTATTTAGAAAGACTCTGAATATGGAAATCTTGATTGTCCAAGTGTATGTTGATGACATAGTACTTGAGTCAACTAATGCCTCTATATGCAATGAATTTTTTGAGAGTATGCAGGCTGAGTTTGAAATGAGCATGATGGGTGAAATGAAGTTCTTCTTAGGAATTCAAATGAATCAAAGTAAAAATGGACCCCATGTTCATCAGTCTAAGTACACAAAGGAGCTTCTGAAGAAGTTTAATCTTGAGGATTACAAGATTATGTTAACTCATATGCATCCAACATGTTGTCTGAACAAAGAAGAAAGTAGCACTAAGGTGGATCAGAAGCTATATAGAGGTATGATCAGTTCCTTGCTTTACCTCACAGCTTTTAGGCCTGTGTAGCGGGGTATTCGTTACCATTAGAGATATTGACTAAATCCAAGGTAAATCAGACAAGTCGAGTCGCCACCGCACTTCTATTTATCCAAAGGAATGGTTAGAAAGCGAACAAAAACCTAATAGTTTTATCGAATCAAAAACTAGTAAAAATGTCAGATATCTGGGTAAGGGGGTTGGTTATGCAATGGGAAGGTGTTAGGCACCCAAAGCATCCTAGGTACTCCTAGGGAGCCCTTTTCACATTTGTTGTAAGGTTGGTATTTTGTGAAAACTTATTTGTGTAAACATGATTGAAGGGATGAGAAAAGCGTGTATGTTTATCTAATGTACTACTTACTAAAAGAAGGGTCAAAAGAAAATGACTCGCACGGACGTCGCATCCACTGCATACGTATCTCATCTGAATCTGAGAATCAGAGTCTTCGTAGCTCGGGCTACCTATGGGTTAAAGAGGAGTGTGCTCGCTAAGACATCGCGTCTTATGCCTACGTATCTCATTTGGGATGAAAATCAGAGCAAAACATAGTTCGACCACCTATGGGGTAAGGGTTGTGTTTTGGGGTGAACGACGTTACTACGCAATCTACCGGATGCTCGACCTTTGGAGACTTACTCGCCTGTAGTAGAAGGAGATAACGCGTTCTTAGGAGAAGAAAAATCAATGAGTTTGGGGTGTTTAGGGATGCTCATGCAAAAAGGCAGTCCTAGATGAAGGAACCGCGTTACCTTAAATGACATGCCACGAGAGGCTATACGAAACCTAAGAAATCGGTAACATGCGGGAAAAGTAAAGGGATCGAGAAATCTACCGTACGGATAAAGATCCGAAGTAACAACAATTAGATAAATAAGAAACCCAAAGACTCTTCCAAGCTAAACACCATCAAAGAAATCGAGTCAGTACAGGTAATCGGAATAAACCTCCAGGTGGTATCCCACAAATAAAATGGAACACCAGGCAAGCCATCTCTGCAAGAATCATATGAGCCCTCACAAAACAAAACTCAACAAACAGGTTAGAGAAACAAGATAGGGTAATCAAGAGTTGCCCCCAAATCAAAATGTAACCACATGAATCATGCCATTAAAATTCACAAAAAGCTCACCAAAAGCAACCAAGGGTAGGAGGCCTAAACCTCTTGTCAAACACATGCATCAAAAGGGTATCAAATTCACCCATAATACCTCATACATTTAGAGTATTCAAATTAAAAGCATAGAGTAATGGGGATAAGGGCAAACCTGATTAGAGGGACCGATGAAATTGAATGGCACGGTTGGGTTTGCAAAGCACTCTTAGGGTTTATATGAGAGGGAATTGGTTCTTTGCCGATGAGTTCCCTTCAGTCTCTGGAGGTTGCTCTGAACTCTGTTAGCTCTTCTCCCATTATCTTTTTCCTGCCAGGGTAATAGGAATAGAATTTTGTTTCACTGAAACTCTGAATTTATAACCTGATTTTTATGGACCTATGGGCTCAAATGAGAGAGGCCCAAGTCCAAAAATTTTCAGTTATATTTTATTTATTAAATTTTTTATTTATTATTATAATTATTATTATTGTTTTTTTAAACACGTGGGCTTCGCCTAGCGAGCATGACAGTTCAAGAAATTCCTCTGAGCGTAGGTGATTCTGGTGGCTTTTCTTGGGACTCGCTAAACGACCCATTCTGCTCGCCTAGCGAGCATGACAGCTCATGAACAAACTTTTGCTCCTTCAAGATTAACGTTTTGACTGACGAATAGACCCCATTTGAACCTGTTGGAAGTATCTCAAGCCATTCCCTTGTGTTGACTGATCATCTAAATAGAACCCACAAAGTGTCTTGGATGATACTCAAGCTTCAAACAAAAGATGTTAGTGACACATTTTTGTGCTTTTGGATAGTAAACAAAAGTAAGAGAAACAATGATGTATAATTCAAGCATGCTTGGTGATCTCAAACCAATCACAAGGAGTCCCACCCAAAGGCAAAGGGAACCAAGATGCTAAAGATCCTTGAGGCAATGCAAATGCAATGTTATGATGCCATGAGGGATCTTAGGGTCAAAATTGGGGTCTTACAGATGCCCCTATTTAAGGTCATTCTAGTCGGAGAAGTGAAGGTTAAAATCTTCGTCTCGACGGGGTAGAATGGGCTTAAATAATAACAAAGAGATGAATTTTGGTCCCTAAGAGACCTCATGATGCAAATGTAGGTATGAAAAATGGTAGCACTCTGTGGAGATATGTGTCCATAAAAGCAAAGAAATCAGAAGCCACTAATAATCCATATAAGCAATTCACTCCATGGGACCAAGACCCTGGGGACTCTCCTGGGGATAGAAAAGGGATAAAAATGCGGGAGCAGGTCACGACTCAAAGCGTGGGGAACAGAATTCCAAAGGGAAAAGATCCAATGGAAAGACTCAAGCTGACTCGAAGATGCATGTATTGGGGAATATGCCAATACAGCAAAAACTATCCAAAGCGGATACTTCGGATAAAATCCGGATGAAAACAATCCACTAAGGGACTTCGCTGGGGATGTCCACAAGGACATTCCTAGGGAAGCAGCGGGATGAGGTATTACCGGTTACTGGGTAATAAGCTCAAGGAGACATGTGATCTGAACGCCGGGTATGAGGGTGAGAGATACAACATGCTCAGGAAGAGATGAATATCCAAGACCGGTATAAGGGTGAGAGATATCAAAACTTCAAAACATCTGAGGAAAACCTAAAAGGTATACTTCCACTCAGGGATTCTGACTCCACAGGGGACAAAAAGTCATAATAGGGAGCATAGAGGAAGGAACACCAGGGATACCGGTTACTGGGCATATAATAGGTGACCACCCAAGGCGTGAATTGGGGAATATTCCCAAAACACTCATCATCCAAAAGAGGGCTAAAAGCAAACTCGATTATAGGATGGATATTCGACTCCACAAAGGGGATACGAATCTTACTCAACTGGGGAAGAACAAAAGGCTTCAGACCCGAGAGTGCATGAGATATACTATCTATTACCGTCAGAACGTAGATAATATACTCGCATGGACGATTATCCACAATCGGTTACTGGGTTAATAAAGGATAAATCGGCCGGAAAGAAAAGGCATCGGGATACCGAAACTAGGTATATAATGATGACCAATTCAGGGGAGAAACAATCGTTACCAACAACAACAAGGTAGACGAGAGATGACCCGCTGGGGATAAATTGCGTAATCAGGGCAATTATCCAAGCAGATGAGGGGATATCATCACCGAATATTGGATGAAGATAACTGTCACCAATTAAAGATGAGCAAAAATAGTTACTCTGCAAAAAGGGAAGAAATAGGGTTTACAACTACCGGTATGAGGGTAGAGAAACCCAGACTCCGCCGGGGATAATAATTACTAATTATTGAGCAATTATTCATTTACCACGGGGAAACAGGAAAAGAGTCTCAAGAGACCGATCTAGGATCAAACTAGATAGGCACACCAAATCAAGACTTGTCCTGGTGAGGATATAACTCAATGGGGAAAACCATCCCAGTATATGTGTTGGGAAGGAACAAAAACAATCAACATCCACGAGGATATAACCCGGTGGGGAATATGGAAGAAAGGATAGACGCTTTCTGCTTATGGAGCTGACTCTATATGGAGAGATCAGACACACACATCTGCTCGGGGAAGTATATCACCAAATAGCAGGAGACAGCAAACAACGATATATGGAAAAGAATGCAACATGAATATCTGAATGTTATAATTATGCATGTATGCATGGTTTATGTATGATGTATGCTGACAGACAGACATATCTAACACAACCAGGTCCAGGAATCAACCACCCGGTACTACATCTCAAGAGAGAAAGTCAAGTTCACCGGAGAGTATCCAATATGCTGGGGATCAGAGATACCAGAAAGCAAAGAACTCTGCAGGGGATGAATCATCAATGATTCCAGCTGGGGACGAGAGTTATCACAGACAAGGTCCACCATACCAACAACTCTACTAGGGAATCTATCCGAGGAGATAAAGGATTTATCGGAATCAACCACCAAATACCGCTCTTGCCCAAAGAGATCCAAGCTGCTGAGGAAGAAAGATTGCTACTCTGCTGAAGGGAAGAGAGGTGACTCTTAACAAGAAATCCACTTGGTAGGATAAACCACAAGGGGTTCCGGAGGGAGGAGATACAGTCATGCCAGGAATATGGACAAAAATCTTACCGTGTTAGGGATCGTACCACCCTTGGGAGAGTACTGAGGATCTCCTAAGTATCCTTTCGTCATTGTGAATGTTCACTTTGTTTAAAAAAAAATTATAAAAAATTTGATCGTTTAAAACAATGATATTTTCTTAATCAAAACATGCAAAACATTTGTTGAATAGAAACAGATAAGAGTGCCAATAATTGGATAAAAGGCTCAAATTTATTTGATAGAATGGTAGTCTGCGAATGGCAAGACTCCATAGATCTTTACAAATTTGAAATTGGTGATATATATTGGAAAAGGGCTACATTGAACGTAATGACCATTTCTCCACCAATTCTGAATACGATGTATTTGAAGCTTTGGCTGATAATGAGCAAGGATCTCTGAAGGACGACAGTTGTAGAACAAAGTCTTGTCAGGATGCAGTTACTTGCCAAAATGGATGGATGGCCTATAGATCAAATCTTGGTATGGAAAACTAGTTGGTAGTCATCATTGAAGGACTTATGTATTTTGTAGAAATGATGGCTCATGGATTTGATCTTCAAAGCACTATCTCCCAAAATGGATGGATTAATTTCTCTGATATGTTATATGGTCCTACTTACCCTAACTTAATAAAGGAGTTTAGGGTGAATGATGTTGTCCAAGAACATAATCTAGAGCATGCCATTCTTTCTGTTGTATCTGGTATGCATATCACCATCACCTCCACCTTTATTGCTAATGTAATAAACTATGAGGATGAAGGTGTTATTCCAAATATGCTATTTTGGAAATCTTCTTTTCATCCTCATCTTATCTTTGATGATCTATCCGACCTATCTAAGGGTACTAATCTTAATTCTAAGGCATCAGTGTAGTATCAAGTTTTTATATTGAACCTTCTGCCCAAGAACAAAGATCTAGACTCTCTAGATATTGACGAAATATATTTTCTACTTCTTCTCAACTCAGATCTAAAGATTAACCGCCCTCATTCTATGTTTGAGCATCTAAAGATGACTCTCATTTCCTGTCAAGAGGGAAAGCCATGTTTCATTCCTTATGAAAGGGTTATTTCATAACTCTTCATTCCATAAGGAGTGGAGAAAACAATGAAGGAGGTTACTTCACAAATCTGGGGTGGCAAATTGAATATTCCAGTAGCTTTGAAAGTTGTTGATCCTTTTGTGGTCAAAGTGATGTCTTTGGATGGAACTTCTTCTTCTGTTTAATTTATGTAGTTGTTTTCTTCTAAGTTTTTTATGTTTATGTACTCTTCCTTATCATTTAATGAAATGTTTTCTCTATTTGCTTATTGTTTCTTCTTATACTTTCTAGTTTTAATTACTGATTGAGTGATAAGAAATTCCATAAACCTTCTGAATACATTGCAAAGGAAGATTTTTGGCTAAAATAGTGGCAAAATTTCAATTCTTATTAAAGAAGAACATTATATATTTTGTACCTAAAGACTATTACATTTTTTTACAGTTGGAAATCTCATGCTTAATCGTATGTACTTCCTTGTGCCTCCAAAGTAGTCTTCATCACAATTCTTCTTAAAATCTACTTCTGAAGTCTTGCCCTTTTTGGAGACTTCAGTTGATGAGCCTTTACCTTCTATAACCCTTGATCTCTGAGCCATTTCTAGTTCCTTAGCTTTCTATTTTTCATTTCCTGTCTACTCATCAGATTTCATATTTCCTTTGTGAAACCTCTCTTGTCAGCCTTGAATGTTCTTATCTTGCCCATTCTTTTCTGAACAGAAAACCTCAGAGTAATTTGATCATGATGTTAATTCACTATCTTCTTTTATAGAGGTGTTCCTGAGTCAAATTGTTTCTTGAGTCTTGTTTCCTATACTAGGTCATCAGAACCTAACTTTGACCAACTTGGAAATTATGCAATCAATGCTTATCTGTCAAATGGTTTTTTAGTTTTTCTCTTATTCTTTTCAGTATATTTTTTCTCTATGCTATCATGTTTATTTGTTAAAAATTGTGTTGATGACAAAATGGGGAGAAAATTATGGGAGTATTTAAGAGGGATAAAAGTATTTTTGAAATAATTTTATGTAACTTGAACCCTCATCAAAACCTATTTTATTACTTAAATATGAACATATATGTTTTATGCTATCAAGATAAGTTTAATTAACTTGGATAGGACTTAGGGGAAGCTTACAAAACTCAACCTTGGGACTATTAGACTCAGCGGGAGCTTACAAACCTCAGACTCTAATGTTGTCAAGTTAGTTGAATTGGTCAACCATTATTCTTAAATACATTTGTTTGTCATCATCAAAAAAGGGGAGATTGTTAGAACAAGATTTGTTCATATCCCTTGGGTTTTGATGATAACAATGTATTTAAAGAACATTTGGGTATACTAACATATGTTCAAGTGTTCAGGATCATAAAGCTTAAAGTCTACTCAGAATGACCCTGTTGAAAGTATTTTTTGACAAGCTGAATGTCTCAGATTCTAATGGATTAGAATTTGGTGACTTTGAAGGATCAGACTCTGGTCATGATACTTATGCCTCTAGTCATAGCTCTGACTCTAGAGTCCTTATCTTAAAAGGCTCAGCCTTTGGTCCATACTCTGTCCCATAGAATACATATCTTGTCAACACCAGACTTAGAGTAAAAGTCAGTAGCATCCCTTAGTGCAAGGCTCGAGAAAAAGTTGATGGGACGTGTTCATTTCACCCTCCTCGTCTGGTTCATACCTTGTATATAGTTGACTATGTTATTATACATTGGTTGAAGATCTTAACAGAATTTGTCTTCCAACGCCTCTATCTTGGATCTGTTGCATTTCAAATGTTTCTCTTATGCAAACATCTTTCCAACGACTCTTTTCTCTACCTCTATAAAAGGAAGTTGAAGAATTGAAGGAAAGTTACGCAACTATTACACAATCTAACAGAACACGTTGATTATAAACTTTGAGCTAAAGTTTCATCTTTCTTTTGCACAAGCTCTTAATATTTTGTATCTTTGTATAACTTAGAAATCTCAAGTGTTAAGAAACATTGTAGTTGGTGAAATACTTATACTACTGATTGTGTTTCAAATTATAATTGTAATCTTTTCTACTAAACTATTTTTTTAAAGTAGAGAAATTCTCTTGCAAGATTGCTTGAGTAGTAAAAACTATTGCATGTGTGCTTGAGAAGTGAAGTCTCTTTTAGGTGTGATTGAGTAGAAGTCTCTAGCAGGATTGCTTGTGTGGAACTCTCTTTCAGGATTAATTGAACAAAGTTGTAATCAATATTGATTATAGTGAAAATATCTTGTGTGACAAGGGGACTGGACTTCTCTCAGGATCTGAAGTTGTTCATCATAAATAAATAAAATAATCTATACATAATTCACCCCCCGCCCTCCCCTCCGTCTTGTGTAATTTTTTCACCTTAAAATTCAAGTCATAATTGTAATTTAGAGGTCAATTATAGACCTTGGAAGTTCAATGTTTCTTTTCCACTTTATGCCCACCTCATTCTCACCTTAACAAATATTTCATTTTTCATTTCTATTCTCATTTAAATAATTATTGCATTTTTATAACGACTTCATTTTTACCATTTTTCATTCTCATTTAAATAGTTTTTGCATTTTATAATCATTTCCATCTTTACCATTTTCATTTAAATAAATATTTCATTTTGGTACCATTTTCCATTGTTATAATAATAATAATTTCATTTTTATACCATTTCCATTGTTACCATTAAAAAATACAATAATAACAAAATTTTCATTTTTCATGCCCATTCTCATTTAAATATCTTTTGTAAATAAACCACTCTTTTAATGAATCTCATATTTTAGTAGCTATTTCAAATTAGTTTTTTTTTGTTTTCATGTTTATTGACACATTGCATTTGTAAATAATGTCACAACCCTTATAACTAAGTGCATGAGTAAAAAATAATATAAAAATGCATCAGTAAAAAAAAATCATTCAAAATGCATTGTATCAGTAAAAAAACTAATTTTATCAAATAACCAAGCTCACACTAGTAATAACACAACTCATCCATTATATTGCATCAGTATTTGTATCAATAAAAAATGTTTACACCATAACTTAACAAAGTTACATCAGTGAGAGCAAACTTTTACAATGGTAACAATAATTTAACAGTGGGAAATTACACAAAAGTATTTGCACATGGTGCACAAAAACATACTTGTGGGTCACTCTCCAAATCCCATGATATCAGGGATTGGAATTGCAACTCTTAATATATTTTTCTATTCCTCTCAACTCACACGATATTCCTAAACAAACACACAAAATCACTCCATTTCACACACTTGAACAAACTCACAGACTCACTAAATTCGTCCCTAATTTCACCTATAAATGTTAAGCAATTTTCGCACTAAGAAACCACTTTTTACCATATTCAAACACCAAGAAAATGAATGATAAATTGGAGCAGTAACCTCCTCCCTGCAAAAACCAAAAGCCACCTACTAAAGCTCAATTTACCAGGACACCATAGCTTCTCCTTCAGATTTTAGTGGTTTCTAGCTTAAGCCTCCCATCAACAACACTACCAGCAACACCAAATAGAAGAAATCAATAGAATAACCAAAAGAAAGTTTAAGAAGAAGTAAAGCACAGATGGAAAAGAAACAAAGTGAATGAGAAGCATACCTCTTTCTTTCGTCACTAAAGCACTTTTCGTTATGCTAGATATCTCGTTCCTCAATGTTTTTACATTAATATTGTTGTAGTTGCTTGGAATCCCATTCTCTTTTGATAATGATTGGTTGTATATTTGTAAATTGCTTTAAAATAGTAAAAATTGGGTTGCGGTTTCTTGAGGGATAAGGGTATTTTTGTTATGATTTGATTGTTTGAATGTGTTTTGGTTGCCTTGTTGATAGTGTGTTCAGAGAGATAACCTTTTGGGGGATTTAGGGTTTTGTTTTGTGGGATTTCATTCTATTTTGTTTGAGAAAGTTAGTTTGCATTGAAGTTATGGGTTCGGGTTACATGGAACGGCATGTTAGTGATGGTTTTGATCCATCTCGGTTTCATGAAGGTGGTAGTGGTTTGGATTTGGGGGCGGCCAAATTCAAGGTGAAGAAAGATTGAACGAGGGTGAAGAAAAAACAAGAATGAGGGTTTTGATCAACATCAAGGAAATTTTTTAAACCTAATTCAAACACTTGGTTAAAACCAAGTTTCCATTTTTAAAATTAACTTTCAAACCACTTCAAAATCAATTATAATCCATTAACCATTTTCACAATTCGCTTCGCATTGAAAATCAAATGCTTGACTCAACATGAAGCTCTTTTAATAATCAAAATCAAAATGGTTAATTCATAATTTGACATTTTCAACAATAATGAAAGAAAAAGGCTACTTGGGTGAAAAGCCCAGTCATAGCCTCTAGTGGTAGGCCCGAGCCGTAATAGCTTTTAAGTTATAAATACTCGTCTTTCAGCAAAATTTAAACGTGTCTCATTTTGCAATAAATTGAAAGAAAAAGACTATATGGGTGTAATGTGTAATCATATTCCCAAATACTAGGCCAAGCTATAATAACTTGCAAGCCCAAATGTTTCCCTTTCGCTCAAAACACTTGTAAACATCCAAACCTTTTTGTAACATAATGGATTAAAAAGACTGCTTGAGTGTAATGTCTAATCAAAGTCCCAAGTATTATAATCAAGTTGTAATAACTTGTAAGTCATAAATAATCGTCTTCCATCCCTAAAACATACTCAAACACATCAAACCTATTTTCTCGCCCTTGTGCAATCGAAAATCGTTTCAAAAAGAATATTGTTTAGTCCGTTCTAACGCGAATAAAAACAAATGCTCCAGACTCCCTTGCGAGCATACAGGTCAATGTTTAACCGCTATATAATGATCTAAATATTTGTTTAATAAAACAATCCAACCGGCAAAACATAATTTTCTACGCCAAACTATGAAGCTTTGAGTTCCTCATTCTACCCAAGGATACGTAGGAGCGAGACCCACAATCTCATGAAGCACCCTAATGAAAACCTTTTGCGATCCCTTTTCTTTTCCTATTAAACTTTTTATCACTCAAATAAAAAAAAGATAACATTAGAAAACATTCACTGACAAGTTTAACTAAAAGGTTCCCGTTGAGTACAGCGGATGTGAGGGATGCTAACACCTTCCCCGTGCGTAATCGATTCCTGAACCCGAATATGGTTGCGAAAACCATCTTCTTTTTCTTTTAAGGGTTTTATCGATATTTTCCATTTCCTTCTTTGGAATAAATAAAGTTTGGTGGTGACTTTGTTTCAATCATTTTATGCGAGCGAGCGAACGCTTCACGAAGAATCATATTTTTCTATATGCGATAGATAGATCTTATTATTATCCTGTTTAGGATGTGGCATGCGCTGTTAATCAAATCCGCCGAAGAATACTTAGGTAGGCTAATCTTGTTTATCATTGTCCGGGAAAGCTCTTCCAACACACAGTTCTTTCATTCTACAACATTGTTTTGTTGTGGAGTTCTAAGACATGAGAAACTATGAGCAATACAATTTTCTGTGTAAAATTTTTGAAAATGATGGTTCACGAACTCCCCACCATGATCACTATGGAGAATGGTGATTTTAAAACTAAAAACATTATCTTTTGAAAACTTTATTTTGGAAGACCAACTACTAGATTTTTGGATGCTATCTTATGTAGTCAGTCAAAATGCACATGGCTTAAGCGCCTATACCATAATCAAGACTCCTCATTCTTAGCTATTAAACACATAGTCCCATGCATTGAGACATTATCTAGATCAAGCATATAAACATTTTCAATCCTATAACCCTTAAACACAAGGTCCTTACAAGTCTTATGCACAATTATACAACTAAGAGTATCGAACGAAACCAAATACCCTTTGTCACATAGTTGGCTAATACTTAGCAAGTTGTATTTAAGCCATTTCACTAACAGCACATTTTCAATGGTAATTGGTAGGGATTTCCCACAACACCTTCACTAAGAATTTTACCTTTCGTATTGTCTCCATAGGTGACGTGACCACTTTTCTTCTCATAAAACTTGATAAAAATGGAAACATCTCTCGTCATGTGTCTTGAGTATCCGCTATCTAGAAACCACAATCTTTTTGTAGAGGTAAGACGCTCTTGTGACAAATCAATAATGTAATTTAGGTCCTCTAACTAGTGGGTCATTTAGGGTTAATTCAATTACATTGAAGTATCCATGTCCTTTTACCATTGGAAACTTGAATGTTCCTAACATGACAAAGAGGCTTAATGTGACCCTTATCTCCATAATTATGGAAAATTGCTTTAGATGAATCACTCCTTCTATTTCTCCTAGTGACACGGTTTTTTTTTTAAAAACCTTCCCTCTTTCACTCGAAGAAGTAGAACATGTTTTAGATAGTGTGGCAGCATGTGTTAATTGTCCCTTAAGAGTTTCAATTTCAATTTTTAAAATTGAACATTCAACACATTATACAACTTCTATCATTTTAGCTAAAGTATACAAAATAATACAACGTTCTTCCACAAGAGATGTATGAACATACTTTAAACAATCTAAAGCATTGTTAAGATTCTTTATCTCATGTTCAAGTGTATAAATAATATCTTTTTGGAGAGAATTTTTTTTAACTCTCTAATGGAATCAACATACATGTCATTAAACGCACTAGACAATTCACCATAAGTATACCCATTTTTAGAATCAAAATTATATACCTTTGAAGTTCCACTTTTTTTGTGCCAGCAAGAAAAAGTTGACACACTCATCATCTATACTCGAGCATGAATCATAGGAGCATATTTCCACTTCTTCTTCCCATGCGATGTAGGCTCTACAACCTTTAGAGGGTTTTCCCTTCCTCTTGTAGAAAGCCATATCTTTGCTTTTATGATGTTTAGTGAGATTTGGACATGTAGTTCTATAGTGTCCCAATTTACCACATTCATAGAATGTGATCTTATCATCTTATTTCTTGTGATCCTTCTTAAGTGGATGAGTATTTTTGAAACTCACTAGACTTTTGTCGGTATGCTTGACCTTGTTTCTCTTAAGATGTCTATTGTAACGTCTAAAGAATAAACCCATTTCTTCCTTTTTAAAAACTTAGTCGTCATAATCGTCAATTTACTCCTTTGACTTCTTAACTTTTGAGGATGAAGCTTTCAAAGAAATATCTTGTTTCTCTTCTTTCCCTTTCTCTTTTTTTTTCGACTTTACTTCACTATCTGCGAGTCATTTCAACTCACTCTCATGCTCGACAAACTTCCTAAGCAGTTTTGTAATATCCAAAGTACTAAGATCATTATGTTCTTTCATTACGGTGACTTTTCGTTGTCACTCCCTACACATGGATCTCAATATTTTGTTAGTACAATCTTTGTTGGAAAAGGATTTACCTAAGTCTCATAATTTGTTGATCAAATGGAGGAATCTAGTTTACAATCTTTGTTGGACAAACCATATTTAATTTAAATGCACTATTTTAGTATTTTAATTTGAATAAATGCAAAATAAATTTGTTGACCAATTGTGATGACTTGTTTGTGTTTGACTCTTGTTGTTGGGCCTTGGTCAAGGTTTATTTGACTTTGTCAAATTAATATCATTGGATTTAGGGGATTGATGGAATGTACATTCCATCTCCCAAAATGAATGGATGATATTAATTTGGTAAAAGTCCTCCTTTGACCATTTTGTGTTTTGATCCATTCCACCCCCACTTCCTCTTATTCCCTTTCTTCATTCATTCATTCCATTTGGCCTAGGATATCTCATAATCCTAAGGCTAGTTGATTGAAAAATTGACATGAGTATGGATGAGATTAGGCCACACCTTTTGCATATTCTTTTTGTGTGTGGTATGTTTCATGAGCATAGTCCATTACACTATGTCTCTAACATGCATTAACACAAAAATTCTATTTCCAGACCTCAAATAGTTATGACTTCTACATAAGTCCAATTATGATTGCTTAACATAGCGCTAAATTTGTGACATATAAGGTATAAGCATTCTAGTTAGTGAGATTGTAAGTCTCCCCTCTTTCATGGTATTGTGTGGAAACTTGGCCTTCTTTCCTTCCTTTGGAAGATGTTTTGGTTCAAGGATTCATGCTTGTGATAAGTGGGTTGAGTGTTCTCCAAAGAATGTCTTGAAATGAAAAGCAAAAGCAAAACAATACTAATTTTTAACCAATTAACTACTAATTTTTAATTTCAAGCTTTTACTTTGATGCAATTTACTTTTAACACTCTATTTCATTTACCATTATTCATATCATTCTAATTGTTTATGTTAATGCAATTTTTCCTTTTCCATTTGGACCATACTGTGTGATATATTTTGCTTGTGTATACTTTGCTTATTTGTGTGGTCTTTGACCATTAATGTACATAAATATAACAAAATCCTAAAAAACTTTTGAGTGGACTTTTGGCTTGATCTTGGACAAATGGACTTAAAATCTAGGCAACCTTCCTATGCTAAAGGACTTGGCCAATGCCAACTTGTTGAAGAACCAAGTGCTTGCAATTTTAAATTCATCTGATACATCTTTGAAGACATCTCTAAGTTCATCTGTAACATGATCATTGTGAAGTTCTTATTTTGAACCTGTGACTTGTGGAATTCATCTATTGCATGGGTTATTTTGGAGAAGATCATGGAATGGATAAGATTTGATGTGGCCATATTTATTTGATGGCTTGCTCTTCAAGATAATATAATTGTGCATTTGGGTGTTTCTTGATTCTAAAACATCCAAGGGAATTCTGGGTTTCTATTGACATTCTTGTCTATCGGATTGCTACCCATTTAGTCAGATCGTTTCAACCCTAAACTTTTAATTTTGTACATAGGATAGTCTCTTCATCTTCTCCCCATTTCTTTAATTTCAAAATCTCTCCCTCCATTTTTTAAAATCTTCTTTGTGTGAGTCACTTTTGTTCTAAACCTAGACTACTTTTGCAAAAAAAGATAGAAACTTTGGCTTTATGCCATTGCATTTTCAAACTTATTTTCTTAAATCAAACTTGTAAATAGACTGAACTATACTTGACTTAAACTTTCAAAAAGCCAAAAAGAACTAACTCATTCAAACCATTTTTAGGCCTTTGTGCCTTTCAAACTTAATTTTTGTTAAAAGTAATGCATCCACTTTGAAATTTGTATCACGAACTACGAGGTTTTGATCCCTCATCTTTATGTTGGTACGTAGGCACAAGACCGAAGGTCTTGTCAAACACAAAAATAGAATCAATGAATTCTCTTCTCATCCCTTCATTCTATTTGTTTGTAAACATCACTTTATACCAAGTACATATGCACACAAAAAGGGTTCCCTAGGAGTACCTAAGACACTTTGGGTGCTAACACGTTCCCTTTGTGTAACCAACCCCCTTACCTGTGATCTCTGACTTTTTATTAGTTTTGATTTGAAAACTTCTTACTTTTAGGTTTTGTTCGTACTTTTCCCTTTTCCCTTGGAAACAATAAAAGCGCGGTTGCGACTCTTGTTATTTGGTCTCTAGCTTGTCAATAGCTTGATGATCATGAATTTCCCGCTACAATGGTGATGCACAAGCTTGCATGGGCGTGTACAGGCCCATGAAGAAATCCAAGTTGATCCATGTACAACTGTTCTGAAGTTCAAATGAGGCTTGGATGTCAAGGCAATATGAAATAGGATTTTGAACATTTGATTTCTTCCAATGATACAACCCTGTTAAGACCATGTGTATCCCTAGCAAATCTCATCCCAAATGCATGAAATTGGGTTCTTTCGAAAGCTTAGATCAAGGGGAACAACTTTGATGTTGGACACCTTTTCATTTGGAACTTGGCTCATGGTGAATTTTGAGGTGGAAGTTTGGAAATTTCAACATGTTGAAAAATTTTCTAAGTGTTAAGTCATATATCTCAATATTCCACCTTGCTTAACTTTTTATGTGAGTTTCAAATGAGAAACGTGTCTTCATCAAAGTTTTAGCTCTTTCGAAGACCTTCAAAATGGTCACCAGTTTCATGTCATTTGGATTAAGAATGATAGAGATATGCATTTTTGAAGTTGAAGAAAATCACTTGTTAAATGGTATAGGGAAAAAAGACCTATAATGTATCCTCATATCACATGCTCATAAAAGTTGATTTAGGTCTCACTCCAAACATAAAAGTTGAAGTAGGCATCTTTAATTTGATTGTGAAACTTGGAAATCTTTCATCTCATAAAAATTAAGCAAGTTATGGCCTTGGGATGTTGACTCTCAAATTAGGGTTTAGACAAAATGACCTATAATGTTTTAACATAGAAAATGATTTTCCAAGCAAAAATAGATCTATGTCTCAACATTAAAGTTGTTTGGAATGTCATTTAGAGTAACTTTTCTCTTGGAATCATTTTCATATGGTGAAATTTGTAGGAGATAGGGTCTAGGGAGACCCTATTTTGATTAGATGAATTCATCTGGCCAACCACCATCAACCAACTTGCTAGCCTCCAATTATCTTGACTTTCTAGGCTCATGGTGGATCATATATGCAAGAGAATTGAAGATTAGCAAGTTGGTTAATCGTGGTTGGCCAGATGAATTCATCTGATCAAAATTGGGTCTCCCTAGACTCTATCTCCTACAATTTTCACCATATGAAAATGATTCCAAGAGAAAACTTACTCAAAATAACATTCCAAACAACTTTAATGTTGAGACCTAGAGCTAGTTTTGCTTGGAAAATCATTTTCTATGTTGAAACATTATAGGTCATTTTGTCTAAACCCTAATTTGAAAGTCAACTTCCCAAGGCCATAACTTGCTCAATTTTTATGAGATGAAAGATTTACAAGTTTCACAATCAAATTAAAGAGGTCTACTTCAACTTTTATGTTTGGAGTGAGAGCTAATTCAACTTTTTTGAGCATGTGATATAAGGTTACATTGTAGGTCACTTTTGACCTATAACATTGATCAATTGATTTTTCCAAACTTTAAAAATGCATAACTCTCTCATTTCAAATCCAAATGACATGAAATTTGTGACCATTTTGAAGGTCTTTTAGAGAGCTACGACGTTTACGTAGACACTTTTCTCATTTGAAGCTCACATAAAAAGTTAAGCAAGGTAGCATATTGAGACATATGGCTTGACACTTAGAAAAAATTTCAATATGTTAAAATTTCCAAACTTCCACTTCAAAATATTCAAGTTTAAAGCTTCAAATGGAAAAGTGTTGAACATGAAAATTGTTCCCCTAGATCTAACCTTTCCAAAAAGCCTAAATTCATCCATTTTGGACAAGAAATGAGTAGGCTGCGCATGGCTTGAACGTGGTATCATCATTTGGCAAGATTGAACTTCAAACATCCATGCACAACTACCTAGCATTCCAACATGACTTCAGCCTTGCTTACACTCAATTATGGATCAGATGGAGTGATTTCATAGGCCTGTACATGCCCATGCACTCATCCATCACACATTGCTAATTTTGGAAGTTCACTTCAAGTGTGAAAATATCAATTGAATTGGCTATAAATAGAGCTCTATATGCTCAGAATTTCACACACATTTGCGCCAACTTTGATCTTAAACCTCTAACCCTCTCATTCCAAAGGATAATCCTGAGAGTTTCACTTGAAATTGAGTTTGAATTCTCACTGTTTTGAGATTCAAAACTCCAGGGATCCAGAACCTTTTAAGCATTCAATTCTTCTTCAGCAAGCATTTGGAGTGAGATCAAGCACGAGCCAAGGCAAGAACAGCTGAATCCAGACCTACATTGAAGGTATTTTCCAGAAATTTTAATCTCTTCGATTCTCTCTTAATCTTGCTCAATTCTCTTGATTCCTTGGTTGTTTGAAGTCTTACCAATGTAGGCAAGAAGATTGAGTTGCTTTGAGGCCAAATCGAAGCAACCTAGTTCATGTACCTCAAATTTCAACTCCATGTATCTCTTAATATACTCGGAGTTAGGATAAATTGAGGTCAGATTCGTGCTCAGTGACATTTTTACTTTGAAATCATGTCCTTTTTTTTAATTTTGGTGATGGTTATGACTGAACCAGTCCGGCGAGGCTCGCTTGAGAAGGAGACCGGAGCTATAGCTTCGGTGGTGAGTTGGCGTGTTCAGAGCCACATGATCCTTTTGAAATGAAATATTCTCGTGTGTTGGTTTGAATTACGTTACCTATGACGCGCTGACTCAGACTTATCGTGGATTGCGGGTTTGTGACCACTTGATCTGCCACCTCAATTAATGAGGGAGATCAAGTGGTCCACGTTTTTTTTGATCATTTAATTTTCATTTTAATCCTTTTATTTTCATTAATTCATATTAATTTTAATATTGATCCAAAAAATATGGGAGTTTCACCAAATAATTTCAAATAATTTCCTCTTTCATATTCTAAATTAAAATTATTTTTTGGATCGTTATTAATATTTTTCATGATTTAATTGATTTTGCATTTGTTTTTAATCGTTTAAAAATACTTTTAAATGTCCAAAAATTATGAAATTTTTTCTCCAAGGTCCTTTGACCTTGTTTGACCTATGATAAATCTCATGGCCATTTCTTTGGTGTTTTGATGAGGTTTTAGGAATTTGACAAACCATATTTAATTTAAATGTCTTATTTTAGTATTTTTAACCAATTGTGATGACTTGTTTGTGTTTGACTATTTTTGTTGGGCCTTGGTCAAGGTTGATTTGACCTTGTTGAGTTAATATCATTGAATTTAGGGGATTGATGGAATGTACATTCCATCTCCCAAAATTAATGGATGATATTAATTTGGTAAAAGTCCTCCTTTGACCAATTTGTGTTTTGATCCATTCCCCTTCCACTTCATCTTATTCCCCTTCTTCATTCATTCATTCCATTTGGCCTCTGATATCTCAAAATCCTAAGGCTAGTTGATTGAAAGATTAACATGAGTATGGATGAGATTAGACCACACCTTTTGCATATTCTCTTTGTGTGTGGTATTTTTCATGAGCATAGTTCATAATACTATGTCTCTAACATGCATTAACACCAAAATTCTATTGCCCGACCTCAAATAGTTGTGACTTCTACCTAAGTCCAATTACGATTGCTTAACATAGCGTTAAATTTGTGACATAAAAGGCATAAGCATTCTAGTTGGTGAGATTGTAAGTCTCCCCTCTTTCATGGTATTGTGTGGAAACTTGGCCTTTTTTACTTCCTTTGGAAGATGTCTTGGTTCAAGGATCCATGCTTGTGATAAGTGGGTTGAGTGTTCTCCAAAGAATGTCTTAAAATGAAAAGCTAAATCAAAACAATAGTAACTTCTAACCTATTAACTACTAACTTTTAATTTCAAGCCCTTTACTTTAATGTCATTTAATTCTAGCCTTTATTCATTTGCCATTGTTCATATCATTCTAATTGTTTATGTTAGTGCAATTTTCACTTTGTCCACTTAGACCATATTATGTGATATATTTTGTTTGTGTATACTTTGCTTCTTTGTGTGGTCTTTGACCATTAATGTACATAATAACAACAAAAAACCCTAAAAAACTTTTGTGTGGACTGTTGGCTTGATCTTGGACAAGTGTACTTAGAACTTAGGCAACATTCCTATGCTAAAGGACTTGGCCAATGCCAACTTATTGAGAAACCAAGTGCTTGCAATTTGAAACTTCATCTGATACATCATTCAAGATCTCTCTATGTTCATCTGCAACATGATCATTGTGAAGCTGTTATTTTGAACCCATGACTTGTGGAATTCATCTATTACATGGGCTACTTTGAGGAAGATCGTGGAATGGATAAGCTTGGTTGTGGCTATCTTTATTTGATGCCTTGCTCTTAAAGATAATATAATGGTGCATTTGTGTGTTGCTTGATTCTAAAAGTCCAAAGGAATTCTAGGTTTCTATTGACATTCTTGTCTATTGGATTGCTACCCATTTGGTCAGATCTTTTCAACCCTAAAATTTTAATTTTTTACATAGGATAGTCTCTTCATCTTCTCCCAATTTCTTTAATTTCAAAAATATCTCCCATCTTTTTCAATACCTTCTTTGATTAAACTTATTTTGTTCTAAACTTTGACCACTTTTGCAAAAAAGATAGAAACTTTGGCCTTATGGCATTGCATTTTAAAACTTATTTTCTTAAATCAAACTTGTAAATAAACTTAACTATACTTGACTTAAACTATCAAAAAGCCAAAAAAGAACTAACTCATTCAAACCACTTTTAGGCCTTTGTGCCTTTCAAACTTAATTTTTGTTAAAAGCAATGCATCCACTTTAAAATTTGTATCACGAACTACGAGGTTTTAATCCCTCATTTTTATGTTGGTACGCAGGCACAAGATCGAAGGTCTTGTCAAACACAAAAATATAATTAATGAATTCTTTTATCATCCCCCTATTCTATTTTTTTTGTAAATATCACTTTATACCAAGTACATATGCACACAAAAAGGGCTCCCTAGGAGTACCTATGACACTTTGGGTGGTAACACCTTCCCTCTGTGTAACCAACCCCCTTACCTGTAATCTCTGACTTTTTATTAGTTTTGATTTGAAAACTTCTTACTTTTGGGGTTTGTTCGTACTTTTTCCCTTTTCCCTTGGAAACAATAAAAGCGCGATGGTGACTCTTGTTATTTGATCTCTAGCTTATCCATAGGTTGATGATCATGAATTTACCGCTACAGAAATTAAGTGGCGACTCTACTGGGGAGTAGTCTCCAGTGGGTTTAGCCTACTTTTTTTGTGAATATATTTATATATATGTGATGTTTGTATATATGTATGTGTGATATAATCTGCGTGTTGTGCTTGGTGATCTTTGAGTGGTGAGATAAGTTCTTACCCGAACTTGAGTGCAATTAAGATAGGAGGATGGTATAGTCATGTTCGGCTTATGTGGAGTAGTCCTTAACAAGTTGTCTAGAGACCCATCTGCTCAGTGGAGACTCTTTTGGATTTGGAAATGTCACACAAGTATTTATGGTTAGGCATTGCTATTTCTAATTGGGGCTGAGAAGCTGAGGACCGTAGAACATTTACCCCCTCTTGGCCTATTTAGGACGTAGTGCGGAAACTGTTCAAGTGTAGACTTGATAACAGTTGTTACACGATACTACACTCAGACGAGTTTCTCTCGAGAATATTATGGGTGGATGAGTCAGTCATCTTAACTTGTAATATCTGATACATGGAATTAAGACTCTGGGAACTTTTTAGAGCATGATCTATAGGTTTTTTCCTTAGTTCACTCCTTTGGGATGGTTCTTACCCAGACTCCATGCTCGTGACATGCAACAAACCCTTGATTCTTGGTTGATCCAATAAAGTCTTGTCAATGTCAATGGAACCTGGGTGTTGATAAGGTGTAAACCATAATCCACCAAAATGGATGATTGATTTTGACAAAGACTTGATTCATCCCATGACTTTTGTTTGTTTGCCTTGTGTGTGATCCCTTATTTGTGATTGTTGCATTGATGCATTCATGCGCATCATAACATCCATCACACGAAAGTTTCAAGGAAATGAGGTATTATTTGCAAATATTTTCAGACCATGGATTGTGGACGAAGAAACACTAAGAAGTACAGTTTCAGATGTCCCGACTTGAAAGAGTTAAGGAAGCTAGCATATTTTGTATTAGATCCCTTGGACTTCAAACAACGTCATGGGAAGCTTCTATCCATCTTGTCTGCTGATGTGGTTGAAGGACTCTTGAGTGTGCTAGTGCAGTTCTATGATCCTCTCTACCGTTGTTTCATTTTCCCAGATTTTCAGCTTGTGCCTACATTGGAGGAGTATTCTCATCTTTTGGGGATACCTATTTTTAGTAGAGTGCCTTTTAATGGATTGGAGGAGATTCCCCGATCTAATCTTATTGCTAAAGCTCTTCACTTGAAGAAGTCTAAGATAGAGGCTCATTGGGTGAAGAAAGGAGGATTGTTTGGGTTGCCATATGATTTCCTCATCAAGGAAGCTACTTCCTTTTGCTCAAGCCGGTAGTGTGGATGCTTTTGAAGCTATCTTTGTGTTGCTCATTTATGGATTAACGCCATTAGAATTTTCTTGATTGGGAATCATGTGCCTACTTTGTTGGGTGATATGTATTATTCTTTGCATCTAAGGAATTCTAAGGGTGGTGGAACTATCGTCTGTTGCATTCCTCTTCTGTACAAGTAGTTTATTTCGCACTTGCCTCAGACACCTGCTTTTGTGGAGAACAAACAATGTCTAAGGTGGTCTCAGAGACTTATGTCTCTCACTATTGATGATATAGTTTGGTATGATCCGTCTTTAAGCAGTTTGGAGATTATTGATAGTTGTCGTGAGTTCTCTATTGTGCCTCTCATTGGTACGCAAGATGGAATTAACTACAACCCTGCTTTGGCTCGTCATCAACTTCGGTTCCCCTTGAGAGACAAGCCTAATAACACTTTGTTAGAAGGTCTTTTCTATCAGGAGGGTAAAGACCCCCAAAATTTGAAGCAGAAGATTGTGCATGCTTGGCATAATGTGTATAGGAAAGGAAGATCCGAGCTTATTCCACGCAATTGTGTAACTTTGGAAGCTTACACTCTTTGGGTGAAGAAGAGAGATTTGGAATTAAAGATGCCTTATCCTTGTGAAAGACCTATGTCTATGGTTGTGGTTGAGTCATTAACTCTCCCTAACCAAGACGTAGAGGAGTTGGAAGACGTGCTCATCAAGATGAAGCAAGAGAAAGATATGTGGGAAGATCGTTTCCGTGCTTTGAGAAAGAAGCATGAAGAGTCGCAGTTGGAGTCTAAGGACAAAGATGCACTTATTAAGCTACTTGATGTCAGAGTGACAAAGAGACAGAGAGAGCCAGAGGTTTCATCTTCTAGCATGCCTCAACATTCTGTTGCTTGGAAGAAGATTGTTGATCATCTTGTCCTCGAGAAGACTCAGATGAAGGCTTCTTTTGAGACCGAGATCCGTCGCATTCGAAGGAAGTACTCGCCTTCAGCTAGATCTTCTGACATTGTTGTTAGGGACCCTTAGGATGACTAGTCGCCTTTACTCTTGTATTTTTCATTTGGTTTCTGAAATCGTACTCAGTGTAATCCTTCCAATTTATATAAATAAAAAGAGATTTTTGGTCATATCAAATTATTGCAATTTCCATTTAAATATATATATTTGCAAATAATATAGTAAGTTCCTTGAAAACAAAAATAAAAACAATCAAGCAATGCATTTCATGCATCATTTGCATAAGCGGGTTTTCGCCAGATGTCTGATTGTTGTTTCTTCTGTGCTTTAGCCAAGCTGACTCACCGGTACAATACCCGAGCTAATCATCTGAGAATCATGGAGCACTTAGAGAAAGAGAACAGAGAGATGAAAGACGAAATCTCCCGCCTGACTGTCATGATGGAGTCAGTTCTTGCTGCCCAAAGTCAAGCTTCTCCAACGCCTATAACTCCTCCCGCGAGGACTGTCATCTCAGAAGTGGTTACCTCTATTGTGCCTGCCGTTGCCTCCCACTTCGCACCAACCATGCCTACTGGATTCACATGGGGAATGCCATCCAACTTCGTGCCAGAAGGCTTTTCGCCTACCTTTGCTTCCATGCCAGCATCTAGCCCGGTCATGTCCATGCCACCTCCCGTTGTGCACACTTTGCCTCGCGTAGAGGACACCATCTATCATTCTGAGCCGTCTGAGGGTCCGGATGTGTATGAGAAGATGGACGAGATGAAAGACCAGTTTCTTGAGCTGCGCAAGGAATTGAAGACGCTGAGAGTTAAAGATTTGTTTAGGAAGAGTGTTGTTGAGTTGTGCTTAGTGCCCAATGTCAATATCCCGGTGAAGTTCAAAGTTCATGACTTTGAAAAGTATAAGGGGAACTCTTGTCCGCTCAGTCATCTTGTGATGTATGCCCGCAAGATGTCTACTCAGACTGACAATGATCAATTGCTTATCCACTACTTCTAAGATAGTTTGACTGGCGCCGCGCTCCGTTGGTACATGGGGTTGGACAGTTCCAGCATTCGCACTTTCAACGACTTGGGGGAGGCTTTTGTCAAGCAATATAAGTATAACATGGACATGGCGCCAGATAGAGACCAACTGAGGTCTATGTCTCAGAAGGATAAAGATACATTCTAAGAGTATGCGCAACGATTGAGGGAGTTGGCTGCCCAAATCACTCCTCCTTTGAAGGAAAAAGAAATGACAAAGATCTCCTTGAAAAATTTGAGTTCATTTTACTAAGAACGAATGATTACTAGTGCCCCCAGTGACTTTACCGAAATGGTAAACATGGGGATGAGGCTTGAGGAAGGAGTCCGTGAGGGACGTTTGTCAAGAGATGAGGCGTCAACAAGCAAGAGGTATGGTAGTAATTTCGGTAAGAAGAAGGATAGTGAGACGAATGCAGTAATTAGTGGGAGGCAGAGAAGGCCTCATATCAGAAGAAATCCAACACCCCGTCAACATCACCATCAAGTATCCTCGGTAATTCCGGTATTTTCTAATCAACAAGCAACACCAATTCAACAACAACAACAACGTCAACAACAACCGCAACAAAGAACAAACACCTACAACAACAACAATACCAACAACAATCATCATCAACAAAACTATGAGAGAAAGAAGGTCTTTTTTGACCTGATTCCTATGTCATATGCAGAGTTGTATCCATCCTTGGTTTTCAAGAACCTGATTCAACCGAGGAACCCACCCCAGATTCCAGAACCACTTCCTTGGTGGTATAAACCTGAGCTCCGTTGTGCTTTTCACCAAGGAGCACCCGGACACGACATTGAAAACTGATATCCATTGAAGTATGAGGTTCGAAAATTGATGAAGAGTGGTATGGTGTCCTTCGAGGACCGCACACCGAATGTGAAAGCAAACCCTTCCCCCGCTCATGGGAACTCTTTAGTGAATATGGTGGAAGGTTGTCCTGGATAATTCATAGTTTTTGATGTGCGTTTTATCAGGAGGTCCTTAGTGCAGATACATAAGGATATTTGTTTGGTAAGTGAATGCGAGCACGACCATGATGGTTGTGCTGTTTGTAGTGTTAACCTGAGGGGTTGTGAAGTTGTGAAAAGGGACATCCAAAGACTGATGGATGAAGGCATGAGCCAAATTGTTCAATCCCGTCATGTAGATGACGACGTAAATGTCATAGTACCCATTTTCAAGCAAGAAGAGCGGCTGGTAATCCAGTATGACTCCAGTAACAGCAACAGTCGAAGACCAATATCGTCGTTGGTAATACGGTTAGCGGGCCCAGTCCTGTATTCATCTAATAAAGCTATGCCACATCAGTATAATGCTACAATGATGAAGGATGGTCAAGAGGTCCCGTTACCTACGACTAGGGTGAGCATTGTTGACGTTACAAAGGTGACCCGCAGTGGTCGAGTGTTTGGGCCGGTGTTCCCAAAGGATAAAGAGGAAACAATTGTTGGTAAGAAAGTGGAGTTGCCTAGTATACACCCAGTTGGTTGTTCAAAGGATAAGTTTGGTGAATCCAGCAATTTGAAAGCCAATGATGATGATGAGGTACTCCGACTAATCAAAGGAGCGAGTTTAATGTGGTGGAGCAACTGCTCCAAACCCCCTCAAAAATTTCAGTGTTGTCTCTGCTCATGAATTCCGAAGCGCACAGAGAAGCACTAGAGAGAGTTCTTGAACAAGCATTTGTAGAACATGATGTTACTATGGATCAGTTCGATCACATTGTGGCTAATATCACTTCTTGCAACAATCTCAGCTTTTGCGAGAAGAACTCCCGGAGGAGGGCAGAAACCATAATCTGGCTTTGCACATCTCGATGAATTGCAAGGAAGATGCTTTGTCAAACATGCTTGTTGACCCCGGGTCGTCACTGAATGTGCTTCCGAAGTCAACCTTGTCGAAGTTATCTTACCAAGGAGCACCCATGAGGTATAGCGGTGTAATTATCAAGGCTTTCGATGGTTCGTGCAAGACATTAATTGGTGAAGTGGACCTTCCAGTCAAGATAGGTCCGAGTGATTTTTATATTAATTTTCAAGTAATGGATATCCACCCAGCCTACAGTTGCTTATTGGGAAGGCCATGGATTCATGAGGCGGGAGCTATTACTTCCACTCTGCACCAGAAATTGAAATTTGTCAAGAATGGGAAGTTTGTGATTGTTGGCGGGGAGAAGGTGCTATTGGTTAGCCACCTGTCATCTTTCTCTTATGTTGAAGCTGAGGATGAGGTTGGACCTTCATTCCAAGCCTTATCTATTGCTGTTGAGAAGAGAGTTGGGGCACATGGTAGAGGTCTCCGACAACAAGGGCAGAACTGGTT
This sequence comes from Lathyrus oleraceus, assembly GCF_024323335.1. NCBI lineage: Eukaryota > Viridiplantae > Streptophyta > Magnoliopsida > Fabales > Fabaceae > Lathyrus > Lathyrus oleraceus. Next base: position 96,173,545 of record NC_066580.1, on the reverse strand, counting down.
TGGGGTTCCAGAAAGGCTCATCAATTGCAAGATATGAAGATATGCAACTCAACTTCCGTAGCGGAGGGTTTATTCATGGAAATGAACAACACTTAGCTGTTGTGCTAGAGGATGACGAAGAAGAAGACTGCACCAATTTTCTGACGCATGGAAAGGCTTGTGAAAATTGGACTACTGTTGATATTCCTGTTATTTTTCATCGATCTAAGTAATTGATTTTATATGTTTTAAAATCCTTCTCCTATGCCTAAGGGAGAAGTGAACATTGTTTGGGCATTTTCAAATTGATCATCAATAAAATTAATTCTATTCATCCACATCTATGATGTTTTGTTTTTACTTTTTGCTTTATTCTAAAATGGTAATCATAAAAAAAAACATAAATAAATAATATAATTGTCCATCTGCATAATATTTGGTCACAAATTCACTTCTCTAAAATCAAAATATCAAGTCATTATGCAGGTTGGTTCCTAACCCCATTGAATACAATGATCCTTCTCCTTCTCCAAATTTTGAATTCCTTGTGTTTGAGGCCGGGGAAGAAAGTGATGCAGAAGTGAGTAATGAATTGTCTCGTCTTCTTGAGCAAGATGAAAAGACCATTCAGCCGTTCGAAGAGAAGATTGAGCTAGTCAACTTGGGCTCCAAGGATGATGTGAAAGAAGTCAAGATTGGGTGTCGACTGTGTCCAGATGTTAAGAAGGGGTTGATTGATCTTCTTCGAGAGTATTCAGATGTGTTTTCTTGGTCCTATCAAGACATGCCTGGGTTGGATTCTGAGATTATGGAGCATAGATTACCGTTGAATCCAAAATACCGGCCAGTCAAGCAGAAGTTAAGCAGAAGCAGATTCATGCCGGTTTCCTTGTGACTGCTGAGTATCCGCAATGGGTGGCCAATATTGTGCCAGTGCCGAAGAAAGATGGAAAAGTCTGCATATGTGTTGACTATAGAGATTTGAATAAAGCCAGTCCGAAAGATGATTTCCCTCTGCCACACATTGATATGTTGGTAGACAATACTGCTAAATTCAAAGTCTTTTCGTTTATGGATGGATTTTCCGGATATAATCAAATCAAAATGGCACTCGAAGATATAGAGAAGACCACATCCATTACACCTTGGGGAACATTCTATTATAGAGTGATGCCTTTCGGTCTAAAGAATGCTGGTGCAACTTACCAAAGAGCAATGACTACTTTTTTTCATGATATGATGCATAAATAGATTGAACTTGATATCGATGACATGATTGCTAAATCGATTGATAAAGAGGAACATGTTGAGAATTTGTTGAAGTTATTCCAGCGTTTGAGGAAGTATAAACTCCGCTTAAATCCCAATAAGTGTACTTTTGGTGTTCGTTCTGGTAAGTTGTTGGGCTTTATTGTCAGCGAGAAGGGTATTGAAGCTGATCCTGCTAAGGTCAAAGCAATACAAGAGATGCCTGCGCCCAAAACTGAGAAGCAAGTCAGAGGTTTTCTCAGCCGCTTGAATTATATTTCCAGATCTATTTCCCACATGACTGCCACATGTGCGCCTATATTCAAGCTTCTTCAGAAAGATCAGTCTTATGATTGGACCGAAGACTGCCAGAAAGCTTTTGACAGTATCAAAGAATAATAGCTTGAGCCTCCGATTTTGTCTCCACCTGTTGAAGGAAGACCGTTTATCATGTATCTGAATATGCTTGAAGATACTATGGGTTGTGTTCTAGGTCAGTAAGATGAGACTGGAGAGAAAGAATTTGCAATTTACTACCTCAGTAAGAAGTTCACCGACTTAGAGACTCGGTATTCTATGCTTGAGAAGACTTGTTACGCATTGGCTTGGGCTGCTAAGTGTTTGCGCCAGTATATGTTGAATCATACCACTTGGTTGATATCCAAAATGGATCCAATCAAGTATATATTTGAAAGGCCAGCTTTAACTGGGAGGATTTCCCGTTGGCAGATGTTGTTATAAGAGTACGATATCGCATACCGATCTCAGAAAGCAATCAAAGGTAGTATCTTGGCGGACCATTTGGCTCACCAACTGATTGAAGATTATCAGTCAGTACAGTATGACTTTCCTGATGAAGAGAATTTGTACTTGAAAATGAAAGATTGTGATGAACCATTGCTTGAAGAAGGGCCAGAACCTGGTTCCCGTTGGGGCATGGAATTTGATGGAGATGTTAATCAATATGGAAATGGCATTGAGGAATTGATTATTACTCCTCAAGGCACGCATCTACCATTTACAGCTAGATTGACTTTCAAGTGTACAAACAACATAGCAGAATATGAAGCTTGCATATGGGGCTTGAAGAGGCCATGAATCTCAGAATCAAGTATTTGAATGTCTTCGGTGATTCAACTTTGGTTGTGAATCAAATCAAAGGAGAATGGGAGACAAATCAACCTGGTTTAATATCATATAGAGATTATGCGAGAAGAATTTCAACTTTCTTTACAAAGGTGGAATTTCCTCATATCCCTCGAGATGAAAATCGGATGGAAGATGCTCTTGCAACGTTGGCATCAATGATTGTAGTAAAGTATTGGAATGAAGTTCCCAATTTGTCTGTGATGCGTCTTGATAGGCCAACTCATGTGTTTGTTATGGAAGAGATCAAAGACGAGAAGTTGTGGTATTATGACATCAAGTGTTTCCTCCAAAGTCAGATTTACCCGTCTGGGGCATCTTTGAAAGATAAGAAGACTTTGAGAAGATTATCCAGAAATTTCTATTTGAATAGTGATATACTATACAAGAGAAACTTCGACATGGTTTTGCTCAGATGCGTGGATAGACACGAAGCAGACTTGTTAATGACCTAAGTGCACGAAGGTTCCTTTGGTACTCATTCCAATGGACATGCAATGGCGAAGAAGATGTTGCGAGCAGGTTACTATTGGCCGACAATGGAATCTGACTGTTGCAAATTTATGAAGAAGTGCCACAAATGTCAAATTTATGTTGAAAAGATTCATGTTCCTCTGACACTATTGAATGTTATTTCTTCCCCATGGCCCTTTTCCATGTGGGGAATTGATATGATTGGGATGATTGAGCCCAAAGCTTCGAATGGACATCGTTTCATTTTGGTGGCAATTGACTACTTCACAAAATGGGTCAAAGCGGCATCGTATGCAAATGTAACCAAGCAAGTTGTTGTAAGGTTTATTAAGAATCAGATCATATGCCGTTATGGTGTGCCAAGCAAGATCATTACTGACAATGGGTCGAACTTGAATAATAATATGGTGGAAGCTCTTTGTAAAGACTTCAAGATTGTGCATCATAATTCTTCTCCATACAGACCTAAGATGAATGGGGCTGTTGAAGCTGCAAACAAGAACATTAAGAAGATTATTCAGAAGATGGTTGTCACGTATAAAGATTGGCATGAGATGCTCCCATTTCCTTTGCACGGGTATCGTACATCCATCCGCACTTCAACAGGGGCTACCCTTTTCTCTCTTGTATATGGTATGGAAGTTGTGCTCCCCGTAGAGGTTGTGATACCTTCATTGCATGTGCTCATGGAAGCCAATTTGACTGAGGCTGAATGGTGTCAGACTAGGTTTGATCAGCTGAATTTGACTGAAGAGAAGAGATTGACTGCCATGTGTCATGGTCAGTTATATCAGCAAAGAAAGAAGAAAGTTTTTGATAAAAAGGTCAGACCTCGTGTGTTCAGAGAAGGTGACCTTGTGCTCAAGAAGATTTTGACATTTAAACCAGATTCTAGGGGAAAATGGACTCCTAATTATGAAGGCCCATATGTTGTTAAGAGAGCCTTTTCAGGAGGTGCATTGATACTTACAACTATGGATAGTGAAGAGTTCACTCGTCCTGTGAACGCAGATGCAGTCAAGAAATACTTTGCCTAAAAAGAAAAAAGAACAGCTCGCTAAGTTGAAAACCTAAAGGGCGGCTTAGGAAAAAATGAGCGTCTTGGTGGATCGAAAACCCGAAAGGGAGATCCAGGCAAAAATTAGAGACATAAAAACAGAAATAAATTTCCCGATAAGTTGAGTACCCCACCTTGGGGCAACTTATACAAAAAATTAGGGATTATGGCAAGTAACTGCATTTTGTTGATCTTCAAGGTTTTGAAAATTTAATTGAGCACAAGGGTTGACATCAATTCATCACCCCAGTAGCGGTCAAGAGCACAATGGATATCAAGAGTTGGTAGAAGGATTAAGGATTATTTGTATTCAATGTAACCCTTTTCCATTGTAAATTACCATTTTCAACTTTGTAAATATCTATGGAGTCTTATCATTTACAGACTACCATCCTATCAAAAAAGTTTAGCTTTTATCCAATTGTTTTTACTCTTATTTACTTCAGCCAATAGTTTTAAATTTTACTATGATCATTTTGAAAATTAAATTTTTAATCAAAGTCAGTTTTTCGTAAATATATAAAAGCAAGAATTTTCAAAGCAATTAAAAGGAATATCAACAACATTTTAATGGATAACAAGTCCTTAAGTGCGAAACGTTAGAGGTTCCCCAAGCAGTTAACCCTTTGGGTATCCCTGGACATTTGTGTTGATTCAGTTCCTCGGCAGAGTGTTTGTTCCCCCAGTAGAGCTTCGTTTCTGTTTCCCCAGCTGAGTTAGTTGATTCGAATACCCTACGGTGTGTTATTTTCCTCGATAGAGTTTCTACCTTCCCCAACGGAGTTCGTATTTCCTCAGCAAGGTAGATCTTCAGCAGATACGGTTGACTTCCCTAGTAGATTACATTGGTTTCCCCGCCGATCTCCAGTCGACTTGCTCCCCAGTCAGAGTTTCCTCCTGATTTCTGAGCAGTTTATTTTCCCTGTAAGGTTGTCTCCCATTTTTATGGTGTTGACCTAAAATACCTCACAGGCTCGGTGATATTTTCTCTTTCCTCAGCAGATCTCCTACTTCCCCGCTTAGGGTCGAGTCTTTTTGGTATGTTGATCTCTCTGTTCTCCGGAAGTTGTTTCCATATTTTGTGGATTGACCGAGGATTGTACCGATGATTCAAATTCTTTGCGACGCCTTTGTATCCTTTGTGATCGTCTTTGTCAGCATAATCATCATATATACATATACATACACATTCATATAATTTCATGATTTGCATGATTCATTCGATATTTTTACTCTTTGCTATGGAGGTACTCTTTCCCCATATAAATCTGGTGTCTGTCCTCCTTCAATTGTAGAGTATCAGCCCCTTAAGCAGAAAGACTTTAACTTTCACCTTTTCCCCACTGAGCTTGTTTCCTCGTGGATGATTATTATTTCAGTTTCCTCCCCAGTTAATTATCTGGATGGAATCACTCCCCTTGGGTTATGTCCTTAATGGGTTGAGTCTTGATTGACCGTTTCTTTCTATTTCTTACCTAGATAGATACTTTGAGTCCCCTAAGAGTCTATATCCTAGTAACTGGTAATATTCTTCTTAGATTCTAGTTTGTTACTTCTTTCCCAATACGTGGCAAAAATACCCCTGTTTTTCCCAGCAATAGAGTCCCTAATGGATCTGATTCCCCAGGAAGTATATCCTTGATATGTTCATCCTAACCGGTGACTGATATCTTTCTCTCCCCTGCTTGAGTATATCCTTGATATGTTCATCCTAACGATGACGAATATTCTCTTCTTGGGATTCTACCCAGTAAAAAGGTAGTTGTAATCCCTATTTTAGTTCCCTAGAGAGTTAATCCTTGATATGTTCATCCTAACCGATGACGGGTTTCCTTCTCTTTGCAGTCCTCTACCCAATAGCCGGTAGTTGTAAATCCAACTTTTTGTTTCCTCCGCGGAGTTGATCCTTGATATGTTCACTTTAACCAGTGGCAGATTCTCTCTCTTGGTATTCTATCCAGTAACTGATAGATGTAATTTCTATTATATCTCCTCACAGAGTTTATCCTTGATATGTACATCTTAACCGGTGATGGATTTTCTCTTTGATGGTATTCTATCCAGTAACTGATAGATGTAATTCCTATTTTATCTCCTCACAGAGTATATCCTTGATATGTTCATCTTAACCGGTGACGGATTTTCTCTTTGACGGTATTCTATCCAGCATTTGATAGATGTAATTCCTACTTTTTGTTCAAATTGGTTTACCCTTGATATCTTCATCTTAACCGATGACGGGTATCCTGTAACACTCTTCTAAAATACCCCAAATATTTAATTAAAATAACAAATATAAATCAATCAGAGTAATTATGCAGTTAAGGGTGTCACACAATCTACTTCACACCATTCATTAGAGTAGCTTGTCATGCTCATTTATTTATCAATTAAAACATTTGCATAATACGCAGCGGATAGAGATCAAATCGATCATTCAAAAACATGTAACTCATACATGTAAGATCATTCAACAACCAACAATGAAAACAATTAAAACATCCCGTCCCGATGTTACATCTATCAGAGCATGACCCACTAAGGAGACTACACTAGACTCCAAGCACTAGCTTCTACTCAATCACTGCTCGTTACCTGAAAACATAGTTGTAAGGGTGAGTTCCTCAATCGATATAATAAGCATTATAAAATATCATGTAATGCTAAGTAAATAACACATTAATCACCCTAATCATATCACACATTTGGTAACGGCAACCTCCACTCAAACATCATAATCATGCTCAACATAAACATCAAAACACACGTATAATATTGGAACACATCCATTCATATTATACACAATACATACATTATGCAATGAGACTCCATGCATGCGGTACCGACTATTCGTGAACATATAGTTCACCTCACCGATCAAATCCAGATACGGCTACCAAGCCCACTAGTCCCACTCATTTGAGACCTAGTGACTCACTCACTAATTCCTCACCACGGGAATTAGCTACCACCCCAAGGGCCATGCTATGCACGCTAATCACCTAGCATGCAAACATCAACAACAGTCCACAAGGATTTACTCACTAATTCCTCACCATGGGAATTAGCTACCACCATAAAGGCCACAATATGCATGCTAAATCACCTAGCAATGCAAAATCATCAACAATAATCCACAATGGACATATGCTCACACTCTAAGCCATAAACAGTCCATTCACACTTTGCATACATAACATATACATTCACAGCATTATGCATACCATCATACATTCATCAACACATGTATCAAAACATCATATCATGTCAAATAATTAATCACAGTATTAGCACACTCCACTAATACCTATACTGCTCAAAACAGCGGGAATTAATCCCTATTACGTCATACGCCAATATAGGCCAAACACCAATTATGCACACATTATTCAAATATTAATTTTTCACTTTTCCAACAGTGTTAACCGGTTAACGCCCTGGGTTAACCGGTTAACGCAACACAGAACACGCTTTCTGGCAAAACTCAACAGTGTTAACCGGTTAACGCCCTGGGTTAACCGGTTAACGCAGACAGAACAACAATATTTTCACAACTCACAACAGTGTTAATCGGTTAACACCCTGGGTTAACCGGTTAACGCAAGACAGAAAGCTGTTCCTGCGCTAACACGAAGCAGAATGCAGAATTCTCCGCATTTTCCGCCGTTGGAGGACTTCCGGACCTCCGATTCCGATTCCGTAAAAAGCTATACGTTCGGGAAATCACAACTCACACAAATACAGATTCAATTTCAGCTTTAACACAACTTATCCAACACAACTTTTCAGCACTCAACATCCCAATTAGGGTCAATTCAACGGTTTATCACTACCCATTACATGTTAACCCATAATACCCATTAAACGACGATAAACCCCCCTTACCTGAGTTAATCCGGCGAATCTTTAAGCTTCAAGCTTTTCTCTTCTCCAACCTTCTTCCTCTTGCTCTGTCTCTTTGCCCTTTTCCTCTTTTCAGCCGCTTCTCTGCTTTTCACGTGAAAACCCTCTTTACCAATTGGAACTCTTTTTCTTATTTCCAACTTATATATATTTTCCAATAATTATTATTCCAATAATAATAATAATAATAATCCAATAATTCCAATTATTTAATTAAATTAATAAATATAATATTAACTTAAATTAAATAATTATCTTATTTTTATCGGGGTGTTACAACTCTCCCCCACTAAAAGAGTTTTCGTCCTCGAAAACATACCTCAAGCGAATAACTCCGGATAAGACTCCTTCATCTGACTCTCAAGTTCCCAAGTCACATTGCCACCTGCTGGTCCTCCCCAAGCTACCTTCACCAAGGCAATCTCTTTACCCCGCAACTGCTTCAACTCTCGATCCTCGATCCTCATAGGTGATGTTTCAACAGTCAGGTTATCTCTCACCTGTACATCATCTACTTGGACTACATGCGACGGATCATGAATGTACCTCCTCAACTGAGACACATGAAAAACCTCATGCAAATTCGCAAGCGACGGCGGTAAAGCGATACGATAGGCTACCTCCCCTATCCTCTCCAAAATCTGATAAGGACCAATAAATCGAGGTGTCAACTTCTTCGACTTCAAAGCTCGACCAACCCCAGTTATCGGAGTAACACGAAGAAACACATGATCTCCCTCTTGAAACTCAAGTGACTTCCTCCTCTTGTCGTGATAACTCTTCTGACGACTCTGAGCAATCCTCATCTTCTCCTGAATCATCTTAATCTTTCCGTAGTTTGTTGAACAATCTCCGGTCCAACCACATCACTCTCACCGGACTCATACCAACATAAAGGCGTCCGACATCTCCTACCATACAAAGCTTCAAACGGTGCCATACCAATGGTCGAATGAAAACTATTGTTGTAGGTAAACTCAACCAAAGGCAAATAACAATCCCAAGCACCTCCCTTTTCCAAAACACAAGCCCTCAAAAGATCCTCTAGTGACTGAATCGTCCTCTCAGTCTGACCATCAGTCTGCGGATGATATGCAGAACTCAATCTCAGCTTAGTTCCCAAAGCCCTCTGCAAACCTTCCCAAAACTTCGATGTAAATCTAGGATCTCTGTCCGAAACAATACTCGACGGAATACCATGCAAACTTACAATCTTCTCAATATACAACTCGGCTAATCTCTCTAACGGATAATCCATTCTGATCGGAATGAAATGAGCCGACTTTGTCAATCTGTCAACAATCACCCAAATAGCTTCAAAATTCTTAATCGTCCTCGGTAAACCAGAAACAAAATCCATACTGATACTATCCCACTTCCACTCTGGAATAACCAACGGTTGCATTAGCCCAGACGGCTTCTGATGCTCAATCTTTGACTTCTGACAAGTCAAACAAGAATAAACAAAACTCGCAATTTCTCTTTTCATTCCCGGCCACCAAAATAACTTTTTCAAATCATGATACATCTTCGTAGCTCCAGGATGAATACTCAGGCCACTACGATGTCCTTCCTCAAGAATACTCTTCTTAAGTTCGGTAACATCCGGAATACACACCCGATTACCAAATTTCAAAACACCATTCTCATCAACTCTGAATTCACCACCTTGACCTTGATTCACTAGAGTCAACTTATCAACCAAAAGCAAATCGGATTTCTGACCCTCTCTAATCTCATCCAGAATACCACTCGTTAACTTCAACATTCCCAATTTAACACTATTGTGAGTACTCTCACACACCAAACTCAAGTCTCTAAACTGCTCAATTAAATCCAATTCCTTAACCATTAACATAGACATATGCAATGATTTCCGACTCAATGCATCAGCCACTACGTTTGCTTTACCCGGATGGTAATTCAAACCAAAGTCATAATCCTTCAGAAACTGTAACCATCTCCTCTGTCTCATATTCAGCTCTTTCTGATCAAACAAATACTTTAAACTTTTATGGTCACTGAAAACCTCAAATCTTGACCCGTACAAGTAATGCCTCCACAACTTCAGAACAAATACCACAGCTGCCAACTCTAAATCGTGTGTCGGATAGTTCCTCTCATGAACCCGCAGTTGTCTCGAAGCATAAGCTATAACCTGCTTATTCTGCATCAACACACCACCCAAGCCCAGCAATGACGCATCACAAAAAACCTCAAATAGTTCTGACGGACTCGGTAATATCAGAATAGGAGCAGTAGTCAACCTTCTCTTTAACTCTTGGAAACCTTCTTCATATTTTGAGTCCCAAACAAACGCTTGCCCCTTTCTAGTCAACATCGTCAACGGTAACGCCAACTTAGAAAATCCCTCAATAAACTTCCTATAATAACCAGCCAAACCAAGGAAACTCCTTATCTCAGAAACTGACTTCGGAGCTTCCCACTTAGATACCGCTTCTATCTTAGAAGGATCAACCGCAACACCACCTCTTGAAATCACATGACCAAGAAAACTAACCTCTTCTAACCAAAATTCACACTTAGACAGTTTAGCAAATAACTTCTTTTCTCGTAGAACTCCTAAAACCACTCTCAAATGCTCAGCATGCTCTTCTTCAGATTTCGAATACACCAAAATATCGTCAATAAACACCACAACAAACTTGTCTAGGTACAGATGGAAAATCCTATTCATATACTCCATAAATACCCCAGGCGCATTAGTCACACCAAAAGGCATTACAGAATACTCATAATGTCCATACCTTGTTCTGAAAGCAGTCTTCTGAATATCCTCAGTTTTCACACGTATCTGATGATACCCAGATCTTAAATCTATCTTACTGAACACGCTCGCACCAACCAACTGATCCATCAAATCATCAATCCTCGGCAAAGGATACCGATTCTTGATCGTCACTTTATTCAATTGCCTGTAGTCCACACACAACCTCATAGTACCTTCTTTCTTCTTAACCAATAACACTGGTGCACCCCACGGTGACACACTCGGACGAATAAATTTCTTATCCAACAGATCTTCCAACTGACTCTTCAATTCAGCTAACTCAACAGCAGACATACGGTACGGAGCCATCGACACCGGCCTAGTACCAGGTACCAAATCAATCGAGAACTCAACTTCACGCTCTGGCGGTAATTCATTCACTTCTTCCGGAAACACATCAGGAAAATCACACACCACTGCCAGATCACAAATCGTCAGTTTATCTTTAGCCTCCAAAGTCGCTAACAGCATAAACAACTCTGCCCCATCTAGTACTGCCTCATTCACCTGCCTTGCTGATAGAAACAAACTCTTTCCTTCCTCAATCTCAGGAAAGATCACAGTCTTATCAAAACAATTGATATAAACTCGGTTAAACACCAACCAGTTCATACCCAGAATAACATCAATCTGTACTAAGGGAAGACACACTAGGTCCATCCCAAAGTCTCTACCAAAAATACTCAAAGGACAATTTAAACAAACTGAAGTAGTAGTCACTGAACCCTTCGCAGGAGTATCAATCACCATACTTCCATGCATCTCAGATATCTCTAATTTGAGTTTCACAGCACAATCCAAAGATATAAAGGAATGAGTCGCACCTGTGTCAATAATAGCTACAAGAGGAAAGCCATTAATATAACACGTACCTCAGATCAACCGATCATCTGCAAAAGTCTCCGAACCCGATAAAGCAAAAACCTTGCCTCCCGACTGGTTCTCTTTCTTCGGCTTAGGACACTGTGGACTGATATGACCCACTTCTCCACAGTTGAAACAAGTCACAGTCTTCAATCGGCACTCTGCAGCCAAGTGACCACCTTTTCCACACTTGAAACATTTCTTCTCATTACTGGTACACTCATGGATACGATGTCCAGCCTGACCACATCTGTAACACTTAGCAGGGGCACTAGAGTCTCCCCCACTAGGCCTCTTCATCCCACTCTGTCTCTGAAAACCTTTGCCAGCTGCATACGGTTTCCCACGATCATTCTGATTCTTGCCTTTCCTATCAACCCTCTGCTGATAGCTCTCCGCTCTGGCCTTGGTATCCTGTTCAAAAATTCTGCAACAGTCAACCAAGTCAGAAAACACTCTAATCCGTTGATACCCAATAGCCTGCTTAATCTCGGGACGTAACCCGTTCTCAAACTTCACACATTTCGAAAATTCCCCAGTAGCCTCATCATAGGGAGTGTAATACTTTGACAGCTCTATGAACTTAGCAGCATACTTAGTAACAGACCTGTTACCCTGCTTCAATTCTAAGAACTCTATCTCTTTCTTTCCTCTGACATCCTCTGGAAAGTACTTCCTCAGAAATCTCTCTCTGAACACAGCCCAAGTGATCTCAGCATTTCCAGCAGTTTCCAACTCAGTGCGGGTAGCAACCCACCAATCATCAGCTTCCTCTGACAGCATATGCGTACCGAACCTGACCTTCTGGTTATTGGCACACTCAGTCACTCGGAAGATTCTCTCGATTTCCTTCAACGACTTCTGAGCACCATCTGGATCGTATGCTCCCTTGAACATTGGAGGATTGTTCTTCTGGAACTCACTCAATTGACGAGCAGCTCCCATTCCCACCACATTCGGATTCCCTCCAAGTACTCCAGCTAGCATACCCAGAGCCTCAGCAATCGCAGCATCGTCTCTACCTCTTCCAGCCATCTCTATTCTGAAAACCCAACAAGCTAAAACAATATGTACTGATAGGGTTACACAACACCTATCCCGTACAGGGAAACAGAATAATTACGACTCGACTCGACCGACTATGCTCTGATACCACTAATGTAACACTCTTCTAAAATACCCCAAATATTTAATTAAAATAACAAATATAAATCAATCAGAGTAATTATGCAGTTAAGGGTGTCACACAATCTACTTCACACCATTCATTAGAGTAGCTTGTCATGCTCATTTATTTATCAATTAAAACATTTGCATAATACGCAGCGGATAGAGATCAAATCGATCATTCAAAAACATGTAACTCATACATGTAAGATCATTCAACAACCAACAATGAAAACAATTAAAACTTCCCGTCCCGATGTTACATCTATCAGAGCATGACCCACTAAGGAGACTACACTAGACTCCAAGCACTAGCTTCTACTCAATCACTGCTCGTTACCTGAAAACATAGTTGTAAGGGTGAGTTCCTCAATCGATATAATAAGCATTATAAAATATCATGTAATGCTAAGTAAATAACACATTAATCACCCTAATCATATCACACATTTGGTAACGCCAACCTCCACTCAAACATCATAATCATGCTCAACATAAACATCAAAACACACGTATAATATTGGAACACATCCATTCATATTATACACAATACATACATTATGCAATGAGACTCCATGCATGCGGTACCGACTATTCGTGAACATATAGTTCACCTCACCGATCAAATCTAGATACGGCTACCAAGCCCACTAGTCCCACTCATTTGAGACCTAGTGACTCACTCACTAATTCCTCACCACGGGAATTAGCTACCACCCCAAGGGCCATGCTATGCACGCTAATCACCTAGCATGCAAACATCAACAACAATCCACAAGGATTTACTCACTAATTCCTCACCATGGGAATTAGCTACCACCATAAAGGCCACAATATGCATGCTAAATCACCTAGCAATGCAAAATCATCAACAATAATCCACAATGGACATATGCTCACACTCTAAGCCATAAACAGTCCATTCACACTTTGCATACATAACATATACATTCACAGCATTATGCATACCATCATACATTCATCAACACATGTATCAAAACATCATATCATGTCAAATAATTAATCACAGTATTAGCACACTCCACTAATACCTATACTGCTCAAAACAGCGGGAATTAATCCCTATTACGTCATACGCCAATATAGGCCAAACACCAATTATGCACACATTATTCAAATATTAATTTTTCACTTTTCCAACAGTGTTAACCGGTTAACGCCCTGGGTTAACCGGTTAACGCAACACAGAACACGCTTTCTGGCAAAACTCAACAGTGTTAACCGGTTAACGCCCTGGGTTAACCGGTTAACGCAGACAGAACAGCAATATTTTCACAACTCACAACAGTGTTAACCGGTTAACACCCTGGGTTAACCGGTTAACGCAAGACAGAAAGATGTTCCTGCGCTAACACGAAGCAGAATGCAGAATTCTCCGCATTTTCCGCCGTTGGAGGAATTCCGGACCTCCGATTCCGATTCCGTAAAAAGCTATACGTTCGGGAAATCACAACTCACACAAATACAGATTCAATTTCAGCTTTAACACAACTTATCCAACACAACTTTTCAGCACTCAACATCCCAATTAGGGTCAATTCAACGGTTTATCACTACCCATTACATGTTAACCCATAATACCCATTAAACGATGATAAACCCCCCTTACCTGAGTTAATCCGGCGAATCTTTAAGCTTCAAGCTTTTCTCTTCTCCAACCTTCTTCCTCTTGCTCTGTCTCTTTGCCCTTTTCCTCTTTTCAGCCGCTTCTCTGCTTTTCACGTGAAAACCCTCTTTACCAATTGGAACTCTTTTTCTTATTTCCAACTTATATATATTTTCCAATAATTATTATTCCAATAATAATAATAATAATAATCCAATAATTCCAATTATTTAATTAAATTAATAAATATAATATTAACTTAAATTAAATAATTATCTTATTTTTATCGGGGTGTTACATATCCTCCTTGACAATCCCAGGCAAGTCTATCCTTGATTTGTTCATCCTAACCAATGACGAATTTTCTTCCTTGTCGAGTTTATCCTTGATATGTTCATCCTAACCAATGACGGATACTCTCACCCTTGGTCTTCTGCCCAGTAACTGGTAGTTATAAATCCTATTTTTCTGCAGTTCTCCCCAGCGAGGTTATTCTTACCCAGTAACCGGTAATGAATATTCCCTTCTGTTGGTTCCCAGCGAGTCATCCTTGATATGTTCATCCTAATCGGTGACGGGTGTTGTCTCTGTCAGATCTTTATTATCTCCTTACCCATCAGTTTTAAGTCGAAGCCTGGCCTACGCGTAACCTCTTTTATCCCCCTAGAGTCTCGGTCTCCCTAGTGAGTTTTCCTTACGGAATGCATTTTACTCCTGCGTACTTTCGGTCTCTCTCTGATTTCTTTTCCTTTGTGGTAATATTTCCCCACAAAGATTTTACTTTTGTATTCATATCATATGCATCATGAGGTCTCTTAGGGACCAAAATTTGTTTCTATATGTTGTTATTTAAGCCCATTCTACCGAGTCGACATGAAGATTTTAACCTTCGCCTCCTCAATTAGAATGTCCTTAAATAGGGGCAGTTGTAAGACCCCAATTTTGACCCTAAGATCCCTCATGCAAATTCATCATAAGCATTAGCATTGGGATCATACCTTGGCATCCTCCTTACCCCTCTTTCATTAGGTTTGTTTTGGGAGAGATCACCAAGAACTATGTGATTGTATCATACTTGTATTTTATCATTTCACTAACCAAAATACCAAAATATGTATTTATATTTACCTAGCTCTTTTGTAGGAAGGGCATGATCCCATTGATCTATGAAGTTCACACCTAGGGTTTGAGACCCTCATGAACAAAGAGCACAACCATGGATTGATACAATAATGGTTATGGGCCATCATATATGAGTCCCAATGATCTCTACATGTTATATTGATCAGGTTTTCTTCAAGAGTTTGAGGGTGATTTGCAGTGGAAACCCTAGTTTGATTGGGTATCTTGAGTAACTTCTCCAACAAGCTATCTCACAAATTGATCAAATTTCTCAAGGGGCACTTCAAAATTCATCATCTTATGCATATATGATCTACCATGAGCCTATAAAGTCAAAAGAATTGAAGATTAGCAAGTTGGTTGATGGTGGTTGGCCAGATGAATTCATCTGATCAAAACTGGGTCTCCTTAGACCCTATCTCCTACAATTTTCACCATATGAAAATGATTCCAAGAGAAAACTTACTCAAAATAACATTCCAAACAACTTTCATGTTGAGACCTAGAGCTACTTTTTCTTGGAAAATCATTTTCTATGTTGAAACATTATAGGTCATTTTGTCTAAACCCTATTTTGAAAGTCAACTTCCCAAGGCCATAACTTGCTCAATTTTTATGATATGAAAGATTTCCAAGTTTCACAATCAAATTCAAGAGGTCTAATTCAACTTTGATGCTTGTAGTGAGAGCTAATTCAACTTTTTTGAGCATGTGATATGAGGTTACATTATAGGTCACTTTTGACCTATAACATTGATCAAGTGATTTTTCCAAACTTCAAAAATGCATAACTCTATCATTTCAAATCCAAATGACATGAAATTGGTTACCATTTTGAATGTCTTTGAGAGAGATACAACTTTGATAAATACATTTTTCTCATTTGAAGCTCACATAAAAAGTTAAGCGAGGTGGAATATTGAGACATATGGCTTGACACTTAGAAAATTTTTCAATATGTTAAAATTTCCAAACTTCCACTTCAAAATTCTTCAAGTTCCAAGCTTCAAATGGAAACGTGTTGAACATGAAAGTTTTTCCTCTTGATCTAGCCATTCCAAAAATCCCAAATTCATCTATTTTGGACAAGAAATGAATAGGCTACGCATGGCTTGAACATGGTATCATCATTTGGCAAGATTGAACTTCAAACATCCATGCACAATTGCCTAGCATTCCAACATGACTTCATCCTTGCTTACACTCAATTATGGATCAGATGGAGTGATTTCATGGGCCTGTACACGCTCATGCACTCTTGCATCACACATTGCTAGTTTTGGATGTTCACTTCAAGTGTGCAAATATCAATTAAATTGACTATAAATAGAGCTCCATATGCTCAGAATTTCACACACATTCACGCCAGCTTTGATCCCAAACCTCTAACCCTCTCATTCCAAAGGATAATCCTGAGAATTTCACTTGAAATTGAGTTTGAATTCTCACTGTTTTGAGATTCAAAACTCCAGGGATCCAAGACCTTTTGAGCATTCAATTCTTCTTCTGCAAGCATTTGGAGTGAGATCAAGCACGAGCCAAGGCAAGAACAGCTGAATCCAGACCTACATTGAAGGTATTTTCCAGAAATTTTAATCTCTTCGATTCTCTCTTAATCTTGCTCAATTCTCCTGATTCCTTGGTTGCCTGAAGTCCTATCAATGTAGGTGATCACACTTAATCACACCGTGTTTTTGACTCGGATTTCACATGTTTATTAGGACTTTATTATCATTTTGTTTGTATTATGCCCTCTTTTATGTTGTTTTCAGATATTTACCTCTTTCGGGACCCTTTTAGAAGAAACGAAGCAAAAAGACCTAAAATTAGGGTTTTTCGGCGAATATTGTACATATGGCGTTGCACATGGCGGCCGCCATAAGAGAAGCCATGACTTATCAGCCCTCAACCAGGAGGTAACCGCCATGTTCCCATGATCTTTCCCATTTACACATATGGAGGGCGCCATGAAGGGATGGTGGGCGCCACCTTTGCAAATCACGTTCCCACTAAGGAGAAGTTGGAGGGCACCATGGTCTTTGCAAGCTGTTGAAATCCTCTATAAATAGTTCGTTCCATTTCATTTTCAAATCATCCAACTTAGTTTACAACACTAAGACTATATTCTTCATCTGTAAAAACGGTAATCTGTCACATCGGGGGGCTATCGCACCTTAGTGAGATTGAGTTGGGTCACTTCGAGTTGTTGTCGTCTTTATCTTTAGAGTCGGAGGTTTATTTTCCTTGTACCAGATTTAAAGCCTCCGTTTGGAGTAGGCTCTTATTTTATCACTTTTATTTATTTACTCGTCTCTCTTTACTTTATTTATTTACTCGTCTCGCTTTACTTTATTTACTTTCTGTCTACGCTTTACTTTATTTACTTTCTGTCTACGGTTTACTTTATTAACTTTCTGTCTACGCTTTATTTTATTTACTTTTTGTCTACACTTTATTTTATTTACTTTCTGTCCACGCTTTACTCGTCCCTTACGCCTCACATTCTAAAACAACTTTTCATCATGATCAATATCGTTGTGTTTGTTGGTATTACCATATCTGGCTAAATCTTTTAAAGGTTAGAATGTAAGGATCCCGGTTAAAGAGATGTTTCACATATTGAATTTGTAGAAATACTTTAAAGGCTGTTTTGATTTTTAACTTGAGTTTTCTGAAACAAACTTGGTTAGTTTTGACTATTCAAGGAGTGCGAAAGCATCCTGACTTAGTTAACTAGGAATTTTTATCACTTTAAGGAAAAACTATTTTTGAATCTGTTTTCGGACGCGTTGATAGATTTGAAATCAGGAAACTCCTTGCGTAAAACTTTCCAAATCAAAATCACTTTTCATGTAAGTTTATGAGTCTTATTTCTTAAAAATAAGTTTACTACTTTAGCGTTCTGTGCACCTTTTATAAGTGACAATAAAAGGCCTTAATTTAAGGGTAAACTCGGTTTTGAATACGCGAAAGAGGCAGTTCCTGTTAAATGGATTATTTTCAAGAGTAGAAAATATTGCCTCATAAGTAGTTCTATTTAGAAAATCGAAACATCACTTAATTGACGTGATATACATTCAAACATGTCTTTATCTGCACTGCATTTATCATTTACCATTATTTTGCAACATCAATATCTCTTTATATACCGCCTTAGATAAACATCGTAATGATAGTAATCGATAGATTGACAATTTGGTCTATGAGGAATCGATATTCTTTTATATTTCTTTGACGCGATTCGTGCACTTGCAAATTCACCGATCAAGTTTTTAGCGCCGTTGTCGAGGACCAACTTCGTCAAATTTCGTACCCTGTTGTTACACCGTCTAGACTAAGGCATTATTAGCCGGTAAATGCGAAGAACCCGTAGTACCGGAAATTTAGTAGATCCTTTAGCGGAACCCGAACGTTACACTCGTACACGCCTCTTACTCATCCGAATTAAGAAAGCCATGGCCGAGAATCGCGACCGGACACCTCTTAAGGAATTTGCCCAACCCTCTGACAAGGAACCTAGTTCGAGTATAGTAAACCCCCTTATTCCTGCTAACAATTTCAAACTAAAACCGTCTTTGTTGCAATTAGTGCAACAGAACCAATTCGTAGGTCTCGCTACTGAGAACCCAAATCAACATTTAAAAGTCTTTATCCAACTGGCCGAAACCTTTAAATCCAACGGCGTTTCACCTGATGCGATCCGTTTGAGATTATTTCCTTTCTCCCTCAGGGATAGAGCACATTCATGGTTAGATTCACTTCCAGCCAATTCAATAACTACCTGGGAAGACCTTAGGAGAGTATTCCTTGCTAGATATTTCCCCCCTAGTAAGACTGTTGTTTTTCGAAACCAAATAACTAGATTTACTCAAAACCAAGGAGAATCGCTTTTTGAAGCTTGGGAGAGATATAAAGAGCTATTAAGAGTCTGTCCACACCATGGCCTAGAACAATGGCTGATCGTTCATACCTTCTACAATGGACTCCATTATAACACCAAGATGAGCATCGACACTGCCGCAGGTGGCACACTGATGAACAAACCTTACCCTGAAGCTTGTGACCTAATTGAGGATATGGCCCAAAACCATTACCAATGGGGAACTGAACAAGCATCAATAGAGAAAAAGGAGACCCAAGGTGGAATACATGAGATAAGCTCTATCGACATGATGCAGGCGAAAATGGACGCTTTAGCCCTTAGGATCGAACATATGTCTACAAACACTAACACCGCAGCGGTAGTCCATACAGAGTGCGAACTCTGTGGATCTAAAGGACACGAATTGGCGGAATGTAACCTTTTGAACGACCTGGACACCGACCAAGTGAATTACGCCCAAGGTAACCCATTTTCAAACACTTACAACCCTGGATGGAAGAATCATCCGAATTTCTCCTATAAAAACCAGAACCCTTTCCAAAATCATGCACCTCAAAGACCACAAGGTTATCAAGCCCCAAAACGAAATCAACCTATGCAAGTTGTGCCTCAGAAGTCTAACCTTGAGAAGATCATGGAGAGCTTTGTATCAGGCCAAACTCAGCAAAACAAAGAATTCCTGAACCAGAACATTCACGTAAACAAACTGATCACGCAATTAGGAACCAAGGTTGATCAGATAATCACTCATAACAAGATGCTTGAAACCCAGATCTCACAGGTAGCACAAAACCAAGCCCCACAAACTACACCTGGAGGCCAATTCCCTGGACAACCTTAACCAAACCCTCGAGGGAAAGCTAACGCTATCTCGTTACGAAGTGGGACCGCTTACGAAGGGCCTCATAACCCAACAATGAGCGAGTCCAAAACTTCCAAAGAAAATATACCTACCAACCAAGAAGAGGAACCGGTAGAACCTGAAAAACAAAGCGACCAAGAAGGAGAAGCCAAGGATAAAAGTTACAAACCACCACCCCCGTATAAACCACAAATCCCATATCTGCAAAGACTTAAACAAACCAAAATCAATAACCAATACCAAAAATTTATAAAAGTAACAGAGAAGCTTCATGTAGAGATTCCTTTCACTGAAGCTATCAGCCAAATTCCGTCTTACGCCAAATTTCTCAAAGACATCTTAACCAACAAGCATAGGCTTGACGATCCAAAACCCTTGGAATGCAACTTTATTTCCAAGGATAAACTCGCTAAGAAGGAGAAAGACCCTGGTAGTTTTTCTATACCTTGCATTTTAGGGAGTCACGTGATCGACAAAGCTTTCCTAGACTTAGGCGCTAGTGTGAGTTTAATGCCCTTAGCTGTATGTAAAAGGTTATACTTAGGAGAATTACAACCAACTAAGATGTGCCTCCAATTAGCCGATAGGTCTGTTAAGTATCCTGTAGGAATTTTAGAAGACATCCCAGTTAGGATCGGTCAACTTTATATCCCAACAGACTTTGTGGTCATGGATATTAAAGAAGACGAAGATATCCCTATCCTTTTAGGTAGACCATTCTTATCAACAGCCGGAGCTATAATAGATGTTAAAAGAGAAAAATTAACCTTCGAAGTAGGGGATGAAAAGATCGAGTTCATTCTTTCAAAATTTCCGATGGCACCAATTCTAGGAGACGCATGTTATGCGATCGATATCATAGATGAGTGCATAAGGGAATTTGATAGAGAAGAACCCATGATCGAACCATTTTCAAACCCAAATGAAAAGGATGACGAGCTAGAGGAAACGAAACCTCACACTAACGAATGTTTGGATCTTACTCTAGACCTTTCACCAAATTCTCAAAAACCAGCTTAAGAACTTAAGGAACTACCCAAAAACCTAAGATATAAGTTTTTGGATAAAGAAATGAACCTCCCAGTAATAGTTAGTGCCACCTTAAACCAAGATGAGACGAATCGACTCTTGAATGTTTTAAGAAGATACCCCTCTGCCTTAGGGTACAACATCTCTGATTTAAAAGGTATAAGCTCATCCATGTGTATGCACAGGATCTCGCTAGAGGAGGATTCAAAACCTTCCAGGGAACATCAGAGAAGAATCAATCCTTGTGATGAGTGAGGTGGTAAAGAAGGAAGTCCTTAAATTGCTAGAGGCTGGTATAATCTATCATATCTCTGATAGTAAATGGGTAAGTCCTGTACATGTGGTACCCAAAAAGGGAGGCATCACGATTGCGCAGAACGAGAAGGGCGAGCATGTAGCTAAACGCATAGAAGGCGGATGGCGTATGTGCATAGATTATAGGAAGCTCAATAAGGCAACTAGGAAAGACCATTTCTCCCTTCCATTCATAGATAAAATGCTTGAGCGTCTTGCCAGACACTCTTACTTTTGTTATCTGGATGGATATTCTGGATTTTTCCAAATACCCATACACCCCGAGGATCAAGAGAAAACAACCTTTACCTGTCCTTACGGGACATTCGCTTACACACGAATGTCGTTTGGACTCTGTAATGCGCCAGCTACTTTCCAACGTTGTATGATGTCAATCTTCACAGATTATCTCGACGGCATTATAGAAGTATTCATGGACGATTTCTCGGTGTGCAGGTTCGACTTTGAGAATTGCCTCTTTAACCTTGAGAAAATCCTAGAGAGATGCCTAGAAGTTAACCTTGGGTTAAATTGGGAGAAGTGCCCCTTTATGGTTAAAGAAGGCATAGTGTTAGGACATATAATATCTGAAAGAGGCATTGAGGTTGACAAAGCAAAGATAGAAGTTATAGAGAACCTCAACCCTCCTAAGACAGTTAGAGAAGTCCGTAGTTTTGTTGGACACGTCGAATTCTACCGACGCTTCATAAAATATTTCTCTAAAATAACAAAACCCCTAACCGGCCTTCTGATGAAAGACATTGAATTCATTTTCGATGAAAAATGCATCGAAGCCTTTAACCATTTAAAACAAGCATTAATTTCAGCACCCATTCTACAAACCCTGGATTGGACTAAACCCTTCGAAATAATGTGTGATGCTAGTGATTTTGCTATAGGAGTTATTTTAGGGCAAAGAAAAGATAAGAAACTACATGTAATATATTACGCTAGTAGAACCCTAGATGCCGCTCAATTAAATTATACAACAACAGAGAAGGAACTCCTAGCTCTGGTTTTCGTAATCGATAAATTTAGGTCTTATCTTGTAGGATCTAAGATTATAGTCTATACAGACCATGCAGCTATCCGTTACCTTCTAAGCAAAAAGGATGCAAAACCTAGATTACTCAGGTGGATCCTTTTTCTACAAGAATTCGACTTAGATATTAGAGACAAAAAAGGAACAGAAAACGTAGTTGCTGACCATCTTTCCAGATTAGAGCATTTGAAGCCAGACCATTTACCTATAAATGATGATTTCACCTATGACAGATTGATAGCTAAGTTAGATACCGTTCCCCTTGAACCTGATAGAGCCAACCTTGGGACAGTTTCAAAAATTAGCAGAGTACCATGGTACGCTGATTTTGTGAACTATCTAGCCGCTGATATCATACCACCTGACCTCAACTATCAACAGAAGAAGAAGTTCTTTAAATATATAAGACACTTCTATTGGGACGAACCACTCCTTTTCAAAAGAGGAACTGATAACATATTTCGATGTTGCATCCCAGAAGAAGAAGTCAGAAACATCATAGAGCATTGTCACTCTTCACCCTATGGTGGACACTGAAGCACATCTAAGACATACGCTAAGAGCCTTCAAGTTGGTCTTTATTGGCCAACATTATGGCGTGATGTCCATACTTATATTGTCCAATGTGACCGGTGCCAGCACGCTGGAAACATCTCAAGACGTGACGAAATGCCTTTGAAGAACATCCAAGAAGTATAACTATTTAACGATTGGGGTATTGATTTCATGGGACCTTTTCCATCTTTGTTGGGAAACAAGTACATTTTGGTAGTCGTTGACTATGTGTCCAAATGGATAGAAGTTATAGCCGCACCCACCAACGACACAAGAGTAGTCATCAAGATGTTCAAGAATAATATTTTTCCCAGATTTGGAGTACCACGACTTGTCATAAGTGATAGTGGATCACATTTTATATCACTACGCCAAAAACTGGAATAGACAGCGCACCTTAGAGGGCGCTTTATTACAAAAGCGCACTCTAAAGTGAAGCGAACAAATAAGGAGCGAACAACTGGAATAGACAGCGCACTTTAGAGGGCGCTTTTGTAATAAAGCGCCCTCTAAGGTGAAGCAAAAAAATAAGGAGGAGATAGAGGGACAACAATACAGGGCGCTTTTTAGAAAGCGCCCTCTAAGGTTACCCTTAGAGGGCGCTTTTAAAAAAGCGCTCTATAAGTCCATGTGCATTTCCAGTTTATAAAGTGCTTTTGGAAAGCCTTAGAGAGCGCTTTCATAAGCGCCCTCTTAGGCCCTCTTTAGAGGGCGCTTTTTTTCCACAAGCGCCCTCTAAGGTCCCCTTTAGTAAACATTAAAATTATAACATACTGCGCGTTTTGTTATTTCACTCTCTGTTATTTTCGTTCTTTTTCACGTTAGGGTTCTCACTGCTACGATTTTCGCTACTTCTAAGGCGTTCTCCTTCCACCTCTGTTAGATCTACGACGTTTCCTCCTTCTATTAATTCGTTGTTAGCTGTTCGATTTTGACACCATAGGTATTTTTCTAATCTTCATATTACTTGGTTTCTCTTCTGACGTTCGCTATTGTTCATTTTTGGTTTCATTTTTCTTGGTTCATACATTTATTGAGTATTCTCAACAATAATTATTGTGTTGCAATGCTAGCAATGGAGACTAGGCATTATGGGTTAAATTTCACCAACTGTTCCATTTGTTTCTCGATGTAGAAAAAGGAGGCAGCAATATCTAAAACACCTTCTACCAATCAAAGGTACACTATGCAGCTTATGAGTGTATTTATTCTAGCATACATAGCGTAGCTAGTAACTTAAGAAGTTTAGGTATGGATGTTATTTGATAGAGTAAATTAGAGTCGACTATTCTTCTGTTAGCTTTCAGTTAGACCATTATACAATTCTACATATATATTTTCTAGTCAATGTTTATCTTTTGTAAAAACTATATGATGATATATAACTATGCTACAAATTAGTGCATACCACTAATGCTTAATGCATGGTTCATACATTCTCATGCTATTGAAGTCAGAGATATCTGAAAATGTTGAGATTCACAAGGATGTTCTCCGAGGTTTAAATCCCAATAGAAATGAAAATTGGATAGTACGAGAGCACAATCGATGTTTTATACCTTGGTTTAAGGATCATATTTATTCAAAGTATTATTCAGATCCCGCTTCAATAACCGAAAGGTTGAGATGCTTAGCATATGGTCCAAGTTTCCATGTTTTTTCTTATAGCGCATACGCGATTAATGGATACACATTTTATACCAAAGAACAAGATGATAAAAGTACTATGCAGAATAGTGGTGTCACCGTGGTAGCTGAAGCAATGCACATATCAAGTGTGAAGGACTTAAACCCCAAATTTGCAAATCTGTCGTATTTTGGTGTTATCGAGCGCATTTGGGTGTTTGATTATGAGAAGTTTCAGATTCCTATATTTGGTTGCAAGTGGGTTGAAAATAATAACGGCATTCGAATGGATAAGTCAGGATTTTTGCAAGTGGATCTTAATAGGGTGGGATACAAAGATGAGTCTTTTATTCTAGCCTCTCAAGCTAGACAAGTGTTCTATGTCAATGATCCGAAAAGTACGAAATGGTCTAGAGTTCTATTTTCCAACAAAGTAATTGATGAAAACACTGGAGATCAAGGTGATATTGATGTTGAGATTGAATCGTTTACCAGAAATGATCAAGATGAGAATATTATATCAAATGATTCATATATTAGAAATGATCATAATGAGGGTATTTGGATCAATCTAACCGTCCGTGTTGTTAAGAGACATGTAGAACATATTCCAACCAAGAAAAGAAAGAGAACTTAGTGAAAAAGGTACAGGTCAAATGATTTTAATTGTTTTCTTTATTACAGGTAAAATGGCTTTATTACAGGTAAAAGGTATAAACACAATTATATGATATTTATGCATAGAAAATGTTAATTCTTGATCTTATACTTCACCTAACTAATTTTATGATATTTTAGGTTCATGCTATTGATATTGAACAAAAAGAGGTTGTTGCTAAGAAGACTGCGGCTAGCAAAAAAAACATACCTCTCAGAGATGCTTTTGCTACTTAGTTTTATTTCTTTTTAAGTTATGAATTGGTTGTATATTTAGAATCTTTTGAAGTTAAACGATTATATATCAGTGGATTGTTGTATATGTATGGATTGTTGTATATAAGGCTTGTTGAATGCAATGTGTGAAAAAGGGCTTCAAATTATACAGTTTTAGGTGTACTGCTTCAATATATAGGTTGTCTAAAATAAATAAATAAATATAGCGTTTTTTTAAAAAAAAAATTAAATAACCACCCACTTTAGAGGGCGCTTTCCAAAATAAGCGCCCTCTAAACCCTTTAAATTTCCACTTTAGAGGGCGCTTTCCAGTAAAAGCGCCCTCTAAACCCTTAAAAGTTTCCACTTTAGAGGGCGCTTTCTTTAAAAAGCGCCCTCTAAAGTGGCCCTTAAAGGGCTTAAAGAGCCACTTTAGAGAGCGTTTTCACCAGGAAAAAAAGCGCTGTCTTTACCTATGCCAGCGCCAGATTAGAGGGCGCTTTAAAGCGTTGTTATAGGCCAAAAAAAGCGCCCTCTTTTCCCTTATTTGGCGTAGTGTATCTAGGATATTTAATAAGCTCTTAAGAAAATATGGAGTAAAACACATAGTAGCAACACCATATCACCCCCAGACTAATGGTCAATTGGAAGTATCTAACAGAGAAATTAAGCAGATCTTGGAGAAAACTATTTCAATATCCAGAAAAGATTGGTTTGAAAAGCTAACAGAAGCATTGTGGGCTTACAGAACTGCTTACAAAACCCCTATTGGAACTACACCATACCAGTTAGTCTACGGGAAGTCATGCCACTTACCTTTTGAACTCAAGCACAAGGCATATTGGGCCATCAAGACCCTGAATTTGGATTCCTAGCATCTGGCAAGAAGCGAATCCTTGATATCCACAAATTGGAGGAACTCCGCTAGAACGCTTATGAGAATGCCGTTATATACAATGAAAGAACCAAAGCTTGGCATGACAAAAGGATTGTGAAAAAGGAATTTAATATAGGCGACTTTGTTCTCCTCTTCAATTCGAGATTACGATTTTTTCCAGGTAAGTTGCGTTCGAGATGGACATGCCCCTTTGAGGTTTCCAAAATCCTAAAATCAGGAGCAGTTGAAATTCGAAACAATTCATGTAATCCGTTTATGGTAAATGGACAAAGACTGAAGCAATATCAAGGAGGTGACATCCCCAAAGAATGCCATGACCAAACTCTGATCGACCCTCCAGTTCCTACCTCTAATACATAAAGTTTGAATCGTCAAGCTAACAACGTTAAACAAGCGCTGCATGGGAGGAAACCCATGATTTCTTTTCCTTTGCTTTACTTTTACTATTTCAATTTACATTTTTATGTGTTATATATATATATATATGTATATCTATGTGAAGACAAACAGTTATAATATTTGCGACTCCAGGTGCCTTCTGTTTCTAATCTAACTTTTCAGGATGGAAAATTGCGACACTATGCCAGTAATCTTTCGTGACCTAGTTCAAGAGCAGCGCTACGCCATGCTTTCCCAGCATCCAATGCTGCCCACTAGATATCCTGACTCGAGTTGCATGGAGGCATTAGGCATCGAGCCCAGTGTCAGGCATTTATGCAATTAGTTGCAATGGGATGAATATACTGATGTTATGCATGTGACTTACAGGAACCTGACTTTGGAGTTCTTGAGCTTGCTGACCTACGAGCCCTATGTTGGTCACGCTAGTGATGGTGGATACATTAATTTCAGGTTGTTTGGGACAAAATACACCTTCAACCACAAGCGTTTTTGTGACTTACTTGGATTTCAGACTGCTTCTGAAGCTTCATCTGAGGTCCCCATGAGCTATTTCCTGAGCAGAGACGTCGAGAAGTTTTGGAGTAACATTACGTGTGGAGGTAGCCCTGACCCTTCCACCCAAATCTCCAACAAGATTCACAACCCTGCTTTCAGATACTTTCATATGATCATTGCCCACACCATCCTGGGGAAGAGTGACCCTGATACGCATGTGAGTGCTAAAGAGATCTTCTTCATGTACAGTACCACTCAGTCATGCCCAGTAGATTATGGAGCTTTCCTGATCGAGAGTCTATATCTTAATGCTCGCTCCGTTGTGAGCCCTATACACGTTGGAAGCACGGTGACTCATATAGCCTCAGCCCTGGGACTTGATAAAAGACTACCTCACCTGATGTCTTACTGCAACTACACCTTGATGGATATTGACTTCTGTCTGGACCGTGGCCTCACACGACCACTACGAGTCACTCCACTAACATCTGAAATGCTCACCACAGAAGTTGAGGGCAACGACACCTCCTTTCCATCTTCCAGCATGACTGCATTATAACGGTAGGGAACCTCCTTATCTGATACATACGGGACAGGACCCGCTGGCTTGATCATAATAGCTGGCGATACTTTCTTCTTGTTGCCATCATATCTGATTACAACAGGCTCAGAAATTTTAAACACAGGGGTGATAACATCGACTTCGTCCTCATTAGGATTCTGAAGTATCTCAATCATCCCTTGATCCAACATCTCTTGGATGTCCTTTCTCACTTGACGGCATCCTCTCTCATTGATAGTGCACACCTAGCAACTATCATGATCATGCTCATAATGGTTGTGTTCACACTGTCGCAACCTGAAAAATGGAATGCGAAAAAAAACAATCGGCGAAGAAAGACAGGAGAGTCTCCACCGTGCGTTATTTATCCCAAAGGAGGGAAAGGAAACGCTCGAAGTAAACTTGGAAAAAGGAAAGGACAAGACAGGGTCTCGCAACCAAATCTTGGGTTCGGGAGTCGATTATACGAAGGGAAGGTATTAGCACCCCTACGCATCCGTAGTACTCTACGGGATCCACTTTTGTAGTTCTTGTCTAAAGGGTGTGGGTTTATCTAATGTGTTATTTACTATAAAAAAGGGGTCAAAAGAAAATGACTCGCACGGATGTCGCATCCACTGCATACGTATCTCATCTGAATATGAGAATCAGAGTCTTCGTAGCTCGGCTACCTAGGGGTTAAGGGTAATTGTGCTTGCTAAGACATCACGTCTTATGCCTACGTATCTCATCTGGAATGAGAATCAGAGCAAGCCGTAGTTCGGCTAACTACGGGGTTATGGATTGGGTTTTGGACGAACGACGTTACTACGCAATCTACCGGATGCTCGACCTTTGGAGACTTACTCGCCTGTAGTAGAAGGAGTTAACGTGTTCTTAGGAGAAGAAAAATCAATGAGTTGGTAGGGTTAGGGATGCTCATGCAAAAAGGCAGTCCTTGACGAAGGAACCGCGCTACCTGTGGGGATACGAACACATACAAAACAAACATGTATAAAGTAAACGTGCCAACAAGGCAATCAGAATAAATCTCCCAAATGGTATCCCACAAGCAAAGTGGAATATCCAGCGAGCTATCCCTATAAAAGTCATGTGAGCCTTCACAAAAACTCAACAAAAGGGTTAGTGAAACACGATAAGCCTTTTTTTCATGGATAACAGTATGTTTTCAGAAACCTCAAACCCTGTGGCATACACTTCAGAAATTAAACGATTAAGCATTCAAGGCATTATTTATACATTCATACATAATTATGAACCCGTGGACAAAAACCTAATGAAATTCATCCATCATACCTCAAACATTTAGAGTATTCAACTTCAAAGCACAAAGGTAATGGGAATAAGGGCAAACCTAATTGGAGAGATCGGTTGAAATCAAATGGCACAGCTGGATTTGCAAACCAATGTTAGGGTTTGCTTGAGCTGAAAGTGTGTGAGTCAGAATGAACCTTTCAGAGTTGCCTGGTGTCGCATCACGCGAAAAACCGGCGGGAAACAAGAAACAACAGAGCCGCCACCGTGCGTTATTTATCCCAAAAGAGGGAAAGGAAACGCTCAGAGTAAACCTGGAAAAGACATGGTCTCGCGACCAAAGAGAATGGGATCGGGAGTCGGTTATGCGAAGGGAAGGTATTAGCACCCCTACGCATCCGTAGTACTCTACGGGATCCACGCACAAAAGGAAGGATAAATGGTTGCTAAAAAACGCTGCTCAAACACACACACACTGGCTGAAAGAGACACAAGAAACAAACAAGACGGACTCGGCAGGATATCGCATCCTGGGCCTACTTAGTCTATCAGGCATAGACATCAGAGTCAAAGTAGTTCGGACTGGGGAGACAACACATGCTCGCTAGGATATCGCATCCTATGCATACGTATCTTCTCGGACGAGAGAAGAATCAGAGCATTCGTAGCTCGGCTAACACGCACACAAACAAACACAGGCAAAGGCAAACGTGGAGCCTGAATGCCAATCACTGGACTTACATCAGCATCCGAACCAAAACACACACAAAGAGGCAAACATGGAGCCTGAATGCCAATCACTGGACTTACATCAGCATCCGAACCAAACACACGCACACTGGAACCCAAATGCCACTCGATGGACTTACATCAGCTTCCAAGCACACAACAAGACAAAACAAAGACACAGGCGCCCGGAGAGATCAGCTCATCTCCTGCCTATGTACCTCATCTGGTATGAGGATCAGGGCGACGTAGTTCCCCTACGGAGGGATACAGGACTAGCCTAACCAGATAACAGAGGGAGACACAACTAGGGAGACTACGACTCGAGCCTAGATGTTATCATGCAAAATCATCCCTAAGTTAAGGTTTCTAGCTAACTGGCACAGGGAGCCAGCCTATCCTAAGCATGACCTGCACAGGAAGCAAGCCACACCCACACTTAACTTGCACAGGAAGCAAGCCAAGCAAAACCTAACTTGCACAGGAAGCAAGTCTAAACTAACCCTAACTTGCACAGGAAGCAAGTCAAACAAACATACAAGCACAGATAGCACACACTATACACAAGCAAGTGGCTCAAACAAGGGTTAGGTTTTAGTCGAGGGGTGATATCAACCTCAACAAACAAACCTCTGGAACTGGGTGAATGTGCTCTTAACCTTGCCATTGAGGGGCTAAGGTGAAGCAGATGAAAGGTGAGTGAAGATAAGACTTCACAGCTCTTATCCCTGGCCTGGGAGAGCTCAAGACAAGAATGTGTGGGTTCAGAAAGTGGGAACCCTTCTACACATTTGATACTGACTCAACTGTACAATTGTACAAGATCTTGGGTTTGTATCTACAATGCATCAACACAGTGGTGTGAGCAAAGCAGATGACACACTGAATAGCAGGGGATAGGTTGCATATCCCTTGGGTTCTGCCAATTGCCTCTTCACTTAGGAGGTCTTGGACTCTATGCAAGGACAAAATTAAACAATCACAAACATTGCCTCTTAAGGAGGACTTCAGACAGTTGCCTGGCCAAGTAACAGGCCAGGTCTTCCAGACTACATGAAGATTAGAAGTATACCTCAATGCAAATTGCTTATACAAGCAAAGCAAAGCAAAAGTTCACAAGGAACTGAGCAACTAAAAGCACCTGAAACAGTCAAGCAGATGTTAGTATGCAACCTCAAATAAGGCAAAAGGAAACAGAAGTCAACAGTCAGGCAGAAGTAAATGAATGTGCAAGGCACAAGGCTTAAGGCATGTAGGCCAAGCCACCTACAAAACAAACAAGTTAGACAATGATATTTAAACAAGCTCAATTAAAAAGAAGTGGTCTCATTGGTCATTTGTTGGTCAACCTGAAAACACAAGCTCAAAAGTGAGTAACAGGACCACTAGGACAAGCCTAGGGTCAAAAAGGAATGAAAAAGTCAAAACAGCAAAGGGCAAGCATCTAAAATCATGTTCAAACAATTAAGAAACACAACCAATTGGGTTCACATTCATATCAATCACTATCATCATTTCATGAACAAATTAGGTCAAGGTATAGCAAACAGAAGCTCATAGAAGTCAACAGAACGACTTGCATCAAAAGCAATCTTAAACATTTCCAAAAATCACCAAATAAAACATGACCAATCACAACCCACAGCATGGTAAGCATGTCAAATTTCATCTCATTTGGACAAGTGGAAGGCAGTCAATGAAAATCAGAAAGTCAAAGCCATTTTGAACATGCTCAAAGAAGTCAACCAAACATGCATCAACTTAGAAAAATCATAAATCAGAGATGGTGTATGATAAATGAATGGGACTAAAACCATGGCAAAGATGAGGATGTCTAGTTATCTCATGTAAAATTTCATGTCCATCCAATAAAGTATGAGAATTTCACAAATGAAATGGGAACAAGTGTCACAAAAAGTCAACATATGACTAAACAGGGGAGAAAATCTCAAACAATTAGGAAATGCCACAAATAATTCCAAGAAAATTTACATGTAAACTAGACATACAAGAGTAGGTTCATGCAAAAAATCAGATCAGTTGGAGGTCAAGAAGCATGGATACAAAAATCAGCAAATTGGACATCAATGGTGTGACACAAATTGTCACACCCTAATTCAAAAAAATCATAACTCACAAACCACAAATGATAAATTCACAAACTCTACACCAAAATCACCATGAGTGTGTCTAGTTTAAGCACAAAACATTTGGGAGCCATTGGATAAAGTATCATCATTTCACAAATGTTTTGGCAAAGTGTACAAAATGTGCATACATGTCACAAACCCTCATACAAATTAAAAACCAACCATCCAAAAATTCTGGAAAAAATGTGATAAAAAAGTAGAGATCATGATGAACACAACACAAAAAATCCCATGAAATTTGGATTAAAATTGAGAGCTCTATGATTTTTTGAAGGTAGCCAGACCAAATGAAATAAAAATTAAAATTAAATGAATTGAAATGGATTTATTAAATGGAGAATGGCAAAGCTGTAATTTTTTGGGCCACTTATTGGAACGCTGCCGTTTTGGGCCAAGGAACGAAATGTTCCTATTGGTTGATGGGATTACTGGCCATGCACACGTGAAATCTGGGCCAGGCAAGAACAGGTTCTAGGGTTTCTGAGAACAGCGGACCATCTTCATCCCCAATTCGAGTTCCTCCAAAAATTTTCCAGAAATGGCAATTAAATATACAGACATGACCAGCACGGCAAGGCAAACAAGAATCCAACAGCAACTTCCATTAAAACACAACCAAGCTCATGAATCGAGCACAAACATAAATCATCATCAAACTTAAACATGGCATAACTTCCAAAATAACCAACCATTTTTAAAACTATAACCACTGTTAAGCTCAGCATGAAAAGACCTAATTAATAGATGTCATGATTTATCAAATGGTGATACTCGAAAACTTACCAAATCAGCAAGGCAATGGTGATACAGTTGTTTTTTTGTGACTTTGACTCAAAACAGGTGAAGCCATGTCTTCCAAATGATGATTGGTGAGGAAAGCTTGGTTCAGGAGAGCTTGAAAAGGTCTAGAACTCGAACTGCCATGGAAGGGTGGCTGCTGAAAACAGTTGGGAAAACCTCCTTCCAGTTGGAGAGAAATGGTTGTAATGTGCTCACAAGGTTGTTTGAATGATGCAGCAACAAGGTCCAGATCGTGGCCTATGGAGTTTTTTTTGCAGTTTTTGAAAAAATGATCAAAGTGAGGTTTTTAGAGAATGAAAGGATTTCTGTGTTGGATGTTGGCTTTTGCTGCTCTTAGGGTTTGTTTTTGACAGAAAATGATGTTTGATCTGCTGTTTGATGTTGCTTTTGGCAAGGCCAAGCTTAGTCTCTTTGAGACTTTTGACAGATTTTTTAGAAATGGCCAAAAGTGAAGTTTGGAGAATGGGTGAGCCAAGGTTTCTTGCTGTCAAATGTGGCTGCTAACAATGTTGCTTCTTGCAGAAAATGATCTCTAAAATCTCTGTTTTCAAAGTACAAGGCATGGTTCATGAAATGGTGGGATGGATTTGATGGGAAATGTACTTTTCTTCCCATTTTCAAGCAACTAGGCATGGCTACATGTACTGCATAATTTTGACTTTGTAACATGACCAAAACCACATTTCTGAACATATTTGGTTAGTGGAATTGATTAGGAATGGTTAATTTGAAAAGTCAAAATTCCACTCACTTGAATTTAATTCATGCAAGTCCAAAAATGCCATTTTGATTGGTGAAGTTTTGGTACATGAAAGTTACATTTTTGGAAAGAGGGGATCAAATGTGACTTGTAGGAAAAAACCCCACCCAAATTGGCCAAATGGTTTGAGAGATATGGCCTTTTGAAGTTCCAAAATTTCTGAAATCGATTCGATCATAACTTGCCAACCACACATGGGAATTGAGAGTTCTTGGACTTTTTGGAAATGGGAGAACAAGATCTTCAACTTTCATGTTGGGCAAAAATTCATTTGAAGCATGTATCATGATGTAAGTTTGAGGATCAAGACTTTCCATTTTTGGTATGTTTCAATTACAGGTCCAATTTCTATTTTTGGAAATTTCTGATCTGGCTTCAAATTCTTCCATGATGGTGTTTGACAAGATATATGAGGCCTATTGGGACATGAATAAGCTCTCTCAAACCAAATCCATCCATCAAAACCATAAAATCAACCACAGTTGACCAAGTTTGACTTTTTAGGGTTTCTGACTGACTGTGCATTGACTGATGACTTCTGAACATCCAACCCTTGACCAAAACACTTCAAATGGGTCCCCAAGTCATGTGAACATGTTGGACCAACCCTAGGGCCTTGGCTCCTTGAGAAACACACTTGCTTGCTTGGTTGACTGATCTCCTGATCAGTTTGACCTAATTTCTTGATTGGCTTGCACTTGGGGCAAAGGACAATGCAATGCTATGCAGTGGACCATGATATGCTATGTCCTAATATGAAAATGTATGTACAATGATGGGTGCAAATTTGAGGTGCTACAACTGCCCCTATTCAATCAGCTGGGAACCCGAATGGATGAGAGCAACGGCTGTCAGACTTTCAGGGTACACAGGGATTGAATACTAAGAACCGTAGAAATTTGCACAATACAGGGATCCACCAATGGAAACGTCCACTGGGATTTGATATTTATTACTGGGTATATATTTTTTGGTTTTGTTTTTAAAGGGTACGGCCACATCCAGACATCGCAACGACGATGAATGGGAAAAGAAATCACAACTAGATGCCAACGGACAACTAGGAAAAACTCAACGTTTAGCAAGACCAACGGAGAGGTAACCAGACATTAATGAATGACTGGAAGGGATACAACCATACGTCAACGGACGAAATGGGAAAAACTCAACGTTTACCAAGACCAACGGAGAGGTAACCAGACATTAACGAATGACTGGAAGAGATACAACCATACGTCAACAGACGAAATGGGAAAAACTCAACGTTTACCAAGACCAACGGAGAGGTAACCAACTGGGGACGACCAGGAAAAACTCGACGTTTATCGAAACCAACGGAGAGGTAACCAACTGGGGACGACCAGGAAAAACTCGACGTTTATCGAAACCAACGGAGAGGTAACCAGACATTTACTGATGAATGGGAAGACTCGACGTTTACAGACATCGAAAGATGATGTTTACAGACACCAAAAAGATCGACCAGACATTTACTGATGAATGGGAAAACTCGACGTTTACAGACATCGAAAGATGATGTTTACAGACACCAAAAAGATCGACCAGACATTTACTGATGAATGGGAGGACTCAACCAGACATCGACGGATGAATGGGAGAAAACTCGACGTTTACAGACATCGAAAGATGATGTTTACAGACACCAAAAAGATCGACCAGACATTTACTGATGAATGGGAGGACTCAACCAGACATCGACGGATGAATGGGAAAAAACTCGACGTTTACAGACATCGAAAGATGATGTTTACAGACACCAAAAAGATCGACCAGACATTTACTGATGAATGGGAAGACTCGACGTTTACAGACATCGAAAGATGATGTTTACAGACACCAAAAAGATCGACCAGACATTTACTGATGAATGGGAAAAAGAGAGATACAACCAGACGTCAACGGACGAATGGGAAAAACTCGTCGTTTATCGAAACCAACGGAGAGGTAAGTCCACATGGGGAGGGTACAACTAGACATCACCGGATGACTAGGAAAAACTCGACGTTTATCGACACCAACGGAGAGGAGGAAACTCTTCTGGGAGAGTGAACACATCCAAATCATCAACGGATGATCGGGAAAAACTCGACGTTTATCGACACCAACGGAGAGGAGGAATCTTCACTAGGGGAGGGACGACGTTACGAACATCGAAAGATGATGTTTACAGACATCAAAGAAGACCAGACACTTACGCATGACTGAGAATCACCGAAAGATGGTGTTTACCGACACCAAGGAAAACAAACACACGCGGGTGCTGACGGGATACTGACATCCACAAGATGACCGGGCAAGGCTGAACACTTGCAGGGGGGTCTCACTGGGGGAGAAACAGGCTTTCCTTTCACCAACGGGTGAGGTAATAAACCTCTGTGGGGATATCAATCCTGAATGCTGTCAAGAGCAACTGTAGCAGACTTGCTGTGCTGATGTTGAAGGAAATGATCCGCCTCTGCCGGGGATACGGTCTGGTGAGGTTAACACATGAATGCATATGTTTGATTTTTCTATGGCGTAATGCTCCATTTATGAATGGAAATGCTACGCGATTTTTGAGGATGCAATGATTACTACATGCAAAATGCAAATGAACCCTGGCTAGGGAGCCGAAATGATCAGATACTCTGACTCTGTGGGGAGACTTCTCTTGGGGAAATACTCTGCGGGGAACTCTGCTTGGGGAACGGTAAAGCGACTTCACTGGGAGGAAGACTTAACCAATCTTCAGATAGGATAAACCCTGCTTTGGAGAATGTCTGTTACTCCGCTAGGGATAACCCACGCGATCCACAGGTAGAATCAACTCAGCTGGGGATGCCGATATCAGTCTACTACAGAAACCCGTCCAATCCACTGGTAGGATGAACTCTGCTGGAGAAATAAATGATACTCCATTAGGGACGACCCAACCAATCCATATGTAGGAGAATCACTGCTGGAGATGTATTTCATGAGACCCGCTCCACTCGGGGATAACAATCGGAAGATTGACCAAAGAGTGCATGAGATATATTATCTATAGCCGTCAAAACGTAGATAATACACTCGCATGGAAGATTATCCATAACCGGGTTGCAGGTTGTTAAATGGATAAATCGACCGAAAAGAAAGGCATCGGTACCAGGACTAGGTATGCAAAGATGACCAATCAAAAGAGGATAAAGTTGCTTACTCGGAGCAAGTATCCAAAAAGAAGGGGAAGACCTAATGGTGACAATACTGCTTGATCAAGACAAGTATCCAGAGGGGAAAAGAATATCAACACCGCAAACCGGATACTGATAACTGCAAGGAGGGGATTACATCTACCGGTTTGTAGGCAGAAAACCACGGAAAAGTAGCCAGTCATCGATAGGATGAGCACAAAGGGTTAACTCCAACAAGGGGATGAAAGTGGGATTTTACAACTACCAACTAGTAGGTAGAAAACCACAAAGATAGGACTTACAGCTACCGGTTCGTAGGTAGAGGCCAATGGAAAAGTAACCAGTCATCGACCAGGATGAGCACAAAGGGTTAATTCCAACAAGGGGAGGAAAGTGGGATTTTACAACTACCGGTTAGTAGGCAGAAAACCACAAAGATAGGACTTACAACTACCAGTTCGTAGGTAGAGGCCAACAAACGATCTGCTGAGAGACAGAGTGAGAAAAAGGATTTACAACCACCGGGTAGTGGGTAGAAGACCGTAAAGAAAGGACTTACAGCTACCGGTTCGTAGGTAGGAGCCACGGAAAAGTAACCAGTCATCATCGGGATGAGCACAAAGGGTTAATTCCAACAAGGGGATGAAAGTGGGGTTTTACAACTACCAACTAGTAGGTAGAAAACCACAAAGATAGGACTTACAACTACCAGGTCGTAGGTAGAAGCCAACAAATTCCGCTGAGGATGAAATGAATGAGTGCCGGTTAGTGAGCGACTATTCATTTATGCCCCAGGGCAGCACAAGAGATAGTCAACAAGAAGCCAATTTAGGATCGATCCAAAAAGGCAGACTGAATCAAGACTCATCCTAATGAGGAAAGAACTCAGTAGGGAAAACCCATCCCGTTAGGGAGGGAACGGAAACAACCGTCATCCACGAGGATGTATCTCAGTGGGGAAATGGCAGGAAAGGATAGACACTTTCTGCTTAAGGGGTTGGCTCTACATGGAGAGATCAGACACACCCGACTCTGCTAGGAAAATCTACTGGGGAGATTTGTATTACCAAATAGCAGGAGGCAATCATCAACAGATACACGGCAACAGCTGCAACATGAGTACCTGAATGCTATGATTATGCATGTATGCTTTATACCTAAAATGCATGATGAATGTTGACAAACAGACATGCTTAACACGCAGGTCCGGGAATCAACCATCCGGAGAGAAAACCAAAGTC
Source organism: Lathyrus oleraceus (assembly GCF_024323335.1). Lineage (NCBI taxonomy): Eukaryota > Viridiplantae > Streptophyta > Magnoliopsida > Fabales > Fabaceae > Lathyrus > Lathyrus oleraceus. The sequence goes on along the minus strand of NC_066580.1, from coordinate 96,135,544 downwards.
ACCAGAGAGCCAAGAAAATCCACTGGAGGCTGGGACAATAGGAAACAATCAACATCCTGCAGGGGAGAAAGGCCACCCGAGGCTTCCGGAGGGATCGTCGGTCACAACCGGAGAGAAGAGTTCAACATACAAGCGGATGCGCCACAACAACTTGTGCTAGAGATACCAAGAAGCAATCAGATCTCTGATGAAGATAGACAGGCATTGAGAAAGCTTTTCATGCCAATAACTCCGTTGGGGAATCTATCTGAGGGACATGATGGAGTACTGGGATGTCAATTTGCAAAATACTGAATCTTCCAAGAAAAGCACCCATGCTGGGGAGAGATGAAGACTGCTCTGCTGGAGAGGCGAAAGTTGAAGTCTTCGGTAAACACTCTGCTAGGGGAGCTGCCCCACAATAATGTCCGAAACAGCAAACTTGCTGGGGATGCCCCACGATAGGGCTCAAACAGCACTCTACTGGGGATGCCCCACAATAGAGCTAACAGGGATTTGGAGGAAGAATCTGTACTGCCGGGAACATGAAGATGAACAACTTCAAACAACACTGCATCGGGCAACTTCACTGAGGAGAGACCATACGAGGTTCTGCAGGACAAAGATACAGTCATGCTCGAGATACGAACAATTGTCTTACCTGTTGGTAATCATACCACCCCCGGGAGAGCACCGTGGGTCTCCTAAGTATTCTTCCATCTTTGTGAATGTTCACTTTGTTTAAGAAAAAAAAAAATTTTTTTGAAAAATTTGTTTATTTTGAAAAACAATGATACTTTATCAATTAAAACATGCAAAACGTTTGTTGAGTTGAAACAAATAAGAGTGCAAATAATTGGATAAAAGCTCAAATTGATGTGATGGAATGGTAGTCTGCAAAGGGCGAGACTCCATAGATCTGTGCAAGTTTGAAATCGGTGATGTATATTGGAGAGGGATACATTGAACATAATGACCTTTCCTCTACCATTCTGAATTTTCGATGTATTCAAAGCTTCAGTCGACGACAAATCGAGAATTCCTGACGGATGACAGATATAGAACACAGTCTTGTCAAGATGCAGTTACTTGCCAAATCCCTAATTTTTGCCTAGATTGCCCCAGTGTGAGGTGCTCAATCTAGCGGGATGCAAATTCTTTTTTCAATGTCTCTAACTTTTGCCTGGATCGCCCTTTCGGGTTTTCAATCCACCGAGACGCTCCTTTTTGCCTAAGTCGCCTTTTGGGGTGTTCGACTTAGCGAGCTTTTGCTTTTTTGTCTTAGGCGAAGTATTTCTTGACTGCATCGGGATTCACAGGACGAGTGAACTTCTCCATCCATTGTTGTAAGTGTCAAAACATTGCCTGAAAAGGCTCTCTTGACAACAAATGGACGTTCATAGCTTGGAGTCCACTTGCCCCTGGACTCGGGCACGAAAGACAAGACTTTCTTGAGCACAAGGTCCCTCGGAACACACGAGGCTTGACCCTCTTATCGCGTGCTTTCGTCACTCTCTGCTGATATGACTGTCCATGACACATGGCAGTTGATCTCTTCCTTTCGATCGAATTCAGCATCAGCCAACTTGGGACTTTGAGGGTGCTATTTTTTTTGTTTCTTTCTTTCTTTTTCTTTCTTTTGATCTGGATTTCTTTTGATTTTTTTTTTTTGATTTTGCACCCTCCTCTTTCTTTTTCTTTTTTCTTTTTCTCTCTTTTTTTTCCGATGCCCCAGTTGGCTGTTCTGCTGATTCTCGAGATGCAGCTGAGTGATCTTCTTTTCTTGCTCAAGAAGTCGGGAAATACCGTCAGGAATCCCTTCAACATCATCTTCTTCCGCTTCGAATACAGGGAATTCAAAATTGGGAGATGACGTCTGATCACTATGTTCAATGGGTCTAAGAAACAACCTGCATAAAGATTTTGAGTATAAAAGCTTTTTGGAAATCAAACAAGACAATCGTTATGCAGATGAAAAGATTGCTTTTATTCTTGTTTTTAAAGGTTTTTTGTGATCACCAATTTCATGCAAAAAGCGAAAAGGGAAAACAAATGGAAAAACAAATGTTTAACATGAATTTATTTGAATGAAAATATCATTGCACAAAATGTTGCCAACAATGTCATCACTTCTCCTTTTGGCATGGGAGAAGGGTTTTTAAACAAAGTGATTATTACTCTGACTTATGAACAACTGTAGGAAAGCCCACAGTGACCCAATTGTGATAGATCCCACCGGGGATGACAACTGTCAGTATCTCTTGCATCAGTGTCATGAACCGGACCATGTTTGCCCTCATCTCGGCCAATTCTGCTTGAACCTGATCCATACTCCTCTAATGATTCAATCTGGTTGCGGTGCGGACGATGATCAACAATCCTCTCTCAGTCAAAACCCAAAGTGAGAAGTCTCTCCCAAGCATGTCTGCAATGCAAGGATGATATGTGCGTGATATGCATATGATGCAGATGCTATCTTATCATGAATGATCCTGAGAAAGGATATGAGTATGCGAGTTAACTTTTTTCTTTTTCATGCATTATTATTTTTTTGGAAAATAAACATGCTATGATGCAAATGATGGAGCCAAGACTGGCAGGCTGTGCATCTCGGCACACAGGATCGAAGCTTCGGCTTGAACTCGGAGTCGCAATTCATCTGAAACCCAAGGTCAATCTGATCAACTGGCATCTGAACCCATATCTGGAGAACTGAGTCACCATCTGAGCGAGTACCCTCAAATTCAGCCCAGGGATCCGAAATAAACGGAACCCTCTGATCAATACCAGGGTCGAACCTCCGGCGTCCAGAAACAAATGTCCAGAATCCATAGTCACCAACAGTACCGGGAGTCACCAACTGTACCTGTTAAAATGATCAAACCCTTCCCCACTCACGGGTGTCATCTAGGCCAGGGTAAGGTCGAGAGAAACGCAGCATAAATAACCTTTCGCAGAATATCATCCTGTGCACACCCGATGTATGCACCGATAATATCCCACCAGGGTCTGAACTGCTCGTGATATCAATGTTCCGCTAAGTGGCGTACACCACCCGCTTCCCATGAATCACTCTATTCCTAGGTTTCCTAGATTTCACTCATAGCCTGGGTATTGGGCCTTTTACCTCGAGTAACTCCCACCCCAAACACAGCACAACCAGCAGATGAATATGAATGAATGCAAACAATAAATGCAAACAGTAAATGCAAATATATACAAATGAATGCAATAAATAACAGCACAAAGCAACCAAAGCCCTAAACTAGAGAGCGCTAGGAAAGACTCGCTTAGGGAAGACGGACCAGCACAGGTCAACTTCTCTATGTCCCCAGCAGAGTCGCCAGCTGTCGCATCACGCGAAAAACCGGCGGGAAACAAGAAACAACAGAGCCGCCACCGTGCGTTATTTATCCCAAAAGAGGGAAAGGAAACGCTCAGAGTAAACCTGGAAAAGACATGGTCTCGCGACCAAAGAGAATGGGATCGGGAGTCGGTTATGCGAAGGGAAGGTATTAGCACCCCTACGCATCCGTAGTACTCTACGGGATCCACGCACAAAAGGAAGGATAAATGGTTGCTAAAAAACGCTGCTCAAACACACACACACTGGCTGAAAGAGACACAAGAAACAAACAAGACGGACTCGGCAGGATATCGCATCCTGGGCCTACTTAGTCTATCAGGCATAGACATCAGAGTCAAAGTAGTTCGGACTGGGGAGACAACACATGCTCGCTAGGATATCGCATCCTATGCATACGTATCTTCTCGGACGAGAGAAGAATCAGAGCATTCGTAGCTCGGCTAACACGCACACAAACAAACACAGGCAAAGGCAAACGTGGAGCCTGAATGCCAATCACTGGACTTACATCAGCATCCGAACCAAAACACACACAAAGAGGCAAACATGGAGCCTGAATGCCAATCACTGGACTTACATCAGCATCCGAACCAAACACACGCACACTGGAACCCAAATGCCACTCGATGGACTTACATCAGCTTCCAAGCACACAACAAGACAAAACAAAGACACAGGCGCCCGGAGAGATCAGCTCATCTCCTGCCTACGTACCTCATCTGGTATGAGGATCAGGGCGACGTAGTTCCCCTACGGAGGGATACAGGACTAGCCTAACCAGATAACAGAGGGAGACACAACTAGGGAGACTACGACTCGAGCCTAGATGTTATCATGCAAAATCATCCCTAAGTTAAGGTTTCTAGCTAACTGGCACAGGGAGCCAGCCTATCCTAAGCATGACCTGCACAGGAAGCAAGCCACACCCACACTTAACTTGCACAGGAAGCAAGCCAAGCAAAACCTAACTTGCACAGGAAGCAAGTCTAAACTAACCCTAACTTGCACAGGAAGCAAGTCAAACAAACATACAAGCACAGATAGCACACACTATACACAAGCAAGTGGCTCAAACAAGGGTTAGGTTTTAGTCGAGGGGTGATATCAACCTCAACAAACAAACCTCTGGAACTGGGTGAATGTGCTCTTAACCTTGCCATTGAGGGGCTAAGGTGAAGCAGATGAAAGGTGAGTGAAGATAAGACTTCACAGCTCTTATCCCTGGCCTGGGAGAGCTCAAGACAAGAATGTGTGGGTTCAGAAAGTGGGAACCCTTCTACACATTTGATACTGACTCAACTGTACAATTGTACAAGATCTTGGGTTTGTATCTACAATGCATCAACACAGTGGTGTGAGCAAAGCAGATGACACACTGAATAGCAGGGGATAGGTTGCATATCCCTTGGGTTCTGCCAATTGCCTCTTCACTTAGGAGGTCTTGGACTTTATGCAAGGACAAAATTAAACAATCACAAACATTGCCTCTTAAGGAGGACTTCAGACAGTTGCCTGGCCAAGTAACAGGCCAGGTCTTCCAGACTACATGAAGATTAGAAGTATACCTCAATGCAAATTGCTTATACAAGCAAAGCAAAGCAAAAGTTCACAAGGAACTGAGCAACTAAAAGCACCTGAAACAGTCAAGCAGATGTTAGTATGCAACCTCAAATAAGGCAAAAGGAAACAGAAGTCAACAGTCAGGCAGAAGTAAATGAATGTGCAAGGCACAAGGCTTAAGGCATGTAGGCCAAGCCACCTACAAAACAAACAAGTTAGACAATGATATTTAAACAAGCTCAATCAAAAAGAAGTGGTCTCATTGGTCATTTGTTGGTCAACCTGAAAACACAAGCTCAAAAGTGAGTAACAGGACCACTAGGACAAGCCTAGGGTCAAAAAGGAATGAAAAAGTCAAAACAGCAAAGGGCAAGCATCTAAAATCATGTTCAAACAATTAAGAAACACAACCAATTGGGTTCACATTCATATCAATCACTATCATCATTTCATGAACAAATTAGGTCAAGGTATAGCAAACAGAAGCTCATAGAAGTCAACAGAACGACTTGCATCAAAAGCAATCTTAAACATTTCCAAAAATCACCAAATAAAACATGACCAATCACAACCCACAGCATGGTAAGCATGTCAAATTTCATCTCATTTGGACAAGCGGAAGGCAGTCAATGAAAATCAGAAAGTCAAAGCCATTTTGAACATGCTCAAAGAAGTCAACCAAACATGCATCAACTTAGAAAAATCATAAATCAGAGATGGTGTATGATAAATGAATGGGACTAAAACCATGGCAAAGATGAGGATGTCTAGTTATCTCATGTAAAATTTCATGTCCATCCAATAAAGTATGAGAATTTCACAAATGAAATGGGAACAAGTGTCACAAAAAGTCAACATATGACTAAACAGAGGAGAAAATCTCAAACAATTAGGAAATGCCACAAATAATTCCAAGAAAATTTACATGTAAACTAGACATACAAGAGTAGGTTCATGCAAAAAATCAGATCAGTTGGAGGTCAAGAAGCATGGATACAAAAATCAGCAAATTGGACATCAATGGTGTGACACAAATTGTCACACCCTAATTCAAAAAAATCATAACTCACAAACCACAAATGATAAATTCACAAACTCTACACCAAAATCACCATGAGTGTGTCTAGTTTAAGCACAAAACATTTGGGAGCCATTGGATAAAGTATCATCATTTCACAAATGTTTTGGCAAAGTGTACAAAATGTGCATACATGTCACAAACCCTCATACAAATTAAAAACCAACCATCCAAAAATTCTGGAAAAAATGTGATAAAAAAGTAGAGATCATGATGAACACAACACAAAAAATCCCATGAAATTTGGATTAAAATTGAGAGCTCTATGATTTTTTGAAGGTAGCCATACCAAATGAAATAAAAATTAAAATTAAATGAATTGAAATGGATTTATTAAATGGAGAATGGCAAAGCTGTAATTTTTTGGGCCACTTATTGGAACGCTGCCGTTTTGGGCCAAGGAACGAAATGTTCCTATTGGTTGATGGGATTACTGGCCATGCACATGTGAAATCTGGGCCAGGCAAGAACAGGTTCTAGGGTTTCTGAGAACAGCGGACCATCTTCATCCCCAATTCGAGTTCCTCCAAAAATTTTCCAGAAATGGCAATTAAATATACAGACATGACCAGCACGGCAAGGCAAACAAGAATCCAACAGCAACTTCCATTAAAACACAACCAAGCTCATGAATCGAGCACAAACATAAATCATCATCAAACTTAAACATGGCATAACTTCCAAAATAACCAACCATTTTTAAAACTATAACCACTGTTAAGCTCAGCATGAAAAGACCTAATTAATAGATGTCATGATTTATCAAATGGTGATACTCGAAAACTTACCAAATCAGCAAGGCAATGGTGATACAGTTGTTTTTTTGTGACTTTGACTCAAAACAGGTGAAGCCATGTCTTCCAAATGATGATTGGTGAGGAAAGCTTGGTTCAGGAGAGCTTGAAAAGGTCTAGAACTCGAACTGCCATGGAAGGGTGGCTGCTGAAAACAGTTGGGAAAACCTCCTTCCAGTTGGAGAGAAATGGTTGTAATGTGCTCACAAGGTTGTTTGAATGATGCAGCAACAAGGTCCAGATCGTGGCCTATGGAGTTTTTTTTGCAGTTTTTGAAAAAATGATCAAAGTGAGGTTTTTAGAGAATGAAAGGATTTCTGTGTTGGATGTTGGCTTTTGCTGCTCTTAGGGTTTGTTTTTGACAGAAAATGATGTTTGATCTGCTGTTTGATGTTGCTTTTGGCAAGGCCAAGCTTAGTCTCTTTGAGACTTTTGACAGATTTTTTAGAAATGGCCAAAAGTGAAGTTTGGAGAATGGGTGAGCCAAGGTTTCTTGCTGTCAAATGTGGCTGCTAACAATGTTGCTTCTTGCAGAAAATGATCTCTAAAATCTCTGTTTTCAAAGTACAAGGCATGGTTCATGAAATGGTGGGATGGATTTGATGGGAAATGTACTTTTCTTCCCATTTTCAAGCAACTAGGCATGGCTACATGTACTGCATAATTTTGACTTTGTAACATGACCAAAACCACATTTCTGAACATATTTGGTTAGTGGAATTGATTAGGAATGGTTAATTTGAAAAGTCAAAATTCCACTCACTTGAATTTAATTCATGCAAGTCCAAAAATGCCATTTTGATTGGTGAAGTTTTGGTACATGAAAGTTACATTTTTGGAAAGAGGGGATCAAATGTGACTTGTAGGAAAAAACCCCACCCAAATTGGCCAAATGGTTTGAGAGATATGGCCTTTTGAAGTTCCAAAATTTCTGAAATCGATTCGATCATAACTTGCCAACCACACATGGGAATTGAGAGTTCTTGGACTTTTTGGAAATGGGAGAACAAGATCTTCAACTTTCATGTTGGGCAAAAATTCATTTGAAGCTTGTATCATGATGTAAGTTTGAGGATCAAGACTTTCCATTTTTGGTAAGTTTCAATTACAGGTCCAGTTTCTATTTTTGGAAATTTCTGATCTGGCTTCAAATTCTTCCATGATGGTGTTTGACAAGATATATGAGGCCTATTGGGACATGAATAAGCTCTCTCAAACCAAATCCATCCATCAAAACCGTAAAATCAACCACAGTTGACCAAGTTTGACTTTTTAGGGTTTCTGACTGACTGTGCATTGACTGATGACTTCTGAACATCCAACCCTTGACCAAAACACTTCAAATGGGTCCCCAAGTCATGTGAACATGTTGGACCAACCCTAGGGCCTTGGATCCTTGAGAAACACACTTGCTTGCTTGGTTGACTGATCTCCTGATCAGTTTGACCTAATTTCTTGATTGGCTTGCACTTGGGGCAAAGGACAATGCAATGCTATGCAGTGGACCATGATATGCTATGTCCTAATATGAAAATGTATGTACAATGATGGGTGCAAATTTGAGGTGCTACACCTGGAGGTTGCTGCAGATTAATTCTCACTCTCTCTGTCTAGGTTTCTCTCTAGGTTTTGTCCAGGGTTTTGTTCCAAGGAAACCTTAGAGTGTTTTGCTTCCCTCCCTTTTTCTGTTTGTTCTCCCTCTTTTATAACCTGATTTTCATGGCTTTGTGGGCTCAAATGAGAGAGGTCAAAGTCCAAGATTTTTCTATTATATTTTATTTATTTATTTATTTATTTATTTAATTAATTAATTAATTTTTATTTTTATTTTTTTTTATTTTTTTTATTTTTTTGCATAACACGTGGGCTTCGCCTAGCGAGCATGACAACTCATGAACAAACCTTTGCTCCTTCAAGATTAACGTTTTGACTGACGAATAGACCCCTGTTGGAAGTAACTTAAGTCTTTCCCTTGTGTTGACTGATCATCTAAATAGAACCCACAAAGTGTCCTGGATGTTGTTCAAGCTTCTTGGAGCTAATCCTGATTGACATGATGAAATGCAATGTATCTAATGTTAAATGACCTAAAAATGAATGCGTGAATAAGGAGGGCAAATTTTGGGGTGTTACAACTACCCCTATTCAGTCATCAGCTAACTCGAGCAGGATGAAAGCGAACAGCTTATCAGACAAACAGGGTGAGTTGTGATTGAATACCAAAGACAGACCGAAAATTTACGCTCCGAGAACACCACAAAAATGCTGAAATACACCGCGCTGTTTATTTCTCTTCCGATCCTCTGGCTGAATCTGAATCAGTCTTCTGACTTAATCTGGAGTTTCGATCCTCTGGCTGAATCTATACTCAATTTAGTCCTCTGGTTGGATGTTAATTTTGATCCTCGGGCTGGATACAGTTTCAATCTTCTGGCTAGATCTTCTTCGATCTTCTGGCTAGATCTCCTTTGTTTCGATTCTCTGGCCGAATTTATTCTCTTCGATTCTTTGGCTGAATCGACTTCGATCTTCTGGCTAGATCTTCTTCGATCTTCTGGCTAGATCTACTTTGTTTCGATTCTCTGGCTGAATCTATTTTCTTTGATTCTCTAGCTGAATCTATTTCGATCTTCTGGCTAGATCTGAATTGTTCTGATTCTCTGGCTGAATCTATTTCCGGTCTTCGGGCTAGACCTGACTTCGATCTTCTGCCTAGATCTTCTTCGATCTTCTGGATAGATCTCCTTTGTTTCGATTCTCTAGCTGAATCTATTTCGATCTTCTGGCTAGATCTGAATTGTTTCGATTCTCTGGCTGAATCTATTTGCTTTGATTCTCTGGCTGAATCTATCTATTTTTCGGTCTTCGGGCTAGACCTGACTTTGATCTTCTGGCTAGATCTGGATTGTTTTGATGATAAATTCCCATCATCAGGATCTCGCATCTAGGGCATGTGCTGGTTGACCCTCTTTCGAAATCTACAGTCTTCATGTTAGATATGCAGCTTCGAGAATATCCCACTTTTGGGCTACGTACATATTCTTCAGGCTAGAACATGTTATAACGACTCTTCGATTAGACTTTGTTTTTTTAATGCGATCCGCGGGCTGGATCCTCTTGTAGGTTGATTTTCTGTTGAGTTGTCAATCTATTCCTCCAGCTGGCTTGCTGGAGAAATAACGCTCGTAGTCGACTCTCTGGCTGAATCTTCGAAATGGCCCTCAGGCTATATCTCTGGAAAACGATTCTCAGGCTGAATCTTCGAAATGACCCTCATGCGGGGTCACACACACACTTGATCCTCTGGCCGAATCTCATGACTTTGGTTGTAAAGTAATTTTTCAGTCTGCTTTGAAGAACCTGTTTATCAGCTTATGTGTATGTTTGATATGCATGCAAATGCAAATGCAAATGTTATGCCTGGTGCAAAAGAAAAAAGAAATCTGCTTGGGGAAGCAACTCTGGCAGGGAGCGGATCGCTGTATCAATCCTTGAATGCTCTGTGGGGAACGATCCGTATGCCGGGACCGGGGAGCCACCGAAAATAAATCGGCCTTTTTTGAAAAGTTAACCTTGCTGGGGAAGTATCAACTATGGAAACTTTGCTTGGCAAGGCTCTGCGAGGAGAGTCTGTGAGGAAAGCACTTCCTGGGGAAATGTTGTAGGAATCGACCTTTGCTGGGGATATGAACTTGCTAATCGTCCTCAGGCTGGGGATTTAAACAAATCTGTTAAAAAAGATAATCTGTTGGGGACGAGATGAACACTGGGAACACCACCCTCTTGTCTGTTGGGTATGCGACTACTCCGTTATTGTTGGGAAGATACAGTCTGGCACTGTCGACTCCACTGGAGATATACAGTCTGGATACTGTCAACTCTACTGGGGATATACAGTCTGGATACTGTCAACTCTACTGGGGAACCTGCTCTGTAGAGGAGAGGCTTTGTCAACCGCTTGGGGGTGAGGATTCATGACTTGGCATCCGGTTCCTGTGACCTGTAACCAAAAAATACACGTATGCCCCGGGGAATTACTCGGTTTGAATTCATCGTCCGGGATTAAGCACATTCAAAGCAATTTTGATTGTTTTCCTGCGCAAGTCATCTGCAAAAGCCACCATTACATTCAGATGCAATATGTTTCCTCGAGAATTCAGACATCTTTTGCAAACAAACTGATAAATGAAAAGTAAAGAGGCTTTTTAACTGAATTATTCGACTTTTGTTGGTTGAAAAATTTGTGCCAGGAATAGGCGAGTACATCAGGAAGCTGATCCCTGGAAAGAGGCGATCGCTATAAATTGAACAAGAGAAACTATCCTAATAGCAATGTGGAAACGGGGTCCCACCGAGTTTCGGCTCTGCTATGGCTCGTATGTCCTCAAGACGCTCTGCTCATCTTGCTTTCTAAAGTGGATGATTAGTCGATCTTTTACCTTCGAAGATTGCCGGATTGAATGAAACGGTGATATAACATGGATGAACTCAGATCGCAGTTATTCGCTTATTCCCTAACTTTTGCGTGGACCGCCCTTTTGGGTTTTCAATCCACCGGGATACCCTTTTTTGCCTGAGCCGCCCTTTCGGGTTTTCGACTCACCGGGTGTACATTTTTTTTTTTTTTTATATCCCTAATTTTTGCCCGAACCTCTTCATTCTTTTTTTTGGTTCGTCGGGATGCCCCTTTTTTGCCTGGACTATTCTTTTTACTGTCCAGCGGGTCTATTTTCTGCAAAGTATTTTTTAATTGCGTCTGAGTTGACAGGGGACGGGAAGTCTTCGCCATCCATGGTTGTTAGCATCAGAGCTCCACCAGAGAAAACTCTTTTAACCATGTATGGACCCTCGTTATTCGGTGTCCATTTGCCCCTGTGATCTGTGTTGGGAGGAAGAATTCTTTTGAGTACCAATTCACTGACTCGATACTCCCGAGGGCGCACTTTCTGATCAAACGCTCTCTTCGTCCGTCTCTGATATAGCTGGCCATGGCATATAGCTGCTAGTCTCTTTTCCTCAACTAGGCTTAGCTGATTGTATTGAGAACGGACCCATTCTGCTTCGTCCGGATTCATTGTTGGTGCAGGGAAAAGTTATTCTGGAAGAAAATGGCATATGAACCCCCTCCAGTGTGATCAACACTGCACCAACTCCGCGACCATTGACGTTGACCACCCCATCAAACATCATAATCCATTTGGATTCAGGGTCAGGCCCCTCCTCCGGGAGTGGTTCCTCGCAATCTTTCGATTTGAGAAACATGATGTCCTCATCAGGAAAGTCGAACCTCATAGGTTGGTAATCATCAATCGGTTGCGCGGCAAGATAGTCTGACAAGACACTTCCTTTGATGGCTTTTTGTGAAGTGTATTGGATGTCATACTCTGTCAGCATCATTTGCCACCTAGCAACCCTGCTGGCTTTTCAAAAATATACTTGACTTGATCCATCTTTGATATCAATAGTGTCGTGTGAGTCAACATATACTGTCTTAGTCGGCGAGCAGCCCATGCCAAAGCGCGACAAGTTTTCTCGAGCAGTGAGTATCTTTGTTCACAGTCGGTAAACTTTTTGCTAAGGTAGTATATTGCATCCTCTTTTCGACCTGACTCGTCATGCTGACCGAGCACACAACCCATTGACCTTTCTAACACAGTCAAGTACATGATCAACGGTCTTTTCCTCTCGGCCTGTAGACTCGCCCCGATCTTGATCTCTTTCTTGTCGTCTTCGGTACCAATGTTGATGGTCTCAACCACCTCCTGATATGGTGTGATAGCTCGGTCCTCCTGTTTCAACAACCTGGCTAACTCCTCAGGCAATTCATAATCTTCCTCAACCCCTTCTTCGGCTTGATAGATAGGATTGTCGAAGTCATACATGGCCATAGCAATGTCGTTAGCAGTGAGATCCGGGTGATCAGTTTTACGAGGTGTTTTTTGGAAAGAAAAACGAAAAAGAAACATGAAAAAGAAACAGTGTCGTTTTTGTAAAAGTAAAAATAATTGAAAGAAAGAGAACACAAAATTGTTTGCAAAAGCTGTCCTTTATTGATGATGAAAATAATTGTGAAATGTAACTAAATGGATGGCCCTACAGATGAGTCATTACACCTTGGTCAAAGTGTAAGACTTTGTTATCAATGTGATAAAAGGAAAACAATAAAAATTACTCCTTCAGTAGAGTAAACTAGACGACTTTTTCAGACGACCAATTGTCGAGCTTTTCTCCTGGGACACACGGGCGAATCCAACTATCTAAGTCACAGTCGCTGTCAGCCTTGTCTTCATCTGCAGCATTGACGGTGTAGGGAGAAACCAAACCCCCGCTGGAGAAAGTACCGGCTTCATTCTTCTGAGACCCCGGAGTATACCCCAATCCAAACTTGTCTTCTTTTATGATTGGCTCCACAAATTTTCCCCAGCCTTGGGCATTACCAGCCTTAACCACTTCAACAGCTTGCTTGTATGAAGAGATAGAAGTCCCGACCTTCTCAGACTCAGGTGAAAAGACAGTTTCGGGCGCGACCTCATTGATGTTTATGGCTTCGAAGCCCTGACACAGCATCTCATGCATCTCGCCATCCATCTCCACATACTTAAATGTAGACAGGTGGCTAACAAAAATGTCCTCTTCACCACAGACGGTGACGATCTGACCTTCTAGTCCATATTTGAGCTTCTGGTGGAGAGTAGAAGTAACAGCACCGGCAACATGAATCCAGGGTCGACCTAGCAGACAGCTATAGGCAGGCTGGATATCCATCACATAAAAGGTACCCTTGAATACCTGCGGTCCAATCTTAACTGGCAACTCAACTTCTCCACAAACAGCTCGCTTAGAGCCATCAAAAGCCCTTACAACTAAATAACTCGGCCTCAGGGTGGCGTCATCGCAATCTAACTTCGTTAAGGCTTTCTTTGGGAGAACATTCAGAGAAGAACCTATATCAACCAAAACATGGGAAAGCACCGTCCCTTTGCATTCCATTGTGATATGCAAGGCTTTGTTGTGATTCCTGCCCTCAGATGTTAGGTCATAATCGGTGAAACCTAGCGCATGGCTAGTGTGTACATTCGAAACTACCGACTCCAACTGGTCAACAGTTATCTCTGGGGGAACATAAGCCATATTCAGTACTTTCAATAAGGCTGCTCTGTGTGCCTCAGAGCACATCAATAGTGAGAGAATGGAGATCTTTGAGGGTGTCTGATTTAGATGGTCGACTACCTTGTAGTCACTTTTCTTGATAATCCTCATAAACTCATCCACTTCCTTCTCGAATGTGGTCTTAGGAGGAGCTTCCTCGGTAGTAACCTCTTCGGTGGATACCTGTTTTCCTTTAGCCTTGGCAGCTACCTCAGCTTCAGCATTCGTGCGCAATGTTGATGGTGCAAATAGGCTTCCACTGCGAGTGAAGCCACCAATTCCTCCAACATTGTCTATAGCGGAGCTACCAATGTCAATGTCTTCTTCGTTAACTTTTTGCCCCTGGCAGTAGATATCAGCCCCATAGTGCCACGGGATAGCACTGTCTTTCTCATACGGAACAGGTCCTGGTACCGTGATGGTGACCGGACCAATCAAAGTCGGTTGAGGGTTGTCAGAGTAAATTGGTGCTGGACTTTCTGGGAAATATATTGTTGTCGGAGCGGGTCTCTCGGGAACATATATTTCTTCAGGAGTGAAATAAAACATTACTGTCGACACATCATTCTTCACTGGACGAGTCTGATCGAACTGAAGACAACCTTCATCTATCAGTTGCTGAATACCCCTTCTCAAACTATCACATCGTTCTCGGCTTCTTGACAATTTCTGCACTCTTCCCCATAGCTCGGGAAAACCGTCCTTTCAAGAGTCGGTCTTTGACCACCGATAGCGAAGTCTTCACTTTAGTCACATCAGAAACCAAATTCAAAGTTTCCCCACTATCAACAACATTAATCCTCTGCCCGCCGTGAGCTGGCATCGGGTTTTGGATAACATTAGGCACCGGAGAAAAATTGATGGCCTGGGCATCTCTCAAATCTTGTACCTTTAGCTGGAGAGCCTTGCAATTATCTATAGTATGGCCAGGTGCGTTGGAGTGAAAAGCACATTTGGCGTTGACATCATAACCTCTAGGCAGATTGTTGGGATCGACCAGTGGGGCCAGAGTTCTCAACGTAACCAGATTCATGTCAATCAGCTTGGGAAGTAATACAGAATAAGGCATTGGGATTGGCTCAATGACCCGGTCCGCCTGCCTTGGACGTTGTTGATAGGGTCTCTGCTGACCCGGATTACCTCCTTGTTCTTGATTGTTGTACCTGGGTTGCTGTTGCGGATGATACTGCGGTTGAGGAACAGGTGTTGGAATAGTGACTGCGGCCACTTGATCTTGATAATAATTAGGGCGTCCTCTTTCCCTGCCTCTGCCGGCATATACAACGCTCGTCTCACCTTCTCTTCTTCGCTGACCGTTACCAGCAAACGGTTTCTTGGGAACTGATGAGTTGGAAGCACTATTATATTGAATTCGGCCCATCTTCAACAGACTCTCGATCCTTTCTCCAGCAATCAATATCTCTGCAAAGCTGATTGATGGGCAAGCAGCCAATCTCTCGATATAATTGCCTTGAAGAGTGTTCATGAACATGTCCGCCATCTCCCTTTCAGACATAGGGGGTTGGACGGATGCAACAATCTGTCTCCAACGCTGAGCATATTCTCTAAAGGTTTCCTTGGCAGTCTGAGACATTCCATGCAACAAGGTCCGATTTGGAGCCATGTCCAAGTTGTATTGATATTGCTTGACAAAAGCTTCTGCCAAGTCTTTCTAGCTCTTGATGGTAGTACGAGACAAATGAGAATACCATTCACGAGAAGCTCCAGTTAAATTGTCTTCAAAATAGTACATCCACAACTTTTCATCTTCAGTGTGAGCTCCCAACCTTCCCAGATAAGATTGGAGCGTGGGCAAGAAGCCCCGTTGTATTTCTCAAAAGTAGGGGGTTTGAACTTGTGAGGGATCCTTACTCCCTGAACCAGACCAAGATTGGTGACATCAAAACCTAAGGAATTTTGAGACTCCAAAGATTTGAGCTTCTCAGCAAGCTCATCCATACAGCGAGTGGTCTCGAGGGCCTCGTCGTGCAAAGAAAATTGATCATACTGACAATCTTCAGTAATGGGGCGCCCGTTAATCCGAATCCCTTGATTCACATTGTACCTTCCGCCAATACCATTCCCAACATTTCCCGTGTTGCCAACATTACCCGGGTTTCCATCAACATTTGCGTTACCCGCATTTCTAGTGTTCACAGGGTTATCAGCGTTCCCAGGGTTACCAGGGTTCCCCTCAGCACTTGGTATTTCCACCTCTGGATCGGGCCTCGGTTGCTCAACCAATTCCTTCAGCTTCGCCTGGCCTTCTGCCATACCAGTCATCAATGTCATGAACTGATTCATCCTTTCACGCATATCAGCCAGTTCTTTCTGTATCTGGTCCATTGCTAGTCGTGGACGGTTTTCCTTTGTCGGGTACCTGTGAATTCGCTTGGGACCAATAACTTCCTGCAACAGGGAACAAACATTAGACACTGCGGTGACACCTGCAAAACAAACAAGGGTTAGTATGTATGGTATGCGATGCACTACTTATTCGATTTTAAGGCCCCCCCTTAAAAAGGGAATACCCTGCAAATGAATAAGCATGAGATGTTGGATGCAAATATGCAGATGATGTTATGCAATGCAATGGTATGTCAATCAGAATTGCTGGATCCGCTTGACCATCTGTCAGGTTGCACTTCCTGGAGAGAAATTAAGACGATCAAGCAAAGCACACCAAACAAAGGTCATGGGATGGATCATGTTATCCTTAATATAAACCATCCATTTTTGGTGGATTATGGTTTACACCTTATCAACACCCAAGTTTCATTGATATTAAGGATACCTGAACGGATCAACCATGAATCAAGGGTTTGTTGCAAGTCACGAGCATGGAGTTTAGGTTAAGAAACACCCAAAGGGAGTGTACTAAGGTTTAAACCTGCCAAACATGTTCTACAAAAGGTTCCCATAGTCATAATCCCATCTTTCGGATATTATCGGAGGAACGACTACTCGTATTCCAAAAATATTCTCAAGAGAGACTCTTATGAGTGTAGTATCGCGTAACAATCATATCAAATCTTACACTTGAACGACTTTCGCACTACGTCCTACGAATAGGCCAAGATGGGTTTGGTAAACTAAGGTCCTTGGTTTCTAAGGTCTATATTGGAAAAAGTAATGTCTAACCACAAGTTACTTGTGTGACATTATTGATCCCAACATGACCTCCACCAAGTGAATGGGCTTGCAAGTCAACTTGCTAAGGAATAACTCCACACAAGTCAAAAGACTATGCCATTCTCCTATCCTAAGTGCACTCGAGTTCGGGTATAGAACTCATCTCACAAACAGAACCAGCAGATACGACAGTCATATGTACACAATGTAATAAAGCAGGTAAATGCTGAAAGATAAATAACTGTACAAAAGAATAAACACCCAATAAACAAACAACCTACAAAAGCTAGGAGGGACTCGCTTAGGGAAACCGGGTCCCCAGTGGAGTCGCCAGTTGTCGCAACCTGAAAAATGGAATGCGAAAAAAAACAACCGGCGAAGAAAGACAGGAGAGTCGCCACCGTGCGTTATTTATCCCAAAGGAGGGAAAGGAAACGCTCGAAGTAAACCTGGAAAAAGGAAAGGACAAGACAGGGTCTCGCAACCAAATCTTGGGTTCGGGAGTCGATTATGCGAAGGGAAGGTATTAGCACCCCTACGCATACGTAGTACTCTACGGGATCCATTTTTGTAGTTCTTGTCTAAAGGGTGTGGGTTTATCTAATGTGTTATTTACTAAAAAAAAGGGGTCAAAAGAAAATGACTCGCACGGATGTCGCATCCACTTCATACGTATCTCATCTGAATATGAGAATCAGAGTCTTCGTAGCTCGGCTACCTACGGGTTAAGGGTAATTGTGCTCGCTAAGACATCGCGTCTTATGCCTACGTATCTCATCTGGAATGAGAATCAGAGCAAGCCGTAGTTCGGCTAACTACGGGGTTATGGATTGGGTTTTGGACGAACGACGTTACTACGCAATCTACCGGATGCTCGACCTTTGGAGTCTTACTTGCCTGTAGTAGAAGGAGTTAACGTGTTCTTAGGAGAAGAAAAATCAATGAGTTGGTAGGGTTAGGGATGCTCATGCAAAAAGGCAGTCCTTGACGAAGGAACCGCGATACCTGTGGGGATACGAACACATACAAAACAAACATGTATAAAGTAAATGTGCCAACAAGGCAATCAGAATAAATCTCCCAAATGGTATCCCACAAGCAAAGTGGAATATCCAGCGAGCTATCCCTGCAAAAGTCATGTGAGCCTTCACAAAAACTCAACAAAAGGGTTAGTGAAACACGATAAGCATTTTTTTCATGGATAACAGTATGGTTTCAGAAACCTCAAACCCTGTGGCATACACTTCAGAAATTAAACGATTAAGCATTCAAGGCATTATTTATACATTCATACATAATTATGAACCCTTGGGCAAAAACCTAATGAAATTTATCCATCATACCTCAAACATTCAGAGTATTCAACTTCAAAGCACAAAGGTAATGGGAATAAGGGCAAACCTGATTGGAGAGATCGGTTGAAATCAAATGGCACGACTGGATTTGCAAACCAATGTTAGGGTTTGCTTGAGCTGAAAGTGTGTGAGTCAGAATGAACCTTTCAAAGTTGCCTTGAGGTTGCTGCAGATTAATTCTCACTCTCTCTGTCTAGGTTTCTCTCCAGGTTTTGTCCAGGGTTTTGTTCCAAGGAAACCTCAGAGTGTTTTGCTTCCCTCCCTTTTTTTTGTCTGTTCTCCCTCTTTTATAACCTGATTTTCATGGCTTTGTGGGCTCAAATGAGAGAGGTCCAAGTCCAAGATTTTTCTATTATATTTTATTTATTTATTTATTTATTTATTTATTTAATTAATTAATTAATTTTTTTTTTCATTTTTTTTTCCATAACACGTGGGCTTCGCCTAGCGAGCATGACAGCTCATGAACAAACCTTTGCTCCTTCAAGATTAACGTTTTGACTGACGAATAGACCCCTGTTGGAAGTAA
This sequence comes from Lathyrus oleraceus, assembly GCF_024323335.1. Taxonomy (NCBI): domain Eukaryota; kingdom Viridiplantae; phylum Streptophyta; class Magnoliopsida; order Fabales; family Fabaceae; genus Lathyrus; species Lathyrus oleraceus. The sequence continues at coordinate 96,116,601 of NC_066580.1, read as the reverse complement.
CTCAAGTCTTTCCCTTGTGTTGACTGATCATCTAAATAGAACCCACAAAGTGTCCTGGATGATGTTCAAGCTTCTTGGAGCTAATCCCGATTGTCATGATGAAATGCAATGTATCTAATGTTAAATGACCTAAAAATGAATGCGTGAATAAGGAGGGCAAATTTTGGGGTGTTACACACACAACAGCTTATGCATCTCAACTAAGGATTTCCTTATGTCATTCACATAAAGGACTTTGTATTTTCCAGGGCACCCCTGAACCATATTAACAGCTGCTTTCCCATGCTCGGGCAATGGGTTCTTCTTCACATTTGGGCCTACGTCCTCAAAGAACAGTATCTCACTCCTCACAAGGTCTTGCACCTTGGTCTTCAATGGATAACAACTCTCCACATCATGTCCGGGAGCACCGGAATGATATACACAATGGAGTTCAGGTTTATACCACGACTGAGGATTGGCTGGCACAGTAGGAGGATCACGAGGAGTTATCATCTTCCTATCGATTAAGGAAGGATAAAGCTCGGCATAAGTCATCGGAATCGGGTCAAAAGTCACCCTCTTCCTCTCGTAGTTGCTGGTGCTGGTGTTGTTATTGTTGCGAGGCTGGTAAGCCTACTATTGTTGACGATGTTGTTGTTGTGGTTGTTGTTGAACTTCTCTGAAAGCAGGTGCTATATGAGCCACCTGGTGTTGGTTGATAGTTGGACGGACATCTCTCCTCTTCACAGAGGGCCTTCCCTTAACATGGGAGGACACAACATGAGTCTCTCCCTCCTTCTTCCTAGCAAATCCTCCATACTTCTTTGCTGAGGAACCATCATCTCGAGATAAACGTCCTTCATGGACCCCTTCCTCTAGCCTCATCCCCATATTCACCATTTCGGTGAAGTTCGAGGGAACACTAGCAATCATTCTCTCATAATATAAAGAGCTCAAAGTCTTCAAAAAGATCTTTGTCATCTCCTTCTCCTCCAGGGGTGGCACTATCTGAGCTGCCAGTTCTCGCCATCTCTGGGCGTATTTCTTGAAGGTCTCCTTATCCTTCTGAGACATTGCCCTCAATTGGTCCTTGTCTGGAGCCATATCCACATTATATTTGTACTTATTCACAAAGGCCTCGCCTAGATCGTTGAAAGTGCGGATGCTTGCACTTTCGAGCCCCATATACCACCGGAGCACAACACGTGTCAGACTATCTTGAAAGTAGTGAATCAGCAGTTGGTCGTTGTCAGTTTATGTTGACATCTTGCGAGCATACATCACAAGATGGCTGGGACATGTATTTCCCTTATACTTCTCAAAGTCAGGCACTTTGAATTTAACAGGGATCTTCACGTTGGGCACTAGGCATAACTCAGCAACACTTTTCCCAAAGAGGTCCTTACCCCTCAAAGTCTTCAGTTCCTTGCGCAGCTCAAGGAATTGAATTTTCATTTCGTCCATCTTCTCATATACGTCCGGGCCCTCAGATGGCTCGGAATGATAAATGGTATCTTCTACACGGGGAAGGGTGTGCACAAAGGGACGTGGCACAGACAGGACCGGGCTAGATGCCGGCATAGAAGCAAGAGTAGGAGCGAAGCCTTCTGGCATGAAGTTAGATGGCATTCCCCAAGGGAATCCAGCAGGCATATTAGGAGCGAAGTGGGTTGTTGCAGCAGGCATGGTTGAAGTAGCTACCTCAGAAATGACCGTCCTCGCGGGAGGAGTTGCAGGAGTTGGAGAAGCTTGACTTTGTGCGGCCAGAACTGACTCCATCATGGCAGTCGGCCTAGCAATCTCTTCCTTCAGGTCCCTGTTCTCTTGCTCGAGATACTCCATTATCTTCAGATGATTTGCTCGGGTGTTATACCGGTGCGTCAGCTTGTCTTCAAAATAAATGAAGAGCAAAGAGTTAGACCACTGATCAAGAGCTCGGAACAAAACCTGCTTATGCATATGATGCATGCAATGCTTGTGCATATGATTTGTTTTTAATCAGAGGAACTTTTTAGAGATCTATTTGCAAATATTTGGAAAATATTGAAATTTTTTAAGACATATATGGAATACTCATAGCGATAATATTTGGAAACTTTTTACACCAGAGAAGTAGTACAATTTTGGTAACCAAATACAATACAAGAGAAAAGGAGAATAAACATCCTATGGAGCCCTAGAAGCAATCATCCAAAGCCTTCGAGATCGGAAGATAAGTTGCACGAAGCCTCTTCACCTCTCTCTCATAGGCTGCTTCCATATCGGCCTTCTCCTTGGCAAGCTGATCATACTTCCTCTTCTAAAACCTAAATGAGTGAGGAAGCAGATAAGTAACCACATCATCAGGCTCATTAATAAACTGATGCTCTAAAAACTCGATCACTGCATCCTTATCCTTAAGCTGCTGAAGAAGCTCCTCACGCTCACGAACCCAAGCACGCGAACGGTCTTCATCTCTCAACTCCTCTACTCCTTGATTAGGGAGGGTTGAAGGCCCAACCATAATCATAGGGGTAGGTCTCGGATATTCGTACGGCATGCGGTACTCAAGAGCGCTCTTCCTTACCCAAGAGGTGTAAGGCTCCAAAGCAACGCAATTCTTTGGACCAAGCTCATTCCTCCCTTTCCTATGAACCTTGCGCCAGGTGTGGACCATCATATCCTTCAGGTTTTAGGGATCTTTACCCTCTTGAAAGAAGAAGCCTTCCAACAAAATGTTATTGGGTTTATCCTTTAAGGGCAACCCAAGCTGACGGCGAGCCAAAGTAGGGTTGTAATTAATTCCACCACATGTACCAAGAAGAGGTACATTGGAGAACTCACCATAAGAATCAATAATCTGAACGCCATCATAATAACGATTATACCAAGAGATATCATCATTAGTGAGAGACATAAGTCTCGTGGACCACCGTAGACATCCCTTGTTCTCCTTGAAGGCAAGCGTCTGAGGCAAGTGCGAAATAAACCACTTGTACAACAGAGGCAGACAGCACACAATGGAACCACCACCCTTCGCATTCCTCATATGCAAAGAGAAATAAGTGTCGCCCAACAGAGTCAGAACAGGATTAAGAGAAGAGAAAATCCTAATAGCGTTCACATCCACAAAATTGTCGATGTTTGGAAATAACACTAGCCCATAGATGAGTAGTACAAATATGGCTTCAAAAGCTTCCTTACTCATGGCCTTCCCAAACAAAGTAGCTTTGGCAAACAGAAAATCAGATGGGAGACCTTGAATTCCACCCTTGGTAGTCATATTAGCAACAACGTCAGATACCTCCACAAGAAGCATGTCAGCAATCTCTTGAGAAGACGGGATCTTCTCCAAGCCACTGAACGACAACTGGTCCAGAATAGGTATACCCACATGATAAGGATACTCCTCTAATGTAGGCAAAAGCTGGAAATTCGGAAAAGTGAAGCACCGATACAAAAGATCGTAGAACTGTACCAACACACTCATCAGACCCTCATCCACCTTGGTAGAAAGAATAGACAGAAGCTTCCCATGGCGAGCTTTGAATTCTAAGGGCTCTAATACATAAGATGTCAGACGCCTTAACTCTTTCAAGTCGGGTTGTCTGAAACTGTACTTCTTCGTATTCCTTCTTTGCTTATCCATGTCTAAAAATTTGCAAATAGACCTTTAAGTTCCTTGAAAATCTTTATTATTGATGACATGAATGTGGATGAATGCATGGATGCAACAAACACACTCAAGGATCAAGCAAGTCACACCACACAGAGGTCACAGGATGGCTCAAGTCATCCATTTTGGTGGACTATGGTTTACACCTTATCAACACCCAAGTTCCATTGATATTGAGGATATACGAGAACGGATCAACCACGAATCACGGGTTTGTTGAGAGTCACGAGCATGGAGTCTCAGTTAAGAACCACCAAACGGGAGTGTACTATGGTTAAACCTAACAATCATGTTCTAAAAAGGTTCCCATAGTCATCATCTCATCTTTCAGATATTATCGGATAAAACGACTACTCGTCTTCCAAAAATATTCTCAAGAGGGACTCTTACGAGTGTAGTATCGTGTGACAATCGCCCCAAGTCTTACACTTGAACGACATTCGCACTACGTCCTAAAATAGGCCAAGACGGGCTAGGTATCTAAGGTCCTTGGTTTCTAAGGTTCCTATTGGAAAGAATCATGCCTAACCACGACTTCTCGTCTGACATTAGTGATCCCAATAAAACCCTCCACCAAGTGAATGGACTTGCAAGTTAACTTGTTAAGGAATAACTCCACACAAGTCAACAAGACTATGCCATTCTCCTATCATAAGTGCACTCGAGTTCGAGTATATAACTCATCTCACAAGAAACCACCAAGCATATAAGCAATTAATATATCAAGCAGTTCAAACATTACAAACAATACATTATCCCATATTTGCAAAAAAATATGCCACAAATAAATATAAACATACAACACATACAAGCAAAAAGTAGGCTAAACCCACTGGAGCAAAGATTGTTTTTCCCCAGTAGAGTCACCACTTTTCTATAGCGGGGTTTTCATTACCTTTAGGTTTATTGACTAAACCAAAAGTGAACATACAATTCGAGTCGCCACCGCACTTTTATTTGTCCAAAGGAAAGGCTAAAAAGCGAACAAAAGCCAAGGTAAGAAGTTTTATCAAATCAAAAACTAATAAAAATGTCAGAGATCTGGGTAAGGGGGTTGGTTATGAAATGGGAAGGTTTTACACACCCAAAAACATCCTTAGTACTCTAAGGGAACTCTTTTTGCAAATAAGTGTTGTAGGTTGGTATTTGTGCAAAATATTGGAGGGGAGAGACGAGAATAGATTATATTTACAAATTTTTTTGTTTTAATGGATGAACCCATTGCCTACGTACCATCACAAAGGAGGATCAAAACCTCGTAGTTCGGGGTAAAATTTTTGATAATGGGTGCATTTATTTTGATCAAAAGCCTTAAGGTCTTTTGTTATCAAAGGGAGAAAACTCAACCTAAACCAACAATCCACCATGTGAGGAAGGCTTCAACATGCTAGTGAGGGGTTAACCCTATAATAAGCATGGAAGACTTATAATCCAACACTAAGGATGAGGTGAGATTTACATCAACCACTAGAATAACTCAAACCTATGACTAATGTTTATGAAAAGGTTTTTACAAGGTGGGCATTGGAACCACAAAAAAAAACTTGAAATGAGTTATATTTACAAGTTAAAGTTATTTACAAAATGAGGTCAAAGTTGGATTAATGTTTATTCACAATGAGTATTTATGAAAAGAGTTTTGAAAAGTCAAAGGCCTAAGGCCTAGGTTTCTAATTTGAAACAAAGTCAAAGTTTTGAAAAATGATTTTTGGCTTGGTTAGAGTGGGAATCAGAAGAGAAGGGCTATTCCTAAAGCATACAAAGATGAGAGGGGAAAGAAAAACCCTTGGAGTTCCTTTTCTTGAAGTCATATAGAGATGACTCAAGATGCTCATTTCCTTTGGACTTAGCACACAAACAAGCAATCAATAATTTGAATTCAAGCTCCTAGGATCTCCATTTGGCTTGGATCTTAGCTTGGCTACTCATGACAATGGTCCTCTTTTCACAATATTAAGATGGGATACCTATCACACAAAAGAAAACATCAAAAAGCTCACAACACGATAAAGGGAATGGACAAAGAATAAGTTTGAGAAGAAGTCTTTTGAGATCAACTTTAAATTTTAGCATTCTAAAGGCATGAGGCCTAGTTGCTCTTGAACTCCTTTAAGCATGGGTAAATCCTTTAAGCATGTTTAAGTCACCTTTGAAAATTTTCACCAAAAGTAAGCCTATTGAAGCCCCTCTATTTGCATGATGAAAGCTTAAAATGGAAAAACCTCCAACATCGAAGTTGTATATCGTTTCAAGATGATCAATTTAGACTCAAATTTTGCATCATTTGGATTTTCCATGAAAACGTTATGGGCATTTGAAGTTAGGTACGTTTTCAAATTCAATGACTTAGGTCCAATGTGACCTATAATGTTTTGTATTATCACATGTATTTATTTTATGATTATGAAATTGTTTCCAAAATAACATTTGAATTAGACATCTTAAGGTTTCCAATTCATTTGGTCTCACCTCAAAATCATAAAAATTAAGGAAGTTATGTCCTTGGGACGTTGACCCAAAATTAGGGTTTCAGTCAAAATGACCTATAATGTTTTGAAATGAATGATGATCTTCCAAGTTTCAAATGGATTTTTGATGAACATGAAAGTTGTTAATATGGTCCTTAAAAACATTTTTTATCTTGGGGTCATCTTCATTTGACAAACACATCACAAGTTATACCTCAGCGGACCTCAGTTTAGTCAGATGACTTGACTTGTCAACTTTTCAAGGCCAAACCTCCAATCTTGATGAATGAATGATTGAGGATCCTCAAATAGGTTCACATATGCATAAAATAATTAATGAAAAAACTTCCCTTGATTAAAATTTGATCATAGGTTGAAGTTGCTTCCTGAGCAAGGCAGAGTCAAGGCATAGTTGAATTAGGGTTTCCTTGGGAAACAATCCTCAAGCCCTTTGAGTTATCTTGATCAAATTGGCAAATTGAGATACTTGGGAGGCATCTATGATGATTGAGAGCTTTGTGGACCATTGTCATGCTTTTTCTCATCTTTATCTAGCCATTGCATTGAGCTTAGGAGCCTCGTAGGAGCATTGGAGAACATGGTCACTTGAGCTTCAAAAAAAAGAGTTTATGACATATTTTTGTGCTTTTAGTTAGTAAACAAAATAAGAAAAGCAATAATATATAATACAAGCATGCTTGGTGGTCTCAAACCACTAACACAAATCCCAACCCTAGGGTTAAGGAGCCAAACATGCTACGATCCTTGAGGCAATGCACTGAGCAATGATATGATGCTATGAGGGATCTTAGGGTCAAAATTAGGATCTTACACATCCGCCATCCGATTCTCATATCAAGGAATATGATGGAAGTCAACCTTAGTAAAGAAACTTGAAATCCTCCTCGCATAATCTCTATATGAGATGAGGCCAGGCTGATTCGTCTCCCATTCACCCTTAATCTGATTAACAACAAGGGCCGAATCGCCATAAACATAAATATGTTTGATCCTAAGATCAACACATTCTTCCAAAACCCATAATATAAGCCTCATACTCCGCCATATTATTCGTGCATTTGAAAGTTAGCGTTGCTGTAAAAGGAAAATATGTGCCTTGAGGAGTAATAATCACTGCCCCAATACCATTTCCATACTGATTGACAGCGCCATCGAACACCATACCCCATCGGGAACCAGGCTCTAGCCCTTCATCAAGCGTAGGGTCATCACAGTCTTTCATCTTCAAATATAGAATCTCTTCATCATGGAAGTCGTACTGCACAGACTGATAATCTTCAATTGGTTGATACGCCAAATGGCCAGCCAAGATACTACCTTTAATAGCTTTTTAAGCTTGATACTCAATATCATACTCAGATAACAACATCTGCCAACGGGCAATCCTCCCAGTTAAAGCAGGCTTCTCAAAGATATACTTGATCGGATCCATTTTGGATATCAACCAAGTTGTATGATTCAACATATACTGGCGTAAACGCTTAGCAGCCCAAGCCAAAGCACAGCATGTCTTCTCAAGCATTGAGTACCGAGACTCACAATCAGTGAACTTCTTACTCAAGTAGTATATTGTATATTCTTTCTTTCCTGATTCCTCTTGCTGACCAAGGACACAACCCATGGAATCATCAAGCACAGTCAAGTACATAATCAACGGTCTCCCTTCAATAGGCAGAGACAGAATCGGAGGCTCAGAAAAATATTCTTTGATACTGTCAAAGGCTTTTTGGCAATCCTCGGTCCAATCAAGACGCTGATCTTTTCGGAGAAGCTTGAATATAGGCGCACATGTGGCAGTCATGTGGGATATAAATCTCGAAATGTAATTCAAGCGGCCAAGAAAACTTCGGACTTGCTTGTCAGTTTTGGGCACAGGCATCTCTTGTATTGCTTTGACCTTGGCAGGATGAAATTCAATACCTCTCTCGCTGACAATAAAGCCCAATAAATTGTCGGAGCGGACTCCAAATGTACACTTGTTCGGATTCAGGCAGAGTTTGTACTTCCTCAAAAGCTGGAAAAGCTTCAACAAGTGTTCTAGATGTTCAACTTCCGTTTTTGACTTTGCAAGCATATCGTCGACATACACCTCGATCTCCTTGTGCATCATGTCATGAAACAAGGTAGTCATAGCACGTAGATACGTGGATCCGGCATTCTTCAAACCGAAGGGCATCACTCGACAATAGAATGTTCCCCAAGGTGTGATGAATGTTGTCTTCTCCATATCCTCGGGTGCCATTTTAATCTGATTATAACCGAAAAATCCGTCCATAAATGAAAAGACATTGAATTTAGCCGTATTGTCTACCAACATATCAATGTGTGGTAGAGGAAAATCATCTTTTGGACTACCTTTATTCAAGTCACGGTAATCCACGCACATTCAGACTTTTCCATCTTTCTTAGGTACAGGCACAATATTGGTCACCCATTGAGGATATGTAGAAGTCACCAGAAACCCCGCATCAATTTGCTTCTGAACCTCTTCTTTAATCTTCACTGCCATATCAGGATGAGTTCTTCTGAGCTTTTGCTTCACAGACACACACTCAGGCTTCAACAGCAAGAAATGTTGCACAATATCAGTATCTAGACCAGGCACGTCTTCATACGACCAGGCAAAGACGTCGACATATTCTCGTAGCAACTCAGTCAACCCCTTCTTAACGGACTCTTCAAGGAGTGCCCCAATCTTCACTTCACGAATGCAGTCTTCAGACCCCAAGTAGATTGTTTCCAGATTCTCAAGATGTGGCTGAATGATCTTCTCCTCGTGCTCAAGCAGACGGGTAATCTCATCAGGAATCTCTTCAGCATCATCTTCTTCTGCCTCAAATACAGGGAACTCAAAGTTGGGAGATGGTGTTGGATCATTATGTTCAATGGGTTTGATTAACCTGCATAAGGATTTTGAGTATAAAAGAGATTTCAGAATTCAACCACGGCAAATCATTATGCAGATGGAAAATTGTTTTTATTCTCTTTTTAGGGTTTTATGGTGATCACCAATTTCATGCAAAAAGCAAAAAGGAAAAATAATTTGAGAAAACAAACATTTAACATGCGATTATTGAATGAATATCATTGTATTAATCAATTATGCCAATAATGGCTTCACTTCTCCTTTTGGCATGGGAGAAGGGTTTTTAAACAAAATGAACACATAACGTTGACTTATGGATAACTGTTGGAACATCAACAGCGACCCAATTATTGCAAATTCCTCCAGGTATGACAAAGTTGCCAAGGTCTTTCTCTTCATCTTCTTCAATGATGGCAGCAGCTTCTTGATCTTCAACGGTGTGGATGAAACCTCCACTCTGAAACAACCCAAGATCATTAGAAACACCAGAAGAATACCCTATAGCAGCCCGAGATTTATTATCTTCCATCTTTATCATTTTCCTTAAACCAGTAGTTGCACCATGCTCGATGGCCAACTTCGCGTCATTATAGGAGACAAATGAAGAAAGTCCTTTCCTGGAAGGCTCAGCAATAGACAAGGCTTGGAACGGAGTTCCAACCTCATCCTCAGCATCAATATAGGAAAAGGAAGATAAATGGCTGACCAAGAGAGCCTTCTCTCCCCCTATCACCACCAACTTCTTGTTCTTAACGAACTTCAAATTTTGGTGTAGGGTGGATGTCACGGCACCTGGCTCGTGAATCCATGGTCTACCAAGCAAACAGCTGTATGACGGATGTATGTCCATAACCTGAAAAGTGATCTGGAAATCACTGGGTCCAATCTTGATCGGGAGGTCTAATTCACAGATCACGGTCTTGCGCGATCCATCAAAAGCTTTTACTACCACTCCACTCTGCCTCATGGGAGGCCCCTGATATAAAAGTTTGGCAAGAGTGGATTTTGGCAATACATTAAGTGACGACCCTGTGTCCACCAACACATTGGACAGGGCATCGTCTTTACAGTTCATAGAGATATGTAATGCCAAATTGTGGTCTTTTCCTTCCTCGGGAAGATCATCATCACAGAAGCTCAAATTGTTGCAGGCAGTTATATTTGCAATAATGCTATCAAACTATTCAATTGTGACATCGTGATCCACGTAAGCCACGTCCAACACCCTCTGCAACACTTCACGGTGTGGCTCTAAATTCATCAACAAAGATAGGACAAATATCTTTGATGGAGTTTGAAGCAACTGCTCCACAACATTGTACTCACTCCTCTTTATGAGCCTCAACATTTCATCACCATCCTCTTTCAACATGCCAGACTGGCCAATCAGGATAGGAGCCTTACCAGATTTGACAACAACAGAGTCAACACCCTTCACAACAGGAACAGACTGATTTGAAGAAGAAGTCCCCACGGGACCGGCGGGACCGACAACATCTTTCTTCACAATGCCTTCATGTGATTTCGGCTGAGCTGAGAAAATACGACCACTACGGGTCACTCCACTAACGTCTGAAATGCTCACCACAATGGTTGAGGGCAACGGCACCTCCTTCCCATCTTCCAGCATAACAGCATTATAACGGTACGAGACCGCTCTATCTGACACATACGGGACAGGGCCCGCTGGCTTAATCACAAGAGTTGGCACTACCTTCTTCTTGCTGCCATCATACTTGATGACAACAGGATCAGGAATCTTGAATACTGGGGGTAATAACATCAACTTCATCCTCATTACGATTCTGAAGTATCTCAATCATCCCTTGGTCTAGCATCTCTTAGATGTCCTTTCTAACCTTGCGACATCCTCTTTCACTGACAGTGCACTCATGGCATCTATAATGATCGTGCTCATAGTGACTGTGCTCACACAACAACCTATGCATCTCTACCAAGGACTGCCTTATGTCATTCACATAAAGGACTTTGTATTTGCCAGGGCAACCCTGAACCATATTGACAGCTGCCTTCCCATGCTCGGGCAATGGGTTCTTCTTCACATTTGGGCCTACATACTCAAAGAATAGTATCACACTCCTCACAAGGTCTTGCACCTTGGTCTTCAAAGGAAAACAACTCTCCACGTCATGTCCGGGAGCACCAGAATGATACAGACAATGGAGTTCGGGCTTATACCACCATTGGGGATTGGCTGGCACAGCAGGAGGATCTCGTGAAGTTATCAACTTCCTATCAATTAAGGAAGGATACAATTCAGCATAGGTCATAAGAATCGGGTCAAAGGTCACCCTTTTCCTCTCATAGTTACTGGTGCTGGTGTTATTATTATTGTGAGGTTGGTAAGCCTGTTGTTGTTGACGATGTTGTTGTTGTGGTTGTTGAGCTTCTCTGAAAGCAGGTGCTATATGAGCCACCTGGTGTTGGTTAATAGTTGGTCGGACTTCTTTCCTCCTCACAGAGGGTCTTCTCTTAATATGGGAAGAAACAATATGAGTCACCCCTTCCTTCTTCCTGGCAAATCCTCCATACTTCTTTGCCGAATTATCATCGCGGGACAGTCGTCCTTCACGGACTCCCTCTTCTAGCCTCATCCCCATATTTACCATTTCGGTAAAGTCCTAGGGAGCACTAGCAATCATGCGCTCATAGTAGAAAGAGCTCAAAGTCTTCAGAAAGATCTTTGTCATCTCCTTCTCCTCCAAGGGTGGCACTATCTGAGCTTCCAATTCCCTCCACCTCTGGGCGTATTCCTTGAAGGTCTCTTTGTCTTTTTGGGACATCGCCCTCAACTGATCTCTGTCTAGAACCATGTCCATGTTGTATTTATACTGTTTCACAAAAGCCTCTCCTAGATCATTGAAAGTGTGGATGCTTGCACTCTCTAGCCCCATATACCAACGGAGTGCAACACCTATCAGGCTATCCTGAAAGTAGTGAATCAGCAATTGATCATTATCTGTCCGGGTCAACATCTTGTGAGCATACATCACAAGATGATTGAGTGGACACATGTTTCCCTTGTACTTCTCAAAGTCAGGCACTTTGAATTTGACTGGGATTTTCACATTGGGCACTAAGCACAGTTCAGCAGCACTCTTGCCAAACAGATCTTTGCCTCTCAACGTTTTCAGTTCCTTGTGCAACTCAAGGAATTGATCCTTCATCTCATCCATCTTTTCATACATGTCCGGGCCTTCAGATGGCTCGGAGTGATAGATGGTATCATCAACACGTGGCAAAGTGTGCACAATGGGAGGTGGCATAGACAGGACTGGGCTAGATGTCGGCATAGAAGCAAGAGTGGGAGCGACACCCTCTGGTACAAAATTAGGTGGCACTCCCCATGGGAATCCAGCAGGTATATTAGGAGCGAAGTGGGAAGTGGCAGCAGGCACTGTTTAGGTAACCACTTCAGATATAACTTTCCTCGCGGGAGGAGTTGTAGGAGCTGGAGAAGCTTGACTCTGAGCGGCAAGAACTAACTCCATCATGGAAGTCAGCCTAGCAATCTCCTCTTTCAGATCTCTATTATCTTGCTCAAGGTGTTCCATGATCTTCTGATGATTTTCTCGGGTGTTGTACCGGTGCGTCAGCTTGTCTTCAAAATAAATGAAGAGCAAAGAGTTAGACCACTGCATCAAGGAGCTCGGAACCAAAACCTGCTTATGCATATGATGCATGCAATGCTCGTGCATATGATTTGTTTTTTAATTAGAGGAACTTTATAAAGATCTATTTGCAAATATTTGTAAAATATTGAACTTTTTAAGACATATATGGAATACTCATAGCAATATAATATTTGGAAACTTTTTACACCAAAGAGGTAGCACAGTTTCGGTAACCAAATACAATACAAGAGAGAAGGAGACTAAAATTCCTATGGAGCCCTATAAGCAATCGTCTAAAGTCTTCGAGATCAGAAGATACGTCGCTTGAAGCCTCTTCACCTCTCTCTCATAAGCTGCTTCCATGTCGGCCTTCTCCTTGGCGAGCTGATCATATCTCTTCTTCCAAAACCTGGACGAGTGAGGAAGGAGATAAGTAACCACATCATCAGGCTCATCAATAACTTGATGCTCTAAAAACTCAATCACTGCATCGTTATCCTTAAGCTGCTGAAGAAGCTCCTCAGGCTCACGAACCCAAGCACACGAACGGTCTTCGTCTCTCAACTCCTGTACTCCTTGATTAGGGAGGGTTGAAGACCTAACCATAATTATAGGGGTAGGTCTCGGATATTTGTACGGCATGCGGTACTCAAGAGCTCTCTTCCTTACCCAAGAGTTGTAAGGCTCCAAAGCAACACAATTCTTCGGACCAAGCTCATTCCTCCCTTTCCTATGAACCTTGCGCCAGGCGCAGACCATCCTATCCTTCAGGTTTTGGAGATCTTTACCCTCTTGAAAGAAGAAGCCTTCCAACAAAATGTTGTTGGGTTTATCCTTTAAGGGGAACCCAAGCTGACAGCGAGCCAAAGCAGGCTTGTAATTAATTCCACCACATGTACCAAGAAGAGGTACATTGGAGAACTCACCACAAGAATCAATAATCTAGACGCCATCATAATAACGATTATACCAAGAGATATCATCATTAGTGAGAGACATAAGTCTCGTGGACCACCGTAGACATCCCTTGTTCTCCTTGAAGGAAAGCGTCTGAGGTAAGTGCAAAATAAACCACTTGTACAACAGAGGCAGACAACACACAATGGAACCACCACCCTTCGTATTCCTCATATGCAAAGAGAAATAAGTGTCACCCAACAGAGTCGGAACAGGATTAACAGAAGAGAAAATCCTAATAGCGTTCACATCCATAAAATTGTCGATGTTGGGAAATAACACTAGCCCGTAGATGAGGAGTATAAATATGGCTTCAAAAGCTTCCTTACTCATGGCCTTCCCAAACAAACTAGCTTTGGCAAACAGAAAATCAGACGGGAGACCTTGAATTCCACCCTTGGTAGTCTTATTAGCAACAACGTCAGATACCTCCACATGAAGCATGTCAGCAATCTCTTGAGAAGACGGGATCTTCTCCAAGCCACTAAACGGCAATTGGTCAAGAATAGGTATACCCACATGATAAGCATACTGCTCTAATGTAGGCAAAAGCTGGAAATCCGGAAAAGTGAAGCACCGATACAGAGGATCGTAGAACTGTACCAACACACTCATCAGACCCTCATCCAACTTGGTAGAAAGAATAGACAGAAGCTTCCCATGGCGAGCTTTGAATTCCAAGGGCTATAATACATAAGATGTCAGACGCCTTAACTCTTTCAAGTCGGGTTGTCTGAAACTGTACTTCTTCGTATTCCTTCTTTGCTTATCCATGTCTGAAAATTTGCAAATAGACCTTTTAAGTTCCTCGTAAGAATCTTTATTGTTGATGACATGAATGTGGATGAATGCATGAATGCATGGATGCAACAAACACACTCAAGGATCAAGCAAGTCACACCACACAGACGTCACAGGTGGCTCAAGTCATCGTCAATATCAATCATCGATTTTGGTGGATTATTGTTTACACCTTATTGTAAGACCCTAATTTTGTCCCTAAGATCCCTCATGGCATCATAGCACTTCATTGCATAGCCTCAAGGATCTTTGAGCATCTTGGCTTCCTTTATCCTGTGGGTAGGGATCTCTTTTGGGTGGTTTTGATCACCAGGTATACTTGCATTGTATATCATTGCTTTTATCATTTCATTTACTAACAAGAAGTACAAAAATATGTCATTAATCTTTGTTGCTTGCAACTTAAGCAAACACAAGTCAAGCACTTCCTGAGCATCCTTTGTGCAAGAGATGATGGTATTTTCTTGAGATGAGGACCATATGATCATTTTGATGAGCTTATATGAGTTATGGTTCCATTTTGGAGCATTTTTCCCAAGTGTTGGAGATTCAAATTCATCAAAGCATTTTCAGGTCATCTGAAGACCCAGACAGTCCACTGCACAGTCAACTGAGGACTTTGAGGGTAGGGAGGTGATTGAGACATTTCATTCATGTTCAAACAAGGTTCATTTGACATTTCAAACATCCATATTGAAGATTTTGAGGTCAAGTCAAAAATTTCCCAAAATGAAAAATGACCTATAATTTCAAATTTCCAAAAATGGCAAGTTTTCAGTCCACATTCAACTTAACTTTACAACATCAAAGAAGCTTTAAATGAATTTTTGTTGAACATGAAAGTTGAAGATCGTTCTCTCCCATTTCCAAAAAGTCCAAGATCATGAGTATCTGATGAATAGTTGAAGAATTATGATCAAATGATTGCCAAGTGTGCATGGAACTTCAACAAGCCATAACTTTTGATCCAAAGCTCCAAATTGAGTGCCTCTTTTTGCATATTTCTTCTCATGACCTATAATTTCCAAATCCAACATGGCATTGCATGAAATTTAGTCATATGACCATTTGTCCATGCATGAACATTTTGGAGTAAAAATCAAGAATTTAAGTTTTATTGATCATGCATGCAAAATACCAATTCCATGTTAATTATTGGCTGATTTTAAGTGATTTCAAGGCCCAGCATGGTACTGTTCACGTGTAGCATGTACATGCTAAGCTCACTTGCATTTTTTGCACTACACCTCCTATTTCACTAATCATGCTTAACTTTGGCTTAATTTTCGTTTCAGTATCATTAACAAACCATATAAAAGAAAAACCCTAATTTCATTGGGACAGAACAGAACACAGATCTGAGAATTTCCAAATTTCTTCCAAATTTTCTCTCTTTGAAAATCCAAATTTCTTGACACAAACCTTCATTCTCTTTGCATATTCGTGACCCCTGAGTAATCCTGAGCAAGAATCATCATCTGGACTGTTCATTTGAGCTAGATTTCGAGCCATACAAGCACATGAACGTGAAGATGGAGTTCTGAAATTGAGTTGGATTTGAGGGCTTTCAGTCGCTTCTTGGTGCATAAAGCTTCATAACAAGAGTAAAGGAGAAGGTCTACACACTTTTGAGGCCTTGAACACGCTATTTCAGTTGACTGCTCTTCAAGAGGTTTGATTTCCATTATCATGATTCTTCATTTTATGCGCATGTTATTGTAGAGCTTCTCATGCTGATCATACTGATATAAATTTCATGAAATTTGGTTGAGAAATGACTGAGTTATGCTGAGTTAAAGTTTTGTATGTGAAGAATGTTTTGATTCGATTTGCACTTGTTGTGATGATTTGATGTGAAATAATGCTGGATTTGTAATGTGCATAGCATAAGCTTTCGATTGGTATAGATTTCGCCTGGATCTGGAAAAAAATTCATGAGACGCTACTGTAGCGCCACCGTCTTCATGAAGAAGACGGTGGAAACCTCCTTGCCTGGCCGCGCACTTCGTCGTCTGCATTTAATTGAGCTGGCTAGGGTTTTGTCCATTTGTGTGCCACATATGCTGCCTGTTGGCCTTTTGGTTGGCCACCATTACTTTGACCTGCGCCACATGCGCATTGACTGTTGAGTTGGACGCCAGTAGGTTTAAATGAAACTCAGCGTTTTTCCATTCCCTCGCTTCGATCCTTGGCCATTGCGTTTTTTGTATTTTATTTGTTCCAGCGCTTCTTTTTTCTGCACACACGGTTCGAATCTCACTGGCACCATTTTTTCAAATTTTGCTTCACATTTATCCTTTCCCTCCAATTATCATGTACATATGTCACATTTTATTTCATATTTTTTTTCCAACTTCAGAAAATCATTAAAAATTGAAAACACATCCAATTAATTCCAAATTTCTTGCAAAATGTTCATGTGTTTGTCTATTATTTTTTGGTGGTGGTTTCATGATTTTATCATCTCTGGATTTTTGATTGTGGACTGTTCTTTGATCTTGTATGCAAAATGTGATATACCTCATTCTTTCTATTGTGAAATGCTCAATAATGATCCAATTGCCATGAAATTTTGTATGATGACTCCTAACATGATGCTTGACCTTTGAAGCTTGGTTTGGTATTTTTAGCATGTTCCATCTCTGTTTTATACACATGATTGTTTGGTGTGACAATGTATGTCACACAATTTGATGTCATACTTGTGCATTTTCATTTCTAGGTCAAATGATCTCTTCTGATTCCAATCTTTTGCAGGATGCTTGTACTTGACATGTTGTGTGCACATAAAAATTTCCATGGTTGTTAGATTCATTTCTGTTTTAATATGGAATTTTGATTCTTAATGTCCAATTGTGTGCTTTGAAATTGCCTTTGCCATAGCTTGCTCATGAGATGATTTTTGCTTAATGATTTTGACTTGGTCCTTTTTAGGACATGTTCATGATTGATTAAATGAGCTTCATGTTGAATATTGGTTGCTGTTTTGACTTTTTACTTCGCCTTTGACCCTAGGCTTTGCCCTAGGGGCTTGTACTCACAATTTGAGCTTTGCATTTCAGGTTCAAGCAATTAGTCCTAATGGATGATGTGATCTCCTTGATTGAGATACAATTTGCTTTGTTTAACTAATGTTGATTGTGTTGTAGGTCCTTGGGTGGCTAACTCACTTGAGTTCTTAACTTGCATTGTGTATATTGGTTGTCTCACTGTTAACTGTCTGTTTGGTTTGTCTAAATGTGAATATTGACTTGTTTGCTTTTCATACAGGTACTTTAGTAGCTTTAACTCATTATTTGAGTTGCTTTGCTTTACTTGTGGTTGGCATACCAATTAGGTAATTTCTTTAACTCCATGTAGTCTGGAAGACCTGTCATTTGGCAGGCACCTGTCTGAAGCCCTCCTTAAGAGGCCATGTTTTTGATTGTTTAATTTTGTGCTAAAGACCTCAATGAGGCATGGTTACATATTAAGACCTTCTAAGTGAAGAGGCATTGGCAGATAAAAGGGATGTGCAATCCATCCCCTGCTATTCAGTTGAGTCTTTCATCTTGCTCGCACTACGTGCTGATGCATTTTGAATAAACACCCAAAATCTTGTATATAGAGTCAGTCATTGTGGAATAGAGTTCCTCATTCTGGACTCCCACACCTTCTTTGATTAAAGCTCACCCAGGTCGGGTTAAGAGCTATGAGGTCTAACCCTCATCTCCCATTTCATCTGCTCACCCTAACTCTCAATGTTAGTAGTTAAGAGCCTCTGTTTACACTTGTACAGCTGGCTTGTTTGTCGAGGTTGATATGACCCCTTGACTAAAGCCCACCCTTTGTGTGAAGCCCATTGCTTGTGTATAATGTGTGCTTGTTTGTTCATCTGTGCAAAATTGTTTGTGTGTGCCTCTGTACATTGTTTTCATCTTTGAGCATTAATTGTATATCATTTCATGATCATTGTTCATACTTTGTGACATCTGTTTTGTCCATTGAGGAGTCAATTGTAAGTCCAGCTATTGGCATTTGTTTCCTGTGATCTGGTAGGAGTTGGAACTAAGACCATTGACTGGCATTCCATTTCCTTGGAGTTGAGTGTAAGACCATATATTGGCAACTTGTTTCCTCTTGCTTATTGCATTTGTGTTGTTAGGAGTTGGATTTAAGACCATTGATTGGCATTCCATTTCCTTGAAGTCGAGAGTAAGACCAACTATTGGCATCTTGTTTTCTCTTGCTTATTTCTCTCTGATACCATGTTTTATCTGCTTTTGCCCTGTGCTTGACCATTCCAAAGGAACTTCCTTGGATCATTTCTATGATCTTGAGAAAGAAACTCCTATTTTGTGGCTGTGTCCCTTAACCCTCACCTCTTGCATGCTTAATCTTTGAATTTTATTTTCATCCTTAATCCAAAAACTAGAAAACTATTGTGCAAACATTTGACTTGTTTTCAAACTAGAAACCTAGGCCTTATGCCTTTGATTTTCAAACTCTCTTTTCATAACACTTATTGTGAATTGAATCTCTAATCAACTTAGACATGTTTGTGAATACTTCTAATTGGTTAATTCCACTCACTCAATTGTCTTTTGTGATTTCAATGATCACTTCTTAATCAAATTTTCATACTTTAGCCATAGATCTGAGTTATCTTAGTGGTTGATGTGAATCTCACCTTTTGTCCTTAGTGATTGAATTGTAAGACTTCCCTGCTTATTATAGGGTTAACCCCTCACTAGCACGTTGAAGTTGTTCTCACATGGTGGACTTGTTGTTGATTTAGGTTGAGTTTTCTCCCTTTGATAACGAAAGACCTTAAGGCTTTTGTTTAAAATCAATTCATTCACTTTTTTTGAAATCTTTTAGCCGAACTACGGCGTTTTGATCCTTATCTTTCATGAAAAGGTACGTAGGCAATGGGTTTCATCCATCCAAACACAAAAATAACTAACTTGTACATTCTTTTCTCATCTCTTCAATCATGTTTGCACAATAAAAATGTCATAAACAATATTTTACAACAATTTGTGAAAAGAGGTTCCCTAGGAGTACCTAGGATGTTGTGGGTGCCTAACACCTTCCCATGACATAACCAACCCCCTTACCCAGATCTCTGACCCCCTTTTGCTAGTTTTGTTTGTAAAACTTTATAGGCTTTTGTTCGCTTTCTAGCCATTCCTTTGGATAAATAGAAGTGCGGCGGCGACTCGACTTTGTATGATTTACCTTGGATCTAATTAATATTTCCGATGGTGACGAATACACCGCTACAGAAAAGTGGCGACTCTGCTGGGGAAGTCTCTTCCTGGTGGGTTTGCCTACTTTTCACACTTGTTGTATCATATTGTTTACTTGTTATATGACATATTTTTGGTGCAATTTGGGATTACTGTATTGATTGTAATGTTTGAATTGCTTGATATATCAATTGCTTGTTTGCTTGGTGATCTCTGTGAGATGAGTTCTATACCCGAACTCGAGTGCACATTAGGATAGGAGAATGGCATAGTCTCGTCGACTTGTGTGGAGTTATTCCTTAGCAAGTTGACTTGCGAGTCCATTCACTTGGTGGAGGTCATGTTGGATTAATAATGTCACACAAGTTAGTTTACCAAGCCCATCTTGGCCTATTTTTAGGACGTAGCGCGGAGGTCGTTCAAATGTAAGATTTGATGCGATTGTTACGCGATACTACACTCATAAGAGTCTCTCTTGAGAATATTTTTGGAATACGAGTATTCGTTCCTCCGATAATATCCGAAAGATGGGATGATGACTATGGGAACCTCTTGTAGAACATGTTCGGCAGGTTTAAACCATAGTACACTCCCTTTGGGTGGTTCTTAACCGAGACTCCATGCTCGTGACTGTCGCATTACGCGAAAAACCGGCGGGAAAACAAGAACAACAGAGCCCCCACCGTGCGTTATTTATCCCAAAAGAGGGAAAGGAAACGCTCGAAGTAAACTTGGAAAAAGCATGGTCTCGCGACCAAAGAGAATGTGATCGGGAGTCGGTTATGCGAAGGGAAAGTATTAGCACCCCTACGCATTCGTCGTACTCGACGGGATCCACGCACAAAAGGAAGGAAAATGGTTGCTAAAACAATGCTCACAAACAAATAAATACTGGCTGAAAGAGACACAAGAAAACAAACAAGACTGACTCGGCAGGATATCGCATCCTGGGCCTACTTAGTCTATCAAGCATAGACATCAGAGTCGAAGTAGTTCGGACTGGGGAAACACATGCTCGCTAGGATGTCGCATCCTATGCATACGTATCTTCTTGGACTAAGAAGAATCAGAGCATCCGTAGCTCGGCTCACGCACACAAACAAAACAGACACAGGCAAACGTGGAATCCGAATGCCAATCGCTGGACTTACATCAGATTCTGAACCAAACACACCCACACTGGAAACCAGATGCCACTTGATGGACTTATACCGGACTCCAAGCACACAACAAGCGGATACGGAATGCCAATCGCTGGGCTTACATCCGTCTCCTGACACACACAAAGACAAAACAAAAACGGGCGCCCGGAGAGATCAGCTCATCTCCTGCCTACGTACCTCATCTGGTATGAGGATCAGGGCGACGTAGTTCCCCTACGAAGGGACACAAGGCTAGCCTAACCAGATAACCGAGGGAGACACAACTAGGGAGACTAACTCGAGCCTAGATGTTATCATGCAAAATCATCCCTAAGTCAAGGTTGCTACCTAACTTGCACATGGAGCAAGCCTATCTTAATCAGCACAAACAACAAAGCAAACAATTACAGATAGCACACACTATATACACACCAAGTGGGGCTCAAACAAACGGTTAGGCTGCAAGAGCAAGCCAACTGGAAGGGTAATGTTAGCTCTTAACCTTGACATTGAGAGCCAAGGTGAAGCCAGATGAAAGGTGAGTGAAGATTAGACTTCACAGCTCTTATCCCTGGTCAGGGAGAGCTTCAGACAATGAAGTGTGGGTCCAGAAAGTGGGAACCCTTCTACACTTATGACACCGACTCAACTGATCTTGGATTAATGTCCACAAGGCATCAACATGTGATGTGAGCCAAGGGACGACTCAACAGAATAACAGGAGGTGGACTACACACCTCTTGTGTCTGCCAATTGCCTTAACAAAGGTCTTTTCCTGCTTGGGGACAAAAATAAACAAGCACAAACATTGCCTCTTAAGGAGGACTTCAGACAGGTGCCTGGCCAAGTAACAGGCCAGGTCTTCCAGACTACATGGAGAAGAGATCATTATACCTCAGTGCTCAAGCTAGCAAGCAAAGCACAATCAAGTTCACAAAGGAACTATAGCAACTAAGGTACCTGAAATCAATCCAATATAATCAGTACTCAGCTCAAACAATAAGCAAACAGACAATGGTCAACAGTTAACTATACAGTCAAACAACAGTCAATGCACAAAGGTGCAAGCCACATGGCACAAACTCAAGTTTCAAAACCTACAAAACAAATTCCAAGTTAGTCATAAACAAGCTACAAGCCAACTCCAATTGAGTGCATATCATCAAGCATAAGCAATTGTGCTTTAACCTGAAACAAATCTCAAATGTGAGAACACAAGACCACTAGTACAAGACTAGAGCCAAAATGATATCAAAAAGTCAAAACAGAACATGAAACTTATCAAAAGTCAAGATCAATCAATTAAGAAACAAATCCAAGTGGTTTCACATTCATATCATTCATCATTATCATTTCTTAAGGAAAAGAGTGTCAAACATGCAATTTAGAACCTCAAAAGGCCAAGCAGAATGATTACAATCAAATTAATACCAAAACATTTCAATAAATCCTCAAAAAATTCATGATCAAACAGCATTCATAACATGTCAAACATACCAAATTTCAGCTCATTTGGATCAAGGAAAGCAAGTCCATGAAATTCAAGAAGTTCAGACAAGTTGAAACAAGTCAATACAAGGCATCAAAACATGCATTCACTTCAATCAATCATAAAACAGAGACAAATCATGATAAATGAATGGGACTAAAACCATGGAAAACCTCAACATGTCTACAATACTCATGCCAAATTTCACATCCATCCAATTAATAACCAGAATTTCACAAATCAAATGGGAACATGTATCACAAAAAGTCAACAAATGACTAAACAGCAAAGAAAATCCCAATCAAATAGGAAATGCATTCAAATATTCCAGAAAAATTCACATGTATTCTCAACATTCACAAGTATTCTCATGCATAAATCCAGAGCAATTCATGTTCATATGGCATGGAAACAAAAATCAACAAATTGGACATGAATGGTGTGACACAAATTGTCACACCTCTATTCAGAAAATCATATCTCACAAACCAGAACTTCAAAAATCACAAACCCTATACCAAAATGCTCCTTAATGTGTCTATAACAAGCACAAAAAATTTCAGCCTCATCCAATTAATCATCAATATTTCACAAGCAAAATGGCATGGAAGGTGCAAATTGAACACACATGAACAAACCCTAGGTAATTTAAAAATCCACACGTGCATAAATTCTGGAAAAATCACCATAAAAAACTAGAGATCATGAAGAGCATTTCACAAAAAATCCCAGCCAATTTGGACAAATATTGAAGGATCTATGAATTTTCTAAGATTGACATACAAAATGAAATAAAAAAAAGAAATCAAAATGAAATTAAATGAATTTAAATCAGAAAATGGCAATTTGGTAATTATGCAGCCACTTAAGTGAAACGCTGCGTTTCACTTAAGTGTGTGGCAGCGCGTGATTGGATCAAAGGTGCGGTAAACACATATTTGAAAACGAAACCAAGCAAAACGGATCAAAGCATGAGCTGGACGTGTTCTTGAGATGTTCATACAGTTCTTCATTCCAGAAATCCATCAAGAACAAATGTTCACAAAACATGGCAAACTATACATCATTGGAAGCGTCTAATCAAGCACATCAACAATATCAACATGATTTGACCTAATTCTCAATATCCAGCACGA
The DNA here is from genome assembly GCF_024323335.1 of Lathyrus oleraceus. Taxonomy (NCBI): domain Eukaryota; kingdom Viridiplantae; phylum Streptophyta; class Magnoliopsida; order Fabales; family Fabaceae; genus Lathyrus; species Lathyrus oleraceus. The sequence goes on along the minus strand of NC_066580.1, from coordinate 96,093,218 downwards.
ATCGATCAAAAGAAAATTTAACATCAAACATTCAAATTCAGATTTCTCACTCAAAACCTAATGAAATTCAATTCTACAAGTTGCATGTTACTCTACGATCTAAGATCTACACAAGCCATATCACAATTCTATCAATGGTGAGACTCGAGATCCAACCTTATGAAGATGCAGATGTTGAATTCGTGCGCCTCGAGCCTCCAATTGGTGAAACAGATGTTGATTGATGATGTGGAAGATGAATGAAGTAGGTTCTTTAGCTCAACACAGCTCCGGCTTCAAGAATTATCAAACTGCCATGGGAGAAGCTTGAATGCAACAGTCACGAATCCTCAATGATTTGGCCAATGTTTTGTGCAACAGTTCTTCAACAATACCTGTAGAGGAAGATCAACACAAGTACCAGCAAAGAGAGTGAAGAAATTCAATGGAAAAGTGAAAAAAGTTTGAAAAGAAATTGAGAGAATTTGATGAATTTTCTGTTTTGGATCTGAAAGAATGAATGTGATTATGTGAAACAGTTACAGTTAAGAACTTATATGATGTACTAATCACTTTGTTAATCAAGATTAAGCAAATTCAAGTGGATTAGCAAAATGCAATTTCATGTCAAATGGCCAAAATGTCCTTTTCTAGTTGCAGCCAATGTAACAGTGCAAATGTAATTGAGACAAGTCACAAATCCTGTTTATGATGTGTTGGAAATGGTTTTGAGTGAAAATTACATGTATTTTTCAAATTGACTATTTTTCCCACCAAAATGCAAAATGAACACTTGAAAAATGGACTTTTGCTATGATGATTTTTGATGAAATGTGATGATGCATCATGAAAGTTCATGTGAAATGTGGTTTGCTCAAAAAAGAATCACCCAATTTGGCCTTTCCATTCAAAAGTTATGGCACTTTGAATTTCAACTTTTTCTGAAAATGATTTGATCATAACTTGCCAACCCCACATGAGAAATGAGTGTTCTTGGACTTTTTGGAAAGGTGAGATCAAGATCTTCAACTTTCATGTTGGACAAAATTCCATTTGAAGCTTGTATGATGATGTAAATTTGAGGAGAATCACTTTCCATTTTTGGCAGTTTCCAATTACAGGTCACCTGCTATTTCTGGAAACTTTTCATCTGACTTCAAATTCTTCAATCTTGATCTTTGAAATATCAAATGAGACTTGTGTGGACATGAATGAAGCCTTTCAAACCATCTCCCACCTTCAAATCCATAAAATCAGGCACAGTTGACCTCAGTTGACTTTCTAGGGTTTCAGATGAAATTCAGCTTGACTGATGAGCTTTGATCATCCAATCTTTGGCCAATCCACTTCAAAATGATCACATAATCATATGAACTTGATAAACCAACCCTAGGGCTTTGTCTCAATGGAAATTGCACTTGCTTGCTTGATTGACTGATTCTCCTGATCAGCTTGACCTAATCTTGTCTGATGACTTGCACTTGGGCAAAGGACAATGCAATGCTATGCAGTGGACTATGTTATGTTAATGACCTATTATGAAATGAATGTACAACAAGGGAGGTGCAAATTTGAGGTGCTACAGCTGCCCCTATTCAATCAACTGGGAACCCGAACGGATGAAGGCAACGGCTGTCAGACTTTCAGGGTAAACAGGGATTGAATACCAAGAACCGTAGAATTTGCACACTGCTGGGAATTTTTCCGTTTTCTTTCTTTTCAGCGGGTAAAACCACATCCAGACATCTCAACACGATGAATGGGAAAGGGAATCACAACTAGATGCCAACGGGCAACTAGGGAAAACTCGACGTTTATCGACACCAACGGAGAGGAGAATCTGCTTCACTAAGGAAGGGGTGTAATCACCGGAAAATGAATAGGACGTCCAACAACAACCCTACTGGGGATTCTGGCTGGGAAGCAACCAGACATTAACGAATGACTGGAGAATAGGATACACATTCAGACGTCAACGGACGAATGAGAAAAACTCAACGTTTACCGAAACCAACGGAGAGGTAACTCTACATGGGGAAATATATCACCAACAACCGTCAACAGACGATCGGGAAAAACTCGACGTTTATCGAAACCAACGGAGAGGTAACTCTGAGGGGAATCAACAGCCATTAACGAATGATCTGTGGGGAATAAGCAACTATACGTCATAGGACGCATAGGAAAAACTCAACGTTTACCGAAACCAACGGAGAGGTAACTCTACATGGGGAAATATATCACCAACAACCGTCAACAGACGATCGGGAAAAACTCGACGTTTATCGAAACCAACGGAGAGGTAACTCTGAGGGGAATCAACAACCATTAACGAATGATCTGTGGGGAATAAGCAACTATACGTCATAGGACGCATAGGAAAAACTCAACGTTTACCGAAACCAACGGAGAGGTAACTCTACATGGGGAAATATACAACCAAATCATCAACGGATGATCGGGAAAAACTCGACGTTTATCGACACCAACGGAGAGGAGGAAAGCTTCACTAGGGAAGGAGAACGACGTTACGAACATCGAAAGATGATGTTTACCGACACCAAAGAAGACCAGACACTTACGCATGACTGGGAAAGCACCGAAAGATGGTGTTTACCGACACCAAGGAAAACCAGACACTTACACATGACTGGGAAATCACCGAAAGATGGTGTTTACCGACACCAAGGAAACAACACACGCGGGTGCTGACAGGACGACATCTACATATGTCAGGGTAAGGCTATACACTTGCTGGGGATCTCACCGGGGAGAAACAAGCTTTCCGTTCTCGGACGGGTGAGGAAATAAACCTCTGTGGGGATTCTATCCTGAAAGTTGTCAGGAGCAACTGTAGCAAACGTGTCGTACAGATGTTGAACACATGATCCGCCTCTGCCGGAGATACGGTCTGAGTGGTTTCGAACACATGAATACATATGTTTGAATTTTTCTATAGCGTAATGCTCCATATCGAATGGAAATGCTACGCGATTTTGAGGATGCAATGATTACTATATGCAAAAATGCAAAACTGGCAGGGAAGCCAAACTTGATCAGATACTCCGAATCTGCGGGGAGACTCTTATTGGGGAATGCTTTGCGGGGAGAACCCCGACTTCTCACTCATGCTGGAGAAAACAACACTGTTGCTGGAGAAAGGATAAACTCCGCCGGGGGGTACATCCTTCATCATATCCAAATCCACTCGGGGACTCTGCTTGAGAAGCAACCAATATGACTCCGCTGGGGAATCAACAAACAACTCACTGGGGAGTAAACAAGGCAACTCTGCCGGGGAATGATAAAGCGACTTCGCTGGGGAAGACTCGACCAAACCACAAATGATCAACTCTGCTATGGGGAATAAACGCCCCTCCGCCGGGGACAACCCATCTAATCCACAAGTAGGATAGACTCAGCCGGGGGATGTAAATATCATTCCGCTACGGAAAACTCATCCAAATCCACAGGTAGGATAGCTGCTGGAGATATATTTCTTTGAACCCGCTCCACTCGGGGGACTAGCTGGGGAAAAGCAATCAACCCAAATCTCTGCTCGAGAGATCTGTTAGGGAAAGCAACTCTGTTGGGAATAACACACCAACTCTGCTGAGGAAGAGTATAACTCTAGTGTGGAAAGCAAATATACCAGACTCTGTGCTGGGGAGGACACAACCCTGCTGGGGATAACAATACTTCAAATCCGACTGCTGGGGAACAACGCTCCACTGACAACTCCGCTGGGGATACAACATCCTTCCAACTCAGTGGGGAACTCTCCTGGGGAAATATTCGCTGGGAAATAAACCCACTCTTCAAGGCCTGCCGGGGAAAGAAATCACTAGATCTGCTGGGGATAGAAGGCACCATCCATAGATATCTCTGCAGGGGAACACAGCTCTGAAAGCTCTCAAACTCACCTGGAGAAGTATTTGCTGAGAAACGTCTTTACAGATGACAACCTGCAAAACAACGTAACAAACTACCCCCAGGGGAAAATGGACAAGATATGCTCAAGTGTCCTCAACATTCAAAATGATTTTCAAATATTTTATCTTTCTGCAGGTTATTATTAAGCCTTCATGTTTTTATATGCAATGTTTATCAAAAATTCGGACGTTTTTGCAAACAAAACAGTAAAATAAAAACAAGAGAGCTATTTATCTGAATAACGACTTTTATTGATTGAAAAAGTGCCTGAAAAGGCGAATACAATTGGGAAGCAATTCCTAGAAAGAGGCAATTGCGCACAAAAGGAAAAAATCTATCCTAATGGCAATGTGAACACAGCATCCACTATTTCCCAATTCTGTTATAACTCACAGATCCTCAGTTTTCCTCCCAACTCCTTGCTTTCTGAGAAGAATGACTGGACCGATCACATCTTTCGAGATGGCAGACGACGAATCGCGATGAAGTACAGATAACTCAGACTGCAGCATTCGCTTTAATCCCTCTTTTGGCTGGATCGCCCTTTCGGGTTTTCAATCCACCGGGATACCCATTTTTGCCTAAGCCGCCCTTGCGGGTTTTCGACTTACCGGGTGTACAAATTCTTTTCATTTTTATCCCTAATTTTTGCCCGAACCTTTTCTTTCTGTTTTTTGGTTCGCTGGGATGCCCTTTTTTGCCTGGACTCTTTTATTCTTTTTTGTCCAGCGGGTCAATTTACGCGAAGTATTTTTTGACTACATCTGAGTTAACAGGGGACGGGAAATCTTCACCATCCATAGTTGTAAGCATCAAGGCTCCACCGGAGAAGACCTTCTTCACAACATATGGACCTTCGTAATTAGGAGTCCACTTGCCCCTGTTATCTGTACCGGGAGGAAGGATCCTCTTCAAGACTAGATCACCGATCTGATAGCTCCGAGGACGCACTTTCTGATCAAAGGCTCTCTTCATCCTTCTCTGATATAACTGCCCATGGCACACAGCTGCTAGCCGTCTCTCTTCGATATGGCTCAACTCATTAAACCTTGTTCGAATCCACTCGGCTTCATCTAGCTTCACATCTAGCAAAACTCTCAGAGAAGGGATCTCCACTTCAACAGGTAGGACTGCTTCCATACCATACACAAGGGAGTACGGGGTTGCCCCGGTCGACGTACGTACTGAGGTACGATACCCATGCAAAGCAAAAGGCAGCATCTCATGCCAATCCCTGTACGTAACGACCATCTTCTGCACAATCTTCTTGATATTCTTGTTTGCCGCCTCTACAGCACCATTCATCTTTGGTCTGTAAGGAGAAGAATTGTGATGTTCAATCTTGAAATCTCTACACAGTTCTTTCATCATCTTGTTATTGAGATTCGAACCATTGTCAGTGATGATTCTCTCAGGAACTCCATAATGACAGATGATTTCTTTCTTGATGAACCAGGCAACCACTTGTTTGGTAACATTAGCATAGGAAGCTGCTTCCACCCACTTGGTGAAGTAATCAATCGCAACCAAGATGAAGAGATGTCCATTCGAAGCAGTAGGTTCAATCTTCCCAATCATGTCAATGCCCCACATGGCAAACGGCCAAGGTGAGTTCATGACATTCAATGGGCTTGGTGGTACATGCACCTTATCAGCATAAATTTGACACTTATGGCACTTCCGAGCATACTTGAAGCAATCGGATTCCATAGTCATCCAGTAATAACCGGCTCTCAACAGTTTCTTCGACATTGCATGACCACCAGCATGGGTACCAAACGAACCCTCATGCACTTCCTGCATCAACATGTCTGCTTCGTGTCTATCCACGCATCTGAGCAAGACCATGTCGAAGTTCCTCTTGTACAACACATCATCCTGATTCAAGTAAAAGCTTCCAGCCAGCCTTCTCAGGGTTTTCCTGTCATTCTTTGACGCATCCTCAGGATACTCTTGAGTCTTGAGGAAGTTCTTGATGTCATAGTACCACGGCTTCTCATCAATCACAACAGACTCGGCTGCAAACACATACGCAGGCCTCTCGAGTCGATTCACCGCAACATATGGCACATGATTCCACCAATGAACTTTTATCATAGAGGATAAAGTAGCCAAAGCATCAGCCATTTGATTCTCATCCCGGGGGACATGGTACAACTTCACCTTCTTGAAGAACGTCAGTATTCTTCGGGTGTAATCTCTATAGGGAATCAAATGCGGCTGGTTCGTATTCCAATCTCCATTGACCTGATTAATCACTAGAGCAGAATCTCCATAAATGTCAAGAGTTTTGATTCTCAAATCAATGGCTTCTTCTATCCCCATGATACAAGCCTCATACTCAGCTTCATTGTTGGTGACATCAAAAGTCAATCTGGCAGAAAAAGGTATATGAGCACCTTTCGGATTGATCAGCACTGCACCAACACCATTACCGTTCATATTCACAGCCCCATCAAACATCAATGTCCACTTGTCATCAGGATCCGGTCCTTCCTCGACAAGAGGCTCTTCGCAATCTTTCATCTTAAGATACATGATGTCTTCATCAGGGAATTCAAACATCATAGGTTGATAATCATCAATCGGTTGTTCGGCGAGATAGTCTGACAAAACACTACCTTTGATAGCCTTCTGCGACGTGTACTGAATATCATACTCTGTTAAAATCATCTGCCAACGGGCAACACGTCCGGTGAGAGCCGGCTTTTCAAAGATGTATTTCACTGGATCCATCTTAGAAATCAACAAGGTAGTATGGTTCAACATATACTGCCTCAGTCGGCGAGCAGCCCAGGCCAAAGCACAACAAGTTTTCTCAAGCTGTGAATATTTGATTTCACAGTCGGTAAACTTTTTGCTAAGGTAGTATATGGCATGCTCTTTTCGACCAGACTCGTCATGCTGTCCCAATACACACCCCGTCGAGTTCTCGGTTACTGACAGGTACATTATCAGTGGTCTCCCTGGAACTGGAGGAATCAGGATTGGAGGTTTCTGTAAATACTCTTTTATCTTGTCAAAAGCTTTCTGACAGTCATCATTCCACCTGATTGCTTGATTCTTTCTAAGCAACTTGAATATTGGTTCACACGTGGCAGTTAGGTGAGATACAAACCTTGCAATGTAGTTCAATCTCCCTAAAAACCCACGAACCTGCTTTTCTGTTTTCGGTTCAGGCATTTCTTGAATAGCTTTGACTTTCACTGGATCAACCTCAATCCCTTTCTCACTGACAATGAAGCCTAACAGCTTCCCTGATCGCACTCCAAGCGTACACTTGTTTGGATTCAGCCTCAGTTTGAACTTGACCAACCTGTCAAACAACTTCTGCAAATTAACCAGGTGCTCCTCTTCTGTCTGCGACTTCGCAATCATATCATCCACGTACACTTCGATCTCTTTGTGCATCATGTCATGAAAGAGAGTCGTCATTGCCCTCTGATAGGTAGCACCGGCATTCTTCAGCCCAAATGGCATCACCTTATAGCAGAACGTGCCCCAAGGTGTAATGAATTTCGTCTTTTCCATGTCCTCTGGAACCATCTTAATCTGATTATAGCCCGAGAAACCATCCATGAAAGAGAATATCGAGGATTGAGTCGTATTATCAACCAATACATCAATGTGAGGTAATGGGAAATCATCTTTCGGACTCGCCCTATTCACATCCCGGTAATCGACACACATTCTGACTTTGCCATCCTTCTTCGGCACAGGAACGATGTTGGCTACCCACGGTGGGTACGTTGTCACTGACAAGAAGCCCGCATCGAACTGCTTCTGAACCTCTTCCTTGATCTTCACTGCCATATCAGGACTCGTTCTGCGAAGCTTCTGCTTGACCGAAGGACAATCATCTCTGAGAGGTAGTCTATGAACCACAATATCAGTATTCAACCCAGGCATATCCTGATAAGACCAGGCGAATATCTCCACATACTCTCTCAGCATCTCAATCAATCTGCTCTTGACCTCTAGTTTCAAAGCATCCCCTATCTTGATATCTTTTCTGGCGTCCTCAGTACCAAGATTCACAATCTCCAAATCCTCCTGATGAGGTTGGATGACCCTTTCCTCCTGCTTCAGCATTCTAGCCAATTCTTTCGGGAGTTCACTGTCTTCCTCACTCTCCTCTTCAGCTTGGTAGATGGGATTGTTGAAATCATGATGAGGCATAACAGAACTGTTCATAGTAGATGCCGTGATATCACTTCTGCATGTTTTAATGCTTTGTTTTAGAAAAAGATTTCAATAAAGTCACAAAAAACAAAAACATTGCCATTTTTATTTTTTTGAAAAAGTGAAAACAGAAATAGAAAGACAGGGATCACAAATTTGTTTGCAAAACGTCCTTTATTAATGATAAAGATTGAAACATGATGTGGCCCTACAATGAACCACTACGTCTTGGGCAGAACGTAGGGTTTTGTGCAGAATGAAAAAACAAAAGAAAATTACTCTGTTTGAAGAGTAACTTGGACTATATCCGTTGCAGTCCAATTGCTGATCACCTCCCCTGGTGCACTCGCGCGAACCCAGCAGTCGAGATCAATATCACTATCATTGTCTTCAACATTAGCTGCGAAGACGTCACCGTGATTCATCAGCCCAGCGCTGGTAAAGGTGCTCGGACCTACTGGCATACCCTGCTCTGCTTGCAACGGTTGATAGCCAATACCAAATTTATCTTCTTTGACAGGCAAGTCTACCATCTTGCCCCAGCCCTCAGCTCTACCGGAGTCAACAACCGCTTTGGCCTGCTTGTACGAAGCAATCGAAGCACCTGCTTCCTCTGTTCAGCACACGCCACCCCCTCAAGAGCAACAGTCTCAAACGCCTGACACAAAGTTTCGTGGATCTCGCCATCCACCTCGACATATTTGAACGAGGATAAATGACTCACCAGAATATCCTCTTCACCACACACGGTCACAATCTGACCGTTCCAGACATACTTGAGCTTCTGATGGAGAGTCGACGAGACTGCCCCTGCTGCATGAATCCATGGACGCCCTAACAAGCAACTGTAGGCGGGTTGAATGTCCATGACATAGAAGATGATGTCGAAAGTCTCAGGACCTATCTTCACAGGCAATGTGACTTCGCCAAAGACAGAACGCTTGGATCCATCAAATGCCCTCACAATCAGGTCACTAGGAGTAAGCACAACCCCTTCAACGGATATCTTCTTCAAGATTTGCTTCGGCAGCACATTCAGAGAAGACCCGGTGTCGACCAGCACATGTGACAACACAGCCCCCTTGCACTCCATAGTGATGTGCAAGGCCTTGTTATGGTTACGCCCTTCCGGTGTCAAATCAAGATCAGTGAACCCCAAACCGTGTCTGGTGCTCACATTAGCAATCACGCCCTCCAACTGGTTGACAGAAATCTTCTGAGGTACATACGCCATATTCAACATCTTCAGCAAGGCGTTCCGATGTGCCTCAGAGCACAACAGCAGAGAAAGAATTGAGATCTTGGACGGAGTTTGGTTGAGCTGATCCACAATCTTGTAGTCACTCTTCTTAATTATCCGCATGAACTCCTCCACGTCCTTCTCAAATGAGCCACCAGGCACATTTGTCTGAGCAGGTTCCTCGTCCACCACGGCCTGTTTGCCCTTAGCTCTAACAGATGCCTCAGCATTGGCATCCCTCAACGGTTGAGGCGCAAACAGCCGACCACTCCTAGTAAAACCTCCCGGTCCACCGACATTGTCCACAACGGGACTCACAACCGCGGGAGTTCTACTGACTGGTGCACCAATGGTTACAGGCGCTTGATTGGTCGGTCTGACACGATTCTCAGCCCTTCTATTACTTCTGTAGGCATTATCGTAACTCCAGGGCACAGCATTACTATTCTCAACTACAGGTCTTCTACCTGATACAACAATAGTAGTTGGAGTATTGACGGTTACTGGTGCGGAAATAGTAACAGGGTTACCAGCAGTTGTAGACGCACTACCAACCCTCGGCCCTCGTCCTTCAGACGGCTTGAAAAATATCGTGACAGTAGACACTTCCCCACGATCTCTATTGTCAGCCCGACCAAACTGGACACAGCCCTCGTCAATCAACCTCTGAACACCGGCCCTCAACTGTGAGCAACCATTGTCAGATTCTGCACAAGCAACACAATTCTCATCACAGCCCGGGTGAACACCACCATCTAGCAAACGGCCCTTCACTACCAGCAGAGAAGTCTGAATCTCATCAATACTGGCAACCAGATCTTCAGATTCGACCCCTTCAACACAATTAACCCTATGCCCACCATGCTGAGGCATAGGATTGTTAACAACATTTGGCACTGGAGCGAAGTTGATTGTCTTAGCATCAATCAGATCCTGGACTTTGTGCTGAAAAGCCCGACACTTCTCAATGTGATGTCCCGGTGCCCCAGAATGAAAATCACACCGGACATTAGCATCGTACCCAGGAGGCAAAACTGTTGGCGGAGCCATAGTTCTCAACTCAACAAATCCTAATCTGAGCAACTCAGGCAATAGCTCAGCGTAGGACATTGGCAGTGGATCAAAACGTCTCTCGGGCATCCGTTGCCTTGGCTGATACGGACGCTGTTGCTGTTGTTGTTGTTGTTGCCTCGGTTGTTGCGGAGGTTCACGTTGTTGAGGTGCAGGAATGGTCACTGCGGCAACCTGCCTGTATTGATTTCTGTTCGGACCGCGGCGGTGCTGAACAGCATTAGTTTCTCCTTCTCTACGGCGAGGTGCCCCAGAGAAAGGTTTCTTAGATGAAGAGGAACCAGCATCATTGATCTTCCCAGCCTTGATCAAACTCTCGGTCCTTTCACCACAAATGACCACATCAGAAAAGCTTCCGAATGGGCAACTCCCCATTCGGTCCATGAAAACACCCTGAAGTGTGCCAATAAACATGTCAGTCAACTCCCTTTCCAGCATAGGGGGTTGAACTCTCGCAGCAAGCTCACGCCACCTCTGGGCGTACTCTTTGAAGCTTTCGTTGTTTTTCTGACACAGACTCTGCAGCTGAGTCCGGCTCGGTGCCATATCCATGTTGTGCTTGTATTGTCTGAGGAAAGCTTCTCCCAGATCCCGCCAGCATCGGATAGAATCTCTCTTGAGCTCCATGTACCAATCCAAAGAAGCCCCAGATAGACTATCTTGGAAAAAGTACATCCACATTTTTTCATCGTCTGTATACGCAGAGATCTTCCGATAGTATGCCTGCACATGAGTGCGAGGGCAAGAAGTACCATTGTACTTGTCAAAAGTGGGTGCTTTGAATTTATGGGGAATTCTCAGACCTTCCACCAACCCCAAATTAGTTACGTCAAAACCAAGAGAGTTTTGACACTCCATTGCACGAATCTTTTCAGCCAGGGCATCGACCTTACGATCCCTATCCTCAACTCTACCAACATCATCGTCATCTTCACTCAGCAGTGTGAACATGTCCTCTTGTCGGTCGACAATCGGAGCTGGATGACGAATAGGAGCACGGGTGGCTCTGGCATTGACATTCTCAGCAGCAAGAGACTGTCCGTTAATCCTTATCCCTCTGAGTTCATCTCCCACAGCATAGTCATGAACGCGAGCAGCAGCAACATTCTCTTGAACGGGAATACCAGCAGGTGAACCACGGTTAGACGCCTGAATAACCGTCTCTTGTCTCTGAACCAAAGCTCGGAGCTCCTCCTGACCCTGAGCAACCCCTTGCATCATGGTCATGAACTGGGCCATGTTCGCCCTCATCTCAGCCAACTCATTCTGAACCTGATCCATACTTCTTCGTTGATTGAGTCTGGTAGAATACCGGTGCGGTCTCTGATCAGCTATCCTGCCTGACACAGGAACCAGAGTGAGAAGTCGTGCGCAAGAACACCTGTTATGCAATATGATGCTAATGCATATGATGCACATGAAATGATCATTTCTCAGGCATTCAAAGAGCCTGATTCATCTTCAAAAGATGGCAACCTGCAGCAAGAACAACACAGGAAGCAAAAACAACATACAAAAGCAATGAGTACAGAGTGAAACAACAATCTCATCTATAAATGAGCAACATGGATCATACAACAATGTCAACAAAGATCCAGAAAAGTACAACAAATGAATCCCACCCAACAAGCCTGGGGGTGATTCTCAACATACACATCAGGAAATACAAGCTAAGACAAATGACTTCCAGGAATGAGCGTCTTCAAGTAGTGACACTGGTCTATCAACAGTTCACACTCTGAACATTCTGGCAAGGGAGTGACCTTCTCCTTCAACTGTCTTCTAAGCTCGACAACTTCTGACCCAAGTTGGTTCTCTGATGCAAGTCTCTGGTCGACTTCCTTCTTCAACTGGATATCCTTGTCTCTGAGTTGCTTCTCCAAGTCTCTGATCTTCTTCAGATAACCGGCCTCAGCTCTCTGCAGTCTCAAACACTCTCTGTGCTCTGCATCCAACAAGTTCTCCATCTTCGAATAAGATCTCTTCCTGCTCCTCCCTCCACCAACATCTGCACTCTGGGCATCTCTGAGTTGATGAGTCAGGTTCAACCTATCAGCTTTGGCTTGATACAACTCCATCTGGGCATCCTGCTCTTTCTCTTTCAGACGGCGATTCTCCATCAAGGCTTGCTTGTACCGCTCAGCAGGTACACTCTCAGCAAGAATCAAAGGCGGTTGCAGTTGCAACGGATTCATCCTATCATAGGGTAACAGCAAAGTCTCCACTCTCTTCTTAACCCAATCAGTGTAATCAGGCATAGCAATGGCAAACTTCTTCCCTAGAACAGATCCATCCTGGACACCAATAGACTTCCAGGCTCTCCCAATCTGCTCCAATCTAACAGGGTCGCTTCGCTTCTCAAAATACACACTCTCAGCTATCTCAGCCTCAAGTGGTCTTCCACTCATCACGAACCCTAACTGGCGAAGAGAAAGAACTGGGTTGTAATTGATGCAACCCCTGGTCCCCACAAGCGGCACGTTCCAGAATTCTCCATAACTCATAATAACATCCCGCATGTCCATCCGGTAAGACTGCCATCTGATATCATATGAAGTGAGAGACATCACCCTCTGAGTCCACCTATAAGTGCTCTGAGCATCAACAAACGGTCCGCTGACTGGCAGGAGAGACATGAACCATCTGAGCAAAAGTGGGAGACAGCATCTGATAGCTCCACCCTTACCATGCCTACTGTGAATAGCATAATAAGTGTCAGCTAACAGAGTAGGAACCGGATTCCCTCCAATGAAGATACTGGCTGCAGCATAGTCTACAAAGTTGGGCATACTCGGAAACAAAACAATCCCATAGATCATAACAGCAAGCTCGGCGTGAAAAGCTTCCCAATTCCCCTTCTCTGCTTCTCCTCTAGCAACTCTCAACAAGAACTTCAAAGGCAAACCAATGACATCCCCACTGGACTTCCAATTATCACTGACCTCCTTGATACCCAAACGGAGAGCCCTAGCAACAACTCTGAAATCAACTTCCTTAGGCACGTCCAAAAAAGGAACCTGATGCTGGATCGGGACACTCAACAGAATGGAGTACTCCTCGAGAGTAGGCGCCAACTGATAATCCTGAAAAGTGAAGCAACGAAACTCTGGGTCATAGAACTGAAGAAGAGTCTGCAACGGCACCGGGTCGACTACCATCTTCAACAGTGTCAGAATATCCCCATACTGATCCACAAACCCATTCAGATGATCACTGGTCACAAGGCTACTCAACTCGATCAGAGACGTCAAAGGCTCACGGTGAAAGCTGTAGGAACAAGTCTTCCGCTTCGGCTCTGGGACTGTTGCCATCTCTATCAGTGAACAAGCTCTGGAATGTACCTGAGAAATGATATGCATGCAGGGATTAGTTTTTCTTTTTTCTTTTTTTTCAATTCTTTTTATTGCGTTTCTTTTTGAAAATAAACATGCTATGATGCAGATGATGCAGACAAGACTGGCAGGCTGTGCATCTCAGAACACAGGATCGAAGCTTCGACTCGAACTCTAAATCACAATTCATCTGAAACCCAAAGTCAACTGATAAACTGTCATCTGAACCCAAATCTGGAGAACTGAGTCACCAACAGGACCACAAGTCACCAACTAGTCACCGACAAGTCACCAACGGTACCTGTAATAATGATCATTCCCTCCCCACTCACGGGTGTCATCTAGGTCAGGGTAAGGTCGAGAGAAACGCAGCATAAATAACCTTTCGCAGAATATTATCATATACACACCCGAAGTATGTAACGATAATACCCCACCAGGGTCTGAACTGCTCGTGATATCAATGTTCCGCTAAGTGGCGCATACCACCCGCTTCCCATGAATCACTCTATTCCTAGGTTTCCTAGATTTCACTCATAGCCTGGGTATTGGGCCTTTTACCTCGAGTAACTCCCACCCCAAACAGAGAGAACACAGCACAGCCAGCAGATGAATATGAATGAATGCAAACATTAATGCAAACATGAATGCAAATAATAAACAATGAATGCAATAGATAACAGCAAACAGCAACCAAAACCCTAACCTAGAGAGCGCTAGGAGAGACTCGCTTAGGGAAGATGGACCAGCAAGAGGTCAACTTCTCTAGTCCCCAGCAGAGTCGCCAGCTGTCGCATTACGCGAAAAACCGGCGGGAAAACAAGAACAACAGAGCCGCCACCGTGCGTTATTTATCCCAAAAGAGGGAAAGGAAACGCTCGAAGTAAACCTGGAAAAAGCATGGTCTCGCGACCAAAGAGAATGGGATCGAGAGTCGGTTATGCGAAGGGAAGGTATTAGCACCCCTACGCATTCGTCGTACTCGACGGGATCCACGCACAAAAGGAAGGAAAATGGTTGCTAAAACACTGCTCACAAACAAACAAATACTGGCTGAAAGAGACACAAGAAAACAAACAAGACTGACTCGGCAGGATATCGCATCCTGGGCCTACTTAGTCTATCAAGCATAGACATCCGAGTCGAAGTAGTTCGGATTGGGGAAACACATGCTCGCTAGGATGTCGCATCCTATGCATACGTATCTTCTTGGACTAAGAAGAATCAGAGCATCCGTAGCTCGGCTCACGCACACAAACAAAACAAACACAGGCAAACGTGGAATCCGAATGCCAATCGCTGGACTTACATCAGATTCCGAACCAAACACACCCACACTGGAAACCAGATGCCACTTGATGGACTTATACCGGACTCCAAGCACACAACAAGAGGATACAGAATGCCAATCGCTGGGCTTACATCCGTCTCCTGACACACACAAAGACAAAACAAAAACGGGCGCCCGGAGAGATCAGCTCATCTCCTGCCTACGTACCTCATCTGGTATGAGGATCAGGGCGACGTAGTTCCCCTACGAAGGGACACAAGGCTAGCCTAACCAGATAACCGAGGGAGACACAACTAGGGAGACTAACTCGAGCCTAGATGTTATCATGCAAAATCATCCCTAAGTCAAGGTTGCTACCTAACTTGCACATGGAGCAAGCCTATCTTAATCAGCACAAACAACAAAGCAAACAATTACAGATAGCACACACTATATACACACCAAGTGGGGCTCAAACAAACGGTTAGGCTGCAAGAGCAAGCAAACTGGAAGGGTAATGTTAGCTCTTAACCTTGACATTGAGAGCCAAGGTGAAGCCAGATGAAAGGTGAGTGAAGATTAGACTTCACAGCTCTTATCCCTGGTCAGGGAGAGCTTCAGACAATGAAGTGTGGGTCCAGAAAGTGGGAACCCTTCTACACTTATGACACTGACTCAACTGATCTTGGGTTAATGTCCACAAGGCATCAACATGTGATGTGAGCCAAGGGACGACTCAACAGAATAGCAGGAGGTGGACTACACACCTCTTGTGTCTGCCAATTGCCTTAACAAAGGTCTTTTCCTGCTTGGGGACAAAAATAAACAAGCACAAACATTGCCTCTTAAGGAGGACTTCAGACAGGTGCCTGGCCAAGTAACAGGCCAGGTCTTCCAGACTACATGGAGAAGAGATCATTATACCTCAGTGCTCAAGCTAGCAAGCAAAGCACAATCAAGTTCACAAAGGAACTATAGCAACTAAGGTACCTGAAATCAATCCAATATAATCAGTACTCAGCTCAAACTATAAGCAAACAGACAATGGTCAACAGTTAACTATACAGTCAAACAACAGTCAATGCACAAAGGTGCAAGCCACATGGCACAAACTCAAGTTTCAAAACCTACAAAACAAATTCCAAGTTAGTCATAAACAAGCTACAAGCCAACTCCAATTGAGTGCATATCATCAAGCATAAGCAATTGTGCTTTAACCTGAAACAAATCTCAAATGTGAGAACACAAGACCACTAGTACAAGACTAGAGCCAAAATGATATCAAAAAGTCAAAATAGAACATGAAACTTATCAAAAGTCAATATCAATCAATTAAGAAACAAATCCAAGTGGTTTCACATTCATATCATTCATCATTATCATTTCTTAAGGAAAAGAGTGCCAAACATGCAATTTAGAACCTCAAAAGGCCAAGCAGAATGATCACAATCAAATCAATACCAAAACATTTCAATAAATCCTTAAAAAATTCATGATCAAACAGCATTCATAACATGTCAATCATACCAAATTTCAGCTCATTTGGATCAAGGGAAGCAAGTCCATGAAATTCAAGAAGTTCAGACAAGTTGAAACAAGTCAATACAAGGCATCAAAACATGCATTCACTTCAATCAATCATAAAACAGAGACAAATCATGATAAATGAATGGGACTAAAACCATGGCAAACCTCAAGATGTCTACAATACTCATGCCAAATTTCACATCCATCCAATTAATAACCAGAATTTCACAAATCAAATGGGAACATGTATAACAAAAAGTCAACAGATGACAAACAGCAAAGAAAATCCCAATCAAATAGGAAATGCCTTCAAAAATTCCAGAAAAATTCACACGTATTCTCAACATTCACAAGTATCCTTATGAAAAAATCCAGAGCAATTCATGTTCATATGGCATGGAAACAAAAATCAACAAGTTGGACATGAATGGTGTGACACAAATTGTCACACCTCTATTCAAAAAATCATATCTCACAAACCAGAACTTCAAAAATCACAAACCACATACCAAAATGCTCCTTAATGTGTCTATAACAAGCACAAACAATTTCAGCCTCATCCAATTAATCATCAATATTTCACAAGCAAAATGGCATGGAAGGTGCAAATTGAACACACATGAACAAACCCTAGGCAATTTAAAAATCCACACGTGCATAAATTCTGGAAAACTCACCATAAAAAACTAGAGATCATGAAGAGCATTTCACAAAAAATCCCAGCCAATTTGGACAAATATTGAAGGAGCTATGAATTTTCTAAGATTGACATACAAAATGAAATAAAAAAAAGAAATCAAAATGAAATTAAATGAATTTAAATCAGAAAATGGCAATTTGGTAATTATGCAGCCACTTAAGTGAAACGCTGCGTTTCACTTAAGTGTGTGGCAGCGCGTGATTGGATCAAAGGCGCGGTAAACACATATTTGAAAACGAAACCAAGCAAAACGGATCAAAGCATGAGCTGGACGTGTTCTTGAGATGTTCATACAGTTCTTCATTCCAGAAATCCATCAAGAACAAATGTTCACAAAACATGGCAAACTATACATCATTGGAAGCGTCTAATCAAGCACATCAACAATATCAACATGATTTGACCTAATTCTCAATATCCAGCACGAATCGATCAAAAGAAAATTTAACATCAAACATTCAAATTCAGATTTCTCACTCAAAACCTAATGAAATTCAATTCTACAAGTTGCATGTTACTCTACGATCTAAGATCTACACAAGCCATATCACAATTCTATCAATGGTGAGACTCGAGATCCAACCTTATGAAGATGCAGATGTTGAATTCGTGCGCCTCGAGCCTCCAATTGGTGAAACAGATGTTGATTGATGATGTGGAAGATGAATGAAGTAGGTTCTTTAGCTCAACACAGCTCCGGCTTCAAGAATTATCAAACTGCCATGGGAGAAGCTTGAATGCAACAGTCACGAATCCTCAATGATTTGGCCAATGTTTTGTGCAACAGTTCTTCAACAATACCTGTAGAGGAAGATCAACACAAGTACCAGCAAAGAGAGTGAAGAAATTCAATGGAAAAGTGAAAAAAGTTTGAAAAGAAATTGAGAGAATTTGATGAATTTTCTGTTTTGGATCTGAAAGAATGAATGTGATTATGTGAAACAGTTACAGTTAAGAACTTATATGATGTACTAATCACTTTGTTAATCAAGATTAAGCAAATTCAAGTGGATTGGCAAAATGCAATTTCATGTCAAATGGCCAAAATGTCCTTTTCTAATTGCAGCCAATGTAACAGTGCAAATGTAATTGAGACAAGTCACAAATCCTGTTTATGATGTGTTGGAAATGGTTTTGAGTGAAAATTACATGTATTTTTCAAATTGACTATTTTTCCCACCAAAATGCAAAATGAACACTTGAAAAATGGACTTTTGCTATGATGATTTTTGATGAAATATGATGATGCATCATGAAAGTTCATGTCAAATGTGGTTTGCTCAAAAAAGAATCACCCAATTTGGCCTTTCCATTCAAAAGTTATGGCACTTTGAATTTCAACTTTTTCTGAAAATGATTTGATCATAACTTGCCAACCACACATGAGAAATGAGTGTTCTTGGACTTTTTGGAAAGGTGAGATCAAGATCTTCAACTTTCATGTTGGACAAAGTTCCATTTGAAGCTTGTATGGTGATGTAAATTTGAGGAGAATCACTTTCCATTTTTGGCAGTTTCCAATTACAGGTCACCTGCTATTTCTGGAAACTTTTCATCTGACTTCAAATTCTTCAATCTTGATCTTTGAAATATCAAATCAGACTTGTGTGGACATGAATGAAGCCTTTCAAACCATCTCCCACCTTCAAATCCATAAAATCAGGCACAGTTGACCACAGTTGACTTTCTAGGGTTTCAGATGAAATTCAGCTTGACTGATGAGCTTTGATCATCCAATCTTTGGCCAATCCACTTAAAAATGATCACATAATCATATGAACTTGATAAACCAACCCTAGGGCTTTGTCTCAATGGAAATTGCACTTGCTTGCTTGATTGACTGATTCTCCTGATCAGCTTGACCTAATCTTGTCTGATGACTTGCACTTGGGCAAAGGACAATGCAATGCTATGCAGTGGACTATGTTATGTTAATGACCTATTATGAAATGAATGTACAACAAGGGAGGTGCAAATTTGAGGTGCTACAGCTGCCCCTATTCAATCAACTGGGAACCCGAACGGATGAGAGCAACGGCTGTCAGACTTTCAGGGTAAACAGGGATTGAATACCAAGAGCCGTAGAATTTGCACACTGCTGGGAATTTTTCCGTTTTCTTTCTTTTCAGCGGGTAAAACCACATCCAGACATCTCAACACGATGAATGGGAAAGGGAATCACAACTAGATGCCAACGGGCAACTAGGGAAAACTCGACGTTTATCGACACCAACGGAGAGGAGAATCTGCTTCACTAAGGAAGGGGTGTAATCACCGGAAAATGAATAGGACGTCCAACAACAACCCTACTGGGAATTCTGGCTGGGAAGCAACCAGACATTAAAGAATGACTGGAGAATAGGATACACATTCAGACGTCAACGGACGAATGAGAAAAACTCAACGTTTACCGAAACCAACGGAGAGGTAACTCTACATGGGGAAATATATCACCAACAACCGTCAACAGACGATCGGGAAAAACTCGACGTTTATCGAAACCAACGGAGAGGTAACTCTGAGGGGAATCAACAGCCATTAACGAATGATCTGTGGGGAATAAGCAACTATACGTCATAGGACGCATAGGAAAAACTCAACGTTTACCGAAACCAACGGAGAGGTAACTCTACATGGGGAAATATATCACCAACAACCGTCAACAGACGATCGGGAAAAACTCGACGTTTATCGAAACCAACGGAGAGGTAACTCTGAGGGGAATCAACAACCATTAACGAATGATCTGTGGGGAATAAGCAACTATACGTCATAGGACGCATAGGAAAAACTCAACGTTTACCGAAACCAACGGAGAGGTAACTCTACATGGGGAAATATACAACCAAATCATCAACGGATGATCGGGAAAAACTCGACGTTTATCGACACCAACGGAGAGGAGGAAAGCTTCACTAGGGAAGGAGAACGACGTTACGAACATCGAAAGATGATGTTTACCGACACCAAAGAAGACCAGACACTTACGCATGACTGGGAAAGCACCGAAAGATGGTGTTTACCGACACCAAGGAAAACCAGACACTTACACATGACTGGGAAATCACCGAAAGATGGTGTTTACCGACACCAAGGAAACAACACACGCGGGTGCTGACAGGACGACATCTACATATGTCAGGGTAAGGCTATACACTTGCTGGGGATCTCACCGGGGAGAAACAAGCTTTCCGTTCTCGGACGGGTGAGGAAATAAACCTCTGTGGGGATTCTATCCTGAAAGTTGTCAGGAGCAACTGTAGCAAACGTGCCGTACAGATGTTGAACACATGATCCGCCTCTGCCGGAGATACGGTCTGAGTGGTTTCGAACACATGAATGCATATGTTTGAATTTTTCTATAGCGTAATGCTCCATATCGAATGGAAATGCTACGCGATTTTGAGGATGCAATGATTACTATATGCAAAAATGCAAAACTGGCAGGGAAGCCAAACTTGATCAGATACTCCGACTCTGCGGGGAGACTCTTATTGGGGAATGCTTTGCGGGGAGAACCCCGACTTCTCACTCATGCTGGAGAAAACAACACTGTTGCTAGAGAAAGGATAAACTCCGCCGGGGGGTACATCCTTCATCATATCCAAATCCACTCGGGGACTCTGCTTGAGAAGCAACCAATATGACTCCGCTGGGGAATCAACAAACAACTCACTGGGGAGTAAACAAGGCAACTCTGCCGGGGAATGATAAAGCGACTTCGCTGGGGAAGACTCGACCAAACCACAAATGATCAACTCTGCTATGGGGAATAAACGCCCCTCCGCCGGGGACAACCCATCTAATCCACAAGTAGGATAGACTCAGCCGGGGGATGTAAATATCATTCCGCTACGGAAAACTCATCCAAATCCACAGGTAGGATAGCTGCTGGAGATATATTTCTTTGAACCCGCTCCACTCGGGGGACTAGCTGGGGAAAAGCAATCAACCCAAATCTCTGCTCGGGAGATCTGCTAGGGAAAGCAACTCTGTTGGGAATAACACACCAACTCTGCTGAGGAAGAGTATAACTCTAGTGTGGAAAGCAAATATACCAGACTCTGTGCTGGGGAGGACATAACCCTGCTGGGGATAACAATACTTCAAATCCGACTGCTGGGGAACAACGCTCCACTGACAACTCCGCTGGGGATACAACATCCTTCCAACTCAGTGGGGAACTCTCCTGGGGAAATATTCGCTGGGAAATAAACCCACTCTTCAAGGCCTGCCGGGGAAAGAAATCACTAGATCTGCTGGGGATAGAAGGCACCATCCATAGATATCTCTGCAGGGGAACACAGCTCTGAAAGCTCTCAAACTCACCTGGAGAAGTATTTGTTGAGAAACGTCTTTACAGATGACAACCTGCAAAACAACGTAACAAACTGCCCCCAGGGGAAAATGGACAAGATATGCTCAAGTGTCCTCAACATTCAAAATGATTTTCAAATATTTTATCTTTCTGCAGGTTATTATTAAGCCTTCATGTTTTTATATGCAATGTTTATCAAAAATTCGGACGTTTTTGCAAACAAAACAGTAAAATAAAAACAAGAGAGCTATTTATCTGAATAACGACTTTTATTGATTGAAAAAGTGCCTGAAAAGGCGAATACAATTGGGAAGCAATTCCTAGAAAGAGGCAATTGCGCACAAAAGGAAAAAATCTATCCTAATGGCAATGTGAACACAGCATCCACTATTTCCCAATTCTGTTATAACTCACAGATCCTCAGTTTTCCTCCCAACTCCTTGCTTTCTGAGAAGAATGACTGGACCGATCACATCTTTCGAGATGGCAGACGACGAATCGCGATGAAGTACAGATAACTCAGACTGCAGCATTCGCTTTAATCCCTCTTTTGGCTGGATCGCCCTTTCGGGTTTTCAATCCACCGGGATACCCATTTTTGCCTAAGCCGCCCTTGCGGGTTTTCGACTTACCGGGTGTACAAATTCTTTTCATTTTTATCCCTAATTTTTGCCCGAACCTTTTCTTTCTGTTTTTTGGTTCGCTGGGATGCCCTTTTTTGCCTGGACTCTTTTATTCTTTTTTGTCCAGCGGGTCAATTTACGCGAAGTATTTTTTGACTACATCTGAGTTAACAGGGGACGGAAATCTTCACCATCCATAGTTGTAAGCATCAAGGCTCCACCGGAGAAGACCTTCTTCACAACATATGGACCTTCGTAATTAGGAGTCCACTTGCCCCTGTTATCTGTACCGGGAGGAAGGATCCTCTTCAAGACTAGATCACCGATCTGATAGCTCCGAGGACGCACTTTCTGATCAAAGGCTCTCTTCATCCTTCTCTGATATAACTGCCCATGGCACACAGCTGCTAGCCGTCTCTCTTCGATAAGGCTCAACTCATTAAACCTTGTTCGAATCCACTCGGCTTCATCTAGCTTCACATCTAGCAAAACTCTCAGAGAAGGGATCTCCACTTCAACAGGTAGGACTGCTTCCATACCATACACAAGGGAGTATGGGGTTGCCCCGGTCGACGTACGTACTGAGGTACGATACCCATGCAAAGCAAAAGGAAGCATCTCATGCCAATCCTGTACGTAACGACCATCTTCTGCACAATCTTCTTGATATTCTTGTTTGCCGCCTCTACATCACCATTCATCTTTGGTCTGTAAGGAGAAGAATTGTGATGTTCAATCTTGAAATCTCTACACAGTTCTTTCATCATCTTGTTATTGAGATTCGAACCATTGTCAGTGATGATTCTCTCAGGAACTCCATAATGACAGATGATTTCTTTCTTGATGAACCGGGCAACCACTTGTTTGGTAACATTAGCATAGGAAGCTGCTTCCACCCACTTGGTGAAGTAATCAATCGCAACCAAGATGAAGCGATGTCCATTCGAAGCAGTAGGTTCAATCTTCCCAATCATGTCAATGCCCCACATGGCAAACGGCCAAGGTGAGTTCATGACATTCAATGGGCTTGGTGGTACATGCACCTTATCAGCATAAATTTGACACTTATGGCACTTCCGAGCATACTTGAAGCAATCGGATTCCATAGTCATCCAGTAATAACCGGCTCTCAACAGTTTCTTCGACATTGCATGACCACCAGCATGGGTACCAAACGAACCCTCATGCACTTCCTGCATCAACATGTCTGCTTCGTGTCTATCCACGCATCTGAGCAAGACCATGTCGAAGTTCCTCTTGTACAACACATCATCCTGATTCAAGTAAAAGCTTCCAGCCAGCCTTCTCAGGGTTTTCCTATCATTCTTTGACGCATCCTCAGGATACTCTTGAGTCTTGAGGAAGTTCTTGATGTCATAGTACCACGGCTTCTCATCAATCACAACAGACTCGGCTGCAAACACATACGCAGGCCTCTCGAGTCGATTCACCGCAACATATGGCACATGATTCCACCAATGAACTTTTATCATAGAGGATAAAGTAGCCAAAGCATCAGCCATTTGATTCTCATCCTGGGGGACATGGTACAACTTCACCTTCTTGAAGAACGTCAGTATTCTTCGGGTGTAATCTCTATAGGGAATCAAATGCGGCTGGTTCGTATTCCAATCTCCATTGACCTGATTAATCACTAGAGCAGAATCTCCATAAATGTCAAGAGTTTTGATTCTCAAATCAATGGCTTCTTCTATCCCCATGATACAAGCCTCATACTCAGCTTCATTGTTGGTGACATCAAAAGTCAATCTGGCAGAAAAAGGTATATGAGCACCTTTCGGATTGATCAGCACTGCACCAACACCATTACCGTTCATATTCACAGCCCCATCAAACATCAATGTCCACTTGTCATCAGGATCCGGTCCTTCCTCGACAAGAGGCTCTTCGCAATCTTTCATCTTAAGATACATGATGTCTTCATCAGGGAATTCAAACATCATAGGTTGATAATCATCAATCGGTTGTTCGGCGAGATAGTCTGACAAAACACTACCTTTGATAGCCTTCTGCGACGTGTACTGAATATCATACTCTGTTAAAATCATCTGCCAACGGGCAACACGTCCGGTGAGAGCCGGCTTTTCAAAGATGTATTTCACTGGATCCATCTTAGAAATCAACAAGGTAGTATGGTTCAACATATACTGCCTCAGTCGGCGAGCAGCCCAGGCCAAAGCACAACAAGTTTTCTCAAGCTGTGAATATTTGATTTCACAGTCGGTAAACTTTTTGCTAAGGTAGTATATGGCATGCTCTTTTCGACCAGACTCGTCATGCTGTCCCAATACACACCCCGTCGAGTTCTCGGTTACTGACAGGTACATTATCAGTGGTCTCCCTGGAACTGGAGGAATCAGGATTGGAGGTTTCTGTAAATACTCTTTTATCTTGTCAAAAGCTTTCTGACAGTCATCATTCCACCTGATTGCTTGATTCTTTCTAAGCAACTTGAATATTGGTTCACACGTGGCAGTTAGGTGAGATACAAACCTTGCAATGTAGTTCAATCTCCCTAAAAACCCACGAACCTGCTTTTCTGTTTTCGGTTCAGGCATTTCTTGAATAGCTTTGACTTTCACTGGATCAACCTCAATCCCTTTCTCACTGACAATGAAGCCTAACAGCTTCCCTGATCGCACTCCAAGCGTACACTTGTTTGGATTCAGCCTCAGTTTGAACTTGACCAACCTGTCAAACAACTTCTGCAAATTAACCAGGTGCTCCTCTTCTGTCTGCGACTTCGTAATCATATCATCCACGTACACTTCGATCTCTTTGTGCATCATGTCATGAAAGAGAGTCGTCATTGCCCTCTGATAGGTAGCACCGACATTCTTCAGCCCAAATGGCATCACCTTATAGCAGAACGTGCCCCAAGGTGTAATGAATGTCGTCTTTTCCATGTCCTCTGGAACCATCTTAATCTGATTATAGCCCGAGAAACCATCCATGAAAGAGAATACCGAGGATTGAGCCGTATTATCAACCAATACATCAATGTGAGGTAATGGGAAATCATGTTTCGGACTCGCCCTATTCACATCCCGGTAATCGACACACATTCTGACTTTGCCATCCTTCTTCGGCACAGGAACGATGTTGGCTACCCACGGTGGGTAAGTTGTCACTAACAAGAAGCCCGCATCGAACTGCTTCTGAACCTCTTGCTTGATCTTCACTGCCATATCAGGACTCGTTCTGCGAAGCTTCTGCTTGACCGAAGGACAATCATCTCTGAGAGGTAGTCTATGAACCACAATATCAGTATTCAACCCAGGCATATCCTGATAAGACCAGGCGAATATCTCCACATACTCTCTCAGCATCTCAATCAATCTGCTCTTGACCTCTAGTTTCAAAGCAGCCCCGATCTTGATATCTTTCTGGCGTCCTCAGTACCAAGATTCACAATCTCCAAATCCTCCTGATGAGGTTGGATGACCCTTTCCTCCTGCTTCAACATTCTAGCCAATTCTTTCGGGAGTTCACTGTCTTCCTCACTCTCCTCTTCAGCTTGGTAGATGGGATTGTTGAAATCATGATGAGGCATAACAAAACTGTTCATAGTAGATGTCGTGATATCACTTCTGCATGTTTTAATGCTTTGTTTTAGAAAAAGATTTCAATAAAGTCACAAAAACAAAAACATTGCCATTTTTATTTTTGAAAAAGTGAAAACAAAATAGAAAGACAGGGATCACAAATTTGTTTGCAAAACGTCCTTTATTAATGATAAAGATTGAAACATGATGTGGCCCTACAATGAACCACTACGTCTTGGGCAGAACGTAGGGTTTTGTGCAGAATGAAAAAACAAAAGAAAATTACTCTGTTTGAAGAGTAACTTGGACTATATCCGTTGCAGTCCAATTGCTGATCACCTCCCCTGGTGCACTCGGGCGAACCCAGCATCGAGAACTTCAAAGGCAAACCAATGACATCCCCACTGGACTTCCAATTATCACTGACCTCCTTGATACCCAAACGGAGAGCCCTAGCAACAACTCTGAAATCAACTTCCTTAGGCACGTCCAAAAAAGGAACCTGATGCTGGATCGGGACACTCAACAGAATGGAGTACTCCTCGAGAGTAGGCGCCAACTGATAATCCTGAAAAGTGAAGCAACGAAACTCTGGGTCATAGAACTGAAGAAGAGTCTGCAACGGCACCGGGTCGACTACCATCTTCAACACTGTCAGAATATCCCCATACTGATCCACAAACCCATTCAGATGATCACTGGTCACAAGGCTACTCAACTCGATCAGAGACGTCAAAGGCTCACAGGTGAAAAGCTGTAGGAACAAGTCTTCCGCTTCGGCTCTGGGACTGTTGCCATCTCTATCAGTGAACAAGCTCTGGAATGTACCTGAGAAATGATATGCATGCAGGGATTAGTTTTTCTTTTTTCTTTTTTTTCAATTCTTTTTATTGCGTTTCTTTTTGAAAATAAACATGCTATGATGCAGATGATGCAGACAAGACTGGCAGGCTGTGCATCTCAGAACACAGGATCGAAGCTTCGACTCGAACTCTAAATCACAATTCATCTGAAACCCAAAGTCAACTGATAAACTGTCATCTGAACCCAAATCTGGAGAACTGAGTCACCAACAGGACCACAAGTCACCAACTAGTCACCGACAAGTCACCAACGGTACCTGTAATAATGATCATTCCTTCCCCACTCACGGGTGTCATCTAGGTCAGGGTAAGGTCGAGAGAAACGCAACATAAATAACCTTTCGCAGAATATTATCATATACACACCCGAAGTATGTAACGATAATACCCCACCAGGGTCTGAACTGCTCGTGATATCAATGTTCCGCTAAGTGGCGCATACCACCCGCTTCCCATGAATCACTCTATTCCTAGGTTTCCTAGATTTCACTCATAGCCTGGGTATTGGGCCTTTTACCTCGAGTAACTCCCACCCCAAATAGAGAGAACACAGCACAGCCAGCAGATGAATATGAATGAATGCAAACATTAATGCAAACATAAATGCAAATAATAAACAATGAATGCAATAGATAACAGCAAACAGCAACCAAAACCCTAACCTAGAGAGCGCTAGGAGAGACTCGCTTAGGGAAGATGGACCAGCAAGAGGTCAACTTCTCTAGTCCCCAGCAGAGTCGCCAGCTGTCGCATTACGCGAAAAACCGGCGGGAAAACAAGAACAACAGAGCCGCCACCGTGCGTTATTTATCCCAAAAGAGGGAAAGGAAACACTCGAAGTAAACCTGGAAAAAGCATGGTCTCGCGACCAAAGAGAATGGGATCGGGAGTCGGTTATGCGAAGGGAAGGTATTAGCACCCCTACGCATCCGTCGTACTCGACGGGATCCACGCACAAAAGGAAGGAAAATGGTTGCTAAAACACTGCTCACAAACAAACAAATACTGGCTGAAAGAGACACAAGAAAACAAACAAGACTGACTCGGCAGGATATCGCATCCTGGGCCTACTTAGTCTATCAAGCATAGACATCCGAGTCGAAGTAGTTCGGACTGGGGAAACACATGCTCGCTAGGATGTCGCATCCTATGCATACGTATCTTCTTGGACTAAGAAGAATCAGAGCATCCGTAGCTCGGCTCACGCACACAAACAAAACAGACACAGGAAAACGTGGAATCCGAATGTCAATCGCTGGACTTACATCAGATTCCGAACCAAACACACCCACACTGGAAACCAGATGCCACTTGATGGACTTATACCGGACTCCAAGCACACAACAAGAGGATACGGAATGCCAATCGCTGGGCTTACATCCGTCTCCTGACACACACAAAGACAAAACAAAAACGGGCGCCCGGAGAGATCAGCTCATCTCCTGCCTACGTACCTCATCTGGTATGAGGATCAGGGCGACGTAGTTCCCCTACGAAGGGACACAAGGCTAGCCTAACCAGATAACCGAGGGAGACACAACTAGGGAGACTAACTCGAGCCTAGATGTTATCATGCAAAATCATCCCTAAGTCAAGGTTGCTACCTAACTTGCACATGGAGCAAGCCTATCTTAATCAGCACAAACAACAAAGCAAACAATTACAGATAGCACACACTATATACACACCAAGTGGGGCTCAAACAAACGGTTAGGCTGCAAGAGCAAGCCAACTGGAAGGGTAATGTTAGCTCTTAACCTTGACATTGAGAGCCAAGGTGAAGCCAGATGAAAGGTGAGTGAAGATTAGACTTCACAGCTCTTATCCCTGGTCAGGGAGAGCTTCAGACAATGAAGTGTGGGTCCAGAAAGTGGGAACCCTTCTACACTTATGACACTGACTCAACTGATCTTGGGTTAATGTCCACAAGGCATCAACATGTGATGTGAGCCAAGGGACGACTCAACAGAATAGCAGGAGGTGGACTACACACCTCTTGTGTCTGCCAATTGCCTTAACAAAGGTCTTTTCCTGCTTGGGGACAAAAATAAACAAGCACAAACATTGCCTCTTAAGGAGGACTTCAGACAGGTGCCTGGCCAAGTAACAGGCCAGGTCTTCCAGACTACATGGAGAAGAGATCATTATACCTCAGTGCTCAAGCTAGCAAGCAAAGCACAATCAAGTTCACAAAGGAACTATAGCAACTAAGGTACCTGAAATCAATCCAATATAATCAGTACTCAGCTCAAACTATAAGCAAACAGACAATGGTCAACAGTTAACTATACAGTCAAACAACAGTCAATGCACAAAGGTGCAAGCCACATGGCACAAACTCAAGTTTCAAAACCTACAAAACAAATTCCAAGTTAGTCATAAACAAGCTACAAGCCAACTCCAATTGAGTGCATATCATCAAGCATAAGCAATTGTGCTTTAACCTGAAACAAATCTCAAATGTGAGAACACAAGACCACTAGTACAAGACTAGAGCCAAAATGATATCAAAAAGTCAAAACAGAACATGAAACTTATCAAAAGTCAATATCAATCAATTAAGAAACAAATCCAAGTGGTTTCACATTCATATCATTCATCATTGTCATTTCTTAAGGAAAAGAGTGCCAAACATGCAATTTAGAACCTCAAAAGGCCAAGCAGAATGATCACAATCAAATCAATACCATAACATTTCAATAAATCCTTAAAAAATTCATGATCAAACAGAATTCACAACATGTCAATCATACCAAATTTCAGCTCATTTGGATCAAGGGAAGCAAGTCCATGAAATTCAAGAAGTTCAGACAAGTTGAAACAAGTCAATACAAGGCATCAAAACATGCATTCACTTCAATCAATCATAAAACAGAGACAAATCATGATAAATGAATGGGACTAAAACCATGGCAAACCTCAAGATGTCTACAATACTTATGCCAAATTTCGCATCCATCCAATTAATAACCAGAATTTCACAAATCAAATGGGAACATGTATCACAAAAAGTCAACAAATGACTAAACAGCAAAGAAAATCCCAATCAAATAGGAAATGCCTTCAAAAATTCCAGAAAAATTCACATGTATTCTCAACATTCACAAGTATCCTCATGCAAAAATCCAGAGCAATTCATGTTCATATGGCATGGAAACAAAAATCAACAAGTTGGACATGAATGGTGTGACACAAATTGTCACACCTCTATTCAAAAAATCATATCTCACAAACCAGAACTTCAAAAATCACAAACCACATACCAAAATGCTCCTTAATGTGTCTATAACAAGCACAAACAATTTCAGCCTCATCCAATTAATCATCAATATTTCACAAGCAAAATGGCATGGAAGGTGCAAATTGAACACACATGAACAAACCCTAGGCAATTTAAAAATCCACACGTGCATAAATTCTGGAAAACTCACCATAAAAAACTAGAGATCATGAAGAGCATTTCACAAAAAATCCCAGCCAATTTGGACAAATATTGAAGGAGCTATGAATTTTCTAAGATTGACATACAAAATGAAATAAAAAAAAGAAATCAAAATGAAATTAAATGAATTTAAATCAGAAAATGGCAATTTGGTAATTATGCAGCCACTTAAGTGAAACGCTGCGTTTCACTTAAGTGTGTGGCAGCGCGTGATTGGATCAAAGGCGCGGTAAACACATATTTGAAAACGAAACCAAGCAAAACGGATCAAAGCATGAGTTGGACGTGTTCTTGAGATGTTCATACAGTTCTTCATTCCAGAAATCCATCAAGAACAAATGTTCACAAAACATGGCAAACTATACATCATTGGAAGCGTCTAATCAAGAACATCAACAATATCAACATGATTTGACCTAATTCTCAATATCCAGCACGAATCGATCAAAAGAAAATTTAACATCAAACATTCAAATTCAGATTTCTCACTCAAAACCTAATGAAATTCAATTCTACAAGTTGCATGTTACTCTACGATCTAAGATCTACACAAGCCATATCACAATTCTATCAATGGTGAGACTCGAGATCCAACCTTATGAAGATGCAGATGTTGAATTCGTGCGCCTCGAGCCTCCAATTGGTGAAACAGATGTTGATTGATGATGTGGAAGATGAATGAAGTAGGTTCTTTAGCTCAACACAGCTCCGGCTTCAAGAATTATCAAACTGCCATGGGAGAAGCTTGAATGCAACAGTCACGAATCCTCAATGATTTGGCCAATGTTTTGTGCAACAGTTCTTCAACAATACCTGTAGAGGAAGATCAACACAAGTACCAGCAAAGAGAGTGAAGAAATTCAATGGAAAAGTGAAAAAAGTTTGAAAAGAAATTGAGAGAATTTGATGAATTTTCTGTTTTGGATCTGAAAGAATGAATGTGATTATGTGAAACAGTTACAGTTAAGAACTTATATGATGTACTAATCACTTTGTTAATCAAGATTAAGCAAATTCAAGTGGATTAGCAAAATGCAATTTCATGTCAAATGGCCAAAATGTCCTTTTCTAGTTGCAGCCAATGTAACAGTGCAAATGTAATTGAGACAAGTCACAAATCCTGTTTATGATGTGTTGGAAATGGTTTTGAGTGAAAATTACATGTATTTTTCAAATTGACTATTTTTCCCACCAAAATGCAAAAT
The DNA here is from genome assembly GCF_024323335.1 of Lathyrus oleraceus. Taxonomy (NCBI): domain Eukaryota; kingdom Viridiplantae; phylum Streptophyta; class Magnoliopsida; order Fabales; family Fabaceae; genus Lathyrus; species Lathyrus oleraceus. The sequence goes on along the minus strand of NC_066580.1, from coordinate 96,061,967 downwards.
GAACACTTGAAAAATGGACTTTTGCTATGATGATTTTTGATGAAATGTGATGATGCATCATGAAAGTTCATGTCAAATGTGGTTTGCTCAAAAAAGAATCACCCAATTTGGCCTTTCCATTCAAAAGTTATGGCACTTTGAATTTCAACTTTTTCTGAAAATGATTTGATCATAACTTGCCAACCACACATGAGAAATGAGTGTTCTTGGACTTTTTGGAAAGGTGAGATCAAGATCTTCAACTTTCATGTTGGACAAAATTCCATTTGAAGCTTGTATGATGATGTAAATTTGAGGAGAATCACTTTCCATTTTTGGCAGTTTCCAATTACAGGTCACCTGCTATTTCTGGAAACTTTTCATCTGACTTCAAATTCTTCAATCTTGATCTTTGAAATATCAAATGAGACTTGTGTGGACATGAATGAAGCCTTTCAAACCATCTCCCACCTTCAAATCCATAAAATCAGGCACAGTGGACCACAGTTGACTTTCTAGGGTTTCAGATGAAATTCAGCTTGACTGATGAGCTTTGATCATCCAATCTTTGGCCAATCCACTTCAAAATGATCACATAATCATATGAACTTGATAAACCAACCCTAGGGCTTTGTCTCAATGGAAATTGCACTTGCTTGCTTGATTGACTGATTCTCCTGATCAACTTGACCTAATCTTGTCTGATGACTTGCACTTGGGCAAAGGACAATGCAATGCTATGAAGTGGACTATGTTATGTTAATGACCTATTATGAAATGAATGTACAACAAGGGAGGTGCAAACTTGAGGTGCTACAGTGACTCGTAACAAACCCGTGATTCATGGTTGAGTCGTTCAGACATCGTTAATATCAATGGAACATGGGTGTTGATAAGGTGTAAACCATAATCCACCAAAATGGATGATTGATATTAAGGATGATTGAGCCGGTTCATGTATCTTTAATATCAATGGAACTTGGATGTTGATAAGGTGTAAACCATAATCCACCAAAATGGATGATTGATATTAAGGATGCTATGAGCTTTCCCATGACCTTTGTTTGGTGTGCTTTGCTTGATCCTTGAGTGTGATTGTTGCATTCATGCATTCATGCACCCATTCGCATCCATATCATCAGGAAAAAAAAATTCAAGGAACTTAAGGGGTTTATTTGCAAAATTTTCAGACATGGAAAGACAAAAAAGGCATACAAAGAAGTACAGCTTCAGACAGCCCGATCTGAAAGAGTTAAGGAATCTGACATCCTATGTATTAGATCCCTTGGGTTTCAAAGCTTGCTTTGGGAAGCTTCTGCCCCTGCTGACTACTCAGGTTGATGAAGGGTTGATGGGTACTTTGGTCCAGTTCTATGATCCTCTGTATCACTGCTTCTCTTTTCCGGATTTTCAGCTATTGCCTTCCCTTGAGGAGTATGCTCATCTTGTGGGAATACCTATTCTGGATCAGGTGCCGTTCAGTGGCTTGGAGAGTATTCCTACTTCTCGAGAGATAGCAGACTTGTTGCACATAGATGAATCCCTGATTGAAGCTCATATGACTACCAAGGGTGGAATTCAAGGTCTCCCTTCTGAGTTCCTCATCTCTCAAGCTACCATTTATGGGAAGGCCATGAGTGAGGATGTCTTTGAAGCCATATTTGTGCTTCTCATCTATGGGTTGGTATTGTTCCCCAACATCGACAAATTTGTGGATGTGAACGCTATTAGGATCTTCTCTGTTCTTAATCCCGTTCCGACTCTGTTGGGCGATACCTATTTCTTTTTGCATCTGAGGAATGCAAAAGGTAGTGGCACTATTGTATGTTGTTTGCCTCTGTTGTATAAGTGGTTTATTTCTCACTTACCTCAGACGGTCGCTTTCAAGGAGAACAAGGGATGTCTACGGTGGTCCACGAGACTCATGTCTCTCACTAATGATGATATCTCTTGGTATAATCGTGCATATGACGGTGTCCAGATCATTGACTCTTGTGGCGAATTCTCCAATGTGCCTCTTCTTGGTACATGTGGTGGGATTAGCTACAACCCTGTGTTAGCACGTCGTCAGCTTGGGTTCCCCATAAAGGATAAACCTAATAACATTCTGTTAGAAGGTGTGTTCTTTCAGGAGGGTAAAGATCCCCAAGGCTTGAAAGCCAGGATGGTCCGCGCTTGGCGCAAGATTCACAAGAAGGGTGGGAATGAATTGGGTCCTAAGAACTGCATAGCTTTAGAGCCGTATACTACTTGGGTGAGGAAGAGAGCATCTGAGTATCTCATGCCTTATGATTATCCGAGACCTACACCTATGATTATGGCTGGGCCTTCAACCCTCCCTAATCAAGGAGTAGAGGAGTTGAGAGATGAAGACCATTCGCGTGCCTGGATCCGTGAACGTGAAGAGTTGCTGCAGCATATCAAGGAGAAGGATGCTCTGATTGAGTTCCTCGAGCATCAAGTCATTGATGATCCTGATGATGTCTGGACTTCTCTACTTCCTCAGTCTTCCAAATTCTGGAAGAGGAAGTATGATCGACTAGCCAAAGAGAAAGCGGATATGGAAGCAGCCAATGAGAGAGAGGTGAAGAGGCTTCGTGCAGCTTATCTTCCTGCATCCCGAGCTTCTAGGGATCCATAGGATGTTTATGTTCCTTTTCTCTTGTAATATCATTGACAATGCTGTATTTCTTTTCTCAAATATATTTGATGAGATATTTTCCATATGCGATCAAAATGTTTAAAATTTCAAAACTTGCAAATAATACCCTAAAAGCTCCTTTGAAATATAAAAACAAGTCATATGCACAAGCATTGCATGCATCATGCGCATAAGCAGGTTTTGTTCCGGTCTTCTTGTCTGTGGCCTAACTCTGTGATCTTCATTTATTTTGAAGACAAGCTGACTCATCGGTACTACACTAGAGCCAACTCTGCAAGATTGATGGATCACCTCGAGCAAGAGAACCGTGAGTTGAAGGAAGAAGTTGCCAGATTGAGCGCTTTGATGGAACAGTTCTTGGCTGCCCAGAGCCAGTCTTCTCCTCCGCCTGCAACTCCTCCCCAGAGGACAGTCATTTCTGAGGTTGCCTCTTCGACAGTGCCATCTGCCAGTGCCCACTCCGTGCCAACAGCCATGCCGTCCGGGTTTCCGTGGGGGATGCCTCCTGGTTTTATGCCTGACATTCCTGCCCCAACATTTGCTTCTATGCCGGCATCTAGCCCGGTCCTTGCTATTCCTCCTCCTGTCGTGCATACCATTCCTAGGGTAGACGACACCATCTATCATTCTGAGTCGTCTGAGCGCCCAGATGTTCATGAGAAGATGGACGGATGAATGACCAATTTCTTGAGCTGCGCAAGGAATTGAAGAATCTTCGAGGAAAGGATTTGTTTGGCAAATCTACTGCCGAGCTTTGTCTGGTTCCCAACGTTAAAATTCCTGTAAAATTCAAAGTACCTGACTTTGAAAAGTACAAGGGGAACACCTGCCCTCTTAGCCACCTGGTCATGTATGCCAGGAAGATGTCAACTCAGGCTGAAAATGATCAGTTGCTCATCCATTATTTTCAGGACAGTCTGTCCGGTGCTGCTCTTAGATGGTATATGGGTCTTGACAGTACGAACATCCGATCCTTCAATGATCTTGGCGAGGCTTTCGTCAAACAATATAAATATAACGTGGATATGGCTCCCGATCGGGATCAGTTGCGAGCCATGTCCTAGAAGGACAAGGAGACTTTCAAAGAGTATGCCCAGAGGTGGCGAGAGTTAGCAGCTCAGATTGTGCCTCCGCTGGAAGAGAAAGAAATGACCAAAATCTTTTTGAAGACTTGGAGTTCATTCTATTACGAGCGGATGATTGTTAGCGCTCCTTCTGATTTCACCGAAATGGTGAACATGGGGATGCGACTAGAGGAAGGGGTTAGAGAAGGTCGGCTAACCAGGGATGAAGGCTCTTCTTCTAAACGATATGGAGCGTTTGCCAAGAAGAAAGATGGAGAGGCACATGTTGTGACCTCCCATGTGAAATCCAGAAGACCCTCTGTGAAGAGGAAGACTGTGCGGCCAGCCAGTAATCAGCATCAGGTGGCTCATGTAGCACCTGTTTTCCGTGATAATCAGCAATATCAACATCACAATCATCAACAACCACCTTAGCAATATCAGCAGCAACAACATCGCCCTCAGCAACAGGCCTACCAGCCTCACAACAACAGTAATCCAGCTAGCTCAAATTACGAGAGGAAAAGGGTCACCTTTGATCCTATTTCGATGTCATATGCAGAATTGTATCCCTCTTTAATAGAGAGGAAGCTGATTACACCGAGAGACCCATCGGCTATACCTGCTAACCCTCAGTGGTGGTATAAGCTCGAGTTGCACTGTGTTTATCATTCGGGTGCTCCCGGTCATGACATAGAGAATTGCTATCCGCTGAAGACTAAGGTTCAAGACCTTATGAGGTGCGGAATTCTGAGCTTTGAGGACGTTGGTCCTAATGTTAAAAAGAACCCATTGCCCGAGCATGGGAAGTCAGTTAACATGGTCCAGGGTTGCCCTGGCAAGTACAAGGTCAAATATGTCAGTCATATTCGACAATCTCTAGTGGAAATGCATCATTTGTTGTGTGACTATATTTACTGTGAGCACGATCATGACCGGTGTCGAATTTGTTCTGTTAATAGATTGGGTTGTCGCCAAGTGCGCAAAGATCTTCAGAAGATGCTGGATGAGGGAATTATTGAGATCCTTCAGAACAAGAATGTTGATGAGGAAGAGCCAGAAGTCAACGTAATCTCTCCAGTGTTTCGGATACCTGATCCTGTTGTCATCAAATATGATGGTAGCAAGCAGAAGGTTTCTCCTTCCCTGATTATCAAGCCTGCAGGTCCTGTACCTTATTCATCTGATAAAGCAGTTCCCTTCCGCTATAGTGCTGTTGCTGTGGAAGATGGGAAAGAAGTGCCTTTGCCTTCCTCCTCCGTTGTAAGTATTGCTGATGTAAGTGGTCTGACTCGCAGTGGTCGTGTGTTTTCTGCACCTCCCAAGACTCAAACCAATGCTGATTTTGCTGAGCGCCCGATCGGGAATGCTGTTAATGCTCCGAATCCGGCACCTGTTGTTAAATCCTCCTCTACTTTATTAACTTCTCCTTCTGTTGGCCCAAGTGGCAATGTGAAAGAAGACTGTGATGAGATGCTGAGGCTCATCAAGAAGAGTGAGTACAATGTTGTAGACCAGCTTCTACAAACGCCGTCCAAGATCTCCGTGCTATCTTTGCTTCTGAATTCAGAACCCCATAGGGAGGCTCTGCAGAAAGTTTTGGATCTGGCGTATGTCGATCACGACGTCACAATAGAACAGTTCGATAGCATTGTTGCAAATATCACTACTTGTAATAATTTGAGTTTCTGTGACTCTGATCTCCCTGAGGAGGGAAGAGACCACAACATGGCTTTACACATTTCAATGAATTGCAAAGACGACGCCATGTCCAACGTGCTGGTGGACACTGGGTCATCCCTGAATGTATTGCCGAAATCCACTCTCTCTAGATTGTCATATCAAGGGCCTCCCATGAGGCATAATGGCGTTGTTGTGAAAGCTTTTGATGGGTCGCGTAAGACCGTGATTGGGGAAGTTGATCTCCCAATCAAGATTGGACCAAGTGATTTCCAGATCACCTTTCAGGTTATGGATATTCACCCATCTTATAGTTGTCTCCTTGGTAGACCATGGATTCACGAGGCTGGCGCCGTGACATCCACCCTACACCAGAAGCTAAAATTCGTTAAGAATAAGAAATTGGTTGTGGTAGGGGGAGAAAAGGCTCTCCTGGTTAGCCACTTGTCTTCCTTCTCATACATTGATGTTGAGGATGAAGTTGGAACTCCTTTCCAAGCTTTATCTATAGCCGAGCCTGTTGAGAAGAGGTCTCCTTCATTTGCTTCCTATAAAGATGCGAAACTGGCCATTGAATGTGGTGCAGTTGCTGGTTTAGGGAAGGTGATTGAGCTTGAAGATAACAAGTCCCGGGCTAGCATTGGCTTTTCTTCTGGGGTCTCCAACGAGCAAGGATTGTTAAAAAGTGGAGGTTTCATCCACGCCGATCAAGATGAAGAAGATGCTGCTATCGTGGAAGAGGATGCAGAGGACTCCGACAATTTTGTCATCCCTGGCGGGATCTGCAACAATTGGGTCGCTGTGGATGTTCCTACGGTCATTCATAAGTCAGTGTAATATGTTTGCTTTGTTTAAAAAACCCTTCTCCCATGCCAAAAGGAGGAGTGATGACATTGTTGGCATCATATATACAAAGATATTTCATTCAGTAAATTCATGTTAAACATTTGTTTTTCCAATTGTTTTCTCTTTTTTCTTTTTTGCATGAAATTGGTGATCACAAAAAAAAAACCATAAAAACAAGAATAAAAACAATCTTTTCATCTGCATAATGATTTATTTGTTTAAACTCTAAAGCTTTTCATTATCCAAAATCATTATGCAGGTTGATTTCTAAACCCATTGAACATAATGATCCAACGCCATCTCCCAATTTTGAATTCCCTGTATTCGAGGCAGAGGAAGATGATGTTGAAGAGATTCCTGATGAGATTACCCGTCTTCTTGAGCACGAAGAGAAGATCATTCAGCCGCATCTCGAGAATCTGGAAACAGTCAACTTGGGGTCTGAAGATTGTGTTCGAGAGGTCAAGATTGGGGCACTCCTTGAAGAGTCTGTCAAGAAGGGGTTGATCAGTTTGCTACGAGAATATTCCGATATCTTTGCTTGGTCGTATGAAGACATGCCAGGTCTAGATACAGATATTGTGCAACATTTCCTGCCTTTGAAGCCTGAGTGCGTGCCAGTGAAGCAGAAGCTCAGAAGAACTCATCCAGATATGGCAGTGAAGATCAAAGAGGAAGTTCAGAAGCAAATTGATGCGGGGTTTCTGGTGACTTCTACGTATCCTCAATGGGTGGCCAATATTGTGCCTGTGCCTAAAAAAGATGGAAAAGTCCGAATGTGTGTGGACTATAGAGCCTTGAATAAAGCTAGTCCAAAAGATGATTTTCCTCTACCACACATTGATATGTTGGTAGATAATACAGCTAAATTCAAGGTCTTCTCATTTATGGACGGATTTTCCGGATATAATCAAATCAAAATGGCACCCGAGGATATGGAGAAGACAACATTCATCACACCTTGGGGAACATTCTGTTATCGAGTGATGCCCTTCGGTTTGAAGAACGCCGGAGCCACGTATCAACGAGCCATGACTACCTTGTTTCATGATATGATGCACAAGGAGATTGAAGCGTATGTCGATGATATGATTGCTAAGTCTAGAAAGGAAGTTGAACATGTGGAGCACTTGTTGAAGCTTTTTCAGCGTTTGAGGAAGTATAAGCTTTGTTCGAATCCGAACTAGTGTACATTTGGAGTCCGTTCTGGTAAGTTATTGGGCTTTATAGTCAGCGAGCGAGGTATTGAGGTTGATCCTGCCAAGGTCAAAGCAATACAAGAGATGCCTGCGCCCAAAACTGAAAAGCAAGTCCGAGGTTTTCTTGGCCGCTTGAATTACATTTCCAGATTTATATCCCACATGACTGCCACATGTGCGCCGATATTCAAGCTCCTCCGGAAAGATCAATCTCATGATTGGACCGAGGATTGCCAGAAAGCTTTCGTTAGTATCAAGGAATATCTGTTTGAACCTCCGATCTTGTCCCCGCCTGTGGAAGGGAGACCTCTGATCATGTATTTGACTGTTCTTGAAGACTCGATGGGTTGTGTCTTCGGTCAGCAAGACGAATCAAGGAAGAAAGAGTATGCTATATACTACCTGAGTAAGAAGTTCACTGATTGTGAGTCTCGATACTCAATGCTTGAGAAAACATGCTGTGCTCTGGCTTGGGCCGCTAAGCGTTTACGCCAGTATATGATAAATCATACGACTTGGTTGATATCCAGAATGGATCCGATCAAGTACATTTTTGAGAAGCCTGCTTTAACAGGGAGAATTGCCCGCTGGCAGATGTTGTTATCTGAGTATGATATTGAGTATCGAGCTCAGAAAGCTATCAAAGGTAGTATCTTGGCTGACCATTTGGCACACCAGCCAATTAAAGATCATCAGTCAGTTCATTACGACTTCCCAGACGAGGAAATTCTGTATTTGAAGATGAAAGATTGCGATGAGCCTACACTTGATGAAGGTCCAAAACCTGGTTCCAGATGGACGATGGTGTTTGATGGCGCTGTAAATCAGTACGGAAATGGAATTGGGGCAGTAACCATTACTCCTCAGGGCACACATATTCCTTTTACAGCAAGGCTAACTTTCAAATGCACGAATAATATGGCTGAGTATGAGGCCTGTATTATGGGATTGGAAGAAAGCATTGATCTGAGGATCAAGCATCTGGATGTTTATGGTGATTCGGCCCTGGTTGTCAATCAGATCAAGGGTGAATGGGAGACGAATCAACCAGGTCTCATTCCGTATAGAGATTACGCGAGGAGGATTTCAACGTTCTTTACTGAGGTTGACTTCCATCATATCCCTCGAGATGAGAATCGGATGGCAGATGCTCTTGCCACGCTTGCCTCCATGATTATGGTGAAGTATTGGAATGAAGTTCCCAACATCACAGTGATGCGCTTGGACAGACCAGCTCATGTATTTGCAGTTGAAGAAGTCAAAGATGATAAGCCTTGGTATTTTGATATCAAGAATTTCCTCCAGAACCAGATTTACACACCTGGGGCATCTGTGAAAGACAGGAAAACTTTGAAGAGACTAGCAGGCAGTTTCTACCTCAATGGCGAAGTGCTTTACAAGAGAAATTTTGACATGGTTCTGCTCAGATGCGTGGATAGACACGAAGCAGACCTGTTAATGACTGAGGTCCATGAGGGTTCATTTGGTACTCATTCCAATGGACATGCCATGGCTAGAAAGATGTTCAGAGCAGGCTACTATTGGCTGACAATGGAGTCTGACTGTTGCAAATACGTGAAGAAATACCACAAGTGTCAGATTTATGCGGATAAGGTTCATATTCCTCTGACACTTCTGAATGTGATTTCATCACCATGGCCTTTCTCTATGTGGGGAATTGACATAATTGGCATGATTGAACCTAAGGCGTCCAACGGGCACATGTTTATTCTCGTAGCAATTGACTACTTCACCAAATGGGTTGAAGCCGCATCATATGCGAATGTGACCAGGCAGGTGGTCGTGAAGTTTGTCAAGAATCAGCTGATATGCCGTTATGGTGTGCCTGATAAGATCATTACTGATAATGGATCTAACTTGAATAACAAAATGATGAAAGAGTTGTGCGCTGAGTTCAAGATTGCACACCATAATTCCTCTCCTTACAGACCCAAGATGAATGGGGCTGTTGAAGCTGCCAACAAAAATATCAACAAGATTATCCAAAAGATGGTTGTCACGTACAAAGATTGGCATGAGATGCTGCCATTTGCTTTGCATGGATATCGTAGATCTGTCCACACTTCAACAGGGGCAACCCCTTTTTCTCTTGTTTACGGCATGGAGGCCGTTCTCCCAGTAGAGGTGGAGATCCCCTCAATGAGAGTCTTGATGGAGGCCAAGTTGACTGATGCTGAATGGATTCAGAGTCGTTATGACCAGTTGAATCTAATTGAAGAGAAGCGATTAACTGCCATGTGCCATGGTCAGTTATATCAGCAGAGAATGAAGAAAGCATTCGATAAGAAGGTCAAGCCTCGTGTGTTCCGAGAAGGTGACCTTGTGCTCAAGAAAGTTTTGTCTTTCGCACCCGATTCCAGGGGCAAGTGGACTCCAAACTATGAAGGTCCATATGTTGTCAAGAGAGCCTTTTCAGGCGGTGCTTTGATGCTTACAACTATGGATGGGGAGGATTTCACTCTTCCTGTGAATTCAGATGCAGTCAAGAAATACTTCGCCTAAATAGAAAAAACAGAATAGCTCGCTAAGTTGAAAACCCGAAAGGGCGACTTAGGCAAAAATGAGCGTCTCGGTGGATTGAAAACCCGAAAGGGCGATCCAGGCAAAAATTAGAGACATAAGAAAAAAGAATATTTGCATCCTGCTAGATTGAGTACCTCATCCTAGGGCAATCTAGGCAAAAATTAGGGATTTGGCAAGTAACTGCATCCTGACAAGACTTTCGTTCTGCAACGGTCGTTCGTCAGAGGTTCTCGCTCAGTCATCGTCAACTGAAGCTTCAAATACATCGGATTCGAATTGGTAGAGAAATGGTCATTATGTTCAATATAGCCCTCTTCCAATATATATCACGGATTTCAAATTTGTACAGATCTATGGAGTCTTGCCATTTGCAGACTACCATTCCATCAAATCAATTTAAGCTTTTATCCAATTATTTGCACTCTTATTTGTTTCAATTCAACTAATGTTTTTCATGTTTTAATTGAGAAAATATCATTGTTTTTAAACAAACAAATTTTTCATAAAATTGTTTTTAAACAAAGTGAACATTCACAATGATGAAAGGATACTTAAGAAACTCTCAGTGCTCTCCCAAGGGTGGCATGATTTCCAACAGGGTAAGACTTTTGTTCATATTCCTGGCATGGCTGTATCCTCTTTCTCCAGATTGTTGTTGGGGTTTCTCCCCAAGCAGAGCTTCTGTTGAGATTTTCCGCCCCAAGCAGGGTATTTGTTGGGATGTCTCCCGAACAGATTTGTTAAGCAGAGCCTTTATTATGACTCCTCCTCATTCAGATTGCTTGTTGAGGTTTTCACCTCCCCTCCCTTCAGCAAAGCAGTGATTCTTTCCTCCTCAGCATGTTGTGTTTTCTTGGAAGGTTCAGTATTTGGTGGTTGATCCCCAGTTCTCCTTCTCTTCCTCAGATAATTCCCCAATGATTTGGTGGTGGATTTTTATCTATGTTGATCCATTCCCAACAGAGATACTATTATTTTATGGTATTTGGATCTCCCCAGCATGAGTTACTGTTGTGGCTGTTCTTCCTGTGAAATGACTTCCTTCCCTAGCCGGATTGGTTGATGATCCATCACTCAGAGATTTTGTGATTTCCTGATATCTCTGATTCTCCAGGATCTTTGCTTCCTAGCATCTAGATCTCCAGCAGTTTGGACACTCTCCAATTGGTGATCCTGGCTTTCTCTCCTGTGGTTTAGTACCGGGCGTTTGTTCCCTGGGCCTGTTTGTGTTAGAAATGTCTGTTTGTCAGCATTCATCAAACATAAATCACGCATAATCATAACATTCAGATATTCATGTTGCATTCTTTGCCATATATCTTTGTTTGTTGTTCCCTGCTTCTGGTGATATATTTTCCCCAAGCAGATGTGGGTGTGTTCCGATCTCTCAATATAGAGTCTGCCCCATAAGCAGAAGGTGTTTATCCTTTCCTTCCATATTCCCCACTGAGTTATATCCTCGTGGATGATGGTTGTTTCAGTTTCCTCCCAACACATACATTGGGATGAGTGTCCCCTATTGAGTTATATCCTCATTAGGATGAGTCTTGATTCAATTTGCCTTTTTGGATCGATCCTGAATTGGCCTTTTTGTAACTGTCTCTTGTACTTCCCCGTGGTATAAATGAATAATTACTCAATATTCAGTAGTCATTCACATTATCCCCGGTGGAATTTGTGGTTTCCTACCCAGTAAACTGGTAGGTGTAATCCCTCCTTTTTTTGAATAATTGATCAGTATATCAAGAATTATTCACCTTTCCCTCAGCGGAGTTGGTGGCTTCTACCCAGTAACCGGTAGTTGTAAGTCCTATCCTTTGTGGTTTTCTACCCAGTATTCGGTAGTTGTAAATCCTATGTTCTCCCCTGTGCAGAGTTAACCTTGTTGTTCATCCTAACCGATGTCGGTTACTCGTCCGTGGTTTTCTACCCAGTATTCGGTAGATGTAATCCCCTCTTTGTGGTTATCTTCATCCAGTAGTCGATGTTGATATTCCCTCCTTCTTGTGGATAATTGCCGTATGCTAGCAATTTTATCCCCAGTGGGTCCTTTCACCGTTTGTCAGTGATATGTTCCCCGGATCATTGATTTTTTATCAATATCCCCAGCGAGTCATCTTTCATCTACCTTTTTGTTGGTAATGATTGTTTCTCCCCCTGGTTGGTCACCTATTATATACCCAGTAACCGGTATCCCTGGTGTCTCTTCCATGCGAGTATATTATCTACGTTCTGACGGTAATAGATAATATATATCTTGCACTCTTCTGGTCGGAGCCTTCTGTCCTTCCCCAGCTGAGTAAGATTCGTATTCCTTTGTTTCGGAATCGAGTATCCATCCTATAAACAAGTTTGCGTCTTGCTTTCTTCCAGGATGATGAGTGTTTTGGCAGTAAAAACCAATTCACGCCTTGGTTGATCACCTATTATATGCCCAGTAACCGGTATCCCTGGTGTTCCTTCCATTCGAGTATATTATCTATGTTCTGACGGTAGTAGATAATATATCTCATGTGCTCTTTGGTTGAAGCCTTCTGTCTTTCTCCAATCGAGTAAGATTCGTGTTTCCCTTTGTGGAGTCGAATGTCCATCCTAGTCGTGTTTGCTTTTGAAGCCCTTCTTTCGGATGATGAGTGTTTTGGGAATATTCCCCAATTCATGTTGGTCGGTCACCTATTATATGCCCAGTAACCGGTATCCCTGCTGTTCCTTCCTTTCTGCTCCCTATTATGACCTTGGTCCCCTGTGGAGTCAGATTTTCCTGAGTTGAAATATACCTTTTTAGGTCTTCCTCAGATGTTTTGAAGTCTTGATATCTCTCACCCTTATACCGGTCTTAGATATTCATTTCTTCTTGAGCTTGTTACCCAGCTACCGGTAACACCTCATTCTTGTTATTTCCCCAGGATTGTCTTTTTAGACATCCCCAACGAAGTCCCTTAGTGGATTGTTCCCCTCTGTGTCCGGATTTTTATCCGAAGTACCCTTTGTGGATAACTCTGCTGTTTTGGGAATATTCCCCAATACATGCATTTTCCCCGGCAGGGATATTTTGTTCATCCTTCCCCAGCCTGTGTCCGGATTTTTATCCGAAGTACCCTTTGTGGATAATTCTGCTGTATTGGCACATTCCCCAATACATGCGCCTTCGAGTCAGTTTCGAGCCTTTCCAATGGATTTATTCCCTTTGGAAACTCCTTTCCCCGGTTTTAAGTCGTGACCTGCTCACGCATTTTTCAATTCTTTGTTCCCCAGTAGGGTCTTTACCCCATAGAATGAACTATTCATGGGAGTTGTCTTTTTCTCCAATTTGTTCTCTTCTTCTTTGTGGACACATATCCCCACATAGAGTTTTGTTTTGCATACATACATTTGCATCATGAGGTCTCTTAGGGACCAAAATTTGTCTCTTTGTTATTATTTAAGCCCATTCTACCTCGTCGAGACGAAGATTTTAACCTTCACTTCTCCGGCTAGAATGACCTTAAATAGAGGCATCTGTAAGACCCTAATTTTGTCCCTAAGATCCCTCATGGCATCATAGCACTTCATTGCATAGCCTCAAGGATCTTTGAGCATCTTGGCTTCCTTTCCCCTCTGGGTAGGGATCTCTTTTGAGTGGTTTTGATCACCAGGCCTACTTGCATTGTATATCATTGCTTTTATCATTTCATTTACTAACAAGAAGTACAAAAATATGTCATTAATCTTTGTTGCTTGCAGCTTAAGCAAACACAAGTCATGCACTTCCTGAGCATCCTTTGTGCAAGAGATGATGGTATTTTCTTGAGATGAGGACCATATGATCATTTTGATGAGCTTATATGAGTTATGGTTCCATTTTGGAGCATTTTTCCCAAGTGTTGGAGATTCAAATTCATCAAAGCATTTTCAGGTCATCTGAAGACCCAGACAGTCCACTGCACAGTCAACTGAGGACTTTGAGGGTAGGGAGGTGATTGAGACACTTCATTCATGTTCAAACAAGGTTCATTTGACATTTCAAACATCCATATTGAAGATTTTGAGGTCAAGTCAAAAATTTCCCAAAATGGAAAATGACCTATAATTTCAAATTTCCAAAAATGGCAAGTTTTCAGTCCACATTCAACTTAACTTTCCAACATCAAAGAAGCTTCAAATGAATTTTTGTTGAACATGAAAGTTGAAGATCTTTCTCTCCCATTTCCAAAAAGAACAAGATCATGAGCATCTGATGAATGGTTGAAGAATTATGATCAAATGATTGCCAAGTGTGCATGGAACTTCAACAAGCCATAACTTTTGATCCAAAGCTCCAAATTGAGTGCCTCTTTTTGCATATTTCTTCTCATGACCTATAATTTCCAAATCCAACATGGAATTGCATGAAATTTAGTCATATGACCATTTGTCCATGCATGAACATTTTGGAGTAAAAATCAAGAATTTAAGTTTTATTGATCATGCATGCAAAATACCAATTCCATGTTAATTATTGGCTGATTTTAAGTGATTTCAAGGCCCAGCATGGTACTGTTCACGTGTAGCATGTACATGCTAAGCTCACTTTCATTTTTTGCACTACACCTCCTATTTCACTAATCATGCTTAGCTTTGGCTTTATTTTCGTTTCAGTATCATTAACAGACCATATAAAAGCAAAACCCTAATTTCATTGGGACAGAACAGAACACAGATCTGAGAATTTCCATATTTCTTCCAAATTTTCTCTCTTTGAAAATCCAAATTTCTTGACACAAACCTTCATTCTCTTTGCATATTCGTGACCCCTGAGTAATCCTGAGCAAGAATCATCATCTGGACTGTTCATTTGAGCTAGATTTCGAGCCATACAAGCACATGAACGTGAAGATGGAGTTCTGAAATTGAGTTGGATTTAAGGGCTTTCAGTCGCTTCTTGGTGCATAAAGCTTCACAACAAGAGTAAAGGAGAAGGTCTACACACTTTTGAGGCCTTGAACACGCTGTTTCAGTTGACTGCTCTTCAAGAGGTTTGATTTCGATTATCATGATTCTTCCTTTTATGCACATGTTATTGTAGAGCTTCTCATGCTGATCATACTGATATAAATTTCATGAAATTTGGTTGAGAAATGACTGAGTTATGCTGAGTTAAAGTTTTGTATGTGAAGAATGTTTTGATTCGATTTGCACTTGTTGTGATGATTTGATGTGAAATAATGCTGGATTTGTAATGTGCATAGCATAAGCTTTCGATTGGTATAGATTTCGCCTGGATCTGGAAAAAATTTCATGAGACGCTACTGTAGCGCCACCGTCTTCATGAAGAAGACGGTGGAAACCTCCTTGCCTGGCCGCGCGCTCCGCCATCTGCACTTAATTGAGCCGGCTAGGGTTTTGTCCATTTGTGCGCCACATATGCTGCCTGTTGGCCTTTTGGTTGGCCACCATTCCTTTGACCTGCGCCACATGCGCATTGACTGTTGAGTTGGACGCCAGCAGGTTTAAATGAAACTCAGCGTTTTGCCATTCCCTCGCTTTGATCCTTGGCCATTGCATTTTTTGTATTTTATTTGTTCCAGCGCTTCTTTTTTCTGCACACACGGTTCGGATCTCACTGGCACCATTTTTTCAAATTTTGCTTCACATTTATCCTTTCCCTCCAATTATCATGTACATATGTCACATTTTATTTCATATTTTTTTCCAACTTCAAAAAATCATTAAAAATTGAAAACACATCCAATTAATTCCAAATTTCTTGCAAAATGTTCATGTGTTTGTCTATTATTTTTTGGTGGTGGTTTCATGATTTTATCATCTCTGGATTTTTGATTGTGGAGTGTTCTTTGATCATGTATGCAAAATGTGATATACCTCATTCTTTATATTATGAAATGCTCAATAATGATCCAATTGCCATGAAATTTTGTATGATGACTCCTAACATGATGCTTGACCTTTGAAGCTTGGTTTGGTATTTTTAGCATGTTCCATCTCTGTTTTATACACATGATTGTTTGGTGTGACAATGTATGTCACACAATTTGATGTCATACTTGTGCATTTTCATTTCTAGGTCAAATGATCTCTTCTGATTCCAATCTTTTGCAGGATGCTTGTACTTGACATGTTGTATGCACATAAAAATTTTCATGATTGTTTGATTCATTTCTGTTTTAATATGGAATTTTGATTCTTAATGTCCAATTGTGTGCTTTGAAATTGCCTTTGCCATAGCTTGCTCATGAGATGATTTTTGCTTAATGATTTTGACTTGGTCCTTTTTAGGACATGTTCATGATTGATTAAATGAGCTTCATGTTGAATATTGGTTGCTGTTTTGACTTTTTACTTCGCCTTTGACCCTAGGCTTTGCCCTAGGGGCTTGTACTCACAATTTGAGCTTTGCATTTCAGGTTCAAGCAATTAGTCCTAATGGATGATGTGATCTCCTTGATTGAGATACAATTTGCTTTGTTTAACTAATGTTGATTGTGTTGTAGGTCCTTGGGTGGCTAACTCACTTGAGTTGTTGACTTGCATTGTGTATATTGGTTGTCTCACTCTTAACTGTCTGTTTGGTTTGTCTGAATGTGAATACTGACTTGTTTGCTTTTCATACAGGTACTTTAGTAGCTTTAACTCATTATTTGAGTTGCTTTGCTTTACTTGTGGTTGGCATACCACTTAGGTAATTTCTTTAACTCCATGTAGTCTGGAAGACCTGTCATTTGGCAGGCACCTGTCTGAAGCCCTCCTTAAGAGGCCATGTTTTTGATTGTTTAATTTTGTGCTAAAGACCTCAATGAGGCAAGGTTACATATTAAGACCTCCTAAGTGAAGAGGCATTGGCAGATAAAAGGGATGTGCAATCCATCCCCTGCTATTCAGTTGAGTCTTTCATCTTGCTCGCACTACGTGCTGATGCATTTTGAATAAACACCCAAAATCTTGTATATAGAGTCAGTCATTGTGGAATAGAGTTCCGCATTCTGGACTCCCACACCTTCTTTGATTAAAGCTCACCCAGGCCGGGTTAAGAGCTATGAGGTCTAACCCTCATCTCCCATTTCATCTGCTCACCCTAACTCTCAATGTTAGTAGTTAAGAGCCTCTGTTTACACTTGTACAGCTGGCTTGTTTGTCGAGGTTGATATGACCCCAAGACTAAAGCCCACCCTTTGTGTGAAGCCCATTGCTTGTGTATAATGTGTGCTTGTTTGTTCATCTGTGCATAATTGTTTGTGGGTGCCTCTGTGCATTGTTTTCATCTTTGAGCATTAATTGTATATCATTTCATGATCATTGTTCATACTTTGTGACATCTGTTTTGTCCATTGAGGAGTCAATTGTAAGTCCAGCTATTGGCATTTGTTTCCTATGATTTGGTAGGAGTTGGAACTAAGACCATTGATTGGCATTCCATTTCCTTGGAGTTGAGTGTAAGACCATATATTGGCAACTTGTTTCCTTTTGCTTATTGCATTTGTGTTGTTAGGAGTTTGATTTAAGACCATTGATTGGCATTCCATTTCCTTGGAGTCGAGAGTAAGACCAGCTATTGGCATCTTGTTTCCTCTTGCTTATTTCTCTCTGATACCATGTTTTATCTGCTTTTGCCTTGTGCTTGACCATTCCAAAGGAACTTCCTTGGATCATTTCTATGATCTTGAGAAAGCAACTCCTATTTTGTGGCTGTGTCCCTTAACCCTCACCTCTTGCATGCTTAATCTTTGAATTTTGTTTTCATCCTTAATCCAAAAACCAGAAAACTATTGTGCAAACATTTGACTTGTTTTCAAACTAGAGACCTAGGCCTTATGCCTTTGATTTTCAAACTCTCTTTTCATAACACTTATTGTGAATTGAATCTCTAATCAACTTAGACATGTTTGTGAATACTTCTAATTGGTTAATTCCACTAACTCAATTGTCTTTTGTGATTTCAATGATCACTTCTTAATCAAATTTTCATACTTTAGCCATAGATCTGAGTTATCTTAGTGGTTGATGTGAATCTCACCTTTTTTCCTTAGTGAT
This sequence comes from Lathyrus oleraceus, assembly GCF_024323335.1. Classification (NCBI taxonomy): domain Eukaryota; kingdom Viridiplantae; phylum Streptophyta; class Magnoliopsida; order Fabales; family Fabaceae; genus Lathyrus; species Lathyrus oleraceus. Next base: position 96,043,986 of record NC_066580.1, on the reverse strand, counting down.
TGAATTGTAAGACTTCCCTGCTTATTATAGGGTTAACCCCTCACTAGCACGTTGAAGTTGTTCTCACATGGTGGACTTGTTGTTGATTTAGGTTGAGTTTTCTCCCTTTGATAACGAAAGACCTTAAGGCTTTTGTTTAAAATCAATTCATTCACTTTTTTTGAAATCTTTTAGCCGAACTACGGCGTTTTGATCCTTATCTTTCATGAAAAGGTACGTAGGCAATGGGTTTCATCCATCCAAACACAAAAATAACGAACTTGTACATTCTTTTCTCATCTCTTCAATCATGTTTGCACAATAAAAATGTTATAAACAATATTTTACAATAATTTGTGAAAAGAGGTTCCCTAGGAGTACCTAGGATGTTGTGGGTGCCTAACACCTTCCCATGACATAACCAATCCCCTTACCCAGATCTCTGACCCCCTTTTGCTAGTTTTGTTTGTAAAACTTTATAGGCTTTTGTTCGCTTTCTAGCCATTCCTTTGGATAAATAGAAGTGCGGTGGCGACTCGACTTTGTATGATTTACCTTGGATCTAATTAATATTTCCGATGGTGATGAATACACCGCTACACTTATCAACAACCAAGTTCCATTGATATTGAGGATATACGAGAAAGGATCAACCGCGAATCACGGGTTTGTTGTAAGTCACGAGCATGGAGTCTCAGTTAAGAACCACCCAACGGGAGTGTACTATGGTTAAACCTGACAATCCTGTTCTAAAAGGTTCCCATAGTCATCATCCCATCTTTCGGATATTATCGGATAAAATGACTACTCGTCCTCCAAAAATATTCTCAAGAGAGACTCTTATGAGTGTAGTATCGCGTAACAATCGCGTCAAGTCTTACACTTGAACGACCTTCGCACTACGTCCTAAAATAGGCCAAGATGGGCTATGTATCTAAGGTCCTTGTCTTCTAGGGTGGTTCCTATTGGAAAGAGTCATGCCTAACCACGACTACTCATGTGACATTAGTGATCCCAATAAAAACCTCCACCAAGTGAATGGAATTGCAAGTTAACTTGTTAAGGAATAACTCCACACAAGTCAACAAGACTATGCCATTCTCCTATCACAAGTGCACTCGAGTTCGGGTATAGAACTCATCTCACAAGAAACCACCAAGCATACAAGCAATTAATATATCAAGCAGTTCAAACATTATAAACAATACATTCATCCCAAAGTTGCACAAAAATATGCCACAAATAAATACAAACATACAACACATACAAGCAAAAAGTAGGCTAAACCCACTGGAGCAAAGATTGTTTTTCCCCAGCAGAGTCGCCACTTTTCTGTAGCGGGGTTTTTGTTACCTTTAGGTTTATTGACTAAACCAAAAGTCAACATACAATTCGAGTCGCCACCGTACTTTTATTTGTCCAAAGGAAAGGCTAAAAAGCGAACAAAAGCCAAGTAAGAAGTTTTTCAAATCAAAAACTAATAAAAATGTCAGAGATCTAGGTAAGGGGGTTGGTTATTGTAGCGGTGTATTCGTCGCTATATGATCTATCGATTAAATCATAAGCTAAGAGATACCTTGAAATTTCGAGTCGCCACCGCACTTTTATTTATCCAAAGGATTGGCTAAAAAGCGAACAAAAGCCTAAGAAGTTTTACACGTAGAAAACTAATAAAAAGATCAGAGATTCTGGGTAAGGGGTAAATTACGCAATGGGAAGGTGTTAGGCACCCACTACGTCCTAGGTACTCCTAGGGAGCCCTTTTCACACTTGTTGTGCTAAATTATTATTTGTTATGACAAAAATATTGTGCAAACATGATTGGGATGGTGAGAAAAGAATATACAAGTTTTATTATTATTGGGTTCGAACGGATGAACCCGTTGCCTACGTACCTTCCATCAAAGGTAAGGATCAGAACGCCGTAGTTCGGCTAAAAGATTTCCAAAAGTGGGTTAGGTTCAATTTTAAACACAAACCCTAGGTCTTACGTTATCCACGGGAGAAAACTCAACCTTATACAAACAACAACGTCCACCATGTGAGAACAGCTTCAACTGGCCAGAGAGGGGTTAACCCTATAATAGGCGAGGAAGACTTACAATTCAATCACTAAAGACAGAAGGTGAGATTAACATCAACCACTAAGATAAATCAAACCTATAGCTCATGTATGAAAACATTAATGGACAAAGCCAAAACAAGTGAATGAGTGGAGTTACTGATTATGATTATGAAAATGAAGTCAAAGTATGATTAAGATCAATTCAAATAAGTATTATGAAAATGAAGTTTGAAAAAAGGTCAAGGACTTGAGTCCAGGTTTTTAGTTAGAAAAACATGAAGATGTTTGCACAACACTTATGTCAAGTTTGAAAGTAAATGTGTGAAAAGGTTTAGGACATAATGAATGATGAATGGATGAGGATGGATAGTAAAACTTCTTAGAAGGTTCACTTCTTGAAATCATATAGCAGATGATTCAAGTGTGTCCTTTGGAATAGCAATTAATAATAACAAACAAACAAAGCAAGCAAAAGCGGATATCGGATGCCAATCAATGGTCTTATACCAATCTCCTAAAACAAAATGGGATGTCAGATGCCACTCAATGGACTTACACTAATCTCCACAGGCAAAGAAATAAAAAGCGGATACCGGATACCAATAGATGGGTTTACACCAGTCTCCTAAAACAGAAATAGGATATCAGATGCCACTCAATGGGCTTACACTAATCTCCTCAAAAGAAAACAAAGATGAAATGTGGAAGTTAACTGCCAATCTATCTGGACTTAGGTTAACTCCACAGTATGGTCCTAGGAAATCCAATGCCACATCACAGGGACTTACAATGGATCCTCACATACAAGAACAAAAGCAACAATATGATCACAGGTATGCAAATGCCAACTTACAGGGACTTATAATTGCAACCTCTCACACAACCAGATGAACAAACTATGATCACAGGAAAGCAGATGCCAACTTACAGGGACTTATAACTGCAACCTCACATACAACATCAAACAGATCATATTATGATCACAGGATGACAGATGCCAACTTACAGGGACTTATAACTGTATCCTCACATACACACAGATAAACAGGAGATATGAGTGACCAATGAGGTCTTCCACTCTATCCTTCCATGTCACAGGAACAAATGCCAAAGTAATGGACTTACAATTGTCCTCGATGGGCAAACAACAATGATAGCATCACAAAACAAATGAGATGATCATGCATTAATGACAATTGATGATGATGATAAATGCATAGCATACAGGCAAACAAGTGCACATGAAGCAAATCAAACAATCAATGAATAACAAACAGCACACTCTATAGCCAAACAATGGGGCTCACACAAGAGGGTTTGACTTTAAAAGTCCACTGTAATAGGTAAGAGTCGCTCTTAACCTGGCCATTGAGGGACTCAGGTGAAGCAGATGAAAAGGAGATGAGGGGTGTGCCTCATTGCTTCTATCTCAAATCAGAGAGAGCATCAAAGAAAGTGTGGGAGTTCAGAAAGTGGGAACTCTCTCCACATTATTGACTCGATAGATCTTGGGTATTTATCTCATTGCTTCAACCATGTAATGGGAGCAAGAGAGGACACACTGAATAGTGGGGGATAGATTGCTTATCCCTACCTTCCACCAATTGCCTTACTTGAAGGACTTTTCCTGCTTAGGACAAATATAAACAAACACAGGCATTGCCTCTTAAGGAGGACTTCAGACAGTTTGCCCGGTCAAATAACAGACCGGGTCTCCAGACTACATGAAGAAGAAGTAATTATACCTCAAAGCAAATGCTAAAAAGCAAAGCAAGCAATCAAGTTCAAAGAACTTAGGCAACTAAAGTACCTGAAAAAGTCAAACTCATTAGTAAACAAGTCAACAATCAAAATCAAAAGGAAATAACCCAATGGTCACACAGAGGGACCCACTGTGCAAGGCACAAAGACTCAAGCATATGAGTCACCTACAAAACAGATGTTAGCACATGATATAATTCAACTCAAACAAATATTTGAATGATCCTCAAGGCATTGGTGCTTAACCTGAAACAGACAGCTCAATTGTAAGCTTACAAGACCACTAGGACTAGCCTAGGGTCAAAGATGAAAGAAAAAGTCAAGGCAGCAAGCAATATTCAATCAAAGTCAAACTCAATCATGTAGGAATCAAACACAATTGGATTCAAACTTATATCATGCATCAAGGTCATTTCATATGCCAAAGGATGCAAAACATGACAATAGAAGCATACAAAAGTCAACAGCAAAGACTTCATTCAAAAGTCAACTCAAACATTTTCAAAAATCATGAAATAAATCACACTCAATCCTAACATCTAACATGGTATACATGTAAAATTTCAATGCATTTGGATGAGAGGAAGGTAGTCAACAAAAATCATGAAGTCAAGCCAAGTTTAAGTAAGCATGGTGAAAGTCAACAAGCATAGGTCAACTTCAAAAAATCATATCAATTTGAAAACAGAAGAGAAATGAATGAGATTAACACCAATGCAAAGCTTGAGATGTCTAGTTATCACATATGAAATTTCATGATCATACAATAAGATTTGAGAATTTCACAAAAGATTTGGCAAGGCATAGCACAAAAAGTCAACAAATGACCAAGCATGGAAGAAAATTCTCAATCAAATGGAAAACAGCAAGATTGATTCCAAGAAAATTCATACATCAATTAGACATACAAGGGATCAATCATGCAAAATTTCAAGTGATTTGGATAAGAGGAATCATGTGAACAAAAATCATACATCTGCATATCATTGGTGTGACACAAATTGTCACACCCTAATTCAAAAAAATCATAACTAGCAAACCACAAATGATAAATGCACAAACTTTATATGGAAATGAAGATCAATGTGTCTAGTTCCACCACAAAAAATTTCAAAGGCATTGGATGCAATATGAGAATTTCACAATAAGAATGGCACAATGTGTCATTTTGGCATACATGTCAAGAAAATAATTACCATAAAAAATCCAGCCAATGGAAAAATCATTAAAAATCACAATTAAATGAAGGACACATTCATGATCATGAGGACAAAATTTCAAGATTTTTGGATAACAATTGAATTGAAAAAGAATTGTTTAAGTTGAGTGGAATTATGGGTGAAATATGAACACAAGGCATGGCATGAGTGGTCAACATAAGTCAACAAAATGGCAATTGTGTGAATAGTGCAGTCACTTAGTGAAACGACTGCGCTTCAGGGGAGAAAACGGAATGTTCTCATTGGCTCCCAGCCAATGGAACAGTGGCATGCGCAGCAACAGCCAATGGGCTTCGAGTTTTCTGGGTTCATCATAACCCTTAGGGTTTGGCAACAACAGGGCAACAGGTTCCATTTCATAATTCATCATATCATCATGAAATTCAAACAAACATGGCAATGGTGATCGACAGCAACACAAAAACTTGACTAGCATACAACAGCCTTCATCATCATTTATCATTTAAATCGACAGCACGTGAACACAGCAACATTCAATAATCAAACCAACAAAATCATGAGGAAAAATCTGGACATGGTAAGTTTCGAAACAGCCAGCATAGCATCATCATCATTCGACCAAACCAAAACAAATGACAGCATGGTATTCATCATCATCATGTTTCAAAACAATAGCACATAACAGCATAGCAGGCACACATTCATGTTTCAAAATTGCAGCAGAATTTTAGCAACAGCATGGATTTAGCAGCAATGGTATCATGTGACTTCATGCAATCAATTCAAACTGAAACCCAACAAGAGCTCACAAACAGCATGGCAAGGGCATTTTTCTCATGTTCATTAACAAATAAAACTCAAACAGCCACATGGACTCCACATGATAATACACACATGATGTTTATGCAACATATAACAGCAACTAACATCATTCAACAACAGCAGGACAATGCATAGCAGTGGTATGTCGAATTCAATAGCAGACCAAACACAGTGTAATAGCATCACATGATCACAAACAATAACATCAGCCAAACTAGTGCATACATAAAGTCATGATTTATGGAAAGGACCAAGGTTTCAACTACAGCAGCATTGGGATTTCACATGGCAACAGCATTCAAACTCATCATCGTGTTCATTCGGCCAAACTATAGCAAAACAAACAAGCGCATATAGCAGCATAGCATTTGGCAAATGCAGTCAACAGCAACATGTAACAATACATATGTCAAGCATCCACAACCAACACGACCAAATATCAATCCTGTGGATTTTCTAGTCAGCTTAAGACAGCAAAATGGTTTTAGCAGCATTGTTAACATCATGTCATCATCATTATAACTCAAAACATGAACAACAGCATACAACCTATTTCTCATGGCACAAGTTTGAAAACAAAAGCATCATGGAATTTCAAGCATGTTCATCATCTTTAATAAATAACATTCGAAACAAACACTATTCAAAAAGCATGGCATAAATGGTGATGTTTACACAGCCACCAAACAATAGCATTCACCACAGTCATAGGAATTTCAGGCCAAGGTTTATGGGATTTCCAAAACTACAGCAAGGTAATGGCAACATGGTGTAGCAAGCAGTAGGTTCATGTGATCAAAAACAAACAACAGCCATCAACAAGAGTCTGGAAAAAGATTGAGGTTTATGCGTTTGGTTGTGGCAGCAACAGGTCAAGCTTATGTTGTTCACCCAACAGCAAAGTTCCAACAGCAAGGAAAACACAATATGGCAATGGTATGGACTCTCATACAATTAAAGCAATAGTAAACCAACACAAAACAAACATGTTCATGGGAAGTTTGGGTATATTAAGACAGCAAATCAGCAGCAGGGTTTGTTGGGTTTAAAAACAACAGCAACAACCATCATCATGCAATTAAACGAGCACAAATCATGAACATTAGCACCATGCATCATCAGTCAACAACAGCACAACAGCATATAACATATTGCACATGGAACATAGATTTTCTAGGCATGGTCAGGTTTAAACAGCAGAGCATTGCACATTTTCATTGAAAACTCATCATTAATCGAAAAACAAACAGCAAGGCATATAGCAGGACATGACCAAACAACAAAACAGTATCAATAATCCAACAGGCCAAAACAACAATCATCATGGAACATCAACCAACATTGGAACGAGCATGCTCATGGGAATGTTTATGCTGCAACCCAGACAAAAACAGACAACAGCACCCAACAATATATAGCATATTTCACAACTGCAGCATCATGTGTTCATCGAAATCATCATCAAACATCAATCCACAACAAAGCAAATGTTAATCATGAACACAAAAACTGGACAGGGCAGGTTGTAGCAGCATAATTCATTCATCAGTCTACAGCATGACTAACAGCATAACAATATGGATTTACAAATACAAGCCACAACAGCCAATAAACTTCACAATTCTCTGGATTCTCATGCAGACCTTAGGATCTCTACTAGCAGCCAAACATACAGCACACAACAATATGGATTTTAGCAACAATGGTTCATGGTATTTTCAAACATCATCATTTAAAAACAAAACCAGCATATGGCCATGAACACTGACAGCAAAACAACATAATCATGAAATTTTGGTAGGTTTCAAAACAGCAGAAAAGCATGGTTCATGTCATCAGAACAAAATTTGACTAAGAACCAAAGCATGGCATTATCAGTCAAAATGAGCACTAACTCAAAAAATACCAACATCCAACATCATTAACCAACAATAAACAAACATAATATCATGAAATTCTCTTGGCAGCTTGAAAACAGCTAAACAGCAGGGATAAACATCATGGTATCACCACCATCAACATAAACTCACTTAACATGGTAAGCAAAAAGGTTCATGCAAATTTTAAGCAAACACACCAAACAAAGTCAAGTGGAATTTCTGGTGAGAGTAAGGTTTAACATCAGCAGTATTCATTCATCACTATTCAAACATGAAACTTTCGAAATGCCCAGAACACTCAATCAAGTACACCAATAGAATCATCATATCATGTACATCAACATTTCAGTAATGGATTTCACGAAGTCAGCTTAAACAAAACAAATCGAACCAAAATTCATTTGAGCATAAACAAAGAAGTTCAATTTTCTCACAGCATACTCAAACATTTCACACCATTTGAAGTTCATGAGAATCAGTACAACAAAAACTAGCTAAAACATAGCATGGCATGGAGAAAGAAGGTACTCGAAAACTTACTTGTTTTTGAAGCAAGTTGTGAAACAGTGATGCTTTTGATGATATGAGTGCAAACAGCTGGCTCTTATGCTTTATGTTGAAGGATGTTGAAGCTTTTCTAGCTCGAGAACACTTGGAGCTCTTCAAATCTCATCTTGCCATTAAAGGTCCTTTGTAAAACAGAGCTTGAAAATGTTGGTCCAGCTAGGATTTTTCAATTGGAAAGCAGTCTACAAGGATGATGAATGATGAAGAAAGCCAAGAAAGCTCGAGGGTTTACAGCTTTTTGCAGAAAATCTCGGTCAAGCCAAAATGCAAGATGAGAGAGTAAGAGTATTTTCTGTGTGGTGGCTGTCAAAATTAGGGTTGGAAATGCAGAAGAATGGCTTAAATATCATCTGTTAATCCTCATTTAACCATGTGCTAAGCTGACTTAGTGTAAATGCCTTCATTTGCAAAGTTGCTAATTGTGGACAAAGTGGAAGTGGAGGGTGTGTGCTGCTGCGAATTGGGCCTCAAATAGGCTGGAAACAGACTGCAATTTTGCTGTTTTTGGTTGTACAGAAAATGCAGTGTGTGTTTTGTTTATGTACTTCCTTTTTGCACCTTTTGCCAACTTTGAATTTTGATTCAAAATGATGATAAAAGGATGGTATGATGATGGTTTTGGGATTGGAACAAGTCACAAATGTGATATGGAACATTTCCCAATTGACCAAATCAAGAAAAAGTCAAAAACTCAAAAAGTCAAAGTTTGGTCAAACTTTGAATTTAAATGCAAAAGGTCCAAAAATGCCATTTTGAATGGTAAGGTTTTAGGTCATGAAATTTATATTTTTGGAAAGAGGATGAAAAATGTGGTTTGTAGGAAAAAACCCCACCAAATTTGGCCTTATGGTTTGAGAGTTATGGCTTGTTGAAGTTCAAAATTTGGTGAAAATGATTTGATCATATCTTGACAACCACACATGGGATTTTGATGTTCTTGGACTTTTTGAAAATGGGAAGACAAGATCTTCAACTTTCATGTTGGGCAAAAATTCATTTGGAGCTTGTATCATGATGTAAGTTTAAGGTCAAGAAGTTTCCATTTTTGGCAGTTAAAATTACAGGTCCACTTGCTATTTCTGGAAAATTTCTGATTTGACTGATTTTCTTCCATGATGAGGTTGAACATGATAGATGAGACTTATACAAGCATGAATGAACTTCTTCAGATCAATTCTATCCATCAAATCCTTGATTAAATCAACAGTTGACCAAGTTTGACTGTCTGTTGACTTTTCTAGGGTTTTGGATGACTGAACCACTTTTGATGAATTCCAAACCCTAAATCCTTGAGACCTTGACTTCAAATGATGTCCCAAGTTGTATGAACTTTTGATTATGGGTCATGGTGCCCAAATTCTGCAAGAATGGCCACCATCCATTGCTTTGACTGATCAATGACTGTCTTTGACCTAATTGCTGATGATTGCTTCCACTGCAAGCAACAAGGTTAGACTGACAATATTTTTGTACTTTTTGAATGATAAACATATGAAAGCAAAGATACACAAATGCAGAGTATGCTTGGTGATCAAGAAACAAACCCACAAGGCAATCTATCCACTAGAAGGGGACAAAGGCATGCAATGATCCTTGAGGTTATGATATGAATGATATGGGCCATGAGGGATCTTAGGGCCCAAAATTGGGGTCTTACAGATGCCCCTATTTAAGGTCATTCTAGCCGGAGAAGTGAAGTTTAGAAATCTTCATCTCGACGCGGTAGAATGGGCTTAAATAACAGTAATGAGACAAATTTTGGTCCCTAAGAGACCTCATGATGTATGTATGCAAGAGACACAAATTCTGTGAGGAATATGATTCACACAGAAGAAAAGACGATCCATCGGAGTAGCACACTTACCAGGAACAGAGACTCTAACAAGACTCTATGGGGATAATAAAAGAAAAAGAAATGTGTGGACAAGACACGACTCCAAACTGGGGAAGATAAAACTGACATAACGTGAACAAAACACGACTCTGATTAAGGAAAACAGAAAACAGACTGGAGAACTCACTGGGGAGTGAAGAACTCACACGGGGGAAAAGAATTCCAAAGGAAAATAAATCCATTGGAGAGACACAAGCTGACTCCTGAGGAGAAGCAAAAGAAAACTTCACTGGGGAAGCAACAAACAAATGAGATGTTACCAGGCATACGGGTAACAAACTCAGGAAAATCTGACTCCACAGGGGGACCGAAGTCATAATAGGGAGCAGAAAGGAGGGAACACCAAGGATACCGGTTACTGGGTATATAATAGGTGACCGACCAAAGCGTGAATTGGATTTCACTTCCAAAACACTCATCATCCTGAAGAGAGCTAGAAAAGCAAACTTGTTTATAGGATGGACATTCAATTCCACAAGGAAAATGAATCTTACTCTGAGGGGAAAACAATCAAAAGATCGACTCAAGAGCGAACGAGATATAATATCCATTACCGTCAGAACGTGGATAGAATACTCAGATGAGATATATTATTCATTACCGGCAGACCGTGAATAATATACTCGAAAGGAAAATTATCCTGAACCGGTTACTGGGTTGTTTATAGGATAAAATCCGAAGACGTGAATTGGTTTTCACTTCCAAAACACTCATCATCCGAAAGGAGGGCTTGAAAAAGCAAATCGACTTACAGGATGGACATTCGAATCCACAACGGGAAAACGAATCTTACTCAAATGGGGACACAAACCCAAAGAGTGCATGAGATACAATATCCATTACCGGCAGACCGTGGATAAGATACTCGCATGAGATATATTATCTATTACCGTCAGAACGTAGATAACAAACTCGCATGGTAAGAAACACCAGAGATACCGGTTACTGGGTATATAATAGGTGATCTACCGAAAACGTGAATTGGTTTTCACTTCCAAAACACTCATCATCCAAAACGCAAACTGGTTAAAGGATGGATATTCGATTCTACAAAGAATACGAATCTTGCTCAGCTGGGGAAAATCAACAAAGGATTCCAACTACAGAGCGCATGAGATATATTATTCATTACCGGCAGACCGTGAATAATACACTCGAAAGGAAAAGACATCAGAGATACCGGTTACTGGGTATATAATAGGTGACTAACCAAAAAGAGAGACAATCGATACCAAGCATACGGGTAAACGAAAGACAACTCAAAGGGATAAATTGCAAGCATCCGGCAATTATCCGACAACAAAGAAATATTCGACTCCGCAAAGGGAAATAACGAATCTTACTCGACTGGGGAAACACAAAAGGTTTCGACTGAAGAGTGCATGAGATATATTATTCATTACCGGCAGACCGTGAATAATATGCTCGCATGGAAGACTATCCACAACCGGTTACTGGGTTAAAAAAGGATAAATCAACCGAACAGAAAGGCATCGGGATACCAAATCAGGTATATAATGATAACCAATCAAAAGGAGCAACAGACGTTACCGACAAAAGGGTAAATGAAAGGCGAACTGCTGAGGATAAATTGCAAGCATCCGGCAATTATCGACAGAAGACTAGTTGGGGATGCATTGATAAAGGATCAATGATCCAGGGAACAAATCACAAGCATACGGTGAAAAGACCCACTGGGGATAAAATTGCTAGCATACGGCAATTATCCACAAAAGACTTGCTGAGTATATAAGTGCTGATCTGAGCAACTTATACAAGCAAAGGAAAATCATCATCAAAAATTGAATGAAGATAACCACAAAAATTAGGGTTTACATCTACCGAATACGGGGTAGAAGACCAACAACTCCGCGTGGGGATAGAACAAATCGCAAATCCGCACAGGAAACCAAAAATAGGGTTTATAACAAACCACCAACTGCTGAAGAGCAGGAAAATAGGATTTACAACTACCGGGTATGAGGTAGAAAACCAAAAACTCTGGCTGGAGAATAAAAGGTGTATAACCACAAATTCTATCAAGAAAGCCAGGAAAGATAGGACTTACAACTACCGGTTACTGGGTAGAGGCCCAAAAACACATTCCGCTGGGGAACAACCCACTGGGAAGCACAAGACATGACAAATAGCCAATTCGGGAATGATCCGAAGAGACAGACTGAATAAAGACACGTCCTACTGAGGATGTAACTCAAATAGGAAAATCCATCCCAATATATGTGTTGGGAGGAAACGGAAGAAACCGTCATCCACGAGGATATATCTCGGTGGGGAACTGCAGAAGGAAAGACAGACACATTTTCTGCTTATGGGCTGACTCTATATGGAGAGATTTTAAACACCCAACATCTGCTTGGGGAGATCTGTAAAGAGATCTATATCACCATAGCAGGAGACACGACAAACAAAAGATATATGGCAAGAAATGCAACATGAATATCTGAATGTTTATGAATATGCATGAATATGCGTGATTTATGTTTGATGAATGCTGACAAAAACGGACAATTCTAACACAAACAGGTCTAGGAACAACGTCCGGTATTATACTTCCAGGGGAAAAACCAGCTGGAAAACCAATCTGCGGAGATCCATATGCTGTAAAGCAAAGATCTGCAGGTACTGCTGAAGAAGCAGAGAATCAGAAATATCAGGAAACAACCCAATCAGGGTACAGAAAGTCACAACGGGCAAAACAGCCACCAAGACAAATCTGTAGGGGAACAAGAGAAATCCCAAAGATATCTGCAGGGGATCCCAGTGTCGACTGAGAAACAACAAGTGCATTGCATAAGCACGAACTGCTGTAGAAGCAAATCCACACAACTCCACTGGGGAACAACCCACTGAGGGAGAATGATATCATCCCAATAGAATCTAACTGTATAAGCAACTCTACTGGGGAAAACTGTCGGCTACTCTCTTGGGGAAAAGACCACTGAGGGAGGACAGATCAAGTAGATTCTGCAACGAACCGCTCCACTTGGGGAGAATATACAGCAAACTGATCGCAACAAGTAGATTCTGCAATATAAGCCACTCTACTGGGGATCACAAACAGTCAGGAAATAAATCCGTTCACTGGAGGCTGGAGCCATCATCCGACCATACTGGGGATTGAAGGAGTATTCAACAGGCGAAACTGCCACAACAAACAATCTGCAGACTAAGCTGAGGAAAAGATGGTTGCAAAACTGGGATGTCAACCCAATCAACCACTGAGTAGGAAAATAAATCCTGCTCTGCTGAAGAGAATAACTCTGATGGAGAGATAGCAATAATTCCGCAGACGACTTCGCCGGGGAAAGGGTAAAGTACTGGGTATCAAACCACTGACTTACCGAATCTTCAAAAGAAAACAAACGTGCTGAGGAAACAGACAGTTCCTGCTGGCAACACTGCATGGGGAAGAGTGGTAACAACTCCACTTGCAACCCTGGTGGGGATATCAATAACAGCTCTACTCGCGACTCCGAGGGGAGTATCAATCAATCAGTTATACTCATGACTGTTGAGGAGACAAATAAAGTCTGGGGCATACGACCCACTGGAGAAAGTGACGGGGCACCAAGATGACAAACCATCAACCGCCGAAACTTCTATAAGGAAACACCCATGCTAGGGGAAAACTGCTGCTGGAGAGAACGAAGTCTTCAACAGTACTCTGTTTGCGACTGTACTGGGGGACAACCCAATCAATAACTTTGTTTTGAGGAACAACCTCAACAAAGATCTGAAGAAAGAAGATACCACCAAACCAGGAATATGAACGAATGTCTTACCTGTTGGGAATCATGCCACCCTCGGGAGAGCACTGAGATATTCTTGAGTATCCTTTCAATCTTGTGAATGTTCACTTTGTTTAAAACAAAAATTTTGAAAAATTGATTTGTTTAAAACAATGACATTTTATCAATTTAAAACATGCAAAACATTTGTTGAATTGAAACAAATAAGAGTGCAAATAATTGGATAAAAAGCTCAAATTGATTTGATGGAATGGTAGTCTGCAAATGGCAAGACTCCATAGATCTGTACAAATTTGAAATCAGTAATATATATTGGAAGAGGGCTACATTGAACATAATGATCCTTTCTCTACCAATTTGAATCTCGATGTATCCGAAGCTTCGGTTGACGAAAAATGGGGAATCTTCTGACGAAATGACGGCTGATGAACCAGAAAGTCTTGTCAGGATGCAGTTACTTGCCAAAATCCCTAATTTTTGCCTAGATTGCCCCAGGGTGAGGTACTCAATCTAGCGGGATGCAAATATATATCTTTTCAAGTCTCTAATTTTGCCTGAATTACCCTTGCGGGTTCTCCACCGAGACGCTCATTTTTGCCTAAGCCGCCCTTTCGGGTTTTCAACTTAGCGAGCTATTCTGTTTTTTCATTCTTTTGCATATACCTTTTTTTTTAGGCAAAGTATCTCTTAACTGCATCTGAATTCACAGGACGAGTGAAATCCTCCCCATCCATTGTTGTAAGCATCAAAGCACCGCCTGAAAAGGCTCTCTTAACAACATATGGACCCTCGTAGTTTGGAGTCCACTTGCCCCTGGAATCGGGCACGAAAGACAAAACTTTCTTGAGCACAAGGTCACCTTCTCGGAACACACGAGGCTTGACCTTCTTGTCGAATGCTTTCTTCATTCTCTGCTGATACAACTGACCATGGCACATGGCAGTTAATCTCTTCTCTTCAATCAGATTCAACTGGTCATAACGACTCTGAATCCATTCAGCATCAGTCAACTTGGCTTCCATCAAGACTCGCATTGATGGGATCTCCACCTCTACTGGGAGAACGGCTTCCATGCCATAAACAAGAGAGAAAGGGGTTGCCCCTGTTGAAGTGCGTACAGACGTACGATATCCATGCAAAGCAAATGGCAGCATCTCATGCCAATCTTTGTACGTGACAGTCATCTTCTGGATAATTCTCTTGATATTTTTGTTAGCAGCTTCAACAGCCCCATTCATCTTAGGTCTGTAAGGAGAGGAATTATGGTGTGCAATCTTGAATTCAGCGCACAACTCATCCATCATCTTGTTGTTCAGATTGGATCCATTATCAGTAATGATCCTCTCTGGCACACCATAACGGCAAATCAACTGGTTCTTGATAAACTTCACAACCACCTGTCTGGTTACATTCGCGTACGACGCGGCTTCAACCCATTTGGTGAAGTAATCAATTGCTACGAGAATAAACCGATGTCCATTGGACGCTTTCGGCTCAATCATGCCGATCATGTCGATTCCCCACATAGAGAAAGGCCATGGTGATGAAATCACATTCAGGAGTGTCGGAGGAATATGAATCTTATCCGCATAAATTTGACACTTGTGACATTTCTTCACATACTTGCAACAGTCAGACTCCATTGTCAGCCAATAGTAGCCTGCTCTCAACATCTTCTTAGCCATGGCATGTCCATTGGAATGAGTACCAAATGAACCCTCATGGACCTCAGTCATCAACAGGTTTGCTTCGTGTCTATCCACGCATCTGAGCAAAACCATATCAAAATTTCTCTTGTACAGCACTTCTCCACTGAGGTAGAAACTGCCTGACAACCTTCTCAAAGTTTTCCTATCTTTCACAGATGCCCCAGGCGGGTAGACCTGGTTCTGGAGGAAATTCTTGATATCAAAATACCAAGGCTTGTCATCTTTCACATCTTCGATTGCAAATATGTGAGCGGGTCTATCCAAGCGCATCACAGTAATATTGGGAACGTCATTCCACCATCTGACAACAATCATGGAAGCAAGCGTTGCAAGGGCATCTGCCATCCGATTATCCTCTCGAGGAATATGATAAAATTCAACTTCTGTGAAGAAAGTTGAAATTCTCCTTGCATAATCTCTGTATGGGATGAGACCTGGTTGATTTGTCTCCCATTCACCTTTGATCTGATTGACAACCAAAGCTGAATCACCATAGACATCAAGATATTGATTCTCAAATCAATGCATTCTTCAAGTCCCATAATACAGGCTTCATACTCCGCCATGTTATTCGTGCATTTGAAAGTTAGCCTTGCTGTAAATGGAATGTGCGATCCCTGGGGATTAACAATTACTGCCCCAATTCCATTTCCATATTGATTAACAGCGCCATCAAACACCATCGTCCATCTGGAACCAGGTTCTGGACCTTCATCAAGTGTAGGCTCATCGCAATCTTTCATCTTCAAATACAGAATTTCCTCGTCAGGGAAGTCATACTGAACAGACTGATGATCTTCAATTGGCTGGTGCGCTAGATGGTCAGCCAAGATACTACCTTTGATAGCTTTCTGAGCTCGATACTCAATATCATACTCAGACAACAGCATCTGCCAACGGGCAATCCTCCCAGTTAAAGCAGGCTTCTCGAAGATATACTTAATTGGATCCATTCTGGATATCAACCAAGTTGTATGATTTATCATGTACTGGCGCAAACGCTTAGCTGCCCAAGCTAAAGCACAGCACGTCTTCTCAAGCATAGAGTACCGAGACTCACAATCAGTAAACTTCTTACTGAGGTAGTAGATAGCAAACTCCTTCTTCCCTGATTCATCTTGTTGACCGAGTACACAACCCATCGAGTCTTCAAGAACTGTTAAGTACATAATCAGAGGTCTTCCTTCTACAGGCGGAGACAAAATCGGAGGTTCAGACAGATAATCTTTGATACTGTCGAAAGCTTTCTGGCAATCCTCGGTCCAATCATGAGACTGATCTTTCCGGAGGAGCTTGAATATCGGCGCACATGTGGCAGTCATGTGGGATATAAATCTGGAAATGTAGTTCAAGCGGCCAAGAAAACCTCGGACTTGCTTCTCAGTTTTGGGTGCGGGCATCTCTTGTATTGCTTTGACCTTTGCAGGATCAACCTCAATACCTCTTTCACTTACCACAAAACCCAACAACTTGCCGGAACGGACTCCAAAAGTACATTTGTTCGGATTCAGACGAAGCTGGAATTTCCTCAAACGCTGAAAAAGCTTCAACAAATGCTCAATATGCTCAACTTCCGTTCGGGACTTAGCAATCATATCATCAACATAGACTTCTATCTCCTTGTGCATCATATCATGAAACAAGGTAGTCATAGCTCGTTGATACGTGGCTCCGGCGTTCTTCAAACCGAAGGGCATCACTCGATAACAGAATGTTCCCCAAGGTGTGATGAATGTTGTCTTCTCCATATCCTCTGGTGCCATCTTGATTTGATTATATCCGGAAAATCCGTCCATAAAGGAAAAGACTTTGAATTTAGCTGTATTGTCTACCAACATGTCAATGTGTGGTAGAGGAAAATCATCTTTTGGACTAGCTTTATTCAAATCTCTGTAATCAACGCACATACGGACTTTTCCGTCCTTCTTAGGAACAGGCACAATATTGGCCACCCATAGAGGATATGTCGAAGTCACCAGAAACCCCGCATCAATTTGCTTCTGAACTTCCTCTTTGATCTTCACTGCCATATCTGGATGAGTTCTTCTGAGCTTCTGCTTCACAGGCACGCACTCAGGCTTCAAAGGCAGGAAATGTTGCACAATATCTGTATCTAAACCCGGCATGTCTTCATAGGACCAAGCAAAGATATCTGAATATTCTCGTAGCAAGCTGATCAAATCTTCCTTAACAGACCCTTCAAGAAGTGCCCCAATCTTCACCAGGCGCTCACAATCTTCAGACCCCAAGTTGACTGTTTCCAAGTCTTCGAGATGCGGCTGAATGATCTTCTCTTCGTGCTCAAGGAGACGGGTGATCTCATCAGGGATCTCTTCAACGTCATCTTCTTCTGCCTCAAATACAGGGAATTCAAAGTTGGGAGATGGCGTTGGATCATTATGTTCAATGGGTTTTAGGATCAACCTGCATAATGATTTTGGTTAAGAAAAATTCCATAATTTTAAACAAGCAAATCATTATGCAGATGAAAGATGTTGCTTTTACAGCCTTTATTTTTGTTTTTATGGTTTTTTGTGATCACTGATTTCATAAAGAAAAGCAAAAAGTGAAAACAAAGGAAAAACAAATGTTTTGACAATGCAAAAATTGAATGAAAATATCATTGTATATATGCTTTGCCAACAATGTCATCACTTCTCCTTTTGGCATGGGAGAAGGGTTTTAAACAAAATGAACAATTACTCTGATCTATGGATAACTGTAGGAACATCCACAGCGACCCAATTGTGGCAGACACCACCAGGAATAACAAAATTGTTCAAGTCTTCTGCATCTTCTTCTTCAATGATAGCAGCAGCTTCATCTTCTGCAGGTTGATCAGCATGGATGAATCCTCCACTCGTGAACAGACCTTGCTCATTGCATGCCCCAGAACCAAAGCCAATGCCAGCCCGGGATCGATTATCTTCAAGTTCAAGCACTTTCCCTAATCCAGCAACTGCACCACATTCAATGGCCAGCTTTGCATCACGGTAGGAAGTGAATGAAGGAGACTTCTTCTCGATTGGTTTATCAATAGATAAAGCTTGGAACTGAGTCCCAACTTCATCTTCTGCGTCAATGTACGAGAAAGAAGATAGATTACTGACCAGGAGAGCCTTTTCTCCCCCTACTACAACCAATTTCTTGTTCTTCACAAACTTCAACTTTTGGTGTAGGGTGGATGTCACGGCGCCAGCCTCGTGAATCCATGGTCTGCCCAAGAGACAGCTGTATGATGGGTGAATATCCATTACTTGGAAAGTGATCTGGAAATCACTTGGTCCAATCTTGATTGGGAGATCCACTTCCCCAATCACGGTCTTGCGCGACCCATCAAAAGCTTTAACAACAACCCCACTCTGCCTCATAGGAGGACCTTGATATGACAGACGAGAGAGTGTGGATTTCGGCAATACATTCAGGGACGATCCAGTGTCCACCAGTACATTGGACATTGCATCAGATTTGCAATTCATTGAAATGTGTAAAGCCATGTTGTGGTCTCTTCCCTCCTCAGGGAGATCAGCGTCACAAAAGCTCAGAGTGTTGCAAGCGGTAATGTTTGCAACAATGCTATCGAATTGTTCCAGGGTGACGTCGTGATCGACATATGCCAGGTCCAAGACTTTCTGAAGAGATTCCCGATGGGGCTCTGAATTCAGCAAAAGAGAAAGAATAGAAATCTTGGAGGGCGTGTGTAGAAGCTGGTCTACAATATTATATTCACTCTTTCTGATGAGCCTCAGCATTTCATCAGATTCTTCATCAACAACGCCACTTGGGCCAACCGAAGAAACAGGAGTCTTTTGTACAGACGAGGAGGGTTTGGCAACATCAAGTGCCGGATTCTGAACATTCACAGCATTCCCTACAGGGTGCACAACGGTGTCAGAAGCAACAGCCTTAGCAGGCGCAGAAAAGACACGACCGCTTCGGGTCAACCCACTAACATCAGCAATAGTGGTTACAGATGTGGAAGGCAAAGGAACCTCAACCCCATCCTGGACAGCAACAGGATTGTACCGGAAAGGTACGGCTTTGTCGGATGAATATGGCACAGGGCCAGCTGGTTTGATGATCAAAGCAGGTGAAGCCTTAGGCTTGTTGCTATTGTACCGAATAACAACGGGCTCCGGAAGCTTGAACACCGGGGAGATGACACTCACTTCGGGTTCAACTGTATCCACATTGCGATTCTGGAGAATCTCAATGGTGCCTTCATTCAACATCATTTGCAATTCACGGCGGACTTGGTCACAACCCAAGCGATTAACAGAACAGACACGGCACTGGTCATGGTTATGCTCCAAATGACTGTGCTGACACAGCATCTTATGCAATCCAACCAATGACTGCCGGATATGACTGACATACTTCACCTTGTATTTCCCAAGGTCTTCCTGGATCATATTCACAGATTTCCCATGCGAAGGCAATGGGTTCCTGGTGACATTCGGATTGGAGTCCTCAAAACTCAGAATTCCGCTTCTCATGAGGTCTTGAACCTTATTCTTCAGCGGGAAACAATTCTCAACATTGTGGCCCGGAGCACCGGAATGATAGACACAATGCTGGTCTGGCTTGTACCACCATTGCGGGTTGGCAGGAATAGCAGGAGGATCCCTGGGTGAAACCAACTTTCTCTCCAATAAGGAGGGATAAAGCTCTGTATATGTCATCGGAATCGGGTCGAAGCTGACCTTCTTCCTATCATAATTCATATTCGCTTGGTTGGTTGTACTTCCACGAGGCTGGTAAGCCTGTTGCTGTGGACGTTGCTGTTGCTGATATTGCGGTTGCGGGTATTGCTGCTGATGCTGATACTGTTGAGCATTATCCTTGAATACAGGCGCCACACTGGCCACCTGATGCTGATGTCCGGCACGATGTGCAGGCTTCCTCTGAACAGAGGGTCTTCGATGCTTTGGCTGAGACTGCACAGCATGCGCTTCACCTTCTTTCCTCTTAAACGCTCCATATCGTTTAGAGGAAGAACCATCATCTTTTGCTAATCGTCCTTCTCGGACACCTTCTTCAAGACGCATCCCCATGTTCACCATCTCGGTGAAATCAGAGGGAGCGCTGGCCACCATTCTCTCATAATAGAATGACCCAAGAGTCTTCAGAAAGATCTTGGTCATCTCCTTCTCTTCTAATGGTGGAGTAATCTGAGCTGCCAGCTCACGCCATCTCTGGGCGTACTCCTTGAACGATTCCTTGTCCTTTTGTGACATAGACCTGAGTTGATCTCTGTCAGGCGCCATATCAACATTGTATTTATATTGCTTGACGAAAGCTTCGCCAAGATCATTGAAAGAGCGGATGTTGACGCTGTCCAGGCTCATGTACCAACGGAGAGCAGCACCAGACAAACTGTCTTGGAAGTAGTGGATCAAGAGTTGATCATTGTCGGTCTGCGTGGACATCTTTCTGGCATACATGACCAAATGTGCCAAAGGACAAGTGTTCCCTTTATATTTCTCAAAGTCTGGGACTTTGAACTTAACTGGTATTTTCACACCGGGAACTAGACAAAGTTCGGCTGCTGACTTGCCGAAGAGATCTTTGCCTCTAAGAGTTCTCAATTCCTTTTTCAGCTCAAGGAATTGATCGTTCATTGCATCCATTTTCTCATGTACATCTGAGCCTTCAGACGCTTCAGAGTGATAAATGGTGTCGTCTACCCTAGGCATGGTATGCACGACAGGAGGAACAGGAATAGGGACCGGGCTAGATGCCGGCATTTGAGCGAAGGTAGGAGCTGGCAGATCAGGCATGAAGCCGGGAGGCATCCCCCAAGGAAAACCGGGAGGCATGGCATTTGGCTGCTGGGCACTAACAGGCACCGATGTAGTAGCTACCTCTGATATAACTGTCCGCTGAACCGGAGTTGCTGGTTGTTGAGGAGCAGGCTGATTCTGGGCAGCAAGGAGTTGCTCCATCAATGCGCCAAGTCTGGCGACCTCATCTCTCAGACTTTGGTTCTCTTGCTCCAACTGCTCCATGATTCTGGCAGAGTTGACTCTTGTATAATACCGGTGAGTCAGCTTGTCTTCAAAATAAATGAAGAGCAGATGGTTAGAACCGGAAGACCAGAAAAATGGGTACCTGTTTATGCAGGAATGATGCATGAAATGCTTGTGCAAATGCTTTATTTTCAAGGAACCCTTAGGGTATTGTTTGCAATATTTCGAATTTTAAACATTTTGATTGCTCATGGAAAATATTTCATTCAAAATATTAAGACAAAGAAGTACAGCATTTTTTGAATTCAATTATTACAAAGAGAAAAGGTAAATGACATCCTATGGATCCCTAACAGCTCGGGATGTTGGAGGACGAGAAGTATACAACTTCTTGATCTCTCTCTCATAGGCAGCCTCCATATCAGCTTTCTCCTTTGCAAGTTGATCATACTTCCTTTTCCAGAATTTGGATGACTGAGGAAGCAGAGAAGTCCAAGTGTCGTTCGGATCGTCGATCACTCGGTGCTCGAGAAATTCAATCATATCATCCTTCTCCTTGAGCTGCTGCAGCAATTCCTCTCTCTCGCGGATCCAGGCACGCGAAAGGTCTTCTTCTCTCAACTCCTCTACACGTTGGGTAGGGAGGGTTGAAGGCCCAGCCACATCCAATAGTGTAGGTTTCGGATGATCATATGGCATCAGGTAGGTAGCAGCCCTCTGTCTGACCCAAGAGGTGTATGGCTCCAAAGCAATGCAGTTCTTTGGACCCAATTCAATCCTACTCTTCATGCGAATATTGCGCCAAGCGCGGACAAATCTGGCTTTCAGGCCTTGGGGATCTTTACCCTCCTGAAAGAATACGCCTTCTAACAGAATGTTATGGGGTTTATCCTTTAGGGGGAACCCAAGCTGACGACGTGCAAGCGCAGGGTTGTAGGTAATCCCACCACATGTACCAAGAAGAGGCACATTGGGGAATTCACCACAAGAATTAATGATCTGGACGGTATCATACACGCGATCATACCAGGTGATATCATCATTGGTGAGAGACATGAGTCTCTGAGACCACCGTAGACATCCCTTGTTCTCCTTGAAAGCAACTGTCTGCGGCAAGTGCGAAATAAACCACTTGTACAGCAGGGGTAAACAGCAGACAATGACTCCTCCATTCTTCATATTCCTCAAGTGCATGGAGACATACGCATCACCCAACAAGGTCGGAACCGGATTAAGAACTGAAAAGATCCTAATGGCATTCATGTCGACGAACTTGTCAAAGTTGGGAAACAACACCAATCCATAGATAAGCAATACGAATAGAGCCTCAAAGGCATCCTCACTCATGACCTTCCCATAGAAGGTAGCTTGGGCAATGAGGAACTCGGAGGGAAAACCCTGAATTCCGCCTTTGGTAGTCAGATTAGCTCTAATCAGATCTTCATCTATGTGCAACAGACTGGAAATTTCTCGAGCAGATGGAATACTCTCTAAGCCACTGAACGGCACTTGATCCAGAATAGGAATCCCAATAAGGTGAGAGTATTCTTCCAAAGTCGGCAACAACTGGAAGTCCGGAAATAAGAAGCAATGATAGAGCGGATCATAGAACTAAGCAAGAGTGCTCATCAATCCCTCATCCACTTGAGTAGTCAACAACGGCAGAAGCTTCCCATAGCGAGCCTTGAAACCCAAGGGATCTAATACATACGATGTCAGATTCCTTAACTCTTTTACATCGGGCTGCTTAAAGCTGTACTTCTTTGTATGCCTTTTTGGTCTTTCCATGTCTGAAAATTTTGCAAATAACCCTTTAAGTTCCTTGAAAATTTTCTCTTTTTTTTTGATGACATGAATGCGGATGAATGCGTGAATGCATGAATGCAACAAACACACTCAAGGATCAAGCAAAGCACACCAAACAAAGGTCGTGGGAAAGCTCTATGTATCCCTAATATCAATCATCCATTTTGGTGGATTTAGGTTTTCACCTTATCGACACCCAAGTTCCATTGATATTAACGGTACATGAACCAGTTCAAACATTCCTAATATCAACCAGCCGCTTTGGTGGATTTTAGGTTTTACACCTGATCCGGGATCCATTGATATTAACAATGTTTGAACGACTCAACCACGAATCACGGGTTTGTTGAGAGTCACGAGCATGGAGTCTCGGTTAAGAACCACCCAAAGGGAGTGTACTAGGGTTTAAACCTGCCAGACATGTTCTATCAGAGGTTCCCATAATCATCGTTCCATCTTTCGAATATTATCGGAGGAACGAATACTCGTATTCCAAGAATATTCTCAAGAGAAACTCTCATGAGTGTAGTATCGCGTGACAATCGTATCAGAACTGACATCTGAACGACCTCCGCACTACGGTCCTAAAAATAGGCCAAGATGGGTTTGGTAAACTAAGGTCCTTGGCTTCTGCGGAACATGATTGAAAGAATAATGCCTAACCACAAATAACTTGTGTGACATTATTAGTTCAACATGACCTCCACCAAGTGAATGGACTCGCAAGTCAACTGGCTAAGGACTACTCCACACCAGTCGACAAGACTATGCCATTCTCCTATCCTAGAGAGCACTCGAGTTCGGGTATAGAACTCATCTCACAGATCACCAAAGCACACAAGCAAATGTATATCAAGCAATTCACACATTACAATCAATACAGTGATCCCAAATTGTACAAAAATATGTCAGATAAACAATAACAATATAGCACAACAAGGGTGAAAAGTAGGCAATACAACCAGGGATTCTGGTGAGATGTCCCCAGCAGAGTCGCCACTTTTCTGTAGCGGTGTATTCGTCGCTATATGATCTATCGATTAAATCATAAGCTAAGAGATACCTTGAAATTTCGAGTCGCCACCGCACTTTTATTTATCCAAAGGATTGGCTAAAAAGCGAACAAAAGCCTAAGAAGTTTTACACGTAGAAAACTAATAAAAAGATCAGAGATTCTGGGTAAGGGGTAAATTACGCAATGGGAAGGTGTTAGGCACCCACTACGTCCTAGGTACTCCTAGGGAGCCCTTTTCACACTTGTTGTGCTAAATTATTATTTGTTATGACAAAAATATTGTGCAAACATGATTGGGATGGTGAGAAAAGAATATACAAGTTTTATTATTATTGGGTTCGAACGGATGAACCCGTTGCCTACGTACCTTCCATCAAAGGTAAGGATCAGAACGCCGTAGTTCGGCTAAAAGATTTCCAAAAGTGGGTTAGGTTCAATTTTAAACACAAACCCTAGGTCTTACGTTATCCACGGGAGAAAACTCAACCTTATACAAACAACAACGTCCACCATGTGAGAACAGCTTCAACTGGCCAGAGAGGGGTTAACCCTATAATAGGCGAGGAAGACTTACAATTCAATCACTAAAGACAGAAGGTGAGATTAACATCAACCACTAAGATAAATCAAACCTATAGCTCATGTATGAAAACATTAATGGACAAAGCCAAAACAAGTGAATGAGTGGAGTTACTGATTATGATTATGAAAATGAAGTCAAAGTATGATTAAGATCAATTCAAATAAGTATTATGAAAATGAAGTTTGAAAAAAGGTCAAGGACTTGAGTCCAGGTTTTTAGTTAGAAAAACATGAAGATGTTTGCACAACACTTATGTCAAGTTTGAAAGTAAATGTGTGAAAAGGTTTAGGACATAATGAATGATGAATGGATGAGGATGGATAGTAAAACTTCTTAGAAGGTTCACTTCTTGAAATCATATAGCAGATGATTCAAGTGTGTCCTTTGGAATAGCAATTAATAATAACAAACAAACAAAGCAAGCAAAAGCGGATATCGGATGCCAATCAATGGTCTTATACCAATCTCCTAAAACAAAATGGGATGTCAGATGCCACTCAATGGACTTACACTAATCTCCACAGGAAAAGAAATAAAAGCGGATACCGGATACCAATAGATGGGTTTACACCAGTCTCCTAAAACAGAAATAGGATATCAGATGCCACTCAATGGGCTTACACTAATCTCCTCAAAAGAAAACAAAGATGAAATGTGGAAGTTAACTGCCAATCTATCTGGACTTAGGTTAACTCCACAGTATGGTCCTAGGAAATCCAATGCCACATCACAGGGACTTACAATGGATCCTCACATACAAGAACAAAAGCAACAATATGATCACAGGTATGCAAATGCCAACTTACAGGGACTTATAATTGCAACCTCTCACACAACCAGATGAACAAACTATGATCACAGGAAAGCAGATGCCAACTTACAGGGACTTATAACTGCAACCTCACATACAACATCAAACAGATCATATTATGATCACAGGATGACAGATGCCAACTTACAGGGACTTATAACTGTATCCTCACATACACACAGATAAACAGGAGATATGAGTGACCAATGAGGTCTTCCACTCTATCCTTCCATGTCACAGGAACAAATGCCAAAGTAATGGACTTACAATTGTCCTCGATGGGCAAACAACAATGATAGCATCACAAAACAAATGAGATGATCATGCATTAATGACAATTGATGATGATGATAAATGCATAGCATACAGGCAAACAAGTGCACATGAAGCAAATCAAACAATCAATGAATAACAAACAGCACACTCTATAGCCAAACAATGGGGCTCACACAAGAGGGTTTGACTTTAAAAGTCCACTGTAATAGGTAAGAGTCGCTCTTAACCTGGCCATTGAGGGACTCAGGTGAAGCAGATGAAAAGGAGATGAGGGGTGTGCCTCATTGCTTCTATCTCAAATCAGAGAGAGCATCAAAGAAAGTGTGGGAGTTCAGAAAGTGGGAACTCTCTCCACATTATTGACTCGATAGATCTTGGGTATTTATCTCATTGCTTCAACCATGTAATGGGAGCAAGAGAGGACACACTGAATAGTGGGGGATAGATTGCTTATCCCTACCTTCCACCAATTGCCTTACTTGAAGGACTTTTCCTGCTTAGGACAAATATAAACAAACACAGGCATTGCCTCTTAAGGAGGACTTCAGACAGTTTGCCCGGTCAAATAACAGACCGGGTCTCCAGACTACATGAAGAAGAAGTAATTATACCTCAAAGCAAATGCTAAAAAGCAAAGCAAGCAATCAAGTTCAAAGAACTTAGGCAACTAAAGTACCTGAAAAAGTCAAACTCATTAGTAAACAAGTCAACAATCAAAATCAAAGGAAATAACCCAATGGTCACACAGAGGGACCCACTGTGCAAGGCACAAAGACTCAAGCATATGAGTCACCTACAAAACAGATGTTAGCACATGATATAATTCAACTCAAACAAATATTTGAATGATCCTCAAGGCATTGGTGCTTAACCTGAAACAGACAGCTCAATTGTAAGCTTACAAGACCACTAGGACTAGCCTAGGGTCAAAGATGAAAGAAAAAGTCAAGGCAGCAAGCAATATTCAATCAAAGTCAAACTCAATCATGTAGGAATCAAACACAATTGGATTCAAACTTATATCATGCATCAAGGTCATTTCATATGCCAAAGGATGCAAAACATGACAATAGAAGCATACAAAAGTCAACAGCAAAGACTTCATTCAAAAGTCAACTCAAACATTTTCAAAAATCATGAAATAAATCACACTCAATCCTAACATCTAACATGGTATACATGTAAAATTTCAATGCATTTGGATGAGAGGAAGGCAGTCAACAAAAATCATGAAGTCAAGCCAAGTTTAAGTAAGCATGGTGAAAGTCAACAAGCATAGGTCAACTTCAAAAAATCATATCAATTTGAAAACAGAAGAGAAATGAATGAGATTAACACCAATGCAAAGCTTGAGATGTCTAGTTATCACATATGAAATTTCATGATCATACAATAAGATTTGAGAATTTCACAAAAGATTTGGCAAGGCATAGCACAAAAAGTCAACAAATGACCAAGCATGGAAGAAAATTCTCAATCAAATGGAAAACAGCAAGATTGATTCCAAGAAAATTCATACATCAATTAGACATACAAGGGATCAATCATGCAAAATTTCAAGTGATTTGGATAAGAGGAATCATGTGAACAAAAATCATACATCTGCATATCATTGGTGTGACACAAATTGTCACACCCTAATTCAAAAAAATCATAACTAGCAAACCACAAATGATAAATGCACAAACTTTATATGGAAATGAAGATCAATGTGTCTAGTTCCACCACAAAAAATTTCAAAGGCATTGGATGCAATATGAGAATTTCACAATAAGAATGGCACAATGTGTCATTTTGGCATACATGTCAAGAAAATAATTACCATAAAAAATCCAGCCAATGGAAAAATCATTAAAAATCACAATTAAATGAAGGACACATTCATGATCATGAGGACAAAATTTCAAGATTTTTGGATAACAATTGAATTGAAAAAGAATTGTTTAAGTTGAGTGGAATTATGGGTGAAATATGAACACAAGGCATGGCATGAGTGGTCAACATAAGTCAACAAAATGGCAATTGTGTGAATAGTGCAGTCACTTAGTGAAACGACTGCGCTTCAGGGGAGAAAACGGAATGTTCTCATTGGCTCCCAGCCAATGGAACAGTGGCATGCGCAGCAACAGCCAATGGGCTTCGAGTTTTCTGGGTTCATCATAACCCTTAGGGTTTGGCAACAACAGGGCAACAGGTTCCATTTCATAATTCATCATATCATCATGAAATTCAAACAAACATGGCAATGGTGATCGACAGCAACACAAAAACTTGACTAGCATACAACAGCCTTCATCATCATTTATCATTTAAATCGACAGCACGTGAACACAGCAACATTCAATAATCAAACCAACAAAATCATGAGGAAAAATCTGGACATGGTAAGTTTCGAAACAGCCAGCATAGCATCATCATCATTCGACCAAACCAAAACAAATGACAGCATGGTATTCATCATCATCATGTTTCAAAACAATAGCACATAACAGCATAGCAGGCACACATTCATGTTTCAAAATTGCAGCAGAATTTTAGCAACAGCATGGATTTAGCAGCAATGGTATCATGTGACTTCATGCAATCAATTCAAACTGAAACCCAACAAGAGCTCACAAACAGCATGGCAAGGGCATTTTTCTCATGTTCATTAACAAATAAAACTCAAACAGCCACATGGACTCCACATGATAATACACACATGATGTTTATGCAACATATAACAGCAACTAACATCATTCAACAACAGCAGGACAATGCATAGCAGTGGTATGTCGAATTCAATAGCAGACCAAACACAGTGTAATAGCATCACATGATCACAAACAATAACATCAGCCAAACTAGTGCATACATAAAGTCATGATTTATGGAAAGGACCAAGGTTTCAACTACAGCAGCATTGGGATTTCACATGGCAACAGCATTCAAACTCATCATCGTGTTCATTCGGCCAAACTATAGCAAAACAAACAAGCGCATATAGCAGCATAGCATTTGGCAAATGCAGTCAACAGCAACATGTAACAATACATATGTCAAGCATCCACAACCAACACGACCAAATATCAATCCTGTGGATTTTCTAGTCAGCTTAAGACAGCAAAATGGTTTTAGCAGCATTGTTAACATCATGTCATCATCATTATAACTCAAAACATGAACAACAGCATACAACCTATTTCTCATGGCACAAGTTTGAAAACAAAAGCATCATGGAATTTCAAGCATGTTCATCATCTTTAATAAATAACATTCGAAACAAACACTATTCAAAAAGCATGGCATAAATGGTGATGTTTACACAGCCACCAAACAATAGCATTCACCACAGTCATAGGAATTTCAGGCCAAGGTTTATGGGATTTCCAAAACTACAGCAAGGTAATGGCAACATGGTGTAGCAAGCAGTAGGTTCATGTGATCAAAAACAAACAACAGCCATCAACAAGAGTCTGGAAAAAGATTGAGGTTTATGCGTTTGGTTGTGGCAGCAACAGGTCAAGCTTATGTTGTTCACCC
Organism: Lathyrus oleraceus; assembly: GCF_024323335.1. Classification (NCBI taxonomy): domain Eukaryota; kingdom Viridiplantae; phylum Streptophyta; class Magnoliopsida; order Fabales; family Fabaceae; genus Lathyrus; species Lathyrus oleraceus. The sequence continues at coordinate 96,014,376 of NC_066580.1, read as the reverse complement.
AACAACAAAGTTCCAACAGCAAGGAAAACACAATATGGCAATGGTATGGACTCTCATACAATTAAAGCAATAGTAAACCAACACAAAACAAACATGTTCATGGGAAGTTTGGGTATATTAAGACAGCAAATCAGCAGCAGGGTTTGTTGGGTTTAAAAACAACAGCAACAACCATCATCATGCAATTAAACGAGCACAAATCATGAACATTAGCACCATGCATCATCAGTCAACAACAGCACAACAGCATATAACATATTGCACATGGAACATAGATTTTCTAGGCATGGTCAGGTTTAAACAGCAGAGCATTGCACATTTTCATTGAAAACTCATCATTAATCGAAAAACAAACAGCAAGGCATATAGCAGGACATGACCAAACAACAAAACAGTATCAATAATCCAACAGGCCAAAACAACAATCATCATGGAACATCAACCAACATTGGAACGAGCATGCTCATGGGAATGTTTATGCTGCAACCCAGACAAAAACAGACAACAGCACCCAACAATATATAGCATATTTCACAACTGCAGCATCATGTGTTCATCGAAATCATCATCAAACATCAATCCACAACAAAGCAAATGTTAATCATGAACACAAAAACTGGACAGGGCAGGTTGTAGCAGCATAATTCATTCATCAGTCTACAGCATGACTAACAGCATAACAATATGGATTTACAAATACAAGCCACAACAGCCAATAAACTTCACAATTCTCTGGATTCTCATGCAGACCTTAGGATCTCTACTAGCAGCCAAACATACAGCACACAACAATATGGATTTTAGCAACAATGGTTCATGGTATTTTCAAACATCATCATTTAAAAACAAAACCAGCATATGGCCATGAACACTGACAGCAAAACAACATAATCATGAAATTTTGGTAGGTTTCAAAACAGCAGAAAAGCATGGTTCATGTCATCAGAACAAAATTTGACTAAGAACCAAAGCATGGCATTATCAGTCAAAATGAGCACTAACTCAAAAAATACCAACATCCAACATCATTAACCAACAATAAACAAACATAATATCATGAAATTCTCTTGGCAGCTTGAAAACAGCTAAACAGCAGGGATAAACATCATGGTATCACCACCATCAACATAAACTCACTTAACATGGTAAGCAAAAAGGTTCATGCAAATTTTAAGCAAACACACCAAACAAAGTCAAGTGGAATTTCTGGTGAGAGTAAGGTTTAACATCAGCAGTATTCATTCATCACTATTCAAACATGAAACTTTCGAAATGCCCAGAACACTCAATCAAGTACACCAATAGAATCATCATATCATGTACATCAACATTTCAGTAATGGATTTCACGAAGTCAGCTTAAACAAAACAAATCGAACCAAAATTCATTTGAGCATAAACAAAGAAGTTCAATTTTCTCACAGCATACTCAAACATTTCACACCATTTGAAGTTCATGAGAATCAGTACAACAAAAACTAGCTAAAACATAGCATGGCATGGAGAAAGAAGGTACTCGAAAACTTACTTGTTTTTGAAGCAAGTTGTGAAACAGTGATGCTTTTGATGATATGAGTGCAAACAGCTGGCTCTTATGCTTTATGTTGAAGGATGTTGAAGCTTTTCTAGCTCGAGAACACTTGGAGCTCTTCAAATCTCATCTTGCCATTAAAGGTCCTTTGTAAAACAGAGCTTGAAAATGTTGGTCCAGCTAGGATTTTTCAATTGGAAAGCAGTCTACAAGGATGATGAATGATGAAGAAAGCCAAGAAAGCTCGAGGGTTTACAGCTTTTTGCAGAAAATCTCGGTCAAGCCAAAATGCAAGATGAGAGAGTAAGAGTATTTTCTGTGTGGTGGCTGTCAAAATTAGGGTTGGAAATGCAGAAGAATGGCTTAAATATCATCTGTTAATCCTCATTTAACCATGTGCTAAGCTGACTTAGTGTAAATGCCTTCATTTGCAAAGTTGCTAATTGTGGACAAAGTGGAAGTGGAGGGTGTGTGCTGCTGCGAATTGGGCCTCAAATAGGCTGGAAACAGACTGCAATTTTGCTGTTTTTGGTTGTACAGAAAATGCAGTGTGTGTTTTGTTTATGTACTTCCTTTTTGCACCTTTTGCCAACTTTGAATTTTGATTCAAAATGATGATAAAAGGATGGTATGATGATGGTTTTGGGATTGGAACAAGTCACAAATGTGATATGGAACATTTCCCAATTGACCAAATCAAGAAAAAGTCAAAAACTCAAAAAGTCAAAGTTTGGTCAAACTTTGAATTTAAATGCAAAAGGTCCAAAAATGCCATTTTGAATGGTAAGGTTTTAGGTCATGAAATTTATATTTTTGGAAAGAGGATGAAAAATGTGGTTTGTAGGAAAAAACCCCACCAAATTTGGCCTTATGGTTTGAGAGTTATGGCTTGTTGAAGTTCAAAATTTGGTGAAAATGATTTGATCATATCTTGACAACCACACATGGGATTTTGATGTTCTTGGACTTTTTGAAAATGGGAAGACAAGATCTTCAACTTTCATGTTGGGCAAAAATTCATTTGGAGCTTGTATCATGATGTAAGTTTAAGGTCAAGAAGTTTCCATTTTTGGCAGTTAAAATTACAGGTCCACTTGCTATTTCTGGAAAATTTCTGATTTGACTGATTTTCTTCCATGATGAGGTTGAACATGATAGATGAGACTTATACAAGCATGAATGAACTTCTTCAGATCAATTCTATCCATCAAATCCTTGATTAAATCAACAGTTGACCAAGTTTGACTGTCTGTTGACTTTTCTAGGGTTTTGGATGACTGAACCACTTTTGATGAATTCCAAACCCTAAATCCTTGAGACCTTGACTTCAAATGATGTCCCAAGTTGTATGAACTTTTGATTATGGGTCATGGTGCCCAAATTCTGCAAGAATGGCCACCATCCATTGCTTTGACTGATCAATGACTGTCTTTGACCTAATTGCTGATGATTGCTTCCACTGCAAGCAACAAGGTTAGACTGACAATATTTTTGTACTTTTTGAATGATAAACATATGAAAGCAAAGATACACAAATGCAGAGTATGCTTGGTGATCAAGAAACAAACCCACAAGGCAATCTATCCACTAGAAGGGGACAAAGGCATGCAATGATCCTTGAGGTTATGATATGAATGATATGGGCCATGAGGGATCTTAGGGCCCAAAATTGGGGTCTTACAGTTATGAAATGGGAAGGTTTTACGCACCCAAAAACATCCTTAGTACTCTAAGGGAACCCTTTTTGCAAATAAGTGTTGTAGGTTGGTATTTCTGAGAATATTTGTGCAAAAGATTAGAGGGGCGAGAAGAGAATAGATTATATTTACAAATTTTGTTGTTTGAATGGATGAACCCATTGCCTACGTACCATCACAAAGGAGGATCAAAACCTCGTAGTTCGGGGTAAAAATTTTGAATATGGGTGCATTGATTTTGATCAAAAGCCTTAAGGTCGTTTGTTATCAAAGGGAGAAAACTCAACCTAAACCAACAATCCACCATGTGAGGAAGGCTTCAACATGCTAGTGAGGGGTTAACCCTATAATAAGCATGGAAGACTTATAATCCAACACTAAGGATGAGGTGAGATTTACATCAACCACTAGGATAACACAAACCTATGACTAATGTTTATGAAAAGGTTTTAACAAGGTGGCCATTGGAACCACAAAAAAACAACTTGAAATGAGTTATATTTACAAGTAAAACTATTTACAAAATGAGGTCAAAGTTGGATTAATGTTTATTCAAAATGAGTATTTATGAAAAGAGTTTTGAAAAGTCAAAGGCCTAAGGCCTAGGTTTCTAATTTGAAACAAAGTCAAAGTTTTGAAAAATGATTTTTGGCTTGGTTAGAGTGGGGAGAAGAAGAGAAGGGTTATTCCTAAAGCATACAAAGATGAGAGGGGAAAGAAAAACCCTTGGAGTTCCTTTTCTTTAAGTCATATAGAGATGACTCAAGATGCTCCTTTCCTTTGGACTTAGCACACAAACAAGCAATCAATAATTTGAATTCAAGCTCCTAGGATCTCCATTTGGCTTGGCTCTTAGCTTGGCTACTCATGACAATGGTCCTCTTTTCATAATCTTAAGATGCGATCCCTATCACACAAAAGCAAACATCAAAAAACTCACAACACAATAAAGGGAATGGACAAAGAATAAGTTTGAGAAGAAGTCTTTTGAGATCAACTTTAAATTTTAGCATTCTAAAGGCATGAGGCCTAGTTGCTCTTCAACAAATTTTGCATTCTAAAGGCATGAGGCCTAGTTGCTCTTGAACTCCTTTAAGCATGGGTAAATCCTAATTCTAAGTCCTTTCTCCTTTTGCATTTGGCTCACATCAAAACAAACACAAGCAACACAAAATAGAAATATATTTATATACAATAATGGGCTCAAATGAGCAAAAGAAAGAATGACATAAACATAAAATATGTGCTCAAATGAGCAAAGATGAAAAACAAGATTAATAATGAGCAAGAAATAAATGACATTAAAAGTAAATGACAAGAATTTAAAAGCTCAAATAAAAGTTAGTATTTAATAGAGTTATGTTAGCTTGTCATAAGACAATGTAGCGCTATGTTAAGCAATCGTAATTGGACTAATATAGTAGTCACACCTATCTGTGGCCGGTCAATAAAAATATGGGCAAAGAACACAAGTTAGAGATCATGACTAGTAAGCCAAGATCTATAAACATGCCATGCCAAACAAAAGGGGAAGGGCCTTGTATTGACTTTGGGTTATTTGTTTGACCAAGAAGTAACCTATCTTTGACACAAAATAACTCACTTGATCATGGATCAAGTTGAGTTAGGTTTGGATCAAAGAAGGTTAAGCTTCTCATTTGTAAAGACCAACCTCAAGACTTTAACTCATTGGCCAATGATGGAAAGAAAGGGATGAAGATGAAAGGGAGGGGGGTAAGAAGTCAACAAACAATCCCAATTGATCAAGGGATAACTCATCCTTGATCAAATTCATTCATCTTTCTAAGTGATGATCCATAAGGATTTTCAAACTACAAGATTCAATGAATTTGATCAAAGTTTAATCAATTCAACCTCAATCAACACCAAACACAAGAGAAATGAAGATAACAAGTCAAGAAGTCAATGCTATTTGTTTGGCATTTTTTGAATTAAAATAAAATACAAATAAAAAATAAACAAATAAGGTTGAACCTCAAATTCAACTCAAAGCAACTTCAACAAGTCCAATCAAATTCTCATAGGTTCAACATAGTCAAACAAGCTTTGACTGAATTTCTCACAATTTTTTGAAATCATAAAGTAATTAAAAACAATTAAAAACAATTGAAAATAGCATAATATGAATTAAAATCTCAAATAATCTCAAAACAATCAAGAAATTGTTGAAACTATTTTTCATTGACTTATCATGATCCATAGATGCTATGAAAATATTTTTTGGGATTTTTTAAAAGTCAAAAAGTATTTAAAAATGAATTAAAAACAATAAAAACCAAGTAATTCATAAAAAATATCAAATGAAGTCACAAAAATAATTAAAAATCATAATATGAAACTAGATTTTTCAAGAAAATTTTTGGAATTGGTCTCATATTTTTCTGACATCAAATGAAATTTTAATGAATTTTTGAAAATAAAAGGAATTAATAGAAAATAAATGAAAAATGAAAATGAGCGAAAAAGCCACAGCCATCAGATGCGCATTCATTAATTGACGTGGCGCTTGGCACGGTCCAGATCTGAGGGAATACGCTACACATGAGTCAAGCGCGTAACACCAAGCATTAAATGAAGTAATTGAAACGGACGTGTCAGATTAGATCGTCGCAAGGTGATACAATGGCCAGGAAGTGACACACGTGGTGGTGGTGGTGGAAACCACCATCTTCTCTGGCGAAACAACAACTGTCGGCCACCAGTTGCAGAGAAATAAATTTTAATGAAAATGGAAAACAAGGACATGGAAATGAAGCTCGTGTGATAGAGATCATCACTGTACCAATGGATCTCCCTCACTCTTCCTATATTGAGAGAAATGTGAAGGAGAAAATCATGGTGTTCATACTGAATGTTCATGAAATCAAGAATTGAAAGCACCAATGGCTTGCCTCAAGTATGAGGACTTCAAAAAACCACAGAAACACAAGCAAACTACATTGAATTAAGATATTTTGTTCCAAAAAGTTTGAATGGATACCTTCAAATGGATGAACTTCTGGCCACGAATCCTTCAAGATCCTTGCTCCTCTTTGATCCTTGAGTGTAATGGAAGTGATAGGCTAAGGAATTTTGCTTTAAAACTTAGCTAATGATGCTGAATTTCAAGCTCGAAAAATTAAAGAAAAGTGATTAATTCCTTTGGTAATGGCTATGGTTTCACTTCTGCAGCACTTGGGATCTCCAAAAGGTTAGCAAATGAAGCTCATGAAGGGTTTATTTATAGCTGAATGTGGCTGTGCATCACACATTGTTCATGTGCATGAGAATTTGAATTTTGATGCATGGGCCTGTGTGGGTGTGTGGAAGGCCCAATGATGGCTGAAACAACTTGCTGAGTTCATGTGAAAAGCAAATGGACGTGTACATGAAATGGAAATAGCTTGCATACCAAGTTATAACATGAAATATCCAAAATGCACCTAAATGAAAAGAATTTCGAATCTTACAAATGGTAGATCCAAATGAGTATTGTGAGTAATGGTTGGAAATCCCTTGAAATAAGGAACAAAAGTCAGGTTGCAAAAAAAAATCATTTGGAATTTGCAAATTGATGAAAACTGACTTGGAAAATTCAAGTACAAAACATATTCAAGTCATTTTGAAAAGGTTCACCAAAAACAAGCTTAATCAAACCCATTTGTCCTCATGATACAAGCCTCAAATGAAACAACGTCCAACATAAAAGTTGTATATCCTTTAAAGATAGTCAATCTAGACTCCAATTTTGCATCATTTGGATTTTCTATGACAAAGTTATGGGAATTTGAAGTTCGGTACGTTTTCAAATTCAATGAATTAGGTCCAAGATGACCTATAATGTTTTGCATTATCACATGTATTTATTTTAGGATTATTAAATTTTTTCCAACATAAAATTTGAAGTAGACATCTCAATATTTCCAATACATTTGGTCTCACCTCAAAACCATAAAAATTAGGGAAGTTACGCCCTTGGTAATTTGACCCAAAATTAGGGTTTCAGCCAAAATGACCTATAATGTTTTGAAATGAATGATGACCTTCCAAGTTTAAAATGTATTTTTTATGAACATGAAAGTTGTTTATATGGTCCTCAGGAACATCTTTTCTCTTGGGGTCATCTTCATTTGACAAATACATCAAAAGTTATATCTCATTGATCCTCAGTTTAGTCAGATGACTTGACTGGTCAACTTTTCAAGGCCAAACTTCCAATCTTGATGAATAAATGATTGAGGATCCTCAAATAGGCTCACATACGCATAAATCGATGAATGAAAGAACTTCCCTTGATTAAATTTGATCAGAGGTTGATATTGCTTCATGGGCAAAGCACAGTCAAAGCATAGTGAAATTAGGGTTTCCTTGGGAAACAATCTTCAAGCCCTTTGGTTATCTTGATCAAATTGGCAAATTGAGATACTCGGGAGGTATATATTATGATTAGGAACTTTGTGGACCACTGTCATGCTTTTTCTCATCTTCATCTAGCCATTGCATTGGGCTTTAGAGCCTCCTAGGAGCATTGTGGAGCACATGATCACTTGAGCTTCAAAACAAAAGAGTTAGTGACATATTTTTGTACTTTTGGTTAGTAATCAAATAAAAAGCAATAATATTCAATACAAGCATGCTTGGTGATCTCAAAACACTCAAACAAATCCCAACCCTAGGGTTAAGGAGCTAAACATGCTATGATGCTTGAGGCAATTGATCAGTGCATTTTAGATGCACGTTCTTCCATGTTTATACTTAAGAATTTCTTCGATTTGCTTTGATTATTTTTATGTTTTAATGTATTTTCATAATTTATGTTATTTTTGCACTTATTTAATTTTCGTATTTAATTTTCAGCATTAGCAGCTTTCGTGAGAAAAATCATATCTTGAGCTAGGAGTATAGGATTCAGACGTGCTACCAGTCGATGGAAAGCTAAGAAAAAGATCTACAACTTTTGCTCAGAAGTCGAGAGCTGAATCAGACTGTAGCAGGGCCAGAAATTTCGTTGAAGCTGCTGCATTATTTTTTATATTTTGTTTGGGTTAGTTGTATTGGGCCCGGATCGTACATTTGACCCGGTTGAGTTGTGAAACGGGTTTGGGTGTTTTTACCTAGGTTAGGCAGCCAAAAATGTAACCCTGTTTTTGGCTGCCTAACCTAGGTAAAAACACCCAAACCCGTTTCACAACTCAACCAGGTCAAATGTACGATCCGGGCCCAATACAACTAACACAAACAAAATATAAAAAATAATGCAGCAGCTTCAACGAATTTTCTGGCCCTGCTACAGTCTGATTCAGAATTAGGATTACTATAGTAGTGAAAGACCTAATTTAATAAAAGGCAAATTCAGGCCCTTATAGGATCCGGCCCGAAAATTACAAAAACTGGCTCAAACTAACTATTTTAATTAAGTCTGGAAATTCAACGAATTATTTGGCCATTCTTCACTCCGAATCTGATTTTGTCTTCAACATGAAACTTTTAGCTTTTCTTCTTAGCTTTCCAACGTATATCAGAATGCATTAATCCGACTTCTATAGCTCAAGTTATGATCTGCATAGTGATAAGGTATCAAATAATTGTTTATGCTGAAAATAAAGTACGAAAATAAAATAAAGCAAAAAAATAAACTTAAATCTAAAAACATAATAAAATAGTAAAATAAGTAAAATAAACTAAGTAAATGCCTAAGTACAATTATAGAAGAATGTGCATCCAAATGCACTGATCAAAGTCCCCCACACTTGAACTTTTGCACTCCGAGCAAAATATAAATTCAAAACTCAAAACAGAAAAACAAGAAGAAACAAAACATGTAATTCCAAAGGTTATCAAGATACAAGGTGCAAGCAAAATTCTAAGTTTAAGCTTCAAGAATATGGTGTTAGTAAGCAACTTTTTGTGACATTCAAAGCAGATAGGAAAACAGCTTACCAAAGAGTACATCAACAGCAGTAAGATCCTTACAGCTTAAGTACAAACATGGAAGAACGTGCATCCAAAATGCACTGATCAAATTCCCCCACACTTGAACTTTTGCACTCCGAGCAAAAATGAAAAACAAAACAAAACACAGACACATCAACGGTTACTCATTCTAGGCTACAAGTCATCTTCGGTTAAGTTTGCTTCGATAGGTACTAATCTTGCACACTAAGGACATTGTAAGAACACTAATCCACAGTTATGCAGACATAAACCTCCTGAATACATAAATCAAATCGAATCATGTTATTATATTAAAGCCTAACTTACTCATCCTTCTTTGGCTCTTTTTCATTCAGGCGCAATCACATTAAGCCCGTTATCTCCACACACTCATAGCAAGGCGACCGGTTAGTGACTTTGATCCTTTGCTGCATGGGGGTTCTGGTACTTAAGTGGCATAACCCTTTGCTTGCGGGGGATCGGAGCGTAATCTGCCCTACCAAGTTCAGCACCAGAAACCGCTGAACCAACTACAAAAGAGTCTTATTTCCAACTTTTTTTGAAGGTTCCACAACCGTTGGGTTAAGTGACCGGGTGAGGGTCACCAAACTTAGAAGCTGCGTTCCTTTATTTTTTTCTCTTTTTTTTTTCGGAACACTCACTTATATTCATCGGCTTCCCTGCGTAGAGTGTGTGTGAGATGGTGCTGACTGCTGAAATAAACTACTCAAGAGCTGTCAGAGGATGAGAATGTAAGGCTAAAACATAATAAAAATTCAACTCAATTTCCATATGCAGGAGACTTACGGTGTTAAAATAATACCGATCTTGTGAATTTTTCCCAAGTCTCCGCAAACTCGACTCAAAGTAACCTATAGCCTAAAACTTTCAAGAAGATGCATTTTTATATTTTGTTTGGGTTAGTTGTATTGGGCCCGGATCATACATTTGACCCGGTTGAGTTGTGAAACGGGTTTGGGTGTTTTTACCTAGGTTAGGCAACCAAAAACAGGGTTACGTTTTTCTGTTCATGTACGATTTTTTGAGAGCTAGCAAGATGACTATGGAGAACTAATCCCTTTTGAATCAACCTGCTGTAATTCAAAATCGGCTTTGAGGTTTTTATTAATTCCAATTTGTTTCCTTTGAATTCTTCTTATAATTCCAATTATTTGCTTAATCTAATTGTTGCTATCGGATAGAATCCTTAAATTCGATTGATGAATGATGATCCCGAATCAATTTCGTGTTAACATAGCTTTTATTTTATCACGAACGATCAAGTTGCGTCTGCTTAATTCGCAATAGTTTTTAATCCGTTTTCTTAATTCGGAATTTGGGAATATTACTCGCATAATTTCCTTTATGCTTGTTAATGGTAATTGTAATCGAATAGGAGCAGACCCGTTAGGGATTTGTAGTTTTATAAGAATCAATGATAAGTCGGAAGATGATGCAGTAGGTTGGTTCGTGTCAGCTTATTTTATAATCACTTTTTCGAATCTAAACCAACCAACCCCCCCCCCCCCCTTTTGTTCTATCGGTAGATTAATTAAACAAGAATCCTTGAGAACGATATTTAAGTCAATTTGTCGTTAAACTACATTTTTGAAAAACTACTCGTTTTGATCCGCGCGCGACAGCGGATCAAATTTTTATTTTATTTTCGTACTTTATTTTCAACATAAACAATTATTTGATACCTTATCACTATGCGGATCATAACTTGAGCTATAGAAGTCGGATTAACGCATTCTGATATGCGTTGGAAAGCTAAGAAGAAAAGCTAAAAGTTTCATGTTGAACACAAAATCATATTCGGAGTGAAGAATGGCCAAATAATTCGTTGAATTTCCAGACTTAATTAAAATAGTTAGTTTGGGCAAGTTTTTGTAATTTTCGGGCCGGATCCTATAAGGGCCCGAATTTGCCTTTTATTATATTAGGTCTTTCACTACTATAGTAATCCTAATTCTGAATTTTGATGATATAAGATTGCTTAGAAGATTTTATGGAGAGCTAATTCCCAAAGAGCTGATCTATTGTATTCGAATTCCACTTTGAGGTTTTTATTAATTTCAATTTCTTTTCAATTCTTCCTATAAACTCGTTAGCTTAATTCGATTACTTTCGTTTGCTTAATTCGATTGTTTCTTATAGGATAGAGTTGATTAAATTTGATTGTTTGTATGATCCTTAACTATAATCACGTTAGCGTAGCTTTTTCGTTATCGTGTTTGATTAAGTCGCGTTTGCTTAATTCGCGTCTGCTTAAATCCGTTTGCTTAATTCGGAAATTAGGAACATACATCATATAATACCAATTTGCGCTTGCCAGTGGGTATTGTAATCGAATGGGATTGAATCCGCTAGGGAATTGAAATTATAAGAATCGATGATAAGTCGGAAATCGATACAATAGATTAGCTTATTTATCAATTTTGCTTTTACCTTTAATCATCTTCGATTTAAGTTTTGAACCTTAAAAACCCCCTTTTTTCCATTCGTTTGGTTATAACATTCAAGAGTCCTTGTGATACGATATTCGAGTGTCGCTTCCGTTTTACTACACTTTTAAACTCGTTTTTGACCCGTGTGCGACAGCGGATCACCAATGCACTTGTGCAATAACATGATGCCATGAGAGATCTTAGGGTCAAAATTAGGGTCTTACACAATTCATGGAAATATGCAAATCCAGATTATGATTCCTACCCTCCTCAGCGAGTTCTTCATCACAAAAACTGAGGTTATTGCAAGAAGTGATGTTAGCTACTATATGATCAAACTGATCCACCGTAACATCATGTTCCACGAATGCTTGCTCTAGAACTCTTTGCAGTGCCTCTCTGTGCGCTTCTGAATTCATTAGCAGAGACAGCACTTAAATCTTTGAGGGGGTTTGGAGCAGCTGCTCCACCATGTTAAACTCACTCATCTTTATTAGACGAAGTACCTCATCATCATCATTAGCCTTCAAATTACTGGTTTCACCAGACTGACACTTTGGAGCACTAACCGGATCTACAACAGGCACTTCCACCTTCTTACTGACAGTTGGTTCTTCCTTATCTTTTAGGAACACCGGCCCAAACACTCGACCGTTACGGGTCACCTTAGTAACATCAACAATACTCACTATAGAACTGGTCGTAGGCAATGGAACTTCTAGACCATCTTTCAACATCGTCGCATTATACTGATACGGAACATCTTTATCGGATGAATACGGGATTGGGCCCGCTAACCGAATGACCAACGATGATACCGATCTTTGATTGTTGTTGTTACTATTACTATTGTCGTACTGAATGACTACTCTTTCCCGATTCTTGAAAACGGGCATTATGACATTCACATCGTCATCTGCATGACGGGATTGAACAATTTGGATCATGCCTTCATCCATCAACCGCTGGATGTCTCTTTTCACTACCACACAACCCTTCGGGTTGACACTGCAGATAGCACAACCGTCATGGTCATGCTCACAATCACTCACCATACAAATGTCCTTATGCATTGCCACTAAGGGCCTCTGGATGAAACGAACACCAAACAATTTAAACTCTCTGGGACAACCATCCACCATATTAACAGAAGAATTCCCATGAGCGGGCAGTGGATTTGCTTTCACGTTTGGTGCACGGTCCTCGAAGGATACCATTCAACTCTTTATCAGCTTCTGAACTTAGTACTTGAGCGGATAGCAGTTCTCAATGTCATGTCTGGGTGCCCCTTGATCAAAAGCACAACGGAGTTCAGATTGTACCACCATGGAAGTGGTTTTGGAATTTGTGGCTGGTTTCTTGGTTGGAGTAGGTTCTTGAGAACCAATGATTGATAAAGTTCTGCATAAGTCATAGGAATCGGGTCAAAAGAGACCTTCTTCCTCTCAAAATTTTGCTGATGATGATTGTTGGTATTGTTGTTATTGTAGGTGTTTGTTCGTTGTTGTGGTTGTTGCTGTTGACGTTGTTGTTGTTGAATTGGTGTTGATTGACTGTTTGAAAATACTAGAATTACTAAGGATACTTGATGATGGTGTTGACGGGATGGTTGACTATTTCTGATCTGAGCCTCCTCTGCCTCCTACTGGAGATTGCATTAGCTTCACTATCTTTCTTCTCCCCAAAACTGCTGCCATATCTCTTACTTGACGATGCTTTCTCCTTTGACAATCGTCCTTCTCGGACACCTTCTTCAAGCCTCATCCCCATGTTTACTATTTCGGTAAAGTCACTGGGGACATTGGAAATCATACGTTCATAGTAAAATGAACTCAGGGTCTTCAAAAAGATCTTTTTCATCTCCTTCTCCTCTAAAGGAGGGGTGATCTAAGCAGCTAATTCTCTTCATCTCTGCACATATTCTTTGAATGTCTCCTTATCCTTCTGAGACATAGACCTCAACTGGTCTCTATCAGGCGCCATATCCATATTATGCTTATACTGCTTTGACAAAAGCTTCTCCCAAATCGTTGAAAGTGAGGATGCTTGCACTGTCCAACCCCATATACCATCTGAGTGCAACACCGGTCAGACTGTCTTGGAAGTAGTGGATTAACAGCTAGTGTTATCTATTTGGATAGACATTTTACGGACATACATCACCAATGACTGAGCGGACATGAGTTCCCTTTGTATTTTTCAAAGTCAGGCACTTTGAATTTCATCTGAATCTTCACATTTGGCACCAGACATAACTCAGCAGCACTTTTCCCAAACAAGTCCTTACCTCTCAACGTCTTCAATTCCTTGCACAGCTCAAGAAATTGATCCTTCATTTCGTCCATTTTCTCATAAACATTCGGGCCCTCAGATGGCTCGAAATGGTAAATGGTATCCTCCACACGAGGTAAGGTGTGCACAACGGGAGGTGGCACAAACATGACCAGGCTAGATGCCGACATGGAAGCAAAAGTAGGCGCAAAGCCTTCGGGCATGAAGTTCGGCGGCATTCCCCATGGGAATCCAGCAGGCATGGTAGGTGTATAATGAGCGGTAGTAGCAGGCATGGTAGAGGTAGCCACCTCGGAAATAACAGTCCCTTGAGGAGGAGGAGTTACGGGTGTTGGAGACGACTGGCTCTGAGCAGCTAACACTGACTTCATCAAGGTAGTCAGGCGGGTGATCTTGTCCTTCAGCTCTCTATTCTCTTGCTTAAGATGTTCCAGAATTCTCGGATTATTGGCGTGAGTGTTGTACTGATGAGTCAGCTTGGCTGAGGCACAGAAGAAACACCAATGAGACATCTGGCGAAAGAGAAACCTGCTTATGCAAATGATGCATGGAATGCAATGCTTGATTATTTATTTTTATTTTTCAAGGAACTTACTATATTATTTGCATATACATATATATATATATATATATATATATATATATATATATATATATATATATATATATATATATATATTTAACAATAATTGCAACAATTTGATATGACTAAAAATCTCTTTTTATTTATATAATTGAAAGGATTACACTGAGTACAATTTCAGAAACAAAAAAAAAATACAAGAGAAAAGGAGACTAGTCATCCTAAGGATCCCTAACAACGTCAGAGAATCTGGCTGTAGGCGCATACTTCCTGCGAATGCGTCGAATCTCGGTCTCAAAAGAAGCCTTCATCTGAGTCTTCTCGAGGACAAGATGATCAACAATCTTCTTCCAAGCAACGGAAGGCTGGGTATGCTAGAATATGAAACCTTTGGCTCTCTCTATCTCTTTGTCACTCGGTCTTCAAGTAGCTCGATAAGTGCATCTTTGTCCTTAGACTCCAACTGCAACTCTTCATGCTTCTTGCTCAAAGCACGAAAATTCTCTTCCCACATATCTTTCTCTTGTTTCATCTTGGCGAGTGCGTCTTCCAACTCCTCTATATCTTGGTTAGGGAGAGTTAATGGCTCAACCACAACCATAGATATAGGTCTTTCACAACGATAAGGCATCTTCAACTCCAAAGCTCTCTTCTTCACCCAAAGAGTGTAACCTTCCCTATGCACATTATACCAAGCATGCACAATCTTTTGCTTCAAATGTTGGGGGTCTTTACCCTCTTGATAGAAAAGACCTTCTAAAAAAGTGTTATTAGGTTTGTCTTTCAAGGGGAACCCAAGTTGATGACGAGCCAATGCAGGGTTGTAGTTAACTCCTCCTTGTGTACCAATGCGAGGTACATTAGAGAATTCACCACAACAATCAATAATCTCCAAACTGCTCAAAGAAGGATCATACCAAATTATATCATCATTAGTGAGAGACATAAGTTATTGAGACCACCGTAGACATTGTTTGTTCTCCACAAAAGTAGGTGTCTGAGGCAAGTGCGAAATAAACCAATTGTACAAAAGAGGAATGCAACAGACAATAGTTCCACCACCCTTAGAGTTCCTTAGATGCAAATAGAAATACATATCACCCAACAAAGTAGGCACGGGATTCCCAATCAAGAAAATTCTAATGGCATTAACATCAACAAAATCGTCAATGTTAGGGAAAAAAGCTAATCCATAGATGAGCAACACAAAGATAGCTTCAAAAGCGTCCACACTATCGGCTTGAGCAAAAGCAGTAGCTTCCTTGATGAGGAAATCAGATGGCAACCCAAACAATCCTCCTTTCTTCACCCAATGAGCCTCTACTTCAGACTTCTTCAAGTGAAGAGCTTCAGCAATAAGATGAGATCTTGGAATCTCTTCCAATCCACTAAAAGGTACCTTGCTAAAAACAGGTATTCCCAAGAGATGGGCATACTCCTCTAATGTAGGCACAAGTTGATAATCAGGAAAAGTGAAGCAACGGTAGAGAGGGTTGTAGAACTACACTAATACACTCAAAAGTCCTTTGACCACATCAACAGACAAGATAGATAGAAGCTTCCCATGGCGTTGTTAGAAGTCCAAGGGATCTAATACAAAAGATGCTAGCTTCCTTAACTCTTTCCAGTCGGGACATCTGAAACTGTACTTCTTAGTGTTCCTTCGTCCACAATCCATGGTCTGAAAATATTTGCAAATAATACCTCAGTTCCTTGAAATTTTTATGTGATGAATGTTGTGATACGCATGAATGCATGAATGCAACAATCACAAATAAGGGATCACACACAAGGCAAGCAAACAAATGTCAAGGGATGAATCAAGTCATTGTCAAGATCAATCATCCATTTTGGTGGATTATGGTTTACACCTTATCAACACCCAAATTCCGTTGATATTGACAAGACTTGCTTGGATCAACTAAGAATCAAGGGTCTGTTGTGAGTCACGAGCATGGAGTCTGGGTAAGAACCATCCCAAAGGAGTGAACTAAGGATGAAACCTGTAGATCATGTTCTAAAAAGTTCCCAGAGTCTTAATTCCATCTATCGGATATTACAGGTTAAGATGACTGACTCATCGACCCATAATATTCTCAAGAGAAACCTGTCTGAGTGTAGTATCGCGTAACAACTGTTATCAAGTCTACACTTGGACAATCTCAACACTACGCCCTAAATAGGCCAAGAGGGGGTAAATGTTCTATGGTCCTCAGCTTCTCGGACCCAAATTAGAGATAGTAATGCCTAACCATAAATACTTGTGTGACATTTCCAAATCCATAAGGGTCTCCACTGAGCAGATGGATCTCAAGCCAACTTGTTAAGGACTACTCCACACAAGTCGAACATGACTATACCATCCTCCTATCTTAATTGCACTCAAGTTTGGGTTGGAACTTATCTCACCACTCAGAGATCACCAACCACAACAAGCAGATTATATCACACAAATATACATACATCACATATATACAATTATATACACACAAAAAAGTAGGCTAAACCCACCGGAGACTACTCCCCAGCAGAGTGCCACTTAATTTTTGTAGGGTTAAAAGTAAATGGCTTGTAAATTCATGATCATCAAGCTATGGATAAGCAAGACATCAAATAACAAGAGTCGTCACCGCGCTTTTATTGTTTCCAAGGGAAAAGGGAAAAGTACGAACAAAACCCAAAAGTAAGAAGTTTTCAAATCAAAACTAATAAAATGCTAGAGATTACAGGTAAGGGGGTTGGTTACACAGAGGGAAGGTGTTAGCATCCAAAGTGTCCTAGGTACTCCTAGGGAGCTCTTTTTTATGTGCATATGTATTTTGGACAAAGTGATGTTTACAAACAAATAGAAGTGGGGGATGAGAAAAGAATTCATTAATTATACTTTTGTGTTTGACAAGACCTTCAGACTTGAGCCTACGTACCAACAGAAGAATGAGGGATCAAAACCCCATACTTCGTGATACAAATGTCAAAATGGATGCATTGCTTTTAATCAAAAAATAATTTTGAAAGGTACAATGGCCTAGAAAATGGTTTGAATGAGTTAGTTCTTTTGGGCTTTTGAAAACATTAAGTAAAGTATAGTTAAGTTTATTTACAAGTTTGATTTAAGAAAAGAAGCTTGAAAATGCAATGGCATAAGGCCAAAGTTTTTAGTTTGCAAAGGGTCTAAGTTTAGAAAATAAACAATTCAAACAAAGAAGTTTTTAAAAGGAGGGAGAGATTTTGAAATTAAAGAGATATGGAGGAGATGAAGAGACTAATACTAAGCATAAATTTAAAAGTTAAGAGTTGAAAAGATCTGACCAATGGGTTGCAATCCAAAGGCAAGAATGCCATATAGAAATCCCAAATTCCCTTATATATTAGAATCAAGCAACAAAAAAATGCATACAATATCATCTTGAAGAGAAAGGCATCAAATAAAGATAGCCCCATCCAAGCTTTAGCCACTCCATGATCTCCTTCAAATTTTCCCATGTAATAGATGAATTCCACAGTCACAGGTTCAAAATAACAGCTTCACAATGATCATGTAGCAAATGAACTCAAAGGAATCTTCAATGATGTATAAGATGAAGTTTCAAATTGCAAGCACTTGGTTACATGAAAGTTGGCATTGGCCAAGTCCTTTGCATAGGGATGTTTCCTAGATTCTAAGTCCAATTGTCTAAGATCAAACCAACAGTCCACACAATAGTTTTTTAGGGTTTTTGTTCTTATTATGTACATTAATGGCTAAAGACCACACAAGCAAGCAATGTACACAAACAATATATATCACACAATATGGTCCAAGTGGACAAAGTGAAAATGGCATTAATATGAACAATTAGAATGGTATGAATAAGGGTAAATGAATAGAGCTTAAAAATTAAAGTGCATTAAAAGTAAATGGTTTGAAATTAAATGTTAATTGTTAATAAATTAGAAGTTAGTATTGTTTTTTCTTTTGCTTTTTTGAGTCATTCTTTGGATAACACTCAACCCACTTATCACAAGCATGGATCCTTGAACCAAGACATCTTCCAAAGGAAGGAAAAAAGGCCAAGTTTCCACATAATACCATGAAAGAGGGGAGACTTACAATCTCACTAACTAGAATGATATGCCTTTTGTATCAAAAATTTAGCGCTATGTTAAGCAATCATAATTGGACTTATATAGAAGTCACAACTATTTGAGACCGGTGTAGCACCTCAAATTTGCACCCCTCATGTGTACATTCATTTCATTTTTAGGTCATTAACATGGCATTCACATTGCATAGTCCATTGCATTGCATCAGTCAAAACTGATCAGGAGAATCCATCTGTGCAAGAGAGCTAGGGTTTTTCCATGAGACAAAATCCCTATGGTTGTTCTAGAGAGAGCTTATATGACCCAAGGTTCATTCTGGTGCAATTTGGCCAAGTGTTGAAGGTTCAAAGTCCACAGTGCATGACCTAGTCATCTGAGGCCCATGAAAGTCAACTGCAAGTCAACTGAGGGCTAGGAAGTGGAGAAATGGTTTGAGACACTTCATTCATGTCCAAAAGAGGTTTATTCAACATGTCAAACATCTACCTTGAGGGTTTTGAAGCCAGATCAAAAATTTCCAAAATGGAAAATGACTTGTAATTTCAAGTTTCCAAAAATGGCAAGTTTTTGGACCAACTTCAACTCAACTTTCCAACATAAAAGAAGCTTAAAATGGATCTTTGTCCAACATGAAAGTTGAAGATCTTTCTCTCCCATTTCCAAAAAGTCCAAGATCATGAATTTCTAATGAATGGTTAAGGAGTTATGATCAAATCATTGCAAAGTGTGCTTGGAATTTCAAATGGCCATATCTTTTGAACCAAAACTCCAAATTTGGTGGTTCTTTTTGCAAAATGTTGCTCATGTCATGAATTTTCCAAATACCTCATCACATTGCATGAAATTGGAACATATGATCACTTGCTTGTTCATGAAGGTTTTGAAGGAAAATTGCCAAAATCAAAATTTGTTGATCATATGCATATATTTCCAATTCCAATGTGTGCATGGAGTAATTTTGAGTGAATTTGGGCCTTGGTGTGCACTGTTCACGTGTGCATCTCATGCATGAGGTGAAAATACAAATTTGTGCATGCACCTTATTTCTTTCTAATCCCAATTAAACATGGCTTAAGCTTAATTTCAGAATGATTAAGAGGACATATAAAAGCTTAATCACAACTGTTTTCATTCAGAACACAAGTTTCAGATCTAGATCCAAGTCCCATTCTCAAATTTCTCTCAAAAAGATTTTCCAAATTCTTCACATAAACCTCATTTCTCTTGGTGAATTCATGATCATGGAGTAGTTTTGAGTGAGATTGAACGTGCATCTTGTGGTTTTCTGCTCAATTTCGTGCATGCTTGAAGCTTGAAGCATCAATGGAGTATTCAAATTCAGTTGGATTCACACGTGTCTAAGCTTCCAATTCTTCATCAATCATCTCCACAAGACTTCTGGAATTGATCTGGACCATTACAAGCCTTGGAACGTGCAAAACAAGATTCTGCTCTTCAAGAGGTGAGTTTTTCGAGCTTCATAATTTCACAATCCATGTAGATATTCTTGTAGATCTTGCTTTGCTGATCGTTTTGATATAAATTTCGTGCGATTTGGATAAAAATTGAGTGAGATATGATGATTTCAAGTTTAGATCTAGAAACTTCTTTGCTTCGATTCAGAAAATCCATGGAGTTTTAGGCTTAGATAATATGATATTTGAATTCTACATTAAAAGAGCTTTCCAACGATATATAATTTGTAAAATTCTGGACGTTTCTGGAAATTCCGGAAAATTGCGCATGAATGTTCATCATCTTCATCTTCATCTTCATGAGGAAGATGAAGATCTTCATCTCTGGTTCGCTAGGGTTCTTGTCCAAGAACGCGCCCAGAACTTGTTAGATCCGCGTACCTCCCTTCGATTCCATGCTCCGGCGTTTCTGCATTATTTTTTCATTTTAATTCCTTTAAACTGAAACGGCGTCGTTTTGGGACGTGGTGGGAATTTCCATAATTCATTTTTTATTATTTCTTCATGTTTGGCAATTTTTATTTCATTTCATACATGAAATTCCAAAAATCATAACAAATTGAAAAATGCATCAATTCATCTCCAATTTTTTGCAAAATGATCCTTGAGATGTCTAGCTTTTAATGATCATGATTTCAAAAGTTGTGCATGGCTGGAATTTTATTGGCTCTAGGTTGATTGAACACGTGTGCATGTATGACCTTGCCTTACTCTTTCTATCATGAAATACTTGTTTTTAATCCAATGGACTTGAAATTTTACATGCTGATTCTAGACACATTGATGGATGTTTTAGGCTTGGTCTGGTATTTTTCCCATGTACCAATTCTGTTTTATGCTTGTGTTTGCATGGTGTGATAATTTGTGTCACACCTTTGGTTGTTCAACTTGTGCAATTTTATTTCCATGCCAAATGACTTCTAATGCTCCTGACTTTTTGTGTGATGGATGTTTTGGATATGTTGATTGCTCATGAATTTTTCCAGAATTATTTGAATTATTTCTGTTTTCATTGGGAACTTTCATTCTTAATGTTCAAATGTGTGCCTTGAATTGGTCATTGACTTCTCTTGCCTATTACATGGACTTGCATATTGATTTTGCTTTGGTCCTTTTTAGGACATGTTCTTGATTGATTAAATATGATTCATGTTGAGTTTGAGCTTCTGTTTTGGATTTTTGATCCTCTTTTGACCCTAGGCTTTGACCTAGTGGTTTGTTACTTACCATTTGAGTTGTGATTTCAGGTTCAAGTATGCATCCCCATGGTTGATGTTGCTCCTTCATTTGAGCTTGATCATTTGTTGTTGTTAGCTAACCTTTGCTTGTTTTGTAGGCTTTGAGAACCATTCACTTGTGCTTATGGCTCATGTGTTGCCTATTGGGTTGTCTGTCTGATATTGACTGTTGTTGACTATTTTCTGAGTATTGTACTGATTGGTTTAGCTGTTTCCACAGGTACCTAAGTTGCTTTAAGTTCATTTGAACTTTGATTTGCTTGCTTGTGGTTGGCATACCACTGAGGTATAATTCCTTAATCTTCATGTAGTCTGGAAGACCTACTGTTATTGGTAGGCACCTGTCTGAAGCCCTCCTTAAGAGGCAATGCTTGTGTTTGTTTAATTTTATGCCAAGCAGGTAAAGTCCTCTTAAGAGGCAATTGGCAGATAAAAGGGATGTGCAATCCATCCCCTGCTATTCAGTTGTGTCACTCACTTTGCTCACACCATGTGTTGATGCATTGTGAGTAAGAACCCAAAATCCTGTCCATAGAGTCAGTCATTTGTGGAGAAGAGTTCCTTCATTCTGAACTCCCACACTTTCTATTTGATTCAAGCTCTCCCAGGCCAGGGATAAGAGCTGTGAGGTCTTACCCTCACTTCCCATTTCATCTGCTTCATCCTAACTCTCAATGTTAGGGTTAAGAGCTAAAAACACCCCATTCCAGTTGGCTTGTTTCTACAACCTAGCCTTGTATGAGCCAATTGTTTGCATATAGTGTGTGTGCTTGCTTTATTGTGCTTGTATTTGCTTGATTGTGCTGTTTAGGCTAGCTTGCTTCCTGTGCAAGTTAGGATAGAAACCTCAACATAGGGATCGTATGCATGACAACTTCTAGGCTCGAGTCGTAGTCTCTGGTTAGGTTAGAAGTTCTTTCCCTGTTAAGGGGAACTACGTCGCCCTGATCCTCATACCAGATGAGGTACGTAGGCGGGAGATGAGCTGATCTCTCTGGGCGCCCTTTTTCTTTTTCAACCCCTTTGTGTGTGTTGGAGTCTGACGTAAGTCCAGCGATTGGCAGTCGGTTTCCTGTGTGGTCTTGTTTGGCGTGCGTTAGCCGAGCTACGAGTGCTCTGATTCTTCTCTGATTAGAGAAGATACGTATGCATAGGATGCGACATCCTAGCGAGCACGTTTCCCCTGTCCCGAACTACGTCGACTCTGATGTCTGTGTCTGACAGACTACGTAGGCCCAGGATGCAATATCCTGCCGAGTCCGTTTCTTTTGTCTTTCTGTGTTTCCTTCCAGCCTTGTGCAGTGTTTGAGCAGTCTTTAGCAACCTTTCTTCTATTCTTCTGAGTGTGGATCCCGTCGAGTACGACTGATGCGTAGGGGTGCTAATACCTTCCCTTCGCATAACCGACTCCCGTACCCATCCATCTCTGGTCGCGAGACCATATCTTTTCCAGGTTTACTTCGAGCGTTTCCTTTCCCTCCTTTGGGATAAATAACACACGGTGGCGGCTCTGTTGTTTCGTTTTCCCACCGGTTTTTCGCGTAATGCAACAACCGGGCAATAGAATTTTGGTGTTAATGCATGTTAGAGACATGGTATAATGGACTATGCAAATGAAACATACCATACACAAAAAGAATATGCAAAGGAGGTGGTCTAATCTCACCCATACTTATGTTAATTTTTCAATCAACTAGCCTTAGGATTTAGAGACATCATGGACCAAATGAAATAGATGCATAAAGAAGGGGAATTAGATGAAGAGCGAGGGCAATGGATCAAAACTCAAATTGGTCAAAGGAGGACTTTTACCAAATTAAGATCATTCATTCATTTTGGGATATGGAATGTACATTCCATCAATCCCTTAAATCCAATGATCTTAACCTAGCAAAGTCAAATCAACTTTGACCAAGGCCCAACAACACAAGTCAAACTTACACAAGCCATCAAAATAGCTCAACACAACTATTTGGCATTTATTCAATTTAAAAATTCTAAAAATAATGCATTAAATTCAATATGGTTTGTCAAAATCCTAAAACCTCGTCAAAACACCAAAGAAATGGCCATGAGATTTATCATAGGTCAAACAAGGTCAAAGGACCTTGGAGAAAAAATTTCAGAATTTTTAGAGACTTAAAAGTATTTAAATAATTAAAAATATTCACAAAATGAATTAAATTATAAAAAATATTAATAATGATCCAAAAAATAATTTTAATTCAAAATATGAAAGAGGAACTTATTTAAAATTTTTTGGTGAAACTCTCATATTTTTTGGATCAATATTAAAATTAATATGAATGAATGAAAATCAAATGAAATAAATAGAAAATCAAAAAATCAAAAAAACGTGGACCACTTGATCTCCCTCATTAATTGAGGTGGCAGATCAAGTGGATGGAAACGCACGTTCCATTGTGGAACTTAGTCAGTGCGCCACACGCGTGGTAATCACAAGCAACGCCTAAGATTAAAACATTTTAAATGAGATCAATGGCTCAGAACCTGTCCAACACACCACCATCGTTGGACCTCCGGTCACCTTATCAGGCGGGGTCCACCGGACTGTTTCACTCATCACCATCAAGAAAATGAAAAAAGAGGACATGATCTGAAAGAAAAAATGGCGTAGAGCACGAATCTGACCTCAATTTTAACTAACTCCACACATATAGAAAGATATGAGGAGTTGAATTTTGAGGTGTGACAATTGAGTTGCTTCGATTTGACCTCAAAGCAACTCAATCTTCTTGCCTACATTGGTAGAGCTTCAGACAACCAAAGATCTAAGAGAATTGATGAGAATTGAGTGTGAATTGAAGAGAAGAAGTTTTCTGAAATTTACCTTCAATGCTGTGCAGAAATGGATCTTGCTTGCTTCAAACTTGATTTGATCACACTTGAGAAGCTTGCAGAAGAGGTTTGGCAATGGTATAAAGCTTTGGATCCTGGAGTTTTTGAATCTCCAAACAGTGAGATTCAAACTCAATTTTCAAGTTAAAAATTCTCAGGTTTTCCTTTGAATGGTGAGGGTTTCAATTGGGGGGCAAAGCTGACGTACAAGGTGTCTTTGAAATGAGCTCTAAGGCATTGTATTTATAGCATTTTAGAGTGATATTTGCACACTTGAAAAATTGCTAAATTTGGACATGGTGATGCACAAGCTTGCATGGGCGTGTACAGGCCCATGAAGCAATCCAATTTGATCCATGTACAACTGTTCTGAAGTTCAAATGAGGCTTGGATGTCAAGGCAGTGTGAAATAGGATTTTGAACATTTGATTTTTCCAATGATACAGCCATGTTAAGACCATGTGTATCCCTAGAAAATCTCATCCAAAATACATGAAATTGGGTTCTTTGGAAAGCTTAGATCAAGGGGAACAACTTTGATGTTGGAAACTTTTTCATTTGGAACTTGGATCATGGTGAATTTTGGGGTGGAAGTTTGGAAATTTCAACATGTTGAAAAATTTTCTAAGTGTTAAGTCATATATCTCAATATTCCACCTTGCTTTACTTTTTAAAGTTGTATCTATTTCAAATACCTTCAAAATGGTCACCTGTTTCATGTCATTTGGATTTATAATGATAGAGTTATGCATTTTTGAAGTTGAAGAAAATCACTTGTTCAATGGTATAGGGAAAAAATGACCTATAATGTATTCTCATATCACATGCTCATAAAAGTTGATTCATCTCTCACTCCAAACATTAAAATTGAAGTAGACATCTTGAATTTGATTTTTCAACTTGGAAATATTTCATCTCATAAAAATTGAGCAAGTTATGGCCTTGGGAAGTTGACTTTCAAATTAGGGTTTAGACAAAATGACCTATAATGTTTCAACATAGAAAATGATTTTCCAAGAAAAACTAGCTATAGATCTCAACATTAAAGTTGTTTGCAATGTCATTTAGAGTAACTTTTATCTTGGAATAATTTTCATATGGTGAAAATTGTAGGAGATAGGGTCTAGGGAGACCCAGTTTTGATTAGATGAATTCATCTGGCCAACCACCATCAACCAACTTGCTAGCCTCCAATTCTCTTGACTTTCTAGGCTCATGGTAGATCATATATGCATAAGATGATTAGTTTTGAAGTGTCCCTTGAGAAATTTGATCAATTGGTGAGATAGCTTATTGGAGAAGCTACTTAAGATACCCAGTCAAACTAGGGTTTCCAAGGCAAATCACCTCCAAACTCTTGAAGAATACTTGATCAATATGACTTATAGAGATCATTGGGACTCATATATGATGCTTTGAGACCTTGTGGACCAATATTTGATTGGGTTCTTAGCCATGAGGGTCTTAAACCCTAGGTGTGAACTTGCTAGATTAATGGTGATCATGCCCTACCTACAAAAGAGTTAGGCAAATACAAAGACATATTTTTGGTATTTTGGTTAGTAAAATGACAATATATAAGTATGATACAATCACATGGTGCTTGGTGATCTCTCCCAAAACAAACCCAATGAAAGAGGGGTAAGGAGAATGCCAAGGTGTGATCCCAATGTATATGATGAATTTGCATGAGGGATCTTAGGGTCAAAATTGGGGTCTTACAGGATGTTTATGAAAAGATGGATGAAATGAAAGACCAATTCCTTGAGCTGTGAAAGGAGTTGAAAACCTTAAGGGGAAAAGATTTGTTTGGTAAGAGTGTTGCGGAACTTTTCTTGGTTCCCAATGTCAAAATCCTGATAAAGTTCAAAGTCCCTGACTTTGAAAAGTATAAGGGGAATACTTGTCCGCTCAGACATCTCGTCATGTATGCTAGAAAGATGTCGACATAAACTGATAATGATCAGTTACTGATTCATTATTTCCAAGACAGTCTGACTGGTGTCGCTCTGAGGTGGTACATGGGTTTGGATAGTGCGAGTGTTCGCATGTTCAATGATTTGGGTGAGGCTTTCATGAAGCAATACAAGTATAATGTGGATATGGCACTAGATAGGGACCAGTTAAGGTCATTGTCTCATAAGGACAAAGAGACGTTCAAAGAGTACGCTCAGCGATGGAGAGAGCTTGCCGCTCAGATTTACTTTCCTTTAGAAGAAAAGGAGATGACCAAGATTTTTCTCAAGACCCTGAGCTCATTTTACTATGAGCGAATGGTTGCCAGTGCCCCCAGTGATTTTACCGAAATGGTAAACATGGGGATGAGACTAGAAGAAGGTGTCTGAGAGGGACGGTTATCTAAAGAGGAGGTTTCGTCTAGCAATAAGTACGGCAGTGGGTTTGCTAGAAAGAAAGAAGGCGAGACTAATGCAGTATCGGTTGGGAGGAAGAGGAGGCCCCATGTTAGAAGAAGTCCACAACCCTGTCAACACCATCATCAAGTATCATTTGTTATTCCAGTATTAACAAACAATCAATCAAGACCAATTCAACAACAACGTCAACAAAATCCACAGCAAAGAACAAATAACTACAACTACAACAACAACAATACCAATAATCATCAACCACAATAGAATTTCAAGAGGAAGAAGGTCTCTTTTGACCCGATTCCTATGACTTATGCTAAATTGTACCCATCATTGGTTCTCAAAAACCTTCTGCAACCAAGAAATCCTCCTTAGATTTCTGAACCACTTCCATGATGGTACAAGCCAGTGCTTCATTGTGCCTTTCGCCAAGGGGCTCTTGGCCATGATATTGAGAATTGTTACCCTTTGAAGTGCGACATCCAGAAGTTGGTCAAAAGTGGGATGGTGTCCTTTGAGGACCGTGCACCGGACGTCAAAGATAACCCACTACCTGCTCATGGTAATCCTTCTGTCGACATGGTAGATGGCTGCCCTGGGGAGTTAAAGGTATATGATGTATGTTTCATTAGAATGTCTTTGGTGACAACTGTCGCAACGCGAAAAACACCCGGCGGGAAAAACAAACAAACAGAGCCGCCACCGTGCGTTATTTATCCCAAAAGAGGGAAAGGAAACGCTCGAAGTAAACCTGGAAAGGAAATGGTCTTACGACCGGAGATTACAAGGATCGGGAGTCGGTTATGCGAAGGGAAGATATTAGCACCCCTACGCACCCGTCGTACTCGACGGGATCCACGCTCAGAAACATAGAAGAAAGGTTGCTAAAAACTGCTCAAAGAATGCACATAACTGGACTGAAACACAGATGAAAGACGGAAGAAGCGGACTCGGCAGGATATCGCATCCTGGGCCTACGTAGTCTGTCAGACACAGACATCAGAGTCGACGTAGTTCGGGGAAATGGGAAATGGGCTCGCTAGGATATCGCATCCTATGCCTACGTATCTCATCTGGAATGAGAATCAAAGCTACTGTAGTTCGGCTAACGCACCCCAAACAAAACACAAACAGGAAACCGACTGCCAATCGCTGGACTTATATCAGACTCCAAACAAACACACACACAGGAAACCGACTGCCAATCGCTGGACTTATGTCAGACTCCAAACAAACAAACACACACAGGAAACCCACTGCCAATCGCTGGACTTACTTCAGACTCCAAACAAGCAAACACACAGGAAACCGACTGCCAATCGCTGGACTTATGTCAGACTCCAAACAAACAAACACACACAGGAAACCGACTGCCAATCGCTAGACTTATGTCAGACTCTAAACAAACAAACACACACAGGAAACCGACTGCCAATCGCTGGACTTATGTCAGACTCCAAACAAACAAACACACACCAAAAAAGAAAAGGGTGCCCAGAGAGATCTCACACGATCTCCTGCCTACGTACCTCATCTGGTATGAGGATCAGGGCAACGTAGTTCCCCTTAACAGGGAAAGAACTTCTATCCTAACCAGAGACTAGGGAGATAACAGACTACTAGGGAGACTACGACTCGAGCCTAGAAGTTGTCATGCATACGATCCCTATGTTGAAGTCTCTAACAAGAGTTTGACTCACACAGGCAGTGAGTCAACTCAAGTCAATCTCTACGTACGTTCAACTTCCTCGAAAGTTGATCATACGACTCCTACAGAAAGGAGATGAGAAGCAAAAACAGATAAACATCAAAAGCAAACAGCACACACTATACGCAAACAAGTGGGCTCAAGCAAGGTTGGGCTTTAGTCAAGGGGTCATATCGACCTTGACAAACAAGCCAAATACTGGAATGGGTGGTCAGGCTCTTAACCTCTAACATTGAGAGTTAGGGTGAGCAGATGAAATGGAGATGAGGGTTATGCCTCATAGCTCTTAACCCAGGCCTGGGTGAGCTTGAATCAAAGAATGTGTGGGAGTCCAGAATGTGGGACTCTATTCCACATGACTGACTCTATATACAAGATTTTGGGCTTTTATTCAAAGTGCATAAACACATGGTGTGAGCAAGATGAAAGACACACTTGAATAGAAGGGGATGGATTGCACAACCCTTTTATCTGCCAATGCCTCTTCACTTAGGAGGTCTTTGAATGTACAAGGCACAAAGATAAACAAGCACAAACATTGCCTCTTAAGGAGGGCTTCAGACAGGTGCCTGCCAAAATAACATGACAGGTCTTCCAGACTACATGGAGAGTAGGAATTTACCTAAGTGGTATGCCAACCACAAGCAAAGCAACTCAAATAATGAGTTAAAGCGGCTAAAGTACCTGTGAGAAAAGCTAAACCAGTCAATATTTACGTTCAGACAAATCAAACAATCAACAGTTAATAGATCTCAACAGACAGACAAGACCAATATGCACAATGAGTAAGCCATAAGGCAAACACTCAAGTGAATTATCATCAAAGCCTACAAAACAAACAAATGTTAGCAAATAATAACAAATGGCCAAGCTCAAATGAAGAAGCAACCAATCATGGAGATGCATGCTTGAACCTGAAATTCACAACTCAAATATGAGTACAACCCCTAGGGCAAAGCCTAGGGTCAAAGGTGAAGAAAAAATCCAAAACAGAATCTAAAACTCAACATGAATCATCCTTAATCAATCATGAACATGTCCTAAAAAGGGACAAATCAAAATCATCAAGCAAGGTCATCATTCAACCAAGAGAAGGCAATGCACACAACATGATCATCAATTGGACATACAAGATGAGAAAATGCACATTAAATCAGAAATGGCTCAAACAATTCTGGAAATTTTCATGAGCATTCAACACATCACACACAATTAGCATACCAAAAATTGTAAACAGAAGAGATCAATTGATATGGAAATGAAAATGATCAAATAGGACATCCAATTGTGTGACATGCATTGTCACACCATGCTAACATGTACATAAAACAGGGATGGAACATGGGAAAAATATCAAACCAAGCCTAAAATGTCAATCAACATGTTAAGAATCATCATGCAAAATTTCATGGCCATTGGATCAATATCAAGCATTTCACAATGGAAAGAACAAGGCAATGTCACAAAAGTATACATGTTTACATAGTCTAACACAATTCAAAATCCAGCCAGGCACAATTCCAGAAATTAACATCCTAAAATTCTAGACATTTCAAGGATCAAGTAGCAAAAAACCTGGAATTATTTGGATCATTCTACAATTAGTTATGATTTTTTGAAGATCATGGAAAAAATGAAATAAAAATTGAAAAAAACATGAAATAATGAAAAGAATTGAATAAAATGGCAATTGCTCCCAGCCGGAATCGAAGCGAGGGGCGCTTCCAGGACGAAACGATGTCGTTTCATCAGTGCCCTAGCCAAATGCAGAAACGGACACTATGCTGACGCTAGGTGGACGCTAGTGGCGGAAACCACCGTCTTCTTCATGAAGACGGTGGTTGTTACTGTTCACAACGAAATTTTTTTCCAGAATTTTAAAATTCATACACCAATGGAAATCTCGCAACATGAGGAATCCAAATCTACCATTATTGCAACCTAATTCCTAAAGAATCATGCAAATCAAAGAAAGGAAAATTATGGATCCAAACATTCAAATCATCATAACTCCATGAATAATGCACCAAATTTCATGTTCTTTATATCAGCGGAATCAGCAAGCAACGATCTACAAGATTATGTACATAAAAACAGGAATTAAGAGATGTGAAATTTTGACCTCTTGAAGCTCCAACAATGGCAGTAGCAGATTCAAGGCTTGGCACTTGTGTAGATCCACTCCTGAACACTTGTTATGAATCCTGAAGTTGAAATCGAGGCCTGGAGATGCTTAGATATTGCTCAAATTTGAAACTCCATCTTCACCTTCATGAACTTGCCATGCTTGATTTCCACACGAATCCTTCAAAACAAAGCTGGATCTGCACTAAATCAAGATCATAGAACCAGAATATGGAAGAAAAACTCAATGTTATGTGGAAGAATTTTGAATTTTGGTTGAGAGAAAATTTTGGAGGGAAAAAAGTTCTAGATCTAGAAATGGTGAAAATCTGAAAATTCTGTTAGGGTTTGCTATTTATATGCTGTGCTAACTACATCCAAATCACAATTAGGCATGAATTAATTATGATTAGTGAAATGAGAGGTGTTTTGCAAATTTAGGATTTTCACCCCCATGCATGCAACATGAACGTGAACAGTACCAAATGGATGATAAAATTCACTTAAAATCACCTTACAAGCAAAATGGCAATGGTATTTTGTCCATACAATGCACCAATTTCAAATTTGTAAATTTCCCTCCAAAATAGGCATGAATATGCATATGATCATGTGATGAATTTTCATACAATGTGATGAATGATTTGGAAAGTTCAAGTCATGAGAAGAATTTGGCAAAAAGAGGCACTAAATTTGGAGTTATGAATCAAAAGATATGGCATTTTGAAGTTTCAAGCACACTTGGCAATGATTTGATCATATCTCCTCAACCATTCATCATAAATTCATGATCTTGGACTTTTTGGAAATGGGAGAGAGAGAGATCTTCAACTTTCATGTTGGACAAAATTTCATTTGAAGCTTCTTTGATGATGTAAGATCAAGTTGAATTTGGATCAAAAACCTTCCATTTTTGGAAACTTTCAATTACAAGTCACTTTCCATTTTTGGAAACTTTTGATCTGACCTCAAATTCTTCAAGATATGCATTTGACATGATTAATAAACCTCCTTGGGACATGAATGAGATGTTGAAACGCATTTCTCCCCCTCCTAGCCCTAAGTTGACTTTCTGTTGACTTTCTGGTTTATAGATGACTTAGAAGTGCTCTGATCAGCTTGAGCCTTAACCACTTGAGGAATTGGCTCCTAAAATGAAACCCTAACTCTTGTAAGCCCAAGATAATGACCATATGATCTCCATCCAAGAAATAAACCCCATCTCCTAGAGAAACCCTGACTGGTAGAATGCAACTGATTAGGGTTGACCAGAGGTCAAAACCCTAATCCCAAGGAATCTGAGCATGAATTCTGAAGCCTTTGATAAGGACATAACCATGATGATGATGATGTACCCTTGCAATCAAGATAATGCTCAACTTCCTTGAGGAACCAAGAAAACCCTAATTGAAGCACAAACCCTTAGATGGTTGGTGATTAATTCATGAGACCCTCAGGCTTAAATCTCTTAACCTCTCTATCTCTGACAAGACCTTAGAGGATGACTTGTTTATTATTCACATGATATGCAAAGATGCAATGCCTAATGTCCTAAAACACGAAATGCAATATGCTAAGCTAGTCCCAAGAAGAGGAGGGCAAATTTTGAGGTGTTACAGCTGCCCCTATTCAATCCACTGTGAACCTGTCGATATGAACAGCCTCGGCTTTCAGATGATCAGGGTGAAGAGTGATTGAATACCAAGAACAGACGAACAATTTGCACTCTGATGGGAAATAATTAACACTGCCTGTCAGAATCGGCAAAGAAGCAATCTCAAAAGAAGAATCCGTCTGGTACGGAGAAAGTCGGCCTGCATACCGAAACAGAATGTTGACCTGGATACCAAAATAAATGGTAACACAGGAATAGCCATGGCCTGAACGCCGCATCCGCTGGGGATTATTATTATTTATTTTTTTGCTTTTCCTTGAACCCCGAACTTTCTGATTGATTTTTTCTTTTCTTGAACCCCAAAATTTTCTTTCGCGCGGATGATCCCGGATCACCGCATCTGAACCCCGACAACTTCATAACAATCCTGTTTGCCAAACAATGAACCCCGATCTCCAGTTGAACCCCAGTCGCCTGACGATAACTCGTGATCGCCATTGGGAACCCCGCTCTCCAGAAAACACCCCGTGTCTCCCTTTCTCCATTTGAACCCCGCTCTCCATTTTCTTGTGATAATTCCGCTGGCAACGCCGGAAATAACACCAAACACCACTCTGATGGTGACATATCAGAAGGTACACCTTCACAAAAAGAAGGTAACATGTGCATCTCTTCCTCAGAAGACACCCATAACGACTTCTGTTGGCCTTGCCAAAGTCTAAGGTGACACATGATCAGAAGACAATCCTGAGGACCTCATCCCGGATATAATCTTCAACTCCAATCTCCATTTGAACCCCGTTCTCCAGAAAATGCCGCAACACTTCCTTTTCTCCATGTTTCGATCTTCGCGCTGATCGCGTAACGTTCTTTGATCTTCATTTCCATCTCCGCTCGATGGAAAATTTTCCTCCAATATCGCGCTACTGGGGAACATTGTTGCTCCAACGTCATGATGCTAAACTCCTTAGAGTAACACTTTCCAACTTCCATCTCGTACGATAGAAATCTCCTCCAGTATCGCACTATTGGGGAATACCATTGACCCAACGCCACGATGCTAAACTCCTTAGAGTAACATCTTCACCGCCCGGCGAAACTAATTCTCAAACGGTAACCACGGCTCGAGTACCCGATACTTGCAATGCTGATGCCGATCTTCCAACCAGCGAAACCACTTCTCAAACGGTAACCACGACTTAAGACTAGCTTATGCTTGCAATGCGTATGCATGAGTTTTTTTTTAGCGTAATGCTCCATAATCATGGAAATGCTACGCGATGAATTATGCAATATGCCATGCTTATCTAAATGATGAATGCATAAAAAGTATCCCCCTCAAGGGACTCTTCTGGGGAGAGGCACTCCGCTGAGGAACTCGATAACACTCCAATCTCCACCCTGCTAGGGCAAGGACCACCCTCACCAGGGATGACCTCCGCTGAACCCGATCCGCTTGGGAACCTCGCTGGGGAACCAACCACCAAAGCACTCTACGGGGAACACAGCAATCCTCGACTTGCTGGGGGAACTAACAAGCTCCGCCGTGCTAGGGGAAACAACTACCAACAGACACCTCTGCTGGGGAAATAGCAACCTTCAGGCCTGGCTGCTGAGAAAACACCGATCTCAAACCTGCTGGGGAGATAACCATCCCGACCCTGCTAGGGAAGACACAGACCTTGAATCTGCTGGGGATGTAACAATCCCGACTCTGCTTGGGGAAATAAGGAAAGTGTGGCACAGAACACCCGTCGACTCGTCGAACCCTAGTATTCACCATCTAAATCCAGTGTCAGCTTTCCACTTTTGAGAGCTCCCAGACTCGTCTGGACTTTTCTGATTCATCACCTTATATTCTCGACTTCTCCGTACTCTACGGAGATCGAACTCCTTGGATTCATACAAACTTTCCAGTCCTCAGACTTTGAAGAGTCTTCTTGATTAATCCTCCAGGATCGTCGCACGTCTCTCACCGTCTTTCACCATTCTTCTATCCCTTGTCCCTGATTGGACTCCACGGGGATCTTTTGTCAAAAGGCTTCACATCACAACCTGCAAGTGAATGAAAATGTCTAACAGCACCTACAAAAGAGATCGTTAGATAAAAACGTGCCCCAGGTGTGCCAAAATTTCAACACCTAGGTCACTCTACCCTCCGAATAAGATTTCAAGTTTTCAATCTTATAAACATGCATTGGAAGGGACCTGTATGTCTCAAAATGCAAATATTCTTTATCAAAATAAACGGATGTTTTTGCAATCAAAGCGGTAATGAAAACAAAAACAAAATTATTTGACTGAATATGCATTTTATTGATTGAAAAAGGTGGCTGAAAATTGAGCAATACACAGGAAGCAATTCCTGAAAAGAGGTAATTGCCCACAAAAGGAAAAATCTATCCTAATGGCAATGTGAACCCTGATCTCATCGAGTTCCAACTCGGTTACACCCCATATGTCCTCAAGACTCTCCGTGCTTTCTGCCTTCTGAACAAGACGTTTCCGACCGATCCCTACCGGGGATTATCCATGTCATAACCAAAGCAAACGATCATGCTAGACGCAGTTGTTCGTTTCAATCCCTCTTTTGCCCAAGCCGCCTTTTCAGGTTTTCGACTTGCCGGGTGTACAGTTTTTTCTTTTTATCCCTAATTTTTGCCCGAACCTTTTTTCATTTTTTTCTGGTTCGCCGGGATGCCCATTTTTGCCTGGACTATTTTATTCTTTTCGTCCAGCGGGTCTCTTTATACGAAGTATTTTTTAACTGCGTCCGCATTCACAGGGGATGGAAAATCCTCACCATCCATGGTCGTTAACAACAAGGCTCCATCAGAGAAAACCTTCTTGACCACGAATGGACCTTCATAATTGGGTGTCCACTTGCCCCTACGATCGTTCTGAGGAGGAAGGATCCTTTTCAACACCATATCACCTACATGATACACACGAGGTCGTACCTTTCGGTCAAAAGCACGCTTCATCCGCTGTTGGTACAACTGCCCATGACAAACGGCTGCCAGCCTCTTTTCCTCAATCAGGCTTAACTCCTCAATTTTACCTCCATCAGGACTAAGGTAGCACCGCTTCCATCCCGTACTCAAGCGAGAAAGGCATTGCCCCATTAGAGGTACGCACCGAAGTTCAATACCCAGGATACCGCCTTCGTACTTAGCCACATTGTTGGTGCATTCAAATGTTATCCGGGCAACAAAAGGAATGTGGGATCCCTTTGGCGTAACCAAAGCAACACCAACTCTGTTTCCATTCTCATCAACGGCCCCATCAGACATCAGAATCCGTTCGGATTCAGGGTCGGGCCCCTCCTCCGGGATTGGTTCCTCACAATCTTTCGATTTGAGAACCATGATGTCCTCATCAGGGAATTCAAACTTCATCGGTTGATAATTCTCAATGGGTTGCTGGGCGAGGTAATCAGACAATACACTCCCCTTGATCGCTTTCTGAGAGGTGTACTGAATATCATATTCAGTCAAAATCATTTGCCATCTGTCGCATTACGCGAAAAACCGGCGGGAAAACAAGAACAACAGAGCCGCCACCGTGCGTTATTTATCCCTAAAGAGGAAAAGGAAACGCTCAGAGTAAACCTGGGAAAGACATGGCCTCGCGACCAAAGAGAATGGGATCGGGAGTCGGTTATGCAAAGGGAAGGTATTAGCATCCCTACGCATCCGTCGTACTCGACGGGATCCACGCACAATAGAAAGGAAAATGGTTGCTATAAACACTGCTCACACACACATACACTGGCTAAAAGAGACACAAGAAAACAGACTGAAACTGACTCGGCAGGATATCGCATCCTGGGCCTACTTAGTCTATCAGGCATAGACATCAGAGTCGAAGTAGTTCGGACTGGGGAAACGACACATGCTCGCTAGGATGTCGCATCCTATGCATACGTATCTCCTTGGACGAAGGAGAATCAGAGCATTCGTAGCTCGGCTGACACACGCACAAACAAACACAAACAAGGGCAAACGTGGAGCCCGAATGCCAATCACTGGACTTACATCGACATCTGAACCGAACACACACAAAGGGGGTTAAGATACAAAGGTTGAAAAAGAAAAAGGGCGGAAAAAGAAAAAAAAGGCGCCCGGAGAGATCAGCTCATCTCCTGCCTACGTATCTCATCTGGTATGAGGATCAGGGCGACGTAGTTCCCCTACGCAGGGAAAAAGGACTAGCCTAACCAGATAACAGAGGGAGACACAACACTAGGGAGACTACGACTCGAGCCTAGATGTTGTCATGTAAAGTCGTCCCTAAGTTAAGGTTTCTAGCTAACTTGCACAGGAAGCAAGCCTATCCTAAACATGACTTGCACAGGAAGCAAGCCACACCTAACCTAACTTGCACAGGAAGCAAGGGTCTCGATTGCAACTAGGGCAAGAGAAAGGGGAGGTCTCAATCGCAACGAGGGCGAGAGAAAAGAATTAGTGTTAGTTGTTAGTCAAACTCGACAAGACATCGCATCTCGTGCCTACGTATCTCATCTGGACATGAGAATCAGAGTTGCCGTAGTTCGGCTAAACTATTCCCGTTGGTTTGTGTTTTTTAAGTGGACAACGTCACTGCGCAATCTACCTGATGCTCGACCTTTGGAGACTTACTCACCTGCAGTAGAAGGAGTTAACGTATCCTTAAGAGGGGATAATGTTTGTTTGTGTTTTAGGAAAGCTCAAGCAAGAAAGGAAGTCCTATACGAAGGAACCGTGCTACCTTAATTGACATGCAAACGAGACTACACGGAGTCTAACAAACCTAGGGGATACAATCACACCACACAAGCACATACAGCATGAAATAAACACACCAACAAGGGGCTCAAACATCAAGGCTAGGTTTTAGTCGAGGGGTCATATCAACCTCAACAAACAAACCACTGGAACTGGGTAATGTTAGCTCTTAACCTTGCCATTGAGGGGCTAAGGTGAAGCAGATGAAAGGTGAGTGAAGATAAGACTTCACAGCTCTTATCCCTGGCCTGGGAGAGCTTAAGACAAGAATGTGTGGGTTCAGAAAGTGGGAACCCTTCTACACATTTGATACTGACTCAACTGTACAATTGTACAAGATCTTGGGTTTGTATCTGCAATGCATCAACACAGTGGTGTGAGCAAAGCAGATGACACACAGAATAGCAGGGGATAGGTTGCATATCCCTTGGGTTCTGCCAATTGCCTCTTCACTTAGGAGGTCTTTGAATATGTACAGGGACAATTTGTAAACATACACAAGCATTGCCTCTTAAGGAGGACTTCAGACAGTTGCCTGGCCAAGTAACAGGCCAGGTCTTCCAGACTACATGAAGATAGAAAGTTATACCTCAATGCAAATTGCTATTTAAGCAAAGCAAAGCAAAGTTCACAAAGAACTATAAGCAACTAAAGGTACCTGAAACCAGTCAGACAACATTAGTACACAAGTCAAAGTTAAATCAAAATGGGACAGATATCAACAGTTAACACAAGCAGTTAAATGTGTAATGCACAAGGTTCAAGGCATGTGAGCCAAGCAACCTACAAAACAAATGGATTAGTCATGATAAACAAGCAAACTTAATCAATTTGAATTGGTCTCATTGGGTAATTGTTGGTTAACCTGAAAACATGAACTCAAATGTGAGTAACAGGACCACTAGGGCAAGCCTAGGGTCAAAATGGGATGAAAAAGTCAAAACAGAAAGTGGCAAGTATCCAAAATCATGTTTAAACAATCAAGAAACAAACCCAATTGGTTTCACATTCATATCAATCATCATCATCATTTCATGAACAAGCTAGGTCAAGGCATGGCATTTAGAAGCTCATAGAAGTCAACAGCAAGACTTGAATCAAAAGCAATCTTAAACATTTCCAAAAATCATCAAATAAATCATGATCAATCACAACCCACAGCATGGTAAGCATGTCAAATTTCACCTTATTTGGACAAGTAGAAGGCAGTCAATGAAAATCAGAAAGGCAAGGCAATTCTAGACATGCTCAGAGAAGTCAACCAAACATGCATCAACTTGAAAAAATCATAAATCAGGGATGGCATATGATAAATGAATGGGACTAAAACCATGGCAAAGCTTAAGATGTCTACTAATCACATGTAAAATTTCATGTCCATCTAATAAAGTATGAGGATTTCACAAATGAAATGGGAACATGTATCACAAAAAGTCAACACAAGACCAGATAGGGGATAAAAAATCTCAATCAATTGGAAAATGCCATAAACAAATCCACAAAAAATCACATGTAAACTAGACATACACAAGCTCAATCATGCAAAAATTCAATCCATTTTGAGGTCAAGAAGCAAGGCTATGAAAATCATCAAGTTGCACATCAATGGTGTGACACAAATTGTCACACCCTACTTCAAAAAATCATAACTCAATGACCAGAGATGATAAATTCATGAACTCTACATCAAAATCACCATTAATGTGTCTAGTTTATGCACAAAAATTTCAAAGGCAATGGATAAAGCATCATCATTTCACAAAGGTTTTGGCAAAAGGTACAAAAATTGAGCACATGAACAAAACCCTAGCATCATTTAAAATCTACTCATGCAAAAATTCTGGAAAATACATGATAAAAAAACTAGAGATTGTGATGAACATGATGCAAAAAATCCCATGAATTTTGGATTAAAAATGAAAATGTTATGATTTTTGCAAGATGGTGAATCAAAGTGAAATAAAATAACAAAATAAAATGATTTAAATATGAGTTAGTAGTTAATTTGGTCACGATGGCAATTTTGTAATAACCTGGCCAAGTTAATGAAACGCAGCGTAGCGTTCATGAGCATGCTGCAACGTGATTGGTTAATGGCAATGGAATAGTAACAAATTCATGCAAACAAAATTCCACACGAACAGAACATGAAATCTGGGAATTATCTAGGGTTCATCTACAGTAACCATCATCTTCATCAAATCATGAAGAACAATTTCGCCCAGAAATGAACAAACAACATGTCATTAGAATCACCAAACAACACACATTAAGAAAACCACATTCATTTTCATGGAATCGAACCGCACAGCAAGTATCACACAAAAACTCATTTGAGCATCAACTTTCAATTTCACATTTCTCCCTAATTATTCAGCCATTTTAAGTGGTTCAAAGCCCATTGTTCTCAGCATAAAAATATTTACAACAAGCATCTCATAATTTTGCAAATGGCCAAGTTTGAATTTCTTACCAGATTTGGAGAACTGAGTTGAATCGTGTTGTTTGGATGTGTTGAAGTGAAACAGATGTCCAGCAAGCTTCCCAAAGTTGAATGGAGAAAGAATTTTGGCTCAAGAGTGTTTGGTTTTGCTCGAAACAAAATCTGCCATAGCTGACCTCTTCAATGGAACAGTTGTACAAATGGCATTACAGTAGTGGAACCAGCCTTGAATTGAGCTCAGAATGATGGTATGTGGTGAAGCAAACAAACCCTAGCTCGAGCTCTTGAGGTTTTTTGGAGAAAAGTTCAACAATGCACAAAATGAGAGAATGAGAGAAATGGAATTTTTGTTGGTAAATGGTGGCTGCTAGGGTTCTGCTCAGAGAGAAAATGAGCTATATGTATGCTGTCTTAAGTTGGTTAAGCAAGGTTAATGGAAAGTTAATCATGATTTGTTAAAAATGACATCTTTGCTAATTTGGTCATTGTCACTTAAGTGGTGAGGTGCAGGGCTTACAGCTCGAAAATGGGCCTTCCAACACAACCAAAATGCAATTTCTGGACAATTTCAATTGGCCAAAATGATTAAAAATGGTTATTTCAAAAAGTCAAATTTCACCCTCACTTGAAATTAATTCATGTAAGTTCAAAAATGCCATTTTGATTTGTGATGTTTTGGTGAATGATGGTTACGTATTTGGAAAGAGGGGATCAAATGTGACTTGTTGCAAAAAAACCCCACCCAATTTGGCCAAATGGTTTGAGAGATATGGCCTTTTGAAGTTCAAAATTTTTGGAGAATGATTTGATCATAACTTGCCAACCATACATGGGAATTGAGTGTTCTTGGACTTTTTGGAAATGGGAGAACAAGATCTTCAACTTTCATGTTGGGCAAAAATTTATTTGAAGCATGTATCATGATGTAAGTTTGAGGATCAAGACTTTCCATTTTTGGCAAATTCCAATTACAGGTCAAGTTTCTATTTTTGGAAATTTCTTGTCTGGCTTCAAATTCTTCCATGATGATGTTTGACATGTTATATGAGGCCTATATGGACATGAATGAAGCCTCTCAAACCAAATCCCACCATCAAAACCACAAAATCAAGCCCAGTTGACCAAGGTTGACTTTTTAGGGTTTCTGGTAAACTGTGCATTGACTGATGACTTCTGAACATCCAAACCCTGACCAAAACACTTCAAAAGGATCCCTAGGTCATGAGAGCATGTTGGACCAACCCTAGGGCCTTGGCTCAATGGAGAATGCACTTGCTTGCTTGACTGACTGATCTCCTGATCAGTTTGACCTAATTCTCCTGATTGGCTTGCACTTGAGGCAAAGGGACAATGCAATGCTATGCAGTGGACCATGTTAATGCTATGACCTAATATGAAAATGTATGTACAATGATAGGTGCAAATTTGAGGTGCTACACCATCTCGCAACCCGTCCGGTCAATGCTGGCTTCTCAAAGATATACTTGATTGGATCCATCTTGGAAATCAATAAAGTGTTATGAACCAGCATATACTGTCTCAGTTGGCGAGCAGCCCATACCAAAGCGCAGCAAGTTTTCTCGAGCAGTGAATATCTTGTTTCACAGTCGGTAAACTTTTTGCTAAGGTAGTAAATCGCATGCTCTTTTCGACCAGACTCGTCATGCTGCCCCAGTACACACCCCATAGACCCCTCGAGGACCGTCAAGTACAGAATTAACGGTCGTCCCTCCACAGGAGGCATCAGAATCGGAGGCTCCTGCAAATACTCTTTTATCTTTTCAAATGCCACTTGGCAATCATTATTCCACCTGACCGTTTGATCTTTCCTTAACAACTTGAATATCGGTTCACACGTGGCTGTTAGATGAGATATGAACCGTGAAATGTAGTTCAATCTACCTAAGAAACCACGAACCTCTTTCTCCGTTCTCGGTTCAGGCATTTCTCGTATTGCTTTTACTTTAGCAGGATCAACCTCGATTCCTCTTTCACTCACAATGAACCCCAGCAATTTACCGGACCGCACTCCGAAAGTGCACTTGCTCGGATTCAACCTCAGTCTGAATTGTCTCAACCGGTCAAACAGCTTGGTCAGATCTACCAAATGCCCCTCTTCTATTTGGGACGTTGCTATCATGTCATCAACATAGCATTCAATTTCATGATGAATCATATCATGAAACAAAGTCACCATGGCCCTCTGATAAGTAGCATCGGCGTTCTTGAGACCGAATGGCATCACCTTATAGAAAAAAGTGCCCCACGGTGTGATGAACGTTGTTTTCTCCATATCATCTGGCGACATTTTAATTTGATTATAGCCAGAAAAGCTATCCATGAAGGAAAACACCGAGAATTGAGCTGTATTATCTACCAACACGTCGATGTGAGGTAATGGAAAATCATCTTTCGGGCTAGCTCTGTTCAAATCCCAGTAGTCCACACACATTCTCACCTTTCCATCTTTCTTCGGGACCGGCACAATATTTGCGACCCAAGGCGGATAATTAATGACAGCGAGGAAACCAGCATCCAACTGCTTCTGCACTTCCTCTTTGATTTTCATGGCCATCTTGGGTCGAGTTCTACGCAACTTCTGCTTCACTGGGGGACAATCTGCTCTCAATGGTAACTTGTGCACCACCATATCGGTATCCAACCCTGGCATATCCTGATAAGACCAGGCGAAGATATCAACATACTCTTTCAAGAGCGCTATCATTCTGCTCTTAACATTTGCCTCCAAAGCAGCCCCAACTTTCACCTCTTTCCTGACCTCGTCGGTACCTAGATTCATAATCTCAACCTGCTCTTCGTGCGGCTGAATCACCTTCTCCTCTTGTTTCAACAACTTGGCTAATTCCTCTGGCAGTTCACAATCTTCTTCGCCTTCTTCTTCGGCATGATAGATCGGATTGTCGAAGTCATATGAGGGTGTAACAGGATTGTTATCAATGAGATCCGGAGAATGATCGCATCTGCATGAATGTTGATTCATGCATTGCTTTAGAACCGGAGCGAGACAAATTGAAAAAGAAAATGAAAACATTGCCATTTTTATTTTTGTTTTTAAACTGCAAAAATAAACGAAAAACAGGGAACACCGCTTTTAATGAAAAACATCCTTTTATTTATGATGCAAATATTGCAAAATGAAACACATGAGGTGGCCCTTACGATGAACCATTACGTTTCGGGCAAAACGCATGGCTTTCATGCAGACAGAATTGAAAAACAGGAAATATTACTCTTCACGTAGAGTGACAGTGATGATCTTTTCGGCCCTCCAGTTCTGGACTTCCATCCCTGGTACGCACGGCTTTATCCATTGATCAAGCTCACAGTCACTGTCGACCTCTTCACCCACCGAACAGATGCGATCGGGATCCAGCATTCCAGCACTGGTGAACGTGAAAGGATGACGACGTCCTCTGCCCTGTCCAGACGAACCTCGGCCCGACTGATAACCGACCCCAAATCTGTCTTTGTTGGCGGCGATATCCATCATCCTTCCCCACCCTGGGGCTTCTCCGCTTTTCACCACCTCAGCAGCCTGCTTGTACGAAGAGATGGACGGTTTCTTCTCCTCCTTGGCAAAAAGAGCATTCTCCACCTTGACGGTTTCAAATGCTTGACTTGGTGTTTCCCATATTTCACCGTCCATTTCAACATACTTGAACGATGATAGGTGGCTGACGAAGATATCTTCCTCCCCACAAACGGTGACGACCTGCCCGTCCCAGATGTACTTCAGTTTCTGGTGCAAAGTCGAAGTCACTGCCCCAGCAGCATGTATCCACGGCCGACCCAACAGGCAACTGTATGCCGGCTGAATATCCATGACATGAAATACCGACTTAAACACCTCAAGCCCAATCTTCACAGGGAGCTCCACTTCCCCAAACACAGCCCGCTTCGAACCATCAAAGGCTCTAACTATCAGGTCAGTGGGCTTCAGGATCAACCCTTCACAGTCCAGCTTCGCCAGGGCCTTCTTAGGCAACACATTGAGTGATGAGTCGGTATCAACCAACACGTGCGAAAGCACTGCTCCTTTACACTCCATGGCAATGTGTAATGCCCTATTGTGATTCCGCCCATCCACCGTTAGATCCAAATCAGTGAACCCCAGCCCATGGCTGGCATTGACGTTTGACACCACCGTCTCCAACTGATTGATTGTTATCTCCTGGGGAACGTAGGCTCTCTTCAGTATTTTCAATAAAGCCTCTCTATGCCCCTCGGAGCTCAGCAACAATGACAAAATTGAAATCTTGGAAGGGGTCTGCTGCAAGTGGTCAACAAGCTTATACTCTGACTTCTTGATGATTCTAAAAAATTCTTCAGCTTCATCATCAAGTTCTTTTTCCGACCCACCAGGCGCCGGTATCGCCACAGGAGTACCCTCGCTCACCACCTGCTTCCCTCTTGCCCTGGCTAAAGCCTCGGCCTTATCTTTCTTTTCTCTCTCTCCATCCCCACTCCTCAAAGCGTTAGGTGCAAACAACCTTCCACTGCGAGTGAAACCACTGGGTCTGGCATTATCTACCTTTGAAACGGTGGTTTCACCTACAGTCTGATCATCCAACTTCTCCCCATTGCAATAGACCTCTCCACCATAATGCCACGGCACCGCATCATCATTGTCATAAGGAATAGGCCCAGGTACCGTGATGGTAACCGGAGCTGCATCTGCCAGTGTTGAAAAATCGACCGGATCGAAATAGATGGTTATGGTGGAGACATCCTCCTTCCCCAAATCAACCTTCTCAAATCTGAGGCTTCCTTCATCCATCATCTTCTGGACAGCCTCCCTCAATGATACACACCCATCAGGAACAACGGTGCACGCAGCACAACAGCCATCACAGCCCGGGAAGACCCCATTCTTCAACAATTGTCTCTTGACCTCAGCCAATGGAGTTTTTAACCGGTTCACATCCGTCACCCAGATTCGGCCCTCAGCCTCAGAAATTGCATTCACCCCCATTTGACCATGCGTGGGCATGGGATTTGCATTCACATTTGGAGATGGTGCAAAGTTGATAGCTTTAGAATCCACCAAGTCCTGGACAACATGCTTAAAAGCTTTACAATTTTCCACATTGTGTCCAGGGGCACCAGAGTGAAATTCACATTTGGCATTCTCATCAAAACTGGCCGGCCTCTAGTCAGGTCTCAACGGAGCCAACGTCCTCAGCTGGACCAACCCCAAGTCTTTTAACTTTTTCAGCAAGAAGGAATATGTCACAGGTGGTCTATCAAATTGACGATCATTCATTCGTCCTCTCACCTGATACCCGACCCTCTGCGGTCTTTGTTGAAATGGCTGTCGTTGCTGTGGTGGTTATTGTTGCTGTTGTGCGGGTGAATTATCAACAGGAATTGTTACCGCAGCAGTGTGCTGGTAGTAACGATCCCTACCTTGTCCTCTCTGGGTATACA
Source organism: Lathyrus oleraceus (assembly GCF_024323335.1). Taxonomy (NCBI): domain Eukaryota; kingdom Viridiplantae; phylum Streptophyta; class Magnoliopsida; order Fabales; family Fabaceae; genus Lathyrus; species Lathyrus oleraceus. Next base: position 95,969,762 of record NC_066580.1, on the reverse strand, counting down.
CAGCACTTGTATCACTCTCCTTCTTTCTCTGACCATTCCCAAAGGGCTTCTACGATCCAGACGACGAAGCATTACCCTGGATCTTCCCCATCTTTAACCAGCTTTCTATTCTTTCTCCGGCCACCACAATATCAGCAAAATTGGTAACCGGGCATCCAACCATCCTCTCTGCAAACGTCCCCTAAAGGGTACCCATAAACAGATTAGACATCTCCCGGTCTACCAACGGAGGTTGGACTCGGGCAGCCAGCTCCCTCCACCTCTGTGCGTATTCTTTAAACCCCTCATTAGGCTTCTGAGACATACCCTGCAATTGGGTACGGCTAGGAGCCATGTCAGCATTAAATTGGTATTGTTTAAAGAACGCATCACCAAGATCCTGCCAGCTCTTGACATCAGATGACCTCAGCTTGGTATACCATTCCAGAGACCCACCAGACAGACTGTCCTGGAAGAAATACATCCAAAGCTTCTGGTCCATTGTATAAGCAGAAATCTTTCGGACGAAAGCCTGGAGATGAGTTTCCGGGCAAGAACTCTCATTATACTTGTCAAACGCATGCGCTTTAAACTTATGCGGGATCACAATCCCCTCAACCAGCCCCATGTTCGACATGTTAACAACCCCCGGAGTAGCATAACTCTCTAGAGCCCTGATTTTCTCCGCCAGCACCTGAATCTCCTTATTTGGTGGTTGAACACCCCACTGACCAAACTGTTCATTCAGCATGGAGAATTGATCTTCTTCTTTGTCTTCCTCTCTATCCTCCTCAGCTCCGAAGAAAGGAGGAAACAGATTATCCTTCAGACTGTTGTTCACCGGACCCGGTCCACCGCCTGTAGCAGCACCAAAACCACCACCATTATTGATCACCACCCCAGCAATAGTCTTCTTTCTGAGATCTCCTCCATCCCTTGATCCACCGAGACCATTGTTGGACACACCCTCCTGATTATTACCACTGTTGGTAGCCGAATCCCGCTCGAGCTTTTCCACCTTATCAGCAAGTGCTTTCTGTCCCAAGGCCAACCCTTGCATGACGTTTATCAGCTCACCCATTTTCTCCTTCAACTCGAGAATATCTGCGTTGGGTAGATCCATCAGCTTGGATTTGTTGCGCCTGGTAGGGTATCTGTGCGGACGTGCTACGTGCAAGGGAATGATTCTACGTGCGCGAGCAATGATTCCTGAAACAGTCAAGCACGTTAGCAACGGACACCTGCAAAATAGAAGACAAGTTATTATGATTGATGCATGAATGCAATGTCTATCCATATGAGGAACACTCTGTCTTTCGATCCTGGTTTCATCGAGACAGATAATAATTCGGCAGCAACATTCTGACATTCAATCATCTGATTTTGCCATACAGAGTAGAAATATATGATTTAGCAAAGATATCACCCAACCATGTGTGTGCTGTGTGAGTGAAGCAAAGCAAATAAAGCTTGAGGATCAATCACTGAATGAAAATAACCACTGTATATCAAAAGCGCACAATATGTGCGAGAGTCATACATCAAGTCTGATACAAATCAAATACAATTCTCCAGAATCAGAAAGAAAATTCAAGCAAGTGGATTCCGTCAACATGCCTGACGGTAATCCAACACAAATAAGAAAGGTCTAATCTGACGAAGGTCCCACAGAAGGCCCTACATCATCAACCATCCCGGTAAACTTCACGGCGAACCTGAGCTCAGTGTTCTCCTGGTGAAGTCTCCCCACCTCCTTCTGGTGAATCTTCATCTGTCGGAAGTAATGATCCCTCTCAGCAAGATAATGATCTCTCTCGGCAATATAATGATCTCTCTCAGTAATGATCTTCACGTTCTCTGCTTCCTTAATCTTCAGCTTTGCTTCCCATTCTGCGGTAAGGACTCTGACTCTGGCTTCCCTCTGATTCTTCACAAGGATCTGTCTCTTCTTCTCATCTTCAATGACCTTCAAAGCTCTAACTAACTTCTCCTTGGTAAGGTCATGCTCCTTTGTAGACGACTCCAACGCTTGGCTGACCTTGCCATAATAAGCGGTGTCTATCTCAAAGCGCTTCATGTAACACCCCGATAAAAATAAGATAATTATTTAATTTAAGTTAATAATATATTTATTAATTTAATTAAATAATTGGAATATTATTATTGGAATTATTATTATTGGGTTATTATTTTATTGGAATAAAAGTTGGAATTTAGAAAAGGTCCCATTTAGTAAAAAGGTTTATTTTTTTCACGTGAAAAGGAAAAAGGGACAGAAAAGTGGAAAAGGGCAAAGAGAGCCAGAGAACAAGGGTTGAAGGGAGGAAGAGCTTGAAGCTTAAAGATTCGCCGGATTAACTCAGGTAAGGGGGGTTTATCATCGTTTAATGGGTATTATGGGATAATATGTACTGGGTAGTGATAAACCATTGATTTACCTCTGAATTGAATGATGCATGATGAAATTGTGAACTTTTGGATGAACGAAATTGGATTATGATTGAAAGGAATTCGTAGGAATTAGATGTAATAATGTTAGATTTTGTGAAATCGAATAGGGTATGAATTGTGTTAGAGGATATGAACGAATAATGTGTAAAATTGGACTGTGGAAGGTTGAATTGGATAGATCTCGTAGCAGAGAAAGCCATAGCAGATCTGGAAGTCTGGTTTCTGGTCATACGCGTATGGCACTAGGCAATACGCGTATGAGATGGTCTGGTACGCGTATGGCACTAGGCAATACGCGTATGGATGAGGAAGATGATGTTTTGAACGTAGTTTGGTCTCTGTTGGTACGCGTATGGGGAAGTGATACGCGTAGCATACGCGTATGAGATGGTGTTACGCGTATGGGATTTGGTCAGGAGATGGGCCATACGCGTATGGGAATAGGCAGTACGCGTATGGGCAGGATTGTGATTTTTCTGTGCTGTTGTTGTGCAGTTTTTGGTTGTTCAGCTGAGTAATGTGATTTAGCTGATGTACGATATATTAGGGATCATTTCCCGTTGTTTTGAGTAGTATAGGTATTAGTAGAGTGTGCTAATACTGTGGTTGTTCTTTGGCATGATCTAATATGCTTATGTGATAAAATCCTGATGATGTGTGATGGTATGCATGATCTTGTGAATGTATCAGTTATGTGTGCATTTGTGAATAGACTGTTTTATGGCTTAGAGTGTGAGCATATGTCTATTCTTGAATTGTGGTTGATGATTTAGCATTGCTAGGTGAATAGCATGCATATTGTGGCCTTTATGGTGGTAGCTAATTCCCATGGTGAGGAATTAGTGAGTTAGTCATTTTGGACTGTTGTTGATGTTTGCATGCTAGGTGAATTAGCGTGCATAGCATGGCCCTTGGGGTGGTAGCTAATTCCCATGGTGAGGAATTAGTGAGTGAGTCACTAAGTCTCAAATGAGTGGGACTAGTGGGCTTGGTAGCCGTGCCTGGATTTGGACGGTGAGGTGAACTATATGTTCACAAATAGTCGGTACCGCATGCATGGAGTCTCATTGCATAATATGTGTATGGCGTATAATATGAATGGATGTATTCCAATATTATACGTGTGTTTGTGTTGATATTGAGTATGAGCATGAGTTGTATTTGTATTGATTATGATATTTGAATTGATGTGCCGTTACCGAACGGGTGATGTGATTAGGGTGATTAATGTGTTAAATTACTTAACATGACATGATATTTTATAATGCTCATTATATTGATTGAGGAACTCACCCTTACAACTATTTTTCAGGTAACGAGCAGTGATTGAGTAGGGGCTAGTGCTTGAAGTCTAGTGTAGTTCCTTAGTGGGTCATGCTCTGATAGATGTAACATCGGGATGGGTTGTTTTAAATTGTTTTATTGTTGGTTGTTGAACCATTTTACATGTAATGTGTTACATGTTTTACAATGATTGATGAGATTTCTATCCGCTGCGTACTATGCAACGTTTTATTTGATAAATAAATGAGCATGACAGTTACTTTGATGAAATGTGTGAAGTTGTTTGTGTGACACCCTTAATTGCATAATTACTCTGATTTGAGTTTTGTTATTTTAATTAAATATTTGGGGTATTTTAGAAGGGTGTTACATTAGTGGTATCAGAGCATAGTCGGTCGAGTCGAGTCGTAATCATTCTGTTTCCCCTGTACGGGATAGGTGTTGTGTAACCCTATCAGTACTTATTGTTTTAGCTTGTTGGGTTTTCAGAATAGAGATGGCTGGAAGAGGTAGAGATGATGCTGCGATTGCTGAGGCTCTGGGTATGCTAGCTGGAGTACTTGGAGGGAATCCGAATGTTGTGGGAATGGGAGCTGCTCGTCAGCTGAGTGAGTTCCAAAAGAATAATCCTCCAATGTTCAAGGGAGCATACGATCCAGATGGTGCTCAGAAGTGGTTGAAAGAGATTGAGAGGATCTTCCGAGTGACTGAGTGTGCCGATAACCAGAAGGTCAGGTTCGGTACGCATATGCTGTCAGAAGAAGCAGATGATTGGTGGGTTGCTACCCGCACTGAGTTGGAATCTGCTGGGAATGCTGAGATCACTTGGGCTGTGTTCAGAGAGAGATTTCTGAGGAAGTACTTTCCAGAGGATGTTAGAGGAAAGAAAGAGATAGAGTTCTTGGAATTGAAGCAGGGCAATCGGTCTGTTACTGAGTATGCTGCTAAGTTCACAGAACTGTCGAAGTATTACACTCCCTATAACGAGGCTACTGGGGAATTTTCAAAATGTGTGAAGTTTGAGAACGGGTTACGTCCCGAGATCAAGCAGGCTATTGGGTATCAACGGATTAGAGTGTTTTCTGACCTGGTTGACTGTTGCAGGATCTTTGAACAGGATACCAAGGCCAGGGCGGAGAGCTATCAGCAAAGGGTTGATAGGAAGGGCAAGAATCAGAATGATCGCGGGAAACCGTATGCAGCTGGCAAAGGGTTCCAGCGACAGAGTGGGATGAAGAGGCCTAGTGGGGGAGACTCCAACGCCCCTGCTAAGTGTTTCAGATGTGGTCAGGCTGGGCATCGTATCCATGAGTGTACCAGTAATGAGAAGAAGTGTTTCAAGTGTGGAAAAGGTGGTCACTTGGCTGCAGAGTGCCGGTTGAAGACTGTGACTTGTTTCAACTGTGGAGAAGTGGGTCATATCAGTCCACAGTGTCCTAAGCCGAAGAAAGAGAATCAGTCGGGAGGCAAGGTTTTTGCTTTATCGGGTTCTGAGACTGCTGCAGATGATCGTTTGATCCGAGGTACGTGTTATATTAATGGCTTTCCTCTTGTAGCTATTATTGACACAGGTGCGACTCATTCCTTTATATCTTTGGATTGTGCTGTGAAACTTGAATTAGAGATATCTGAGATGCATGGAAGTATGGTGATTGATACTCCTGCGAAGGGTTCAGTGACTACTACTTCAGTTTGTTTAAATTGTCCTTTGAGTATTTTTGGTAGAGACTTTGGGATGGACCTTGTGTGTCTTCCACTAGTGCAGATTGATGTTATTCTGGGTATGAACTGGTTGGTGTCTAACCGAGTTTATATCAACTGTTTTGATAAGACTGTGATCTTTCCTGAGATTGAGGAAGGGAAGAGTTTGTTTCTATCTGCAAGGCAGGTGATTGAGGAAGTAGCAGATGGGGCAGAGTTGTTTATGCTGTTAGCGACTTTGGAGGCTAAAGATAAACTGGCGATTTGTGATCTAGCCGTGGTGTGTGATTTTCCTGATGTGTTTCCTGAAGAAGTGAATGCATTACCACCAGAGCGTGAAGTTGAGTTCTCGATTGATTTGGTACCTGGTACTAGTCCGATATTGATGGCTCTGTACCGTATGTTTGCTGTTGAGTTAACTGAATTGAAGAGTCAGCTGGAAGATCTGTTGGATAAGAAATTTATTCGTCCGAGTGTGTCACCGTGGGGCGCACCAGTGTTATTGGTTAAGAAGAAAGAAGGTACTATGAGGTTGTGTGTGGACTACAGGCAACTGAATAAAGTGACGATCAAGAATCGGTATCCTCTGCCGAGGATTGATGATTTGATGGATCAGTTAGTTGGTGCGAGTGTGTTCAGCAAAATAGATTTGAGGTCGGGTTATCATCAGATACGTGTGAAAACTGAGGATATTCAGAAGACTGCTTTCAGAACAAGGTATGGACATTATGAGTATTCTGTAATGCCTTTTGGTGTGACTAATGCGCCTGGAGTGTTTATGGAGTATATGAATAGGATTTTCCATCCATACCTAGATCAGTTTGTTGTGGTGTTTATTGACGATATTTTGGTGTATTCGAAATCTGAAGAAGAGCATGCTGAGCATTTGAGAGTGGTTTTAGGAGTTCTACGAGAAAAGAAGCTATTTGCTAAACTGTCAAAGTGTGAATTTTGGTTAGAAGAGGTTAGTTTTCTTGGTCATGTGATTTCAAGAGGTGGCGTTGCTGTTGATCCTTCTAAGATAGAAGCGGTATCTAAGTGGGAAGCTCCGAAGTCAGTTTCTGAGATAAGGAGTTTTCTTGGACTTGCAGGATATTATAGGAAGTTCATTGAGGGATTTTCTAAGTTGGCGTTACCGTTGACGATGTTGACTAGAAAGGGGCAAGCTTTTGTTTGGGACTCAAAATGTGAAGAAGGTTTCCAAGAGTTAAAGAGAAGGTTGACTACTGCTCCTATTCTGATATTACCGAGTCCGTCAGAACTATTTGAGGTTTTCTGTGATGCGTCATTGTTGGGTTTAGGTGGTGTGTTGATGCAGAATAAGCAGGTTATAGCTTATGCCTCGAGACAGCTGAGGGTTCATGAGAGGAACTATCCGACACACGATTTAGAGTTGGCAGCTGTGGTATTTGTTCTGAAGTTATGGAGGCATTACTTATATGGGTCAAGATTTGAGGTTTTCAGTGACCATAAAAGTTTAAAGTATTTGTTTGATCAGAAAGAGCTGAACATGAGACAGAGGAGATGGTTAGAATTTCTGAAGGATTATGACTTTGGTTTGAATTACCATCCGGGTAAAGCAAACGTAGTGGCTGATGCATTGAGTCGGAAATCATTGCATATGTCTATGTTAATGGTTAGAGAATTGGATTTAATTGAGCAGTTTAGAGACTTGAGTTTGGTGTGTGAGAGTACTCACAATAGTGTTAAATTGGGAATGTTGAAGTTAACGAGTAGTATTCTGGATGAAATTAGAGAGGGTCAGAAATCCGATGTGCTTTTGGTTGATAAGTTGACTCTAGTGAATCAAGGTCAAGGTGGTGAATTTAGAGTTGATGAGAATGGTGTTTTGAAATTTGGTAATCGGGTGTGCATTCCGGATGTTACCGAACTTAAGAAGAGTATTCTTGAGGAAGGACATCGTAGTGGCTTGAGTATTCATCCTGGAGCTACGAAGATGTATCATGATTTGAAAAAGTTATTTTGGTGGCCGGGAATGAAAAGAGAAATTGCGAGTTTTGTTTATTCTTGTTTGACTTGTCAGAAGTCAAAGATTGAGCATCAGAAGCCGTCTGGGCTAATGCAACCGTTGGCTATTCCAGAGTGGAAGTGGGATAGTATCAGTATGGATTTTGTTTCAGGTTTACCGAGGACGATTAAGAATTTTGAAGCTATTTGGGTGATTGTTGACAGATTGACAAAATCGGCTCATTTCATTCCGATTAGAATGGATTATCCGTTAGAGAGATTAGCTGAGCTGTATATTGAGAAAATTGTAAGCTTGCATGGTATTCCGTCGAGTATTGTTTCGAACAGAGATCCTAGATTTACATCGAAGTTCTGGGAAGGTTTGCAGAGGGCTTTGGGAACTAAGCTGAGATTGAGTTCTGCATATCATCCGCAGACTGATGGTCAGACTGAGAGGACGATTCAGTCCCTAGAGGATCTTTTGAGGGCTTGTGTTTTGGAAAAGGGAGGTGCTTGGGATTGTTATTTACCTTTGATTGAGTTTACCTACAACAATAGTTTTCATTCGAGCATTGGTATGGCACCGTTTGAAGCTTTGTATGGTAGGAGATGTCGGACGCCTTTATGTTGGTATGAGTCCGGTGAGAGTGCTGTGGTTGGACCGGAGATTGTTCAACAAACTACGGAAAAGATTAAGATGATTCAGGAGAAGATGAGAATTGCTCAGAGTCGTCAGAAGAGTTATCACGACAAGAGGAGGAAGTCACTTGAGTTCCAAGAGGGAGATCATGTGTTTCTTCGTGTTACTCCGATAACTGGGGTTGGTCGAGCTTTGAAGTCGAAGAAGTTGACACCTCGATTTATTGGTCCTTATCAGATTTTGGAGAGGATAGGGGAGGTAGCCTATCGTATCGCTTTACCGCCGTCACTTGCGAATTTGCATGAGGTTTTTCATGTGTCTCAGTTGAGGAGGTACATTCATGATCCGTCGCATGTGGTCCAAGTAGATGATGTCCAGGTGAGAGATAACCTGACTGTTGAAACATCACCTATGAGGATTGAGGATCGAGAGTTGAAGCAGTTGCGGGGTAAAGAGATTGCTTTGGTAAAGGTAGCTTGGGGAGGACCAGCAGGTGGCAATGTGACTTGGGAACTTGAGAGTCAGATGAAGGAGTCTTATCCGGAGTTATTCGCTTGAGGTATGTTTTCGAGGACGAAAACTCTTTTAGTGGGGGAGAGTTGTAACACCCCGATAAAAATAAGATAATTATTTAATTTAAGTTAATAATATATTTATTAATTTAATTAAATAATTGGAATATTATTATTGGAATTATTATTATTGGGTTATTATTTTATTGGAATAAAAGTTGGAATTTAGAAAAGGTCCCATTTAGTAAAAAGGTTTATTTTTTTCACGTGAAAAGGAAAAAGGGACAGAAAAGTGGAAAAGGGCAAAGAGAGCCAGAGAACAAGGGTTGAAGGGAGGAAGAGCTTGAAGCTTAAAGATTCGCCGGATTAACTCAGGTAAGGGGGGTTTATCATCGTTTAATGGGTATTATGGGATAATATGTACTGGGTAGTGATAAACCATTGATTTACCTCTGAATTGAATGATGCATGATGAAATTGTGAACTTTTGGATGAACGAAATTGGATTATGATTGAAAGGAATTCGTAGGAATTAGATGTAATAATGTTAGATTTTGTGAAATCGAATAGGGTATGAATTGTGTTAGAGGATACGAACGAATAATGTGTAAAATTGGACTGTGGAAGGTTGAATTGGATAGATCTCGTAGCAGAGAAAGCCATAGCAGATCTGGAAGTCTGGTTTCTGGTCATACGCGTATGGCACTAGGCAATACGCGTATGAGATGGTCTGGTACACGTATGGCACTAGGCAATACGCGTATGGATGAGGAAGATGATGTTTTGAACGTAGTTTGGTCTCTGTTGGTACGCGTATGGGGAAGTGATACGCGTAGCATACGCGTATGAGATGGTGTTACGCGTATGGGATTTGGTCAGGAGATGGGCCATACGCGTATGGGAATAGGCAGTACGCGTATGGGCAGGATTGTGATTTTTCTGTGCTGTTGTTGTGCAGTTTTTGGTTGTTCAGCTGAGTAATGTGATTTAGCTGATGTACGATATATTAGGGATCATTTCCCGTTGTTTTGAGTAGTATAGGTATTAGTAGAGTGTGCTAATACTGTGGTTGTTCTTTGGCATGATCTAATATGCTTATGTGATAAAATCCTGATGATGTGTGATGGTATGCATGATCTTGTGAATGTATCAGTTATGTGTGCATTTGTGAATAGACTGTTTTATGGCTTAGAGTGTGAGCATATGTCTATTCTTGAATTGTGGTTGATGATTTAGCATTGCTAGGTGAATAGCATGCATATTGTGGCCTTTATGGTGGTAGCTAATTCCCATGGTGAGGAATTAGTGAGTTAGTCATTTTGGACTGTTGTTGATGTTTGCATGCTAGGTGAATTAGCGTGCATAGCATGGCCCTTGGGGTGGTAGCTAATTCCCATGGTGAGGAATTAGTGAGTGAGTCACTAAGTCTCAAATGAGTGGGACTAGTGGGCTTGGTAGCCGTGCCTGGATTTGGACGGTGAGGTGAACTATATGTTCACAAATAGTCGGTACCGCATGCATGGAGTCTCATTGCATAATATGTGTATGGCGTATAATATGAATGGATGTATTCCAATATTATACGTGTGTTTGTGTTGATATTGAGTATGAGCATGAGTTGTATTTGTATTGATTATGATATTTGAATTGATGTGCCGTTACCGAACGGGTGATGTGATTAGGGTGATTAATGTGTTAAATTACTTAACATGACATAATATTTTAGAATGCTCATTATATTGATTGAGGAACTCACCCTTACAACTATTTTTCAGGTAACGAGCAGTGATTGAGTAGGGGCTAGTGCTTGAAGTCTAGTGTAGTTCCTTAGTGGGTCATGCTCTGATAGATGTAACATCGGGATGGGTTGTTTTAAATTGTTTTATTGTTGGTTGTTAAACCATTTTACATGTAATGTGTTACATGTTTTACAATGATTGATGAGATTTCTATCCGCTGCGTACTATGCAACGTTTTATTTGATAAATAAATGAGCATGACAGTTACTTTGATGAAATGTGTGAAGTTGTTTGTGTGACACCCTTAATTGCATAATTACTCTGATTTGAGTTTTGTTATTTTAATTAAATATTTGGGGTATTTTAGAAGGGTGTTACACTTCACCACAAGAGCATGTCTCTTATCCTGGTCTTCTATTCTCGCTTTGACTTCCTGATTAGCCATCTGAATCCTAGCAACACTCATCTCCAACTCAGTCTTCTCTGCTTGCAGGTGATCTCTGGCTTTCTTCATCTCAAGGAACTCTTCCATGCTGACAGAAGAACATGGCCCCTTGATCAAAGGGCACCAAGGATCACCCCCAGGAAATGGTAAATGTGTGAGCTCAATCCTCTTCCTAAGCCAATCATCAAACGGAGGACAAGACCTGTTGTTAACCTTGCCAAAAGGAACCTTGCCCTTTCTTTGAATGTCGCGCCACTCATCAGACAATTGCCTCAACTTTGGCTGATTACCCTCAATTGGGAAGTAGAAAGACTCCTGAATCTCTCGCCCGAGAGGAGGACCCTCCACAGCAAACCCCATTTGTCTCCTAAGAAGCACCGGGTTGTAATAAATGCAACCTTGAACTCCTATAAGAGGCACATTGGGAAGACTCCCACAACTGCAAATGAAATCTCGTCCAGCCACACCATTGTGAGTCCAAGCTATGTCCTTGGCTCGCAAACCCATCAACCTGATTGACCACTTGACAGTAGGATCAAGAAAGACAAAGGCACCTCTGGAAGGCAAATATCCCATGAACCATTTGTACAACAGCTGAGCACAACATCAGATCAATCCCCCACGCCGCTTCTCGTTCCGATTATGGACCGAGTAATAGACATCTCCAACCAGGGTAGGAATGGGATTCCTCTGCACAAACAACCGGATAGCATTAATATCTACAAAGTTCTTCTGGTTAGGAAACATGATGATTCCATAGATGCTCACAGCAAGCAAAGCACAAACGGTCCTCCAATTACCCACAACAGCATGCTCCTTGGCTTTAACCTCCAAGAAACTCAGATGAAAACCGGGCAACTTTCCCTTCTCCTTCAAACCCCCCTTAGTCACCTCCGGGCTCAAATAAAGAGCACGAGAGATCTCAGCAACATCAGGTTCCTCCTTAGTGACATAGAATGGAATCTGGTCTCTAATCTGAATACCCAGGATGCTGGCATAGTCCTCCATCAAAGGTCCCAACAGGTAATCCGGGAAAACAAAGCATCTCAAGCCCGGGTCATAAAACTGGAGAAGAGTATGGATGGCACTCCTATCTGTATCTGTGAGCCTGAAAACCAACTTCAGAATACCCCCATAAGTCTCACGGAACATCCCCACACGTTCAGGTGTAATCAATGCTATCATATCTCTCAGCACACCAATCTCTGGGTCAAAGAAACTGTAGACAACAACATCTTTCAAGCCGGTCCTCATATATTAGGCATGAATTAATTACATCCAAATCACAATTAGGCATGAATTAACTATGATTAGTGAAATGAGAGGTGTTTTGCAAATTTAGGATTTTCACCCCCAGGCATGCAACATGAACGTGAACAGTACCAAATGGATGATAAAATTCACTTAAAATCACCTTACAAGCAAAATGGCAATGGTATTTTGTCCATACAATGCACCAATTTCAAATTTGTAAATTTCCCTCCAAAATAAGCATGAATATGCATATGATCATGTGATGAATTTTCATGCAATGTGATGAATGATTTGGAAAGTTCAAGTCATGAGAAGAATTTAGAAAAAAGAGGCACTAAATTTGGAGTTATGAATCAAAAGATATGGCATTTTGAAGTTTCAAGCACACTTGGCAATGATTTGATCATATCTCCTCAACCATTCATCATAAATTCATGATCTTGGACTTTTTGGAAATGGGAGAGAGAGATCTTCAACTTTCATGTTGGACAAAATTTCATTTGAAGCTTATTTGATGATGTAAGATCAAGTTGAATTTGGATCAAAAACCTTCCATTTTTGGAAACTTTCAATTACAGGTCACTTTCCATTTTTGGAAACTTTTGATCTGACCTCAAATTCTTCAAGATATGCATTTGACATGATTAATAAACCTCCTTGGGACATGAATGAGATGTTGAAACTCATTTCTCCCCCTTCTAGCTCTAAGTTGACTTTCTGTTGACTTTCTGGTTGACAGATGACTTAGAAGTGCTCTGATCAGCTTGAGCCTCAACCACTTGAGGAATTGGCTCCCAAAATGAAACCCTAACTCTTGTAAGCCCAAGATAATGACCATATGATCTCCATCCAAGAAATAAACCCCATCTCCTTGAGAAACCCTGACTGGTAGAATGCAACTGATTAGGGTTGACTAGAGGTCAAAACCCTAATCCCAAGGAATCTGAGCATGAATTCTGAAGCCTTTGATAAGGACATAACCATGATGATGATGATGTACCCTTGCAATCAAGATAATGCTCAACTTCCTTGAGGAACCAAGAAAACCCTAATTGAAGCACAAACCCTCAAATGGTTGGTGATTAATTCATGAGACCCTCAGGCTTAAATCTCTTAACCTCTCTATCTCTGACAAGACCTTAGAGGATGACTTGTTTATTATTCACATGATATGCAAAGATGCAATACCTAATGTCCTAAAACATGAAATGCAATATGCTAAGCTAGTCCCAAGAAGAGGAGGGCAAATTTTGAGGTGTTACAACAACGCACAAAGATATTTGTTTGGTAAATGATTGTGAGCATGACCATGATGGTTGTGCAATTTCAAATGTTAACCCCCGAGATTGTATGGTTGTTAAGAGAGACATCGAGAGGTTGATGGATGAGGGTATGATCCAGATTCTTCAGTCCCGTCACTTGGGTGACGATGTGAATGTAATAGTTCTTGTGTTCAAGACACCAGAGAGAGTGGTGATTCAATTTGACAACAACAGCAATAATAATGTCAGCAATAGATCGGTATCACCGTTGGTAATACGGTTAGTGGGACCATTCACATATGCATCTGATAGAGTTGTTTCGTATCAGTATAATGCGACTATGTTGGAGAATAGTCAAGAGGATCCTTTGCCTACGACCAGTTATGTTGTGAGCATTGTTGATTTTACGAAGGTGACCCGTAGCGGTCGAGTTTTTGGGCCGGTGTTCCCAAAGAGTGTAGAAGACGTTTCTTCCAGTAAGAAAGTTGAAGTACCTGCAGTTGATCCAGTTAGTGCTCCAAACTGTCAGTCTAGTGAATCCAGCGGCTTGAAGCCTAATGATGATGATGAGGTACTCCATTTAATCAAGAAGAGCGAGTTTAATATGGTGGAGTAGTTGCTCCAAACTCCTTCCAAGATTTTAGTGTTGTCTCTGCTCATGAATTCTGAAGCGCACAAAGAAGCATTGCAAAAAGTATTCTAGCAAGCTTATGTAGAACATGATGTTTCGGTGGATCAGTTTGATCATATTGTGACTAATATCACTACCTGCAACAATCTGAGCTTTTGTGATGAAGAACTCCCTAAGGAGGGTAGAAATCACAATCTGGCGTTGCACATATCAATGAACTGCAAGGAGGATGCTTTGTCAACTATGTTGGTTGACACCGGCTCTTTGTTGAATGTACTTCCTAAGTCAACTCTTTCCAGATTGTCGTATCAAGGAGCTCCGATGAGATATAGTGGCGTGATCGTCAAGGCATTTGATGGTTCTTGCAAGACTGTGATTGGTGAGGTGGACCTTCCTGTGAAGATAGGTGCGAGTGATTTCCAAATTACTTTCCAGGTAATGGATATCCACCCAGCCTATAACTGCTTTTTAGGAAGGCCATGGATACATTAAGCTGGAGCCGTTACGTCAACACTACATCAGAAGTTGAAGTTTGTCAAGAATGGAAAGCTTGTTATTGTTGGTGGGGAGAAGGCTTTATTGGTAAGCCACCCATCGTCTTTCTCTTATGTAGAAGTTGAGGATGAGGTTGGAACTCTGTTCCAAGCTCTATCTATTGATGAGGAAAAGAGAGTTGGGGCACCTACGTCCTCCTTCAAAGATGCTCACAAGATTGTGAATACGGTATTTCTTATCAGTGGGGCCAGATGGTAGAGGTCACCGAGAACAAGAGCAGATCCGGTTTTGGATTTCAACAAGGTTCATCCGATATTATAGATGAAGATGTGCAACCCAGTTTCTTTAGCGGAGGTGTAACGGGGTATTCGTTACCTTTAGATTTATTGACTAAATCAAAAGTAAGCATACAATTCGAGTCGCCACCGCACTTCTATTTATCCAAAGGAAAGGTTAGAAAGCGAACAAAAACCAAGAAGTTTTATCAAATCAAAAACTAATAAAAATGTCAGTGATCTGGATAAGGGGGTTGGTTATGCAATGGGAAGGTTTTAAGCACCCAAAACATCCTTAGTACTCTCAGGGAGCCCTTTTTGCAAAGTGTATTGTAGGTTGGTATTTGTGAAAATATTTGTGCAAACAAGATTGGGGAGATGAGAAAAGAATATACATTATTTACAATTTGTTGTTTGAATGCATGAACCCATTGCCTACGTACCATCACAAAGGTAGGATCAAAACCTCGTAGTTCGGGGGTAAAAATCTCAAAAGAATTGGTGAATTGATTTGATCAAAAGCCTTAAGGTCATTTGTTATCAAAGGGAGAAAACTCAACCTAAACCAATAATCCACCATGTGAGGAGAGCTTCAACCTACTAGTGAGGGATCCACCCTATAATAAGTATGGAAGACTTATAGTCCAATCACTAAGGATAAGGTGAGGTTTACATCAACCACTATGATAACTCAAACCTAATGACTAGTGTTTATGAAAAAAGGTTTTAACAAAGGTGGTCATTGGAACCACAAAAATCACTTGAAGTGAGTTGTATTTACAAATTAGAAGTATTCACAAAAATGAAGTTAAAGTTGACTTAAGGTTCATTCAAAATAAGTATTAATGAAAAGAGCTTGAAAAATCAAAGGCATAAGGCCTAGGTTTCTAATTTGAAAACAATGTCAATGTTTGCACAAAATGAGTTTGGCTTGGGTTAGAGTGGAGAGAAGAAGAGAAGGGCTAGTCCTAAACATGCAAAGATGAGAGAAGAGATAAAAACCCTTTGAGTACCTTTATTGAGATCATAAAGATGATTCAAGATGCTCTTTTCCTTTGGACTTAGCAATTAACAAGCAATTGATTCAAGCAACCAAACAAATATTCAATCAAGCTCCTAGGATCTCCATTGGGCTTGTCTCTCTTAACTTCGATATTCATGACAATGTTCCTTCTTACTATCTCAAGTTTAGAATCCCTATCACACAAGAACAAACAATCAAAAAGTTCACAATGCAATAAGAGGAATGGACAAAGAGAGAGTTTTGAATTAGGGGGTCCTTTGAAGTCAACTTTTAAGATTTAGAATTCTAAGGGCATGGGGCCTAGTTGCTCTTCAACAAATTTAGCATTCTAAAGGCATGAGACCTAGTTGCTCTTGAACTCCATTAAGCATAGGTAAGGTCCTAATTCTAAGTCCTTTCTCCTTTTTGCATTGGGTACACACAAACAATCACAAAAACAAGCACAAAGCCACGATATATTTATTCACAATAATGAGCTCAAGTGAGCCAAAGGAAAATAGCATAAACATAAAATATGAGCTCAAGTGAGCAAAGGAAAAAGGCAATATGAACAAATGAGCAAGAAATTAAATTGCATTAAAGTAAATTGCAAGAATTAAATGCTTGAATTAAAGTTAGTAATTAGTAGTTAATGTTAGTGTGTCATAAGACAATTTAGCGCTATGTTAAGCAATCGTAAGTGGACTAATGTAGTAGTCACACCTATCTGAGGTCTGTCAATAAAACTATAGGCAAATAAGCACAAGTTAGAGATCATGACTAGTAAGCCAAGCTCCTACAACTTGTCATGCCAAAAGAAAAGAGGAAGGACCTTGTATGGATATTAGGTTTTTTGCTTGACCAAGAAGCAACCTATCTTGGACACAAAGCAACTCACTTGATCTTTGATCAAGTTGAGTTTGATTTGGATGAAAGAAGGTTAAGTCTCTCATATGTCAAGGCTAACCACAAATCATTAAATCATTGGCCAAAATAAAAAGAAGAAGATGAAGAAGAAATGAAAATGAACCAAATAAGAGTTCAAATGACATAACCAAAATACAATGGTCAAATGTGAATGGAATCAACATCAACCAATGGTAAGCAGAAGTGAAATGAAGATTAGAAGTCAATAAAGGTCAAACATATTTTTGGTATTTTTTGGAATTAAAATAAAACATAAAATAAAATGAACAAAGTATGGTCAAACTTCAAATTCAAATCAAATCAACTTGAATAAGTCCAATTGAATCATCATAAGTCTAACATGGTCAAACAAGGTTTGACAAATTTTCTCAACATTTTTTGAAAACAGAAACTATTTTAAAACAATTAAAAACAAAGGAAAATAACACAAATGAATTAAAATCTCAAATAAATTGAGAAATTGATGAGAATATTTTTCATAGACTTATCATGATCCATATGTGTTAAGAAAATATTTTTGGAATTTTTGAATATCAAAAAGTATTTAAAATGAATTAAAAACTATTAAAAACAAAATAATTCACAAAAAATATTAAATGGAATCACAAAAATAATTAAAAATCAGATTAGGAAACTAGATTTTTAAAGAAAATTTTTGCAATTGGTCTCATATTTTTGTGATTCCAAATAAAAGAGATATGAATTTTTGAAAATAAATGGAATAAAAGAAAATAAAACAGAAATTAGAAAAAGAGAAAAAATCAGGAGCGCGTGATCTGCTTCATTAAATGACGTGGACACATCAAG
Source organism: Lathyrus oleraceus (assembly GCF_024323335.1). NCBI lineage: Eukaryota > Viridiplantae > Streptophyta > Magnoliopsida > Fabales > Fabaceae > Lathyrus > Lathyrus oleraceus. The sequence continues at coordinate 95,952,389 of NC_066580.1, read as the reverse complement.
TGGTCCAGAAGCGCGCGCGTATGGTTGGCATCAGTCAAACGCGTTGCAAAACGTTTTAAAACAAGTCAAATGAAGCAAAGGCTAGGATTAGATCGTGCACGTGAGATCCAAAGGCCTAGGAGGCTCCACGTGGGGACGGTGGTGGAAACCTCCGTCTTATCCGGTGAACTAACTGTTTCCGGCCACCAGTTGCAGGTTTTTCAACCTCAACTATAATGCACGATCCTTATACCAAAATGAAGCTGGGGTGATGTACATCACCCCTGTAACCTTGGATTTCTCTTAAGTTCTCTATGGAATGAGAAATCTGAGCTTGAATTTCCAGGTGCATAAACTGAAGTGCTTCAAAACACAAAATCAAAGCCACCACTGGCTTACCTCTCACACGAGGACTTCAGAAAACCATTTGAACACAAGCAAATCACATTACATGGTGAGATTCATATCAAAAAAAGTTAGATGTAAACCTTTGAAGTGCAGCTTTAAACAGCACGATCCAACCAATCTCTTGCTTCCAAATTGATCTTGAGGTGTAATATGAATGCAAGGCTAAGGAATAAGTATTGAAGATCAACTGATTTTGTTAAAATTCAAACTTGAAATGAGAAATTAAAAATGAGAATTCCTTTGGTATGGTTGGGTTTCCAATTCTGCAGAGCTTCAGGTAGCCTTAAGGTTGAAAATTGAATGAAGCAAGCATGGTATTTATAGCTGAGGTGCAAGCAATGAGGTGAAGAACTCGTGTGCATGATCATTGGGTCCTCCATGCATGGGCCTGTACAGGCGAATGTGAGGCCCAAAATCAATTGGAAATGCAAGCTGATATCACTCTGAAGTGAAATGGACGTGTAGTTTGAAATGCAATTGCTTGTGCATGAAGATTCAATGTGAATTCCATAATTGGGCATAAATGTTCCCCTCTTCGAGAGTCACTCATGGAGAATCCAAACATAGGCATGTGAGTAATGGTTGGAAAGGTCTTGACATAAAAAACAAAAGCTATGTTGGACAAAAATCCATTTGGATTTTGGAAATTTATGAAAACTAGTCATGAAGTTGGATGTACAAAACATGTCTTTGAAAAATTTGCCAAAAGTGACCAACTTCAAGCCCTTCTGTTTCAATGATGCAAACCTCAAATGAAACATCCTCCGACATAAAAGTTGTAGATATTTTCAAGATGATCAATTTAGACACAAATTTTGCATCATTTGGATTTTTGATGAGAAAGTTATGGGCACTTGAAGTTGGACTTTTTCAAGATTCAATGGTTTTGGTCCAAAGTGACCTATAATGTTTTGTATTATCACATGTGTTTCTTTTAGGATTATGAAATTTTGTCCTACATGATATTTTAAGTAGACATCTTAAGATTTACAATGCAATTGATCTCACCACAAAATCATAAAAACTGAAGGAGCTAGTTCCTTGGGAAGTTGACCCAAAATTAGGGTTTCAGTCAAAATGACCTATAATGTTTTGAAATGAATGATGCCCTTCCAAGTTTAAAATGGATTTTTGATGAACATGAAAGTTGTTCATATGATTCTTAAGAACACTTTTTCTCTTGGTCAGATGACTTTGACTGGTCAACTTCTCAAGTCCAAACTTCAAATATTTATGAATGAATAATTGAGGATACCCACATAAGATCATATATGCATAAAATGATGAATTAAAGAACTTACCTTGATTTAATTTGATCATAGGTTGAGGTTGCTTCATGAGCAAGGCACAGTCAATGCATAGTTGAATTAGGGTTTCCTTGGGAAACAATCCTCAAGCCCTTTTGGTTATCTTGATCAAATTGGAAAATTGAGATACTTGGGAGACATATATGATGATTGAGAGCTTTGTGAACCATTTTCATGCTTGCTTTCATCTTCATCTGGCCACTTCATTGTGCATAGGAGCCTCCTAGGAGCAAGGGATCTCATGATTGCTTGAGCTTCAAAACAAAACAAGTTAGTGACATACTTTTGTGCTTTTGGTTAGTAAACCAAATAAGAAAAACAATAATATACAATTCAAGCATGCTTGGTGGTCTCAAACCAACTCACACAAGTCCCAACCCAAGGGTTAAGGAGCCACATATGCTATGATCCTTGAGGCAAATGCAATGAGCAATGATATGATGCCATGAGGGATCTTAGGGTCAAAATTAGGGTCTTACAGATGCCCCTATTTAAGGTCATTCTAGCCGGAGATATGAAGGTTAAAATCTTCGTCTCGACGAGGTAGAATGGGCGTAAATAATAACAAAGAGACGAATTTTGGTCCCTAAGAGACCTCATGATGCAGATGTATGCACGCAAAAGTTAATACTCTGTAGGGACATATGGCCACAAAGAAAAAAGAAATCATGAGAAACTGAGAATCCATAGGAGTAATACGCTCACTAGGGAGACAGAGACTCCGGGGAGAAATGAGGGTAAAATGCGTGAGCAGGTCACGACTTAAACTTGTTGGGAGACACGAAGGGATTCCATGAAAATAAATCAATGGAAAGACTCGAGATGACGCGAAGATGCATGCATTGGGGAATATGCCAATACAGCAAAACTATCCACAAAGGAAACTTCGGATAAAAATCCAGACTCGGATGGGGAAATCCACAAAGGACTAAGCCGAGGAAGAAACAATGAGATATTACCAGTTACTGGGTAATAAACTCAAAGAGACATGTGATCAACACCGGTATAAGGGTGAGAGAACAACACGCTCAGGGAGAAAGAATATCTAAGACCGGTATAAGGGTGAGAGATGTCAATCTTCCAAAACATCTGAGGAGTACCCAAAAGGAATATCTCAACTCAGGAAACTCTGACTCCACAGGGGACAAAAAGACATAATAGGGAGCAGAAGGAAGGAACACCAGGGATACCGGTTACTGGGCATATAATAGGTGACCAACTAGGCGTGACTTGGGAACATATCCAAGACACTCATCATCCAAAAGGAGGGCTGAAAAAGCAAACTCAATTTACAGGATGGACATTCGATTTCGCAAGGAAATACGAATCTTACTCGACTGGGGAAGAAAAAGACTTCGGCTGAAGAGCGCATGAGATATATTATCTATTACCGTTAGAACGTAGGTAACATACTCGCATGGAAGATTATCCACAACCGGTTACTGGGTTAATAAAGGATAAATCGACCGAAAAGAAAGGACATCGGGATACCGATTACTTGGTATAAAATGATGACCAATCAAAAGGAGAAACAATCATTACCAAACAAGGGTAAATGAAAGATGGTCCGCTGGAGGTACATTGACAAAAGCAACGATCCCAAAGATATATCACCGGTTACTGGGTGGTATACTCAAAAATGAAGGAATATCAATATCGAATATTGGATAAAGATAACCAACAAAGAGGGGATTACATCTACCGGTTACTGGGTAGAAAACCATAGAAATAGGACTTACAACTACCGGTTACTGGGTAGAAGGCCACACAAAAATTCACTGGGGAAAATATGAACAATTACTGGTTACTGATCAATTGAGCAACTAAACCACAAGAAACTGCAGGGGAAATAACAAGAAAGGAGTCAATCTAGGAACAAACTAGAGAGACACAATGAAACAGGACTCAACCTAATGAGGATATAACCCAGGGGAGTAATTCCATCCCAATACATAATGAGGGAGGAAACTGAAACAAAAATCATCCACGAGGACATAACTCGGTGGGGAATGATGAAGGAAAGATAGACGCTTTCTGCCTATGGGGCTGACTCTATATGGAGATATCAGACAGAATCATCTGTTTGGGGAAGAACATTTCACCACTAGGAGGAGATAGCAAGCAAAGATATATGGCAAAAAATGCAACATGAATATTTGAATGCTATAATTATGCATGTATATGCAGGGTTTATGTGTGATTAGTGCTGACAAACAGACACATCTAACACAAACAGGTCCAAGAATCAATGGACAGACATCCGGTATAACATCTCAAAAGAGGAAGGCCAGGCCCACAGAAGAAATCCAATCTGGTGGGAAGCATCAAATACCAGGAGACACAGACTGCCGCTAGGGATAGGCAAAGTCTCAGCTACCGACTGCTGGGGATCTTCCAACAATTCTCGGGAACATGCAGAGACATCAATAAGATCTATCATAGAAGAACTCTCCTGGGATCTTATCAGGGAAAGATGTGATCCTCCATGGGGAACAACCACCAAACAGATACACATCAAGCAAGCATTCTCTTCTAACGGGAGAAGAAACAAATTGCTCCGCTGGGGATCTTTTGTTGAACAGACATAAAATCCATCATAGAGGAAACTCTACCGGGGAGCTCAACATGGATAAGATCCATCGTAGAAGAAACTCTACAGGGGAACTTATCAGGGGAAGATATGAAATTCTGTGGGGAACAACCACCAAACAGACTCACATCAAGCATTCCCTCTTAACTGCTAGAGAGACATCTCTGCTAAGCGGAGAGAGAACCAATTGCTTCGCTGGGGAAGAACACATCATCTTTACCACCAGCTCTACTTAGAGGAAACTTTCCAATAAGGAGGGGAAACATAATCAACAGGCTCTGATCAGGCAACTCCACTAGGGATAAACTGTAGGCGATCCAACTAGGGATAGTCTGCTGTGAGAAACCTTATTGGGGTAAGTTGTAAGCAAATCTGCTGGGGAGAAACTACAAGCCAACCTGCTGAGGATTTCCACTCATGCTGGGAATTCCTGCTCACTCTGTGGGAGATTTCCATTCATGCTGAGGGAAAGACCAACCTCCTCGAAAATAGATAGCATAACAATTTTTATCAATCTATAAAGGATTTTAGGTCAGTCCACACAAGGGATGACAACCCTATAATTGATAAAACACAAATGATAGACTCAAACTCCTAGGAGTTGAGGATGTTTGAGATAGAGGTATACACATCTCTAACAAGATCAAGGCCAAAACTCCAGACTCTCTGGGGACTTGATGGTGTATCACCCTCTCTGCGCTTGTTGAGGAGACAACCTGAAAGATGATGAAGAGGATACAAATATGCCAGGAATATGAACAAATGTCTTACCCTTTTGGAGATCATACTATCCTTGGGAGAGCACTGAAGATATTCCATTTATCCTTTTAGTCATTGTGAATGGTCACTTTGTTTAAAAACAGTTTATAAAACTTTATTTATTTAAAACAATGATATTTATCAATTAAAACATGCAAACATTTATTCAACAGAAACAAATAAGAGTGCAAAGAATTGGATAAAGGCTCAAATTTATTTGATAGAATGGTAGTCCGCAAATGGCGAGACTCCATGGATCTTTACAAAATTTGAAATTGGTGAAATATATTGGAAAGAGGGTTACATTGAACATAATGACCATTTCTCCACCAACTCTGAATCTGATGTATTTGAAGCTTTAGTTGACGATGACTGAGCGAGAATCTTTGACAGATGACAGCTTGTAGAACAAAGTCTTGTCAGGATGCAGTTACTTGCCAAATCCCTAATTTTTCCCTAGATTGCCCCAGGGTGAGGTACTCAATCTAGCGGGACATATATTCATTTTTTCATGTCTCTAACTTTTGCCTGGACCGCCCTTTCGGGTTTTCAATCCACCGAGACGCTCATTTCTGCCTAAGCCGCCATTTCGGCTTTTCAACTTAGCGAGGTATTCTGTTTTTATTTTAGGCAAAGTATTTCTTGACTGCATCTTAATTCACAGGACGAGTGAAATCCTCCCCATCCATAGTTGTAAGTATCAAAGCACCGCCTGAAAAGGCTCTCTTAACAACATATGGTCCTTCATAGTTTGGAGTCCACTTGCCCCTGGAATCGGGCGCGAAAGACAAAACTTTCTTGAGCACGAGGTCACCTTCTCGGAATACACGAGGCTTGACCTTCTTATCAAAGACTTTCTTCATCCTTTGCTGATATAACTAACCATGGCACATGGCAGTTAATCTCTTCTCTTCAATCAAGTTCAACTGGTCATAACGACTCTGAACCCATTCAGCCTCAGAAAACTTGGCTTCCATCAAGACTCTCATTGATGGGATCTCAACCTCCATGGGGAGCACAACCTCCATGCCATATACAAGGGAGAAAGGGGTTGCCCCTGTTGAAGTGCAGACAGATGTATGATAACCATGCAAGGCAAATGGCAGCATCTCATGCCAATCTTTGTACGTAACAACCATCTTCTGGATAATCTTCTTGATGTTCTTGTTAGCAGCTTCAACAGCCCCATTCATATTAGGTCTATAAGGAGAAGAATTATGATGTGCAATCTTGAACTCGCTACACAGCTCTTTCATCACCGTATTGTACAAGTTAGATCCATTATCAGTAATGATCTTGTCTGGCACACCTTATCGGTATATAAGCTGGTTCTTGATAAACTTCACGACCACCTGCCTGGTCACATTCGCATATGATGCCGCTTCAACCCACTTGGTGAAGTAATCAATAGCTACGAGAATAAAACAGTGACCGTTTGACGCCTTCGGCTCTATCATGCCAATCATGTCAAATCCCCACATGGAGAAAGGCCATGGTGAGGAAATAACATTCAGAAGTGTCGGGGGAATATGAATCTTATCCGCATAAATCTGACACTTGTGGCATTTCTTCACATATTTGCAGCAGTCAGACTCCATTGTCAGCCAATAGTAGCCTGCTCTCAACGTCTTCTTTGCCATGGCATGTCCATTGGAATGAGTACCAAATGAACCCTCGTGGACTTCAGTCATCAACAGGTCTGCTTCGTGTCTATCCACGCATCTGAGCAAAACCATGTCAAAATTCCTCTTATAAAGCACATCACCATTGAGGTAGAAACTGCCAGATAATCTCCTCAAAGTCTTCTTATCTTTAACAGATGCCCCAGGCGGGTAAATCTGACTTTGGAGAAAGCATTTGATATCAAAATACCATGGCTTATCATCTTTCACCTCCTCAACTGCAAATACATGAGCTGGTATATCCAAGCGCATCATAGTGATATTGGGGACTTCAATCCAGTATTTCACCACAATCATTGAAAAGAGTAGCAAGAGCGTCTTCCATCCGATTCTCATCTCGAGGAATATGATGGAAGTCAACCTCAGTAAAGAAAGTTGAAATCCTCCTCGCATGATCTATGTATGGAATGAGGCCAGGCTGATTCGTCTCTCATTCACCCTTAATCTGATTAACAACAAGGGTCGAATCACCATAAACATCAAGATGTTTGATCCTAAGATCAATACACTCTTCCAATCCCATAATACAGGCCTCATACTCCGCCATATTATTCGTGCATTTGAAAGTTAGCCTTGCCGTAAAAGGAAAATGTGTGCCCTGAGGAGTGATAATCACTGCCCCAATACCATTTCCATACTGATTAACAGCGTCATCAAACACCATGCTCCATCGGGAACCAGGTTCTGGCCCTTCGTCGAGCGTAGGCTCATCGCAATCTTTCATTTTTAAATACAGAATCTCCTCATCAGGGAAGTCGTACTAAATAGACTGATAATCCTCAATTGGTTGATGTGCCAAGTGGTCAGCCAAGATACTACCTTAAATAGCTTTTTAAGCTCGATACTCGATATCATACTCAGATAACAACATCTGCCAATGGGAAATTCTTCCAGTTAGAGTAGGCTTCTCAAAGATATACTTGATCGGATCCATTTTGGATATCAACCAAGTGGTATGATTTAACATATACTAGCGTAAGCGCTTAGCAGCCCAAGCCAAAGCACAGCATGTCTTCTCAAGCAATGAGTACCGAGACTCACAATCAGTGAACTTCTTACTCAGATAGTATATAGCATATTCTTTCTTTCCTGATTCATCTTGCTGACCAATGACACAACCCATGGAGTCATCAAGCACGGTTAAGTACATAATCAATGGTCTCCCTTCAACAGGCGAAGACAGAATCGGAGGCTCAGACAAATACTTTTTAATACTGTCAAAGGCTTTCTGGAAATCTTCGGTCCAATCATGACACTGATCTTTCTAAAGGAGCTTAAATATAGGCGCACATGTGGCAGTCATGTGGGATATAAATCTGGAAATGTAATTCAAGCGGCCAAGAAAACCTCGGACTTGCTTCTCAGTTTTGGGCGCAAGCATCTCTTGTATTGCTTTGACCTTGGCAGGATCAACTTCAATACCTTTTTCACTGACAATAAAGCCTAATAACTTGCCGGAACGGACTCCAAATGTACACTTGTTCGGATTCAGGCGGAGTTTGTACTTCCTCAAACGCTGAAAAAGCTTCAACAAGTGCTCTACATGTTCAACTTCCGTTTTCGACTTCGCAATCATATCATCAACATAGACCTCGATCTCCTTGTGCATCATATCATGAAACAAGGTAGTCATAGCTCGTTGATACGTGGCTCTGGCGTTCTTCAAACCGAAGGGCATCACTCGATAACAGAATGTTCCCCAAGGTGTGATGAATGTTGTCTTCTCCATATCCTCGGGTGCCATTTTAATCTGGCTATAACCGGAAAATCCGTCCATAAATGAGAAGACATTGAATTTAGTTGTATTGTCTACCAACATATCAATGTGTGGTAGAGGAAAATCATCTTTCAGACTAGCTTTATTCAAGTCTCGATAGTCCACACACATTCGGACTTTTCCATCTTTCTTAGGCACAGGCACAATATTGGCCACCCATTGAGGATATGTAGAAGTCACCAGAAACCCCGCATCAATTTGCTTCTGAACTTCTTCTTTAATCTTCACTGCCATATCATGATGAGTTCTTCTGAGCTTCTACTTCACAGGCACACACTCAGGCTTCAAAGGCAGGAAATGTTGTACGATATCAGTATCTAGACCAGGCATGTCTTCATATGACCAGGCAAAGACGTTGACATATTCTTGTAGCAACTCAATCAACCCCTTCTTCACAGATTCTTCAAGGAGTGCCCCAATCTTCACTTCACGAATACAATCTTCAGACCCCAAGTTGACTGTTTCCAGATTCTCAAGATGTGGCTGAACGATCTTCTCCTCGTGCTCAAGTAGACGGGTAATCTCATCAGGAATCTCTTCAACATCATCTTCTTCGGCCTCAAATACATGGAACTTAAAGTTGGGAGATGGTGTTGGATCATTATGTTCAATGGGTTTGATCAACCTGCATAATGATTTTGAGTAAAGAGATTTCAGAATTCAAACAAGGCAAATCATTATGCAGATGAAAAGATTGATTTTATTCTCTTTTTTAGGGTTTTTTGGTGATCACCAATTTCATGCAAAAAAGTAAAAAGGGAAAATAATTTGGAAAAACAAACATTTAACATGTAATTTTTGAATGAATATCATTGTATTAATGTGCCATCAATGTCATTACTTCTCCTTTTGGCATGGGAGAAGGGTTTTTAAAACAAAATGAACACATTACGTGGACTTGTGGATAACTGTTGGAACATCAACAACGACCCAATTATTGCAGACTCCTCCAGGGATGACAAAGTTGCCAGAATCTTCCTCTTCATCATCTTTCACTATAGCAGTAGCCTCTTGGTCTTCAACAGTGTGGATGAAACCTCCACTCTGGAACAGCCCATGCTCGTTGGAAATGCCTGAAGAATACCCTATGCCAGCCCGGGATTTATTATCTTCCAGCTTAATCATTTGTCCTAAACCAGTAGTTGCACCATGCTCAATGGCCAACTTAGCATCATTGTAGGAAGCAAATGAAGAAGGTCCTTTCCTTGAAGGCTCAACAATAGATAAGGCTTGGAACGGAGTCCCAACCTCATCCTCAGCATCTATATAGGAAAAGGAAGATAAATGGCTAACCAAGAGAGCCTTCTCTCCCCCTATCACCACCCACTTTTTATTCTTGACGAATTTCAACTTCTGGTGTAGGGTGGATGTCACGGCGCCTGCCTCGTGAATCCATGGTCTTCCAAGCAAACAGCTGTATGATGGATGGATATCCATGACCTGGAAAGTGATCTGGAAAACACTAGGTCCAATCTTGATAGGGAGTTCTACTTCGTCGATCACAGTTTTCCTCGATCCATCAAAAGCTTTGACAACCACTTCACTCTGCCTTATGGGAGGCCCCTGATAAGAAAGTTTGGCCAGAGTGGATTTTGGCAACACACTAAGCGGTGATCCTGTGTCTACCAACACATTAGACAAGGCATCATCCTTGCAGTTCATAGAATGTGTAGAGCCAAATTGTGGTCTTTTCCCTCCTCGGGAAGATCAGCATCGCAAAAGCTCAAATTGTTACAAGCAGTTATGTTTGCAACAATGCTATCAAACTGTTCAATTGTGACATCGTGATCCACGTATGCCACGTCCAACACCCTCTGCAAAGCTTCACGGTGTGACTCAAAATTCATCAGCAAAGATAGGACAGATATCTTTGATGGAGTTTGAAGCAGCTGATCAATAACATTATACTCGCTCCTCTTGATGAGCCTCAACATCTCATCACAGTCCTCTTTTAATATGCCATGCTGGCTAATAGGGACAGGAGTTTTAATAGATTTATCAACAATGGTAGGGTCAACACCCTTCACAACAAGTTCCGAATTTGAAGAAGAAGACGTCCCCACAGGACCGGCAGGATGAACAACAGTTGTTCTTCTCATGTCAACTTGGGGTTTCGGCGGCGCCGATAAAATACGACCACTGCGGGTCACACCACTGACATCTGATATACTCACAACAAAAATGGAGGGTAACGGAACCTCCTTCCCATCTTCTAACGCGACTGCGTTATATCTGTAGGGAACAGCTTTATCTGATGAGTAAGGGACAGGGCCCGTTGGCTTGATTATAAGAAACGGAGAAACCTTCTTCTTGCTGCCATCATATTTGACAACAATAGGTTCTGGTATTCTGAACACAGGAGAAATAACATCCACTTCGTCCTCATTGCGATTTTGAAGTATCTCAATCATACCCTGATCCAGCATCTGTTGGATATCCTTCCTGATTTATCGGCATCCTCTCTCGTTGACAGTGCACACCTGGCACCTGTCATGGTCATGCTCATAGTGACTGTATCCATATAACAGTCTGTGCATCTCGACCAAAGATTGCCTGATATGACTGACATACAGGACTTTATATTTGTCAGGACAACCCTGGACCATGTTCACAGCAGCTTTCCCATGCTCGGGCAATGGGTTCTTCTTGACATTCGGACCTACGTCCTCAAAAAACAAAATCCCACTTCTCACAAGGTCTTGCACCTTGGTCTTCAAGGGATAGCAATTCTCCACATCATGTCCGGGAGCACCGGAATGATATATACAATGTAGCTTAGGCTTGTACCACCACTGAGGGTTGGTCGGTACAGCAGGTGGGTCTCGTGGAGTAATCAGTTTTCTATCAATCAAAGACGGATAGAGTTCAGCATAGGTCATTGGAATTGGATCAAAAGTGACCCTCTTCCTATCGTAGCTGGTGCTGCTATTGTTGTTGTTTCGAGGCTGGTAGGCGTGCTGTTGCGGACGATGTTGTTGTTGATATTATTGATGTTGTTATGGATAATGTTGAGCTTCCCTGAAGGCAGATGCTATATGAGCCACCTGGTGCTGGTTACTGGCAGGGCGAACAGTCTTCCTCTTCACAGAGGGTCTTCTCTTGGTATGGGAAGACACATCATGTGCCTCTCCCTCCTTCTTCTTTGCAAATCCCCCATATCGCTTTGCAGAAGAGCCTTCACCCTTGGTCAGACGTCCTTCTCGGACTCCTTCCTCTAGCCTCATTCCCATGTTCACCATTTCGGTGAAGTCCGAGGGAGCACTAGCTATCATCCTCTCATAATAAAATGAACTCAAGGTCTTCAAAAAGATCTTGGTCATTTCCTTCTCCTCGAGGGGTGGCACGATCTGAGCGGCCAACTCACCCCATCTCTGAGCGTACTCCTTAAAAGTCTCCTTCTCTTTCTGGGACATTTCCCTCAATTGGTCCCTATCGAGAGCCATATCAACATTGTACTTATATTGCTTGACGAAAGCTTCGCCAAGATCATTGAAGGAGTGGATGCTCGCACTGTCCAGACCCATGTACCATTTGAGAGCGGCACCGGACAGGCTGTCCTGGAAATAGTGGATTAGAAGTTGATCATTCTTGGTTTGCGTTGATTGCGAGCGTACATCACAAGATGGTTGAGAGGGCAAGTGTTTCCCTTATATTTTTCAAAGTCAGGCACTTTAAACTTAATCGGGATTTTGACGTTGGGCACAGGGCATAACTCAGCAGCAGATTTACCAAAGAGGTCTTTCCCCCCTTATAGTCTTCAGTTCCTTGCGCAACTCAAGGAATTGGTCATGCATGGCGTCCATCTTCTCATAGCCATCTGGGCCCTCAGATGGCTCAGAATGATAGATGGTGTCTTCGACTCTTGGCAAAGTGTGCACAACGGGAGGTGTCACAGCAAGGACCGGGCTAGATGCCGACAGAGAAGCGAAAATTGGAGCAAGACCCTCAAGCACGAAGTTTGCGGGCATCCCCCAGGGAAACCCTGCTGGCATAGTCGGTGCAAAATGAGCAGTGGCGGCAGGCACAGTTGAGGAAGCTACCTCTGATATAACCGTCCTCGCGGGAGGAGTTGCAGGTGTTGGAGAAGACTGGCTCTGAGCAGCCAGCACTGACTCCATCATGGCAGTCAGCCTGGCTACTTCCTCCTTCAGTTCACGGTTCTCTTGTTCAAGATGATCCATCAGCTTTGGAAGATTTGCCCTGGTGTTATACCGGTGCGTCAGCTTGTCTTCAAAATAAATGAAGAACACAGAATTAGACCACTGATCAAGAAGCCCTGAACAAAACCTACTTATGCATATGATGCATGCAATGTTTGTGCATATGATTTGTTTTTTAATCAGAGGAACTTTATAGAGATCTATTCGCAAATATTTGAAAATATTAATCTTTTAAGACGTAGATGGAAATACTCATAGCAATAATATTTGGAAAACAATTTACACCAGAGAAGAAGTACAATCTTGGTAACCAAATACAATACAAGAGGGAAGGAAAAATAACATCCTATGGAACCCTAGAAGCAATCGTCCAAGGCTCTCGAGACCGGAAGATAAGCTTCACGAAGCCTCTTCACCTCTCTCTCATAGGCTGCCTCCATAGCTGCCTTCTCCTTAGCGAGTCGATCATACTTCCTCTTCCAAAACTTGGATGACTGAGGAAGAAGAGAAGTGACCACATCATCAGGCTCATCAATAACCTGATGCTCCAGAAATTCTATCACAGCATCCTTATCTCTGAGTTGCTGAAGTAATTCCTCTCGCTCACGAACCCAAGCACGCGAACGGTCTTCATCTCTCAACTCCTCTACTCCTTGGTTAGGGAGGGTTGAAGGCCCAACCATAACCATAGGTGTAGGTCTCGGATACTCATAGGGCATGCGGTACTCAAAATCTCTCTTCCTCACCCAAGAGGTGTAGGGTTTCAAAGAAATACAATTCTTCAGACCAAGCTCTTTCCTTCCCTTCCTATGAATCTTGCGCCAAGCACGGACCATTCTACTCTTCAAGTTCTAGGGATCTTTACCCTCTTGAAAGAACACACCTTCCAACAGAATGTTGTTAGGTTTATCCTTTAAGGGGAACCCAAGCTGACGGCGAGCCAAAATAGGGTTGTAGTTGATTCCACCACATGTACCAAGAAGAGGCACATTGGAGAATTCACCACAAGAGTCAATAATCTGGACACCATCATACACACGGTTATACCAAAAGATATCATCATTAGTGAGAGACATAAGTCTCATATACCACCGTAGATATCCTTTGTTCTCCTTGAAGGCGAGCGTCTGAGGCAGGTGCGAAATAAACCACTTGTACAACAGAGGAAAATAGCACACAATATGTAAGACCCCAATTTTGTCCCTAAGATCCCTCATGGCATCATAACATTACATTTGCATTGCCTCAAGGATCATAAGCATCTTGGTTCCCTTTACCTTTGGGGTGGGACTCCTTGTGAGTGGTTTGAGATCACCAAACATGCTTGAATTGTATATCATTGCTTTTCTCATTTTTGTTTACTAACCAAAAGCACAAAAATATGTCACTAACATCTTTTGTTTGTAGCTTGAGCAATTACAAGGTCAAAAGCTTCTAGGAGATCCTTTGTGCAATGATATGGCCAAGAGGAGATGAAAGCAAGCATGGTAATGGTTCCCAAAGCTCTCATCCATCAAATATGTCTTCCTAGCATCTCAATTCATCATTTTGATCAAATAAAGTCAAAGGGTTTGAGGCCTTGTTCTTCAAAGAAACCCTAATCCATCTGTGCACCACAATGCCTTGCTCATGAAGCAACCTCAGTCCATGGTCAAATACAATCAAGGTAAGTTCTTTAACTCTTCATTTCATGCATATTTGAACTTATTTGAGTATCCTCAATCATCAATTCATCAAGATATGAGGCATGGACTTGAGAAGTTGATCAGTCAATTCATCTGACTATTTAGAAATATACTGAGACCTAACTTTTTATGTGTTGGTTAAATGGAGATGGTCCCAAAAGAAAAAATGTTCTTAAGGAAAATATGAAGAACTTTCATGTTTATCAAAAATTTATTTGAAGCTTGGAAGGTCATCTCCCATTCCAATACATTATAGGTCATTTTGACTGAAACCCTAATTTTGGGTCAACTTCCCAAGAACATAACTCATTCATTTTGTATGCTTTTGAGGTGGGATCAAATGCATTGGAAAGCTGAAGATGTCTACTTCAAATGTTATGTTGAACAAAATTTCAAAATATCAAAGGAAATACATGTGATAATGCAAGACATTATAGGTCCTTTTGGGTCAAAGGCATTAAAAGTCAAAAAAGTCCAACTTCAAGTGCCCATAGCTTCTTCATCAAAAATCCAAATGATGCAAAATTTAAGTCCATTGTGATTGTATTGAAAAGATCTACAACTTTGATGTTGGGGGTTTTTTCATTTGAAGCTTGTATCATCAAAACAGAAGGGCTTGAAAGTTGGCCAATTTTAGAAACCTTGCCTTGGCATGTTTTGCACATCACACTTTAAACTCAAAAATCACAAATTTCCACACTTCAAATGGACTTTTTACCAACATAACATTTGTTCCTCATACAAAGACCTTTCCAACCATTACCCATATGCCTATGCTTGGATTTTCTAAATGGTATTTTCGAAGAGGTGAATGATTAGGTTCAATTGTGGAATTCATGTTGAAACCTTGTTGCACAAGCCAATTCAGAGCAAATTACACGTCCAATTCCCTTTGGTCTTTGCTCAGAGTTCATTTGGCATTGTTTTTGGGCCTTGTGCATGGTCATGCAAGCCCATGCAATGAAGCTTCACATGCCATGCACACGGATTCCTTCACACTTCCCTTGCCAATGCCTCTATAAATAGCAGCTTCATTCCCTCCATTTCACACCCCAATTTCAACCTGAAATGCTGCTGAAATCGTTCCCTAACCATCACTAGAGAAGCAAGCTCATTTTTCTCATTTTTTTTTAGATTTGAAATTCAACTTCATCTGGTTGAATTCTCAGATCTAGTGCTTCTAAACCTTCATCATTCATCCCATAGAACTTCTGTTTTAGCAAGGCAAGGAAGGCATCGTGCTCAAATCACCAGAACTCAAGCTTGCACTCCAACTGGTAATTTCTTCGATTCTCTTCATCCATGGACCTTTTTGCTTGGATCTAATGTTTTCTGAAGTCCTCACTTGAGAGGCAAGCTAGTGGTAGCTTCAATTTTGCTTTTCCTTGATCTGCATTTTTCATACCTGAATCTTCCACCTCAGATTTCTCCATTTATAGAGATCTTGAGTGTGATTCAAGGTTACAGGGGTGATGTATATCACCCCAGCTTCATTTTGGTATAAGGATCGTGTATTTTCGTGGAGGTTTGAAAACCTGCAAGTTTGGCTGGAATTTGCAGGCTCACCGGAGAAGAAGGTGGCTCTGGTGGCCGTCTCTCTCCAGTTTGAATGCTGACCGTTGGATGTACATCCCACGTTTTAATCTCAGCCGTGCATTGTGTTTACTTTCATTAATTCATTATGTCACGCGTGGACTAAGGCCTACCGTGGGAACGCGCTCCTGGACCATTAGATGTTGCCACGTCAATTAATGAGTTCCATCAGACGCTCCTGGTTTTTTCTATTTTTTAATTTCTGTTTTCATTTTCTTAAATTCCATTTTATTTCAAAAAATCATATCTCTCTCATTTTTAATCCAAAAATTATGGGACCAATTGCATTATTTCCCAAATAATTTCTAGTTTCTATTTCTGATTTTTAATATTTTTTATTTCATCATTTGTTATTTTTTGTGATTTTTCTCTTTTCTGGTTATTTTTAATTCATTTTAAATAGTTTTTAATATTCAAAAAATACAAAAATATTTTCTCAACCTATTTGAATGATGATGGATCTATGAAAAATATTCTCATCAATTTTTGAATTGATTTGAGATTTATTTGAGATTTTAGTTCAATTAGGTTATTTTTATTCATTTTTAATTGATTAAAAATAGTTTCTGACTTTTAAAAATGCTGAAATTTTTTGTCAGACTTTGTTTGACCTTGTTGAACTTAGGATAAATCACTTGGACCTTTCAAGGTTGATTTGAAGTGATTTTGAAGTTTGACCTTTCTTTAATACTTTAATTCAAGTTTATTTTTAATATTAAAAAATGCCAAAAATATTTTATTCTTTTCTTAACTTCCAAACTTCATCTCACTTCTGTTTTTGATTGTTTGACCTTAACTTTCAATGTTATTGGTCAACATATGAGGATTGGTACATGAGATTTCATTTAATGCACTTTAATTTTGCCATTTCTATTCTCCATTATTCATCTTCATCTCCTTCTTCTTCTTCTTCTTTTTCTTTTTTGATCAATGAGTTGAAGGTTGATAAGTTAGCATTGATTAGAAGGATTTAACCTTCCTTGATTCAAATCTAATTCATCTTGATCAATTGATCAAGTGAATGGCTTTGCATTAAGGATAGGTTGCCTTTTAAATCATGCAAAAGGCTTAAACCAATACAAGATCATTTCTCTTCTTCTTTTTTTGCATGGCAAGTTGTTGGAACTTGGTTCACTAATCAAGACTCCTAACTTGTGTTTGTTGCCTACATTATTATTGACCGGCCTCAGATAGTTGTGACTTCTACATAAGTCCAATTACGATTGCTTAACATAGCGCTAAATTTGCCTTATGGCACACTAACTACTAACACTAACTATTGACAATTAACATTTACTTTATGCAATTTACTTTATGCAATTTACTTTAAGGCAATTTACTATTCTTGCTCATATTATCCATTTGTTTTTCCTTTGCTCATTTGAGCACATGTTTATGTTAATGCCATTTGCCTTTTGCTCACTTGAGCACATAATTGTGTATATATTATTGTGCTTGTGTTTTGTTTTGTTTGTTGTGGACCAAAATGCAAAGAAATGGACTTAGTTTCTAGGACTTTCCCTATGCAAAGAAATGGAGAAATGGACTTAGTTTCTAGGACTTTCCCTATGCAAAGAAATGGAGAATTGAACTTAGATTCTAGGACCTTCCTTATGCAAAATTGGAGTAAAAGGATCTTAATGATGATGAATTAGAAGGACCAAATCTCTAAACTCTCTCTTATCCATTCTTGTTTTACTCCATGAAACTTTTGATGTGTGTGCTTTTGTGCTAGGAGTTTCCATTTGAGCTTAATTGGAGGACCATTACCATGAGCATCCAAAGTGAGAAATACAAAAGCCATTGGAGGATTCTTGGAAGCATGACCTTGTGTTTGTTTGCTTGAAATATTTGCTTTGTGGTTGCTTATTCCAAGGGATGGGAGCTACTTGGATCATCAATATGATCTCAAGAGAGGAACTCCTAGTGTGGTCTCATTTCTTATTCCCTCACCTTTTTGCTTTACTTAGGACTTAGCCATTCTTCTTCTTCTCTCCACTCTAACCCAAGCCAAAACTTTTTGTGCAAACATTTAACTATCGTTTTTCCAACATTAGAAACCTAAGCCTTATGCTTTTGATTTTCAAACTTTCTTTTCATAACACTTATTTTGAATTGAACTTTTAAGTCAACTTTGACCATTTTTGTATATACTTCTAATTGGTAAATATAACCCATTCAAATGTCTTTTGTGGTTCCAATGGCCACCTCCTTAATCGAAATTTTTCATAACCTTTAGCTATTAGGTTTGAGTTATCCTTGTGGTAGATGTAATACTCACCTATATCCTTAGTGATGGACAATGAGTCTTCCATGCTTATTATAGGGTTAACCCCTCACTAGCGTGTTGAAGCTATCCTCACATGGTGGATTTGTGGTTTGGTTGAGTTTTCTCCCTTTGATAACAAAAGACCTTAAGGCTTTTGGACCAATCAATTCACCAACTCATTTTGAGATTTTTACCCCGAACTACGAGGTTTTGATCCTAATCTTCTTATAAGAAGGTACGTAGGCAATGGGTTTATCCATCCAAACACAAAAATGTAAATAACTTGTACATTCTCTTCTCATCTCTTCAATCATGTTTGGACAAACAAATTTTCACAAGACAACAACCTTCACAAGTATGAAAAGGGCTCCCTAGGAGTACCTAGGATGTTTTGGATGCCTAACACCTTCCCATTGCATAACCAACCCCCTTACCCAGATCTCTGTTTCTTTTACTAGTTTTGTTAAAACTATTAGGTTTTTGTTCGCTTTCTAACCATTCCTTTGGATAAATAGAAGTGCGGTGGCGACTCGACTCGTATGATTTACCTTGGATTTAGTCAATATCTCTAATGGTAACGAATACCCCGCTACACAATGGTACCACCACCCTTTGCATTCCTCATATGCAAAGATAAATAAGTGTCACCCAATAGAGTAGGAATGGGATTAAGAGTAGAGAAAATCCTAATAGCGTTCACATCCACAAAATTGTCGATGTTGGGGAAAAACACTAGCCCATAGATGAGAAGTACAAATATGGCTTCAAAGGCGTCCTCACTCATGGCCTTCCCAAACAAAGTAGCTTGGGCAATTAGAAAATCAGTAGGGAGACCTTGAATTCCACCTTTGGTAGTCATATGAGCACCAATATCAAATACGTCTATGTGCAACAGATCAGCAATCTCTTGGGAAGAAGGAACCCTCTCCAGGTCACTGAACGGCAACTGATCCAGAATAGGTATACCTACAAGGTAGGCATACTCCTCAAGCGTAGGCAAAAGCTGGAAATCTGGAAAAGTGAAGCAACGGTACAAGGGATCATAGAACTGCACCGACACACTCATCAGACCTTCATCCACCTAACTAGAAAGAATAGACAGAAGCTTCCCATGGCGAGCTTTGAACTCCAAGGGATCTAATACATAGGATGTCAAATTCCTTAACTCTTTCAAGTCAAGTTGTCTGAAACTGTACTTCTTCGTATTCCTTCTTTTCTTATCCATGTCTGAAAATTTGCAAATAGACCTCTTAAGTTCCTTGAAATTTTTCTCATTGTTGATGATATGGATGCAAATGAATGCATGAATGCATGGATGCAACAATCACACTCAAGGATCAAGCAAGTCACACCATACAAAGGTCACGGGATGGATCAAGTCATCCTCAAAATCAATCATCCATTTTGGTGGATTATGGTTTACACCTTATCAACACCCAAGTTCCATTGATACTAAGGATATACGAGAACGAATCAACCGTGAATCAAGGGTTTATTGTAAGTCACGAGCATGGAGTCTCGGTTAAGAACCACCCAAAGGGAGTGTACTATGGTTAAACCTGACAATCATGTTCTAAAAAGGTTCCCATAGTCATCATCTAATCTTTCGGATATTATCGGATGAAATGACTACTCGTATTCCAAAAATATTCTCAAGAGAGACTCTTATGAGTGTAGTATCGCGTAACAATCGTATCAAATCTTACACTTGAACGACCTTTGCACTACGTCCTAAAATAGGCCAAGATGGGCTAGGTAATCTAAGGTCCTTGGCTTCTAAGGTTTATATTGGAAAGAGTAATGCCTAACCACGACTACTCGTGTGACATTATTGATCCCAACAAGACCTCCACCAAGTGAATGTGCTTGCAAGTCAACTTGCTAAGGAATAACTTGACACAAGTCAACAAGACTATGCCATTCTCCTATCATAAATGCACTCGAGTTCGGGTATAGAAGTCATCTCACAAGAGACCACCAAGCACACAAGCAATTGATATATATCAAGCAAATCATTCATTACAAACAATACAGTCATCCCAAATTTTGCACAAAAATATGTCACAAATAAATATAAACATACAATACAACAAACAAAAAGTAGGCTAAACCCACTAGGAAAGCAACAGTCTAGCATTCCCCAGCAGAGTCGCCATTTTTCTGTAGCGGGGTATTCGTTACCTTTAGATTTATTGACTAAATCAAAAGTAAGCATACAATTTGAGTCGCCACCGCACTTCTATTTATCCAAAGGAAAGGTTAGAAAGTGAACAAAAACCAAGAAGTTTTATCAAATCAAAAACTAATAAAAATGCCAGTGATCTGGATAAGGGGGTTGGTTATGCAATGGGAAGGTTTTAAGCACCCAAAACATCCTTAGTACTCTCAGGGAGCCCTTTTTGCAAAGTGTATTGTAGGTTGGTATTTGTGAAAATATTTGTGCAAACAAGATTGGGGAGATGAGAAAAGAATATACATTATTTACAATTTGTTGTTTGAATGGATGAACCCATTGCCTACGTACCATCACAAAGGTAGGATCAAAACCTCGTAGTTCGGGGGTAAAAATCTCAAAAGAATTGGTGAATTGATTTGATCAAAAGCCTTAAGGTCATTTGTTATGAAAGGGAGAAAACTCAACCTAAACCAACAATCCACCATGTAAGGAGAGCTTCAACATACTAGTGAGGGATCCACCCTATTATAAGTATGGAAGACTTATAGTCCAATCACTAAGGATAAGGTGAGGTTTACATCAACCACTATGATAACTCAAACCTAATGACTAGTGTTTATGAAAAAAGGTTTTAACAAAGGTGGTCATTGGAACCACAAAAATCACTTGAAGTGAGTTGTATTTACAAATTAGAAGTATTCACAAAAATGAAGTCAAAGTTGACTTAAGGTTCATTTAAAATAAGTATTAATGAAAAGAGTTTGAAAAATCAAAGGCATAAGCCCTAGGTTTCTAATTTGAAAACAATGTCAATGTTTGCACAAAATGAGTTTTGCTTGGGTTAGAGTGGAGAGAAAAAGAGAAGAGCTAGTCCTAAACATGCAAAGATGAGAGAAGAGATAAAAACCCTTGGAGTTCCTTTCTTGAGATCATAAAGATGATTCAAGATGCTCCTTTCCTTTGGACTTAGCAATTAACAAGCAATTGATTCAAGCAACCAAATAAATATTCAATCAAGCTCCTAGGATCTCCATTTGGCTTGTCTCTCTTAACTTGGCTATTCGTGACAATGGTCCTTCTTACTATCTCAAGTTTAAAATCCCTATCACACAAGAACAAACAATCAAAAAGTTCACAATGCAATAGGAGGAATGGACAAAGAGAGAGTTTTGAATTAGGGGGTCCTTTGAAGTCAACTTTTAAGATTTAGCATTCTAAAGGCATGGGGCCTAGTTGTTCTTCAACAAATTTAGCATTCTAAAGGCATGAGGCCTAGTTGCTCTTGAACTCCATTAAGCATAGGTAAGGTCCTAATTCTAAGTCCTTTCTCCTTTTTGCATTGGGTACACACAAATAATCACAAAAAACAAGCACAAAGCCACAATATATTTATTCACAATAATGAGCTCAAGTGAGCAAAAGGAAAATAGCATAAACATAAAATATGAGCTCAAGTGAGCAAAGGAAAAAGGCAATATGAATAAATGAGCAAGAAATTAAATTTCATTAAAGTAAATTGCAAGAATTAAATGCTTGAATTAAAGTTAGTATTTAGTAGTTAATGTTAGTGTCATCAGACAATTTAGCGCTATGTTAAGCAATCGTAAGTGGACTAATGTAGTAGTCACACCTATCTGAGGCCGGTCAATAAAACTATAGGCAAATAAACACAAGTTAGAGATCATGACTAGTAAGCCAAGCTCCTACAACTTGCCATTCCAAAAGAGAAGAGGAAAGACCTTGTATGGATTTTAGGTTTTTTGCTAGACCAAGAAGCAACCTATCTTGGACACAAAGCAACTCACTTGATCTTTGATCAAGTTGAGTTTGATTTGGATCAAAGAAGGTTAAGCCTTTCATATATCAAGGCTAACCACAAATCATTAACTCATTGGCCAAAATAAAAAGAAGAAGATGAAGAAGAAATGAAAATGAACCAAATAAGAATTCAAATGACATAACCAAAATACAATGGTCAAATGTGAATGGAATCAACATCAACCAATGGTAAACAAAAGTGAAATGAAGATTAGAAGTCAATAAACGTCAAACATATTTTTGGTATTTTTTGGAATTAAAATAAAACATAAAATAAAATGAACAAAGTACAGTCAAACTTCAAATTCAATTCAAATCAACTTGAATAAGTCCAATTGAATCATCATAAGTCTAACATGGTCAAACAAGGTTTGACAAATTTTCTCAACATTTTTTGAAAACATAAACTATTTTAAAATAATTAAAAATAAAGGAAAATAACACAAATGAATTAAAATCTCAAATAAATCTCAAATCAATTGAGAAATTGATGAGAACATTTTTCATAGACTTATCATGATCCATATGTGTTAAAAAAATATTTTTGGAATTTTTGAATATCAAAAAGTATTTAAAATGAATTAAAAACTATTAAAAACAAAATAATTCACAAAAAATATTAAATGGAATCACAAAAATAATTAAAAATCAGATTATGAAACTAGATTTTTAAAGAAAATTTTTGCAATTGGTCTCATATTTTTGTGATTCCAAATAAAAGAGTTATGGATTTTTGAAAATAAATGGAATAAAAGAAAATAAAACAGAAATTAGAAAAAGAGAAAAAATCAGGAGCGCATGATCTGCTTCATTAAATGACGTGGACACATCAAGTGGTCCAGAAGCGTGTGCGTATGGTTGGCATCAGTCAAACGCGTTGCAAAACGTTTTAAAACAAGTCAAATGAAGCAAAGGCTAGGATTAGATCGTGCACGTGGGATCCAAAGGCCTAGGAGGCTCCACGTGGGGACGGTGGTGGAAACCTCCGTCTTATCCGGTGAACTAACTGTTTCCGGCCACCAGTTGCAGGTTTTTCAACCTCAACTAAAATGCACGATCCTTATACCAAAATGAAGCTGGGGTGATGTACATCACCCTTGTAACCTTGGATTTCTCTCAAGTTCTCTATGGAATGAGAAATCGGAGCTTGAATTTCCAGGTGCATAAACTGAAGTGCTTCAAAACACAAAATCAAAGCCACCACTGGCTTGCCTCTCACACGAGGACTTCAGAAAACCATTTGAACACAAGCAAATCACATTACATGGTGAGATTCATATAAAAAAAGTTAGATGTAAACCTTTGAATTGCATCTTTAAACAGCACGATCCAACCAATCTCTTGCTTCCAAATTGATCTTGAGGTGTAATATGAATGCAAGGCTAAGGAATAAGTATTGAAGATCAACTGATTTTGTTGAAATGAGAAATTAAAAATGAGAATTCCTTTGGTATGGTTGGGTTTCCAATTTTGCAGAGCTTCATGTAGCCTTAAGGTTGAAAATTGAATGAAGCAAGCATGGTATTTATAGCTGAGGTGCAAGCAATGAGGTGAAGAACTCGTGTGCATGATCATTGGGTCCTCCATGCATGGGCCTGTACATGCGCATGTGAGGCCCAAAATCAATTGGAAATGCAAGTTGATATCACTCTGAAGTGAAATGGGCGTGTGGTTTGAATTTCAATTGCTTGTGCATGAAGATTCAATGTGAATTCCATAATTAGGTATAAATGTTCCCCTCTTCGAAAGTCACTCATGGAGAATCCAAACATATGCATGTGAGTAATGGTTGGAAAGGTCTTGACATAAAGAACAAAAGCTATGTTGGACAAAAATCCATTTGGAGTTTGAAAATTTATGAAAACTAGTCATGAAGTTGGATGTACAAAACATGTCTTTGAAAAATTTGCCAAAAGTGACCAACTTCAAGCCCTTCTGTTTCAATGATGCAAACCTCAAATGAAACATCCTCCGACATAAAAGTTGTAGATATTTTCAAGATGATCAATTTAGACCCAAATTTTGCATCATTTGGATTTTTGATGAGAAAGTTATGGGCACTTGAAGTTGGACTTTTTCAAGATTCAATGGTTTTGGTCCAAAGTGACCTATAATGTTTTGTATTATCACATGTGTTTATTTTAGGATTATGAAATTTTGTCCTACATGATATTTTAAGTAGACATCTTAAGATTTACAATGCAATTGATCTCACCCAAAAATCATAAAAACTGAAGGAGCTAGTTCCTTGGGAAGTTGACCCAAAATTAGGGTTTCAGTCAAAATGACCTATAATGTTTTGAAATGAATGATGCCCTTCCAAGTTTAAAATGGATTTTTGATGAACATGAAAGTTGTTCATATGATTCTTAAGAACACTTTTTCTCTTGGTATTATCTTCATTAGATAAACACATCAAAAGTTAGGTCTTAGTGGATTTCAATTTGGTCAGATGACTTTGACTGGTCAACTTCTCAAGTCCAAACTTCAAATATTTATGAATGAATGATTGAGGATACCCACATAAGCTTATATATGAATAAAATGATGAATTTAAGAACTTACCTTGATTTAATTTGATCATAGGTTGAGGTTGCTTCATGAGCAAGGCACAGTCAATGCATAGTTGAATTAGGGTTTCCTTGGGAAACAATCCTCAAGCCCTTTGGGTTATCTTGATCAAATTGGAAAATTGAGATACTTGGGAGACATATATGATTATTGAGAGCTTTGTGAACCATTTTCATGCTTGCTTTCATCTTCATCTAGCCACTTCATTGTGCATAGGAGCCTCATAGGAGCAAGGGATCTCATGATTTCTTGAGCTTCAAAAAACAAAACAAGTTAGTGACATATTTTCGTGCTTTTGGTTAGTAAACCAAATAAGAAAAACAATAATATACAATTCAAGCATGCTTGGTGGTCTCAAACCAACTCACACAAGTCCCAACCCAAGGGTTAAGGAGCCACATATGCTATGATCCTTGAGGCAAATGCAATGAGCAATGGTATGATGCCATGAGGGATCTTAGGGTCAAAATTAGGGTCTTACAGGAGGGTTCATTCATGGTAATGAACAACACTTAGCAGTCGTGATCAAGGGTGATGAAGATGAAGACTACACCAATTTTGTGACGCGTGGAAAAGCTTGCAACAATTGGACTGCTGTTGATGTCCCTGCTATTATGCATTGTTCTAAGTAATTGATTTTATTATTTTTGAAAATCCTTCTCCTATGCCTAAAGGAGAAGTGAACACTGTTTGGCATTTTCAAATTTGATCATTAATAAAATTCAATTCTATTCATCCACATCTATGATGTTTTATTTTTACTTTTTTGCTTTTCTGAAAAATGGTAATCACAAAAAACATAAATAAATGAATATAATTTGTCCATCTGCATAATATTTGGTCACCAATTCACATCTCTAAAATCAAAATATCAAATCATTATGCAGATTGTTTCTAAACCCATTGAATATAATGATCCTACTCCTTCGCCAAACTTTGAATTCCATGTGTTTAAGGACGAGGAAGGAAGTGATGAAGAAGTATCTGATGAATTGTCCCGTCTACTTGAGCACGAGGAAAAAGCCATTCAGTCGTTCGAAGAGCAGATTGAGTTAGTAAACCTGGGTTCCGAGGATGATGTGAAGGAAGTCAAGATTGGGTCTCGACTGTGACCAGAAGTTAAGAATGGGTTAATTAATCTTCTACGAGAATATTTAGATGTATTTTCTTTGTCCTATCAAGACATGCCTTGGTTGGATTCAGAGATTGTGGAGCATAGATTGCCATTGAAGCTAGAATGCCCGCCAGTCAAGTAGAAGTTAAGGAAGACCCATCCTGATAGGGAATTGAAGATCAAAGAAGAAGTGCAGAAGTAGATTGACAATGGTTTCCTTGTTACTGCTGAGTATCCGCAGTGGGTGGCCAATATTGTGCATGTTCCGAAGAAGGATGGAAAGGTCCGTATGTGTGTTGATTATGGAGATTTGAATAAAGCTAGTGTGAAGATGATTTCCCTCTGCCACACATTGATATTTTGGTAGACGATACATCTAAATTCAAAGTCTTTTCATTTATGGACGGATTTTCCGGATATAATCAGATCAAGATGGCACCCGAGGATATGGAGAATACCACGTTCATTACACCCTGGGGAACATTCTGTTATAGAGTGATGCCTTTCAGTTTAAAGAATGCTGGTGCAACTTACTAGAGGGTAATGACTACTCTTTTTCATGATA
Source organism: Lathyrus oleraceus (assembly GCF_024323335.1). Taxonomy (NCBI): domain Eukaryota; kingdom Viridiplantae; phylum Streptophyta; class Magnoliopsida; order Fabales; family Fabaceae; genus Lathyrus; species Lathyrus oleraceus. The sequence continues at coordinate 95,925,936 of NC_066580.1, read as the reverse complement.
TGATGCATAAAGAGATCGAAGTTTATGTTGATGATATGATTGTCAAATCCATTGATGAAGAAGAACATGTTAAGCATTTGTTGAAGTTATGCCAGCGTTTGCAGAAGTACAAACTCCGCTTGAATCCCAATAAGTGTATTTTTTGTGTTCGTTCTGGTAAGTTGTTGGGCTTTATTATCAGCGAGAAAGGTATTGAAGTTGATCCTGCCAAGTTCAAAGCAATATAAGAGATGCCTGCGCCCAAAACTGAGAAGAAAGTCAGAGGTTTTCTCGGCCGCTTGAATTATATCTCAAGATTCATTTCACACATGACTGCCACATGTGGGCTTATATTCAAGCTTCTTTAGAAAGATCAATCTTGTGATTGGACCGAAGATTTCCAGAAAGCTTTTGACAGTATCAAAGAATATATGCTTGAGATTTTGATTCTGTCTCCGCCTGTTGAAGGAAGACCATTGATCATGTATCTGATTGTGCTTGAAGAGAGTATGGGTTGTGTTCTTGGTCAGCAAGATGAGACTGGAAAGAAAGAATATGTTATTTACTACCTCAGTAAGAAGTTCACTGATTATGAGACTCGGTATTCTATGCTTGAGAAGACTTGTTGCACATTGGCTTGAGCTGCTAAGCGTCTGCGTCAATATATGTTGAATCATACCACTTGGTTGATATCCAAAATGGATCCAATCAAGTATATTTTTGAGAAGCTTGCTTTAACTGGGAGGATTGCCTGCTGGAAGATGTTGTTATTAGAGTATGATATCGAATACCGATCTCGGAAAGCAATCAAAGATAGTGTCTTAGATGACCATTTGGCTCACCAACCGATTGAAGATTACCAGTCAGTGCAGTATGATTTTCCTGATGAAGAGATCTTGTACTTGAAAATGAAAGATTGTGATGAACCATTGCTTGAAGAAGGGCCAGAACCTGGTTTCCATTGGGGCATGGTATTTGATGGAGCTGTTAATTAATATGGTAATGGCATTGGGGCAGTAATCATTACTCCTCAAGGCACACATTTTCTGTTTATAGCTAGATTGACTTTCAAGTGTACAAATAACATGGCTGAGTATGAAGCTTGCATTATGGGGCTTGAAGAGGCCATTGATCTCAGAATCAAGTATTAGGACATATATGGAGATTCGGCTTTGGTTGTGAATCAGATCAAAGGCGAATGGGAGACGAATCAACCCGGTTTGACACCATATAGAGATTATGCGAGGAGGATTTCAAATTTCTCTACAAAGGTTGAATTTCGTCATATCCCTCGAGATGAAAACCAGATGGCAGATGCTCTTACAATGTTGGCTTCGATGATTGTCGTAAAGTATTGGAATAAGGTTCCCAATCTGACTGTGATGCATCTTGATAGGCCAACTCATGTGTTTGCTGTTGAAGAAGCCAAAGATAAGAAGCCGTGGTATTTTGATATCAAGTGTTTCCTCCAAAGTCAGATTTACCCGCTTGGGGCGTCTTTGAAAGATAAGAAGACTTTGAGGAGATTAGCCGGAAATTTCTACCTGAATGGTGATGTGCTTTACAAAAGAAACTTCGATATGGTTCTGCTCATATGCGTGGATAGAAACGAAGAACACTTATTGATGACTGAAGTTCATGAAGGTTCCTTTGGTACTCACTCCAATGGACATGCTATGGCAAAGAGATGTTGCGAGCAGGTTACTATTGGCTGACAATGGAATTTGACTGTTGCAAGTTTGTGAAGAAATGCCACAAGTGTCAAATATATGCAAATAAGATTCATGTTCCTCCGACACTGTTGAACGTCATTTCCTCCCCATGGTCCTTCTCCATGTAGGGAATTGATATGATTGGTATGATTGAGCCCAAAGCTTTTAATGGACATCGTTTCCTTTTTTGTGGCTATTGACTACTTCACAAAGTGGGTTGAAGCGGCATCGTATGCAAATGTAACCAAGCAAGTGGTTGTGAGGTTTATTAAGAATCAGATTATATGTCGGTATGGTGTGCCAAGTAAGATCATTACTGATAATAGATCGAACTTGAATAATAATATGGTGGAATCTCTTTGCAAAGACTTCAAGATTGCACATCATAATTCTTCTCCCTACAGACCTAAGATGAATGGGGTTGTTAAAGCTGCAAATAAGAACATCAAGAAGATCATCCAAAAGATGGTTGTAATGTACAAGGATTGGCATGAGATGCTCCCATTTGCTTTGCATGGGTACCGTACATCCATTCGCACTTCAACAGGGGCAACTCCGTTCTCACTTGTTTATGGCATGGAAGTTATGTTCCCAATAGAGGTTGAGATCCCATCATTGTGTGTGCTGATGGAAGCCAAGTTGACAAAAGCTGAGTAGTGTCAGACCAGATTTGACCAGCTGAATTTGATTGAAGGTAAGAGGTTAACTGCCATGTGTCATGGTCAGTTGTATCAGTAGAGAATGTAGAAAGCTTTTGAGAAGAAAGTCAGACCTCGTGTGTTCAGAGAAGGTGACCTTGTGCTCAAGAAGATTATATCTTTTAAACCAGATTCTAGGGGCAAATGGACTCTTAATTATGAAGGACCATATGTTGTTAAGAGAGCCTTTTCAAGCGGTGCTTTGATTCTTACAACTATGGATGGTGAAGAGTTCACTTGTCATGTGAACGCAGATGCAGTTAAGAAATACTTCGCCTAAAAAATAAAAGAATAGCTCGCTAAGTTGAAAACCTGAAAGGGCGGCTTAGGCAAAAATGAGTGTCTCGGTGGATTGAAACCCGAAAGGGCGGTCCAAGCAAAAGTTAGAGACATGAAACAGAAAAATTATCCCGATAAATTGAGTACCCACCTTGGGGAAATATATGAAAAAATTAGGGATCATGGCAAGTAACTGCATCCTGTTGATCTTCAGTCTTGAAGACTTTCTTGAGCACATTGTCAGATTCTGATTCATCATCTCCAGCCGACACCAAGAGCACAGTGGATATCGAAAGTTGGTAGAAGGATTAGTGATCATTGTATTCAATGTAGCCCTTTTCCATGTAAATTACCATTTTTCAACTTTTGTAAAGATCTATGGAGTCTTGTCATTTACAGACTACCATTCCATTAAATATAGTTGAGCTTTTTATCCAATTGTTTCTACTCTTGTTTAATTCAGCCAAATAGATTTAAATTTTTATTATGCTCATTTTTGAAATTAAATTTTAATCAAAAACATGTTTTCTTAAATATATAAAAGCAGTTACTTTAAGCAATCGATATCATTTAAAGGAATATCAACAGCGGTTTGAAGAGCGGTAAGCTCTAAATACGGAACATTATTGATTCTCCCCAAGCAGTGGGTGTAATCCCTATTTCCTCCCCGACAGCTTTTCAGTAACCGAGTTTTGTTAGTTTCCCCAACCGAGTTTGTTAGCCTCCTTTGAGTTGTAGGCGTGATATTTCGGCAGTTTGCATGGTTTCGGCATAATTTTTTCTTCTTCACAAGTCGTCAAAGTTACTCCTGATTTTGAGCAGCTATTGCGTTTGTCCCCTGCAGGATTGTCTCCCATTTGAAATGGTGTTGACCTAAAATTCCTCGCAGAGTTGATAGCAGTTTCCTCAGCGAATCTTTTCCTTGTGCTTTCCCCATCCAGGATTGATCCTTCGAGATGTTTGATTTCTCTCCAACAGTTGTTTCCCTCCTGTGGGGATTGGCTAGGGATTTGTATCGATGATTCAAATCAGTGACGTTTGTGTCGCATACGCGAAAAACAACCGGCGGGAAAAGACACAGATCCGCCACCGTGCGTTATTTATCCCAAAGGAGGGAAAGGAAACGCTCGAAGTAAACTTGGAAAGGAATGGTCTTACGATCAGAGATTGCTAGATACGGGAGTCGGTTACGCAAGGGGAAGGTATTAGCACCCCCTCACGTCCATCGTACTCGACGGGATCCACGCTCGGAAGAATAGAATAAGGTTGCTAAATAACTGCTCAAAACTGCACAAAACTGGAATAAAACACAGATGAAAGACGGAGGAAACAGACTCGGCAGGATGTCGCATCCTGGGCCTACGTAGTTTGTCAGGGGCAAACATCAGAGTTAACGTAGTTCGGGGACATGGGAAACATGCTCGCTAGGACATCGCATCCTATGCATACGTATCTTCTCTAACCAGAGTAAGAATCAGAGCACTCGTAGCTCAGCTAACGCACGCTGAAACAAAACACTGAAACAGGGACGCTGAGACGTCAAACGAAACACACAACTGGAAACGGAATGCCAATCGTTGGTCTTACATCCGACTCCGAACAAACAACAAACAAACGGGAAACCGAATGCCAATAGATGGACTTACATCAGACTCCGAACAAATAAACGCAAATAAGATACGGAATGCCAATCGCTGGTCTTACATCCATCTCCTAACACACACAACACAAAAGGGTTGAAAAAGAAAAAGGGCGCCCGGAGAGATCAGCTCAATCTCCTGCCTACGTACCTCATCTGGTATGAGGATCAGGGCGACGTAGTTCCCCTTAACAGGGAAAAACTGAATCCTAACCAGAGACTAGGGAGATAACATCTAAAAGGGAGACTACGACTCGAGCCTAGAAGTTGTCATGCAAACGATCCCTATGTTGAGGTCTCTAATCAGAACCTAACTCGCACAGGAAGCAAGCTAGCCTAAACAGCAAGTAAACAAGCACAGGTGAACAGGTATCACACACTATATGCAAACAAGCGACTCATACAAGGTTGGGCTTTAGTCAAGGGGTCATATCAACCTCGACAAACAAGCCAACACTGGAAGGGGTGTCTGAGGCTCTTAACCACTGACATTGACCGTCAGGGTGAGCAGATGAAAGGTAATGAGGGTAAGACCTCATAGCTCTTAACCCGGGCCTGGGTGAGCTTGAATCAATGAAAGTGTGGGGATCCAGAATGAGGGACCCTACTCCACATGACTGACTCTATATACAAGGATCTTGGGTGTTTATTCAAAATGCATCAGCACGTAGTGCGAGCAAGATGAAAGACTCAACTGAATAGCAGGGGATTGATTGCAAATCCCTTCTATCTGCCAATGCCTCTTCACTTAGGAGGTCTCAACATGTAACCATGCCTCATTGAGGTCTTTAGCACAAACTTAAACAAACAAAAACATGGCCTCTTAAGGAGGGCTTCAGACAGGTGCCTGCCAAAAGAAATGACAGGTCTTCCAGACTACATGGAGGATAGAATGGTTACCTAGGTGGTATGCCAACCACAATCAAAGCAAAGCAACTCAAGCAATGAGTTAAAGCGGCTAAAGTACCTGTAAGAAAGTCCAACAAGTCAATATTCATATTCAGACAAATCAAACAGACAGTCGACAGTGTTACAACCAATATGCACAATGCAAGTCAACAATTCAAGTGAGTTCATCACCCAAGGACCTACAACACAATCAAAGGTTAGTGGACAATGTAATTTGTATCTCAAGTCATGAGATCAACATCCATCATTAGAGCTAATAGCTTGAACCTGAAATACAAAGCCCAAAAGATGAGTACAAACCACTAGTCCAAGACTAGGGTCAAAGGCAAAGCAAAAAGTCAAAACAGCAACCAATATTCAACATGAAGCACATTTATTCAATCAAGAACATGTCCTAAAAAGGACCAAATTCAAATCCTAAGGCAAATCCATCTAATGGTCAAGATATGGCAAAGGCAATTATAAAGCACACAATTGGACATCAAGAATAACAATTCCATATTAAAACGGAAATGAATCAAACAATCATGAAAATTTTTATGCAAGCTCAACATGTTAAACAAAAGCATCATGCAAAAAATTGTAATCAACAGAGCTCAATTGACATATCAATGAAAATGAACAAGTATGACATCAAATTGTGTGACACACATTGTCACACCCTACATTCATGTGCCTAAAACAGAGATGAAAAATGGTAAAAATACACAACCAAGCCTCAAAAATCATGCAACATGTTGGGAATCACCATACCAAATTTCAAATCAATTGGCCAATGTATGAGCATTTCACAATAGAATGAATGAAGCATGTCACATTTGCATACATGTCCAAAGAAGCCAACACAATTCAAATTCCAGAAATGATAAAATCATGAAAATCACACCACAAAATAATAGACATCTGAATGATCATGTGAAAAAAAGAATGGATTAAATTGGACTTGTTTTCAATTTTTTATGAATTTTTGAAGTTGGAAGAAAATAATGAAATAAAATGGAGAAAAGCACATGATAATATGGAGGGAAATGGAATTGGATTGGAGTAATTTGAAAATATGCTGGAACGGAGGATCGAACTAGGTACATGCAAAAATTGAAGCGCTGAAACAAATAAATCCACAAAGTGCAATGGCTGGGAATCGAATGGAGGACAAATGCGCTAGCAAGCAAAACGCGGTCGTTTAAATAATTGAGTTGGCGTGCCAACTCAGAGTCAAAGTACATCTGGCGCAGGTCAAAGGGACGAGAGCCAATAGAATGGCCAACGGGACGCTTGCGTGGCAGTGACACAAGGCAAACCCTAGCGCGCACCAGGCGGCGGCTGGGACGGTGGTTTCCATCGTCTTCTTCGTGAAGACGGTGGCGCTACAGTAGCTACGCTCAAAAATTTCTCTAGAAACAGGCATAGCATACATGGTTCGAAAGCTTATCACACGCACATTCCAAATCTAACATTATCTTAACCTAATTCTCCATGGATAATGCAAATCGAACAAAAACATTAATGACATTCAAAACTTCAGATTTGGATTGAGAGAAAAAAATGGAGGGAAAATGTGATCTAGATCTAGAATGTGTTAGCCTGAAAATTCTATTACAATTAACCTTTTATATGCTATGTTAATCACTTTGCTAATAGTAATTAGCAATGGTTAATGAAAAATTAGTGAGAATGAGGTGCATGGCAAAATTAGCAAAAACACCCTTGCATGGTGAAAGCATACGTGAACAGTGCCACATGAGGGCTCAAATTCACTTAAAATCATCTCATGCACATGTTGGAATTGGAATTTTGTTCATATGATGCACCAAATTTGAATTTGGTATTTTCCCTCCAAAATGAACATGCATGGGCAAATGATTATATGATTAAATTTCATGCAATGCAATGATGTATTTGGAAAATATGAGTCATAAGGAGAAATATGCAAAAAGAGGGACTCATTTTGGAGCTTTGGATCAAAAGTTATGGCTTGTTGAAGTTCCATGCACACTTGGCAATCATTTGACCATATCTTCTCAACCATTCCTCAGATGCTCATGATCTTGGACTTTTTGGAAATAGGAGAGAGAGATCTTCAACTTTCATGTTGGACAAAATTTCATTTGAAGCTTCTTTGATGTTGGAAAGTTGAGTTGAATTTGGTCCAAAAACTTGCCATTTTTGGAAACTTGAAATTACAGGTCCCTTTCCATTTTTGGAAACTTTTGATCTGGCTTCAAATTCTTCAATGTAGATGTTTGACATGATGAATGAACCTCTTTTGGACATGAATGAAGTGTCTCAAACCAATTCCCCACCTCAAAGCCCTCAATTGACTGCACAGTTGACTTGTATGGGCCTCAGATGACCTGAAAATGTATTGATGACTTTTGAGCCTCTAGCACTTAGTACACTAGCTTCAAAATGAACCTTGATTCATATAAGCTTTTTAGAATACTCATATGGCCTTCTTCTCAAGGAAAGGCTTGGTCTCTTGCACTGGTGAATCCTCTTGATGCCAGTTCTGAATGCAATGATGCAATGCAAGATGTAATGGTAAATGACCTAAAAAATGAAATGTATACATGAGTGGGGGTGCAAATTTGAGGTGCTACAGCTGGCCCTATTCAATCAACTGAGAACCTGAACGGATGAGAGCAACGGCTATCAGACCTTCAAGGTACACAGGGATTGAATACTAAAAGAACCGTAGAATTTGCACTCTGCGGGGGATGATCAAAGAAACAGTCGACTTGATATACACTGATATCAAGGAAAGCGGGGCCATTTACCGATGGCGGCTGGTGGAACAGTCGACTTGATATACAATGACATCAAGGAAAGCGAGGCCATTTACCGATGGCGGCTGGTGGAACAGTTGACTTGATATACACTGATATCAAGGAAAGCGGGCCATTTACCGATGGCGACTGGTGGAAGATATCAAGGAAAGCGGGGCCATTTACCGATGGCGGCTTCGACTGGGGAGGAACAAGATGTTTACAACTGGAACCAGACAAGACGTTTACCGACGACTCTACTGGGGATTTTGATGTTTACCAACAAAAGAATACACGACCAGACACTTACCGATGACTGGGAAAAAAAGATACACAACAAGACGTCAACGGACGAATGGGAAAAAACTCGACGTTTACCGACATCGAAAGATGATGTCTACCGACACCAACAAAAAGGACGACTAGACATTTACCGATGACTGGAAAAAAAGATACACAACCAGACATCAACGTACGAATGGGAAACACTCGACGTTTATCGATATCGAAAGATGATGTTTACCGACACCAAAAAAGGATCGACCAAACATTTACCGATGACTGGAAAAAAAGATACACAACCAGACATCAACGGACGAATGGGAAAAACTCGACGTTTACCGACATCGAAAGATGATGTTTACCGACACCAAAAAAAGGATCGACCAGACATTTACCGATGACTGGGAAGAAAGAAGCCACGACCAGACATCAACGGATGAATGGGAAGAGAGAAACCACGACCAGACGTCAACGGACGAATGGGAAGAGAAACCACGACCAGACGTCAACAGACGAATGGGAAAGAGAAACCACGACCAGACGTCAACGGACGAATGGGAAAGAGAAACCACGACCAGACGTCAACGGACGAATGGAAAAGAGAAACCACGACCAGACGTCAACGGATGAATGGGAATAAAGAAACCACGAGCAGACGTCAACGGACGAATGGGAAAGAGAAACCACGACCAGACGTCAACGGATGAATGGGAAAGAGAAACCACGACCATACGTCAACGGACGAATGGGAATAAAGAAACCACGACCAGACGTCAACGGACGAATGGAAAAGAGAAACCACGACCAGACGTCAACGGACGAATGGGAAAGAGAAACCACGACCAGACGTCAACGGAAGAATGGGAATAAAGAAACCACGACCAGACGTCAACGGACGAATGGGAAGAGAAACCACGACCAGACATCAACAGATGAATGGGAAAGAGAAACCACGACCAGACATCAACAGATGAATGGGAAAGAGAAACCACGACCAGTCATCAACGGATGAATGGGAAGAGAAACCACGACCAGACGTCAACAGACGAATGGGAAGAGAAACCACGACCAAACGTCAACGGACGAATGGGAATAAAGAAACCACGACCAGACATCAATAGATGAATAGGAAAAGAAACCACGACCAGACATCAACAGATGAATGGGAAAGGAAACCACGACCAGACATCAACAAATGAATGGGAAAGAGAAACCACGACCAGACATCAACAGATGAATGGGAAAGAGAAACCACGACCAGTCATCAACGGATGAATGGGAAGAGTAACCACGACCAGACATCAACAGACGAATGGGAAGAGAAACCACGACCAGACGTCAACGGACGAATGGGAAGAGAAACCACGACCAGACATCAACAGACGAATAGAAAAGAGAAACCACGACCAGACGTCAACGAACGAATGGGAAAAAGAAACCGCGACCAGACGTTAACGGACGAATGGGAAAGAGAAACCACGACCAGACGTCAACGGATGAATGGAAATAAAGAAACCACGACCAGACGTCAACGGACGAATGGGAAGAGAAACCACGACCAAACATCAACAGATGAATGGGAAGAGAAACCACGACCAGACATCAACAGATGAATGGGAAGAGGAACCACGACCAGACATCAACAGATGAATGGGAAAAGAAACCACGACCAGACATCAACAGATGAATGGGAAAGAGAAACCACGACCAGACGTCAACGGACGATTGGAAAAGAGAAACCACGACCAGACGTCAACGGACGAATGGGAATAAAGAAACCACGAGCAGACGTCAACGGACGAATGGGAAAGAGAAACCACGACCAGACGTCAACGGACGAATGGGAAAGAGAAACCACGACCAGACATCAACGGACGAATGGAAAAGAGAAACCACGACCAGACGTCAACGGACGAATGGGAATAAAGAAACCACGAGCAGACGTCAACGGACGAATGGGAAAGAGAAACCACGACCAGACGTCAACAGATGAATGGGAAAGAGAAACCACGACCAGACGTCAATGGACGAATGGGAATAAAGAAACCACGACCAGACGTTAACGGACGAATGGAAAAGAGAGACCACGACCAGACGTCAACGGACGAATCGGAAAGAGAAACCACGACCAGACGTCAACGGACGAATGGGAATAAAGAAACCACGACCAGACATCAACGGACGAATGGGAAGAGAAACCACGACCAGACATCAACAGATGAATAAGAAAGAGAAACAACGACCAGACATCAACAGATGAATGGGAAAGAGAAACCACGACCAGTCATCAACGGATGAATGGGAAGAGAAACCACGACCAGATGTCAACAGACAATGGGAAGAGAAACCACGACCAAACGTCAACGGACGAATGGGAATAAAGAAACCACGACCAGACATCAATAGATGAATGGGAAAAGAAACCACGACCAGACATCAACAGATGAATGGGAAAGGAAACCACGACCAGACATCAACAAATGAATGGGAAAGAGAAACCACGACCAGTCATCAACGGATAAATGGGAAGAGAAACCACGACCAGACGTTAACAGACGAATGGGAAGAGAAACCACGACCAGACGTCAATGGACGAATGGGAAAGAGAAACCACGACCAGACGTCAACGGACGAATGGGAAAGAGAAACCACGACCAGACGTCAACGGAAGAATGGGAATAAAGAAACCACGACCAGACGTCAACGGACGAATGGGAAGAGAAACCACGACCAGACATCAACAGATGAATGGGAAAGAGAAACCACGACCAGACATCAACAGATGAATGGGAAAGAGAAACCACGACCAGTCATCAACGGATGAATGGGAAGAGAAACCACGACCAGACGTCAACAGACGAATGGGAAGAGAAACCACGACCAAACGTCAACGGACGAATGGGAATAAAGAAACCACGACCAGACATCAATAGATGAATAGGAAAAGAAACCACGACCAGACATCAACAGATGAATGGGAAACAAAACCACGACCAGACATCAACAAATGAATGGGAAAGAGAAACCACGACCAGACATCAACAGATGAATGGGAAAGAGAAACCACGACCAGTCATCAACGGATGAATGGGAAGAGTAACCACGACCAGACATCAACAGACGAATGGGAAGAGAAACCACGACCAGACGTCAACGGACGAATGGGAAGAGAAACCACGACCAGACATCAACAGACGAATAGAAAAGAGAAACCACGACCAGACGTCAACGGACGAATGGGAAAGAGAAACCACGACCAGACGTTAACGGACGAATGGGAAAGAGAAACCACGACCAGACGTCAACGGACGAATGGGAATAAAGAAACCACGACCAGACGTCAACGGACGAATGGGAAGAGAAACCACGACCAAACATCAATAGATGAATGGGAAGAGAAACCACGACCAGACATCAACAGATGAATGGGAAGAGGAACCGCGACCAGACATCAACAGATGAATGGGAAAAGAAACCACGACCAGACATCAACAGATGAATGGGAAAGAGAAACCACGACCAGACGTCAACGGACGAATGGAAAAGAGAAACCACGACCAGACATCAACAGATGAATGGGAAAGAGAAACCACGACCAGACATCAACAGATGAATGGGAAAAGAAACCACGACCAGACATCAACAGATGAATGGGAAAGGAAACCACGACCAGACGTTAACGGACGAATGGGAAAGAGAAACCACGACCAGACATCAACAGATGAATGGGAAAGAGAAACCACGACCAGACGTCAATGGACGAATGGGAATAAAGAAACCACGACCAGACGTTAACGGACGAATGGAAAAGAGAGACCACGACCAGACGTCAACGGACGAATCGGAAAGAGAAACCACGACCAGACGTCAACGGACGAATGGGAATAAAGAAACCACGACCAGACATCAACGGACGAATGGGAAGAGAAACCACGACCAGACATCAACAGATGAATAAGAAAGAGAAACAACGACCAGACATCAACAGATGAATGGGAAAGAGAAACCACGACCAGTCATCAACGGATGAATGGGAAGAGAAACCACGACCAGATGTCAACAGACAATGGGAAGAGAAACCACGACCAAACGTCAACGGACGAATGGGAATAAAGAAACCACGACCAGACATCAATAGATGAATGGGAAAAGAAACCACGACCAGACATCAACAGATGAATGGGAAAGAGAAACCACGACCAGACATCAACAGATGAATGGGAAAGAGAAACCACGACCAGTCATCAACGGATGAATGGGAAGAGAAACCACGACCAGACGTTAACAGACGAATGGGAAGAGAAACCAAGACCAGACGTCAATGGACGAATGGGAAAGAGAAACCACGAGCAGACGTCAACGGACGAATGGGAAAGAGAAACCACGACCAGACGTCAACGGAAGAATGGGAATAAAGAAACCACGACCAGACGTCAACGGACGAATGGGAAGAGAAACCACGACCAGACATCAACAGATGAATGGGAAAGAGAAACCACGACCAGACATCAACAGATGAATGGGAAAGAGAAACCACGACCAGTCATCAACGGATGAATGGGAAGAGAAACCACGACCAGACGTCAACAGACGAATGGGAAGAGAAACCACGACCAAACGTCAACGGACGAATGGGAATAAAGAAACCACGACCAGACATCAATAGATGAATAGGAAAAGAAACCACGACCAGACATCAACAGATGAATGGGAAAGGAAACCACGACCAGACATCAACAAATGAATGGGAAAGAGAAACCACGACCAGACATCAACAGATGAATGGGAAAGAGAAACCACGACCAGTCATCAACGGATGAATGGGAAGAGTAACCACGACCAGACATCAACAGACGAATGGGAAGAGAAACCACGACCAGACGTCAACGGACGAATGGGAAGAGAAACTACGACCAGACATCAACAGACGAATAGAAAAGAGAAACCACGACCAGACGTCAATGGACGAATGGGAAAGAGAAACCACGACCAGACGTTAACGGACGAATGGGAAAGAGAAACCACGACCAGACTTCAACGGATGAATGGAAATAAAGAAACCACGACCAGACGTCAACGGACGAATGGGAAGAGAAACCACGACCAAACATCAACAGATGAATGGGAAGAGAAACCACGACCAGACATCAACAGATGAATGGGAAGAGGAACCACGACCAAACATCAACAGATGAATGGGAAAAGAAACCATGACCAGACATCAACAGATGAATGGGAAAGAGAAACCACGACCAGACGTCAACGGACGATTGGAAAAGAGAAACCACGACCAGACGTCAACGGACGAATGGGAATAAAGAAACCACGAGCAGACGTCAACGGACGAATGGGAAAGAGAAACCACGACCAGACGTCAACGGACGAATGGGAAAGAGAAACCACGACCAGACATCAACGGACGAATGGAAAAGAGAAACCACGACCAGACGTCAACGGACGAATGGGAATAAAGAAACCACGAGCAGACGTCAACGGACGAATGGGAAAGAGAAACCACGACCAGACGTCAACGGATGAATGGGAAAGAGAAACCACGACCAGACGTCAACGGACGAATGGGAATAAAGAAACCACGACCAGACGTTAACTGACGAATGGAAAAGAGAGACCACGACCAGACGTCAACGGACGAATGGGAATAAAGAAACCACGACCAGACATCAACGGACGAATGGGAAGAGAAACCACGACCAGACATCAATAGATGAATGGGAAAGAGAAACCACGACCAGACATCAACAGATGAATGGGAAAGAGAAACCACGACCAGTCATCAACGGATGAATGGGAAGAGAAACCACGACCAGATGTCAACAGACAATGGGAAGAGAAACCACGACCAAACGTCAACCGACGAATGGGAATAAAGAAACCACGACCAGACATCAATAGATGAATGGGAAAAGAAACCACGACCAGACATCAACAGATGAATGGGAAAGGAAACCAAGACCAGACATCAACAAATGAATGGGAAAGAGAAACCACGACCAGACATCAACAGATGAATGGGAAAGAGAAACCACGACCAGTCATCAACGGATGAATGGGAAGAGAATCCACGACCAGACGTCAACAGACGAATGGGAAGAGAAATCACGACCAAACGTCAACGGACGAATGGGAATAAAGAAACCACGACCAGACATCAATAGATGAATGGGAAAAGAAACCACGACCAGACATCAACAGATGAATGGGAAAGGAAACCACGACCAGACATCAACAAATGAATGGGAAAGAGAAACCACGACCAGACATCAACAGATGAATGGGAAAGAGAAACCACGACCAGTCATCAACGAATGAATGGGAAGAGAAACCACGACCAGACATCAACAGACGAATGGGAAGAGAAACCACGACCAGACGTCAACGGACGAATGGGAAGAGAAACCACGACCAGACATCAAGAGACGAATGGAAAAGAGAAACCACGACCAGACGTCAATGGACGAATGGGAAAGAGAAACCACGACCAGACGTCAACGGACGAATGGGAAAGAGAAACCACGACCAGACGTCAACGGACGAATGGGAATAAAGAAACCACGACCAGACGTCAATGGACGAATGGGAAGAGAAACCACGACCAAACATCAATAGATGAATGGGAAGAGAAACCACGACCAGACATCAACAGATGAATGGGAAGAGGAACCGCGACCAGACATCAACAGATGAATGGGAAAAGAAACCACGACCAGACATCAACAGATGAATGGGAAAGAGAAACCACGACCAGACGTCAACGGACGAATGGAAAAGAGAAACCACGACCAGACATCAACAGATGAATGGGAAAGAGAAACCACGACCAGACATCAACAGATGAATGGGAAAAGAAACCACGACCAGACATCAACAGATGAATGGGAAAGGAAACCACGACCAGACATCAACAGATGAATGGGAAAGAGAAACCACGACCAGACATCAACAGATGAATGGGAAAGAGAAACCACGACCAGTCATCAACGGATGAATGGGAAGAGAAACCACGACCAGACGTCAACAGACGAATGGGAAGAGAAACCACGACCAAACGTCAACGGACGAATGGGAATAAAGAAACCACGACCGGACATCAATAGATGAATAGGAAAAGAAACCACGACCAGACATCAACAGATGAATGGGAAACGAAACCACGACCAGACATCAACAAATGAATGGGAAAGAGAAACCACGACCAGACATCAACAGATGAATGGGAAAGAGAAACCACGACCAGTCATCAACGGATGAATGGGAAGAGTAACCACGACCAGACATCAACAGACGAATGGGAAGAGAAACCACGACCAGACGTCAACGGACGAATGGGAAGAGAAACCACGACCAGACATCAACAGACGAATAGAAAAGAGAAACCACGACCAGACGTCAACGGACGAATGGGAAAGAGAAACCACGACCAGACGTTAACGGACGAATGGGAAAGAGAAACCACGACCAGACGTCAACGGATGAATGGAAATAAAGAAACCACGACCAGACGTCAACGGACGAATGGGAAGAGAAACCACGACCAAACATCAACAGATGAATGGGAAGAGAAACCACGACCAGACATCAACAGATGAATGGGAAGAGGAACCACGACCAGACATCAACAGATGAATGGGAAAAGAAACCACGACCATACATCAACAGATGAATGGGAAAGAGAAACCACGACCAGACGTCAACGGACGAATGGGAAAGAGAAACCACGACCAGACGTCAACGGACGAATGGGAATAAAGAAACCACGACAAGACGTCAACGGACGAATGGGAAGAGAAACCACGACCAAACATCAATAGATGAATGGGAAGAGAAACCACGACCAGACATCAACAGATGAATGGGAAGAGGAACCGCGACCAGACATCAACAGATGAATGGGAAAAGAAACCACGACCAGACATCAACAGATGAATGGGAAAGAGAAACCACGACCAGACGTCAACGGACGAATGGAAAAGAGAAACCACGACCAGACATCAACAGATGAATGGGAAAGAGAAACCACGACCAGACATCAACAGATGAATGGGAAAAGAAACCACGACCAGACATCAACAGATGAATGGGAAAGGAAACCACGACCAGACATCAACAGATGAATGGGAAAGAGAAACCACGACCAGACATCAACAGATGAATGGGAAAGAGAAACCACGACCAGTCATCAACGGATGAATGGGAAGAGAAACCACGACCAGACGTTAACAGACGAATGGGAAGAGAAACCACGACCAGACGTCAATGGACGAATGGGAAAGAGAAACCACGACCAGACGTCAACGGACGAATGGGAAAGAGAAACCACGACCAGACGTCAACGGAAGAATGGGAATAAAGAAACCACGACCAGACGTCAACAGACGAATGGGAAGAGAAACCACGACCAGACATCAACAGATGAATGGGAAAGAGAAACCACGACCAGACATCAACAGATGAATGGGAAAGAGAAACCACGACCAGTCATCAACGGATGAATGGGAAGAGAAACCACGACCAGACGTCAACAGACGAATGGGAAGAGAAACCACGACCAAACGTCAACGGACGAATGGGAATAAAGAAACCACGACCAGACATCAATAGATGAATAGGAAAAGAAACCACGACCAGACATCAACAGATGAATGGGAAAGGAAACCACGACCAGACATCAACAAATGAATGGGAAAGAGAAACCACGACCAGACATCAACAGATGAATGGGAAAGAGAAACCACGACCAGTCATCAACGGATGAATGGGAAGAGTAACCACGACCAGACATCAACAGACGAATGGGAAGAGAAACCACGACCAGACGTCAACGGACGAATGGGAAGAGAAACAACGACCAGACATCAACAGACGAATAGAAAAGAGAAACCACGACCAGACGTCAACGGACGAATGGGAAAGAGAAACCACGACCAGACGTTAACGGACGAATGGGAAAGAGAAACCACGACCAGACGTCAACGGATGAATGGAAATAAAGAAACCACGACCAGACGTCAACGGACGAATGGGAATAGAAACCACGACCAAACATCAACAGATGAATGGGAAGAGAAACCACGACCAGACATCAACAGATGAATGGGAAGAGGAACCACGACCAGACATCAACAGATGAATGGGAAAAGAAACCACGACCAGACATCAACAGATGAATGGGAAAGAGAAACCACGACCAGACGTCAACGGACGATTGGAAAAGAGAAACCACGACCAGACGTCAACGGACGAATGGGAATAAAGAAACCACGAGCAGACGTCAACGGACGAATGGGAAAGAGAAACCACGACCAGACGTCAACGGACGAATGGGAAAGAGAAACCACGACCAGACATCAACGGACGAATGGAAAAGAGAAACCACGACCAGACGTCAACGGACGAATGGGAATAAAGAAACCACGAGCAGACGTCAACGGACGAATGGGAAAGAGAAACCACGACCAGACGTCAACGGATGAATGGGAAAGAGAAACCACGACCAGACGTCAACGGCCGAATGGGAATAAAGAAACCACGACCAGACGTTAACGGACGAATGGAAAAGAGAGACCACGACCAGACGTCAACGGACGAATCGGAAAGAGAAACCACGACCAGACGTCAACGGACGAATGGGAATAAAGAAACCACGACCAGACATCAACGGACGAATGGGAAGAGAAACCACGACCAGACATCAACAGATGAATGGGAAAGAGAAACCACGACCAGACATCAACAGATGAATGGGAAAGAGAAACCACGACCAGTCATCAACGGATGAATGGGAAGAGAAACCACGACCAGATGTCAACAGACAATGGGAAGAGAAACCACGACCAAACGTCAACGGACGAATGGGAATAAAGAAACCACGACCAGACATCAATAGATGAATGGGAAAAGAAACCACGACCAGACATCAACAGATGAATGGGAAAGGAAACCACGATCAGACATCAACAAATGAATGGGAAAGAGAAACCACGACCAGTCATCAACGGATGAATGGGAAGAGAAACCACGACCAGACGTTAACAGACGAATGGGAAGAGAAACCACGACCAGACGTCAATGGACGAATGGGAAAGAGAAACCACGAGCAGACGTCAACGGACGAATGGGAAAGAGAAACCACGACCAGACGTCAACGGAAGAATGGGAATAAAGAAACCACGACCAGACGTCAACGGACGAATGGGAAGAGAAACCACGACCAGACATCAACAGATGAATGGGAAAGAGAAACCACGACCAGACATCAACAGATGAATGGGAAAGAGAAACCACGACCAGTCATCAACGGATGAATGGGAAGAGAAACCACGACCAGACGTCAACAGACGAATGGGAAGAGAAACCACGACCAAACGTCAACGGACGAATGGGAATAAAGAAACCACGACCAGACATCAATAGATGAATAGGAAAAGAAACCACGACCAGACATCAACAGATGAATGGGAAAGGAAACCACGACCAGACATCAACAAATGAATGGGAAAGAGAAACCACGACCAGACATCAACAGATGAATGGGAAAGAGAAACCACGACCAGTCATCAACGGATGAATGGGAAGAGTAACCACGACCAGACATCAACAGACGAATGGGAAGAGAAACCACGACCAGACGTCAACGGACGAATGGGAAGAGAAACCACGACCAGACATCAACAGACGAATAGAAAAGAGAAACCACGACCAGACGTCAACGGACGAATGGGAAAGAGAAACCACGACCAGACGTTAACGGACGAATGGGAAAGAGAAACCACGACCAGACGTCAACGGATGAATGGAAATAAAGAAACCACGACCAGACGTCAACGGACGAATGGGAATAGAAACCACGACCAAACATCAACAGATGAATGGGAAGAGAAACCACGACCAGACATCAACAGATGAATGGGAAGAGGAACCACGACCAGACATCAACAGATGAATGGGAAAAGAAACCACGACCAGACATCAACAGATGAATGGGAAGAGAAACCACGACCAGACATCAACAGATGAATGGGAAGAGGAACCACGACCAGACATCAACAGATGAATGGGAAAAGAAACCACGACCAGACATCAACAGATGAATGGGAAAGAGAAACCACGACCAGACGTCAACGGACGAATGGGAATAAAGAAACCACGACCAGACGTCAACGGACGAATGGAAAAGAGAGACCACGAGCAGACGTCAACGGACGAATGGGAAAGAGAAACCACGACCAGACATCAACGGACGAATGGGAAAGAGAAACCACGACCAGACATCAACGGACGAATGGAAAAGAGAAACCACGACCAGACGTCAACGGACGAATGGGAATAAAGAAACCACGAGCAGACGTCAACGGACGAATGGGAAAGAGAAACCACGACCAGACGTCAACGGATGAATGGGAAAGAGAAACCACGACCAGACGTCACCGGACGAATGGGAATAAAGAAACCACGACCAGACGTTAACGGACGAATGGAAAAGAGAGACCACGACCAGACGTCAACGGACGAATCGGAAAGAGAAACCACGACCAGACGTCAACGGACGAATGGGAATAAAGAAACCACGACCAGACATCAACGGACGAATGGGAAGATAAACCACGACCAGACATCAACAGATGAATGGGAAAGAGAAACCACGACCAGACATCAACAGATGAATGGGAATGAGAAACCACGACCAGTCATCAACGGATGAATGGGAAGAGAAACCACGACCAGATGTCAACAGACAATGGGAAGAGAAACCACGACCAAACGTCAACGGACGAATGGGAATAAAGAAACCACGACCAGACATCAATAGATGAATGGGAAAAGAAACCACGACCAGACATCAACAGATGAATGGGAAAGGAAACCACGACCAGACATCAACAAATGAATGGGAAAGAGAAACCACGACCAGACATCAACAGATGAATGGGAAAGAGAAACCACGACCAGTCATCAATGGATGAATGGGAAGAGAATCCACGACCAGACGTCAACAGACGAATGGGAAGAGAAACCACGACCAAACGTCAACGGACGAATGGGAATAAAGAAACCACGACCAGACATCAATAGATGAATGGGAAAAGAAACCACGACCAGACATCAACAGATGAATGGGAAAGGAAACCACGACCAGACATCAACAAATGAATGGGAAAGAGAAACCACGACCAGACATCAACAGATGAATGGGAAAGAGAAACCACGACCAGTCATCAACGGATGAATGGGAAGAGAAACCACGACCAGACATCAACAGACGAATGGGAAGAGAAACCACGACCAGACGTCAACGAACGAATGGGAAGAGAAACCACGACCAGACATCAAGAGACGAATGGAAAAGAGAAACCACGACCAGACGTCAATGGACGAATGGGAAAGAGAAACCACGACCAGACGTCAACGGACGAATGGGAAAGAGAAACCACGACCAGACGTCAACGGACGAATGGGAATAAAGAAACCACGACCAGACGTCAACGGACGAATGGGAAGAGAAACCACGACCAAACATCAATAGATGAATGGGAAGAGAAACCACGACCAGACATCAACAGATGAATGGGAAGAGGAACCGCGACCAGACATCAACAGATGAATGGGAAAAGAAACCACGACCAGACATCAACAGATGAATGGGAAAGAGAAACCACGACCAGACGTCAACGGACGAATGGAAAAGAGAAACCACGACCAGACATCAACAGATGAATGGGAAGAGGAACCATGACCAGACATCAACAGATGAATGGGAAAAGAAACCACGACCAGACATCAACAGATGAATGGGAAAGGAAACCACGACCAGACATCAACAGATGAATGGGAAAGAGAAACCACAACCAGTCATCAACGGATGAATGGGAAGAGTAACCACGACCAGACATCAACAGACGAATGGGAAGAGAAACCACGACCAGACGTCAACGGACGAATGGGAAGAGAAACCACGACCAGACATCAACAGACGAATAGAAAAGAGAAACCACGACCAGACGTCAACGGACGAATGGGAAAGAGAAACCACGACCAGACGTCAACGGACGAATGGGAAAGAGAAACCACGACCAGACGTCAACGGATGAATGGAAATAAAGAAACCACGACCAGACGTCAACGGACGAATGGGAAGAGAAACCACGACCAAACATCAACAGATGAATGGGAAGAGAAACCACGACCAGACATCAACAGATGAATGGGAAGAGGAACCACGACCAGACATCAACAGATGAATGGGAAAAGAAACCACGACCAGACATCAACAGATGAATGGGAAGAGAAACCACGACCAGACATCAACAGATGAATGGGAAGAGGAACCACGACCAGACATCAACAGATGAATGGGAAAAGATACCACGACCAGACATCAACAGATGAATGGGAAAGAGAAACCACGACCAGACGTCAACGGACGATTGGAAAAGAGAAACCACGACCAGACGTCAACGGACGAATGGGAATAAAGAAACCACGAGCAGACGTCAACGGACGAATGGGAAAGAGAAACCACGACCAGACGTCAACGGACGAATGGGAAAGAGAAACCACGACCAGACATCAACGGACGAATGGAAAAGAGAAACCACGACCAGACGTCAACGGACGAATGGGAATAAAGAAACCACGAGCAGACGTCAACGGACGAATGGGAAAGAGAAACCACGACCAGACGTCAACGGATGAATGGGAAAGAGAAACCACGACCAGACGTCAACGGACGAATGGGAATAAAGAAACCACGACCAGACGTTAACGGACGAATGGAAAAGAGAGACCACGACCAGACGTCAACGGACGAATCGGAAAGAGAAAGCACGACCAGACGTCAACGGACGAATGGGAATAAAGAAACCACGACCAGACATCAACGGACGAATGGGAAGAGAAACCACGACCAGACATCAACAGATGAATGGGAAAGAGAAACCACGACCAGACATCAACAGATGAATGGGAAAGAGAAACCACGACCAGTCATCAACGGATGAATGGGAAGAGAAACCACGACCAGATGTCAACAGACAATGGGAAGAGAAACCACGACCAAACGTCAACGGACGAATGGGAATAAAGAAACCACGACCAGACATCAATAGATGAATGGGAAAAGAAACCACGACCAGACATCAACAGATGAATGGGAAAGGAAACCACGACCAGACATCAACAAATGAATGGGAAAGAGAAACCACGACCAGACATCAACGGACGAATGGGAAAGAGAAACCACGACCAGTCATCAATGGATGAATGGGAAGAGAATCCACGACCAGACGTCAACAGACGAATGGGAAGAGAAACCACGACCAAACGTCAACGGACGAATGGGAATAAAGAAACCACGACCAGACATCAATAGATGAATGGGAAAAGAAACCACGACCAGACATCAACAGATGAATGGGAAAGGAAACCACGACCAGACATCAACAAATGAATGGGAAAGAGAAACCACGACCAGACATCAACAGATGAATGGGAAAGAGAAACCACGACCAGTCATCAACGGATGAATGGGAAGAGAAACCACGACCAGACATCAACAGACGAATGGGAAGAGAAACCACGACCAGACGTCAACGGACGAATGGGAAGAGAAACCACGACCAGACATCAAGAGACGAATGGAAAAGAGAAACCACGACCAGACGTCAATGGACGAATGGGAAAGAGAAACCACGACCAGACGTCAACGGACGAATGGGAAAGAGAAACCACGACCAGACGTCAACGGACGAATGGGAATAAAGAAACCACGACCAGACGTCAACGGACGAATGGGAAGAGAAACCACGACCAAACATCAATAGATGAATGGGAAGAGAAACCACGACCAGACATCAACAGATGAATGGGAAGAGGAACCGCGACCAGACATCAACAGATGAATGGGAAAAGAAACCACGACCAGACATCAACAGATGAATGGGAAAGAGAAACCACGACCAGACGTCAACGGACGAATGGAAAAGAGAAACCACGACCAGACATCAACAGATGAATGGGAAGAGGAACCATGACCAGACATCAACAGATGAATGGGAAAAGAAACCACGACCAGACATCAACAGATGAATGGGAAAGGAAACCACGACCAGACATCAACAGATGAATGGGAAAGAGAAACCACGACCAGTCATCAACGGATGAATGGGAAGAGTAACCACGACCAGACATCAACAGACGAATGGGAAGAGAAACCACGACCAGACGTCAACGGACGAATGGGAAGAGAAACCACGACCAGACATCAACAGACGAATAGAAAAGAGAAACCACGACCAGACGTCAACGGACGAATGGGAAAGAGAAACCACGACCAGACGTTAACGGACGAATGGGAAAGAGAAACCACGACCAGACGTCAACGGATGAATGGAAATAAAGAAACCACGACCAGACGTCAACGGACGAATGGGAAGAGAAACCACGAACAAACATCAACAGATGAATGGGAAGAGAAACCACGACCAGACATCAACAGATGAATGGGAAGAGGAACCACGACCAGACATCAACAGATGAATGGGAAAAGAAACCACGACCAGACATCAACAGATGAATGGGAAGAGAAACCACGACCAGACATCAACAGATGAATGGGAAGAGGAACCACGACCAGACATCAACAGATGAATGGGAAAAGAAACCACGACCAGACATCAACAGATGAATGGGAAAGAGAAACCACGACCAGACGTCAACGGACGATTGGAAAAGAGAAACCACGACCAGACGTCAACGGACGAATGGGAATAAAGAAACCACGAGCAGACGTCAACGGACGAATGGGAAAGAGAAACCACGACCAGACGTCAACGGACGAATGGGAAAGAGAAACCACGACCAGACATCAACGGGCGAATGGAAAAGAGAAACCACGACCAGACGTCAACGGACGAATGGGAATAAAGAAACCACGAGCAGACGTCAACGGACGAATGGGAAAGAGAAACCACGACCAGACGTCAACGGATGAATGGGAAAGAGAAACCACGACCAGACGTCAACGGACGAATGGGAATAAAGAAACCACGACCAGACGTTAACGGACGAATGGAAAAGAGAGACCACGACCAGACGTCAACGGACGAATCGGAAAGAGAAAGCACGACCAGACGTCAACGGACGAATGGGAATAAAGAAACCACGAGCAGACGTCAACGGACGAATGGGAAAGAGAAACCACGACCAGACGTCAACGGATGAATGGGAAAGAGAAACCACGACCAGACGTCAACGGACGAATGGGAATAAAGAAACCACGACCAGACGTTAACGGACGAATGGAAAAGAGAGACCACGACCAGACGTCAACGGACGAATCGGAAAGAGAAACCACGACCAGACGTCAACGGACGAATGGGAAAGAGAAACCACGACCAGACGTTAACGGACGAATGGGAAAGAGAAACCACGACCAGACGTCAACGGATGAATGGAAATAAAGAAACCACGACCAGACGTCAACGGACGAATGGGAAGAGAAACCACGACCAAACATCAACAGATGAATGGGAAGAGAAACCACGACCAGACATCAACAGATGAATGGGAAGAGGAACCACGACCAGACATCAACAGATGAATGGGAAAAGAAACCACGACCAGACATCAACAGATGAATGGGAAGAGAAACCACGACCAGACATCAACAGATGAATGGGAAGAGGAACCACGACCAGACATCAACAGATGAATGGGAAAAGAAACCACGACCAGACATCAACGGATGAATGGGAAGAGAAACCACGACCAGACGTTAACAGACGAATGGGAAGAGAAACCACGACCAGACGTCAACGGACGAATGGGAAGAGAAACGAAGACCAGACATCAAGAGACGAATGGGAAGAGACTCGATGTTACGGACATCGAAAGATGATGTCTACTGACACCAAAAGAAAGGAGACCCACACGGAGATCAACACGACGCCTACTGGTATCGTAAGGATGACATCTATACGAAGTAATGGTATTCCATGGATAATGCAAATCGAACAAAAACATTAATGACATTCAAAACTTCAATTCCAGATATCTCATGCAATTCTTCACCATTTTTCATGAAATTTATATCAGGATGCTCAGCATGATGAGATCTACTTAAACATGGCAATGATTTGAAGAATTAAGAGGTTCGAAATTCTAACCTCTTGAAGAGCAGTATGAGAAAACAAGCGATTCAAGTGCCAAAAGTGTCCAGATCCAATCCTGAGATGATGACGTGAAGTTTGATGTATGAATTGAAGCTTGAGATGGCTTGGATCTAGCTCAGATTTCAACTTCCATCTTCATGTTCTTGAGCTTCATGTGCTTAATTCTGGCTCGAATTCTTCAAATAAATGCTTGGATCTTCATCAACAATACTCAACAAACCAGAATATGCAAGAAAATTGCTATGCTATGTGAAGAAATTTCAGATTTGGATTGAGAGAAAAAAATGGAGGGAAAAATGTGATCTAGATCTAGAATGTGTTAGCCTGAAAATTCTGTTACAATTAACCTTTTATATGCTATGTTAATCACTTTGCTAATGGTAATTAGCAATGGTTAATGAAAAATTAGTGAGAATGAGGTGCATGGCAAAATTAGCAAAAACACCCTTGCATGGTGAAAGCATACGTGAACAGTGCCACATGAGGGCTCAAATTCACTTAAAATCATCTCATGCACATGTTGGAATTGGAATTTTGTTCATATGATGCACCAAATTTGAATTTGGTATTTTCCCTCCAAAATGAACATGCATGGGCAAATGATTATATGATTAAATTTCATGCAATGCAATGATGTATTTGGAAAATATGAGTCATAAGGAGAAATATGCAAAAAGAGGGACTCATTTTGGAGCTTTGGATCTAAAGTTATGGCTTGTTGAAGTTCCATGCACACTGGGTAATCATTTGACCATATCTTCTTAACCATTCATCAGATGCTCATGATCTTGGACTTTTTGGAAATGGGAGAGAGAGATCTTCAACTTTCATGTTGGACAAAATTTCATTTGAAGCTTCTTTGATGTTGGAAACTTGAGTTGAATTTGGTCCAAAAACTTGCCATTTTTGGAAACTTGAAATTACAGGTCCCTTTCCATTTTTGGAAACTTTTGATCTGGCTTCAAATTCTTCAATGTAGATGTTTGATATGATGAATGAACCTCTTTTGGACATGAATGAAGTGTCTCAAACCAATTCCCCACCTCAAAGCCCTCAATTGACTGCACAGTTGACTTGTATGGGCCTCAGATAACCTGAAAATGTACTGATGACTTTTGAGCCTCTAGCACTTAGTACACTAGCTTCAAAATGAACCTTGATTCATATAAGCTTTTTAGAATACTCATATGGCCTTCTTCTCAAGGAAAGGCTTGGTCTCTTGCACTGGTGAATCCTCTTGATGCCAGTTCTGAATGCAATGATGCAATGCAAGATGTAATGGTAAATGACCTAAAAAATGAAATGTATGCATGAGTGGGGGGTGCAAATTTGAGGTGCTACAGCTGGCCCTATTCAATCAACTGAGAACCTGAACGGATGAGAGCAACGGCTATCAGACCTTCAAGGTACACAGGGATTGAATACTAAAAGAACCGTAGAATTTGCACTCTGCGGGGGATGATCAAAGAAATAGTCGACTTGATATACACTGATATCAAGGAAAGCGGGGCCATTTACCGATGGCGGCTGGTGGAACAGTCGACTTGATATACAATGGCATCAAGGAAAGCGAGGCCATTTACCGATGGCGGCTGGTGGAACAGTTGACTTGATATACACTGATATCAAGGAAAGCGGGCCATTTACCGATGGCGGCTGGTGGAAGATATCAAGGAAAGCGGGGCCATTTACCGATGGCGGCTTCGACTGGGGAGGAACAAGATGTTTACAACTGGAACCAGACAAGACGTTTACCGACGACTCTACTGGGGATTTTGATGTTTACCAACGAAAGAATACACGACCAGACACTTACCGATGACTGGGAAAAAAAGATACACAACCAGACGTCAACGGACGAATGGGAAAAAACTCGACGTTTACCGACATCGAAAGATGATGTCTACCGACACCAACAAAAAGGACGACTAGACATTTACCGATGACTGGAAAAAAAGATACACAACCAGACGTCAACGGACGAATGGGAAACACTCGACGTTTACCGATATCGAAAGATGATGTTTACCGACACCAAAAAAGGATCGACCAGACATTTACCGATGACTGGAAAAAAAGATACACAACTAGACGTCAACGGACGAATGGGAAAAACTCGACGTTTACCGACATCGAAAGATAATGTTTACCGACACCAAAAAAAGGATCGACCAGACATTTACCGATGATTGGGAAGAAAGAAGCCACGACCAGACATCAACGGATGAATGGGAAGAGAGAAACCACGACCAGACGTCAACGGACGAATGGGAATAAAGAAACCACGACCAGACGTCAACGGACGAATGGGAAGAGAAACCACGACCAGACATCAACAGATGAATGGGAAAGAGAAACCACGACCAGACATCAACAGATGAATGGGAAAAAGAAACCACGACCAGTCATCAACGGATGAATGGGAAGAGAAACCACGACCAGACGTCAACAGACGAATGGGAATAAAGAAAACACGACCAGACGTCAACGGACGAATGGGAATAAAGAAACCACGACCAGACATCAATAGATGAATGGGAAAAGAAACCACGACCAGACATCAACAGATGAATGGGAAAGGAAACCACGACCAGACATCAACAAATGAATGGGAAAGAGAAACCACGACCAGACATCAACAGATGAATGGGAAAGAGAAACCACGACCAGTCATCAACGGATGAATGGGAAGAGAAACCACGACCAGACATCAACAGACGAATGGGAAGAGAAACCACGACCAGACGTCAACGGACGAATGGGAAGAGAAACCACGACCAGACATCAACAGACGAATGGAAAAGAGAAACCACGACCAGACGTCAACGGACGAATGGGAAAGAGAAACCACGACCAGACGTCAACGGACGAATGGGAAAGAGAAACCACGACCAGACGTCAACAGACGAATGGGAATAAAGAAACCACGACCAAACGTCAACGGACGAATGGGAAGAGAAACCACGACCAAACATCAACAGATGAATGGGAAGAGAAACCACGACCAGACATGAACAGATGAATGGGAAGAGGAACCACGACCAGACATCAACAGATGAATGGGAAAAGAAACCACGACCAGACATCAACAAATGAATGGGAAAGGAAACCACGACCAGACATCAACAGATGAATGGGAAAGAGAAACCACGACCAGACATCAACAGATGAATGGGAAAGAGAAACCACGACCAGTCATCAACGGATGAATGGGAAGAGAAACCGCGACCAGACGTTAATAGACGAATGGGAAGAGAAACCACGACCAGACGTCAACGGACGAATGGGAAGAGAAACCACGACCAGACATCAACAGACGAATGGGAAGAGACTCGATGTTACGGACATCGAAAGATGATGTCTACTGACACCAAAAGAAAGGAGACCCACACGGGGATCAACACCACGCCTACTGGTATCGTAAGGATGACATCTACATATATCAAGACAGGGCGGACACTTGCAGGGGACTACGTTGGGGAGTCAAGCTTTCCTTCCACGGACGGGTGAGGAAATAAACCTCTCTGGGGATTGTCAATCCTGAATGCTGTCAAGAGCAACTGCTGCAAATGTGCCATACAGATGTTGAACAATGATCCACCTCTGCTGGGGGTATGATCCAATCCTGTAGGATGCAAGAGGAGGAAAACTCCTGCTGGGAAAGCACATGATCATTTTGCTGGGTACACAATTTCTGATCTGATCTTCCACCTCTGTGGGGAGTAGCATTGCTGGGGATGCTCGCTGATCTGTCATTCTCGAAACGGTAGATAGACCCACTCAACCAGGGAGTCCTTTGTTGGGGAAAAACCAACCTCTCAACCATGCTGGGGAAACCAACTCTGAAATTGCCCCAGACGACCCAACGTCGCGATGCTAAACTCCTCAGAGTAACATCTTCACCAACCGGCTAAACCAATTCTCGGACTGTAACCATGGTTTGGGGTTAACTTATGCTTGCAATGCTGATGCATGAATTTTACAGCGTAATGCTCCATAACCATGGAAATGCTACGCAATTAATGATGCAATATGCTATGCTTTTCTAAATGATGAATGCATAAAAAATGTCCCCCTACGGGGACAACACCGGGGAGCTCAAGGAACTCTGTTGAGGAACTCAATATCACTCCAGTCTCCATCCTGCTGGGGACTAGCACTGCTGCTGGGGAAAGGACAATCCTCACTGGGGATGACCTTCACCGAACTCGATCCGCTTGGGGACTTCGCTGGGGAAAACAACCCACACCCGCATTGGGGAAACAACCCTCTCAATCCTGCTGGGGATTACAGCAACCTCCAGACCTGGCTGCTGAGGAACAAACTACCCACAGACACCTTCGCTGGGGAAATAGCAACCGTCAGACTCGCTGGGGAACTAACAGTCCTCAGACTTGCTGGGGAAATACTCTTCTCGACCCTGCTGGGGATTACATTCTCAACCCTGCTGGGGAAGATAACCAATCTCAGGCCTGATTGCCGAGGAAACACCGCCCTTGATTCCGCTGGGGAAATAGCAACCGTCAGACTTGCTGAGAAGATACGGCTTATTGGACACGGACCGCCCGTCAACTCGTCGAACACAGGTGTTCACCATCCCACCGCAGTGTTGACTTTCCACTTTTGAGAGCTCCCAAACTCATCCAGTCTCTTCTGATTCATCACCTTGTGTACTCGGCTTTCCTCTACTTCGAGATGATCGATCTCCTCAGATCCGGGCCCACTCTCTAGTCCTCAGACTTTGAAGAGTCTTCTTGATTACCCTCTAGGATCGTCGCAATTCTTTCGCCATTTTTTCCACCGTTCTTCAATCCCTTTGGACTCTGCGGGGATCTCTTGTCAAAACGCTTCACATCACAACCTGCAAGTGAGTGAAAATTTCTAACAGCACCTGCAAAAGAGATCATTAGATAAAAGCGTGCCCCAGGCGTGCCAAGATTTCAACACCTAGGTCACTCAGACTTCCGAATAAGATTTCAGATTTTCAATCTCATGAACATGCATTGGGAGGGACCTCTATGTCTCAAAATGCAAAGATTCTTTATCAACATAAACGGATGTTTTTGCAATCAAGGCGGCAATGAAAACAAAAACAAAATTATTTGACTGAATATGCATTTTATTGATTGAAAAAGAAGTGGCTCGTAACAGAGCGGCACACAGGAAGCGATCCCTGAAAAGAGGTAATTGCGCACAAAAGGAAAATCTATCCTAATGGCAATGTGAAACCGTGATCTCATCGAGTTCCAACTCGGTTACACCCCATATGTCCTCAAGACTCTCCGCACTTTTTGCCTTCTGAACAAGACGCTTCCGACCAATCTCTGTCGGTGATTATCCAGGTGTCTTAACCAAAGCACAAACATCATGCGGGACGCAGTTGTTCGTTTCATTCCCTCTTTTGCTTGGACCGCCCTTTTGGGTTTTCAGTCCACCGGGATACCCTTTTTTTGCCCAAGCCGCCCTTGTGGGGGTTTTCGACTTGCCGGGTGTACAGTTTTTTCTTTTTATCCCTAATTTTTGCCCGAACCTTTTTCATTTTTTTTTGGTTCGCCGGGATGCCCTTTTTTGCCTGGACTCTTTTTTCTTTTCGTCCAGCGGGTCTCTTATACGAAGTATTTTTTAACTGCGTCCGCATTCACAGGGGATGGAAAATCCTCGCCATCCATGGTCGTCAGCAACAAGGCTCTTCCAGAGAAGACCTTCTTGACCACAAATGGACATTCACAATTGGGTGTCCACTTGCCCCTACGATCGTTTTGAGGAGGAAGGATCCCTTTCAACACCACGTCTCCCACATGATACACACGAGGTCGCACCTCTCGGTCAAAAGCACGTCTCATTCGCTGTTGGCACAACTGCCCATGACAAATAGTTGCCAGCCTCTTTTTCTCAATTAGGCTCAACTCTTCGTACCGAGTCCCTACCCACTCCGTCTCTTTCAATTTCACGTCCATCAGGACTCTCAACGATGGAGTCTGGACCTCGACTGGTAGCACGACTTCCGTCCTATACACCGCGAGAAAGGCTTTGCCCCAGTAGACGCACCGAGGTCCGATACCCAGGAGACAAGCTTCGTGTTCAGCCACACTGTTGTTGGTGCATTCAAATGCTAGCCGGGCAGCAAAAGGACCGTGGGCTCCCCTTTGGCGTAACCAAAGCAACACCAACCCCGCTTCCATTCACGTTAACGACCCCATCAAACATCAGAATCCGTTCGGATTCAGGGTCAGGCCCCTCCTCCGGGATCGGTTCCTCACAATCTTTTGATTTTAGAACCATGATGTCCTCATCAGGGAATTCAAACTTCATTGGTTGATAATCCTCGATGGGTTGCTGGGCGAGGTAATCAGACAATACACTCCCTTTGATGGCCTTTTGAGACGTGTACTGAATGTCGTATTCAGTCAAAATCATTTGCCCTCTCGCAACCTGTCCGATAAATGCTGGCTTCTCAAATATATACTTGATCGGATCCATCTCGGAAATCCATAAAGTGGTATGAACCAACATATACTGTCTTAGTCGGCGAGCAGCCTATGCCAAAGTACAACAAATTTTCTCGAGCAGTGAATATATTGTTTCACAGTCGGTAAACTTTTTGTTAAGGTAAATTGCATGCTCTTTTCGACCAGACTCGTCATGCCGCCCCAGTACACACCTCATAGACCCCTCGAGGGCTGTCAAGTATGGAATTAATGGTCGTCCCTCCACGGGAGGCAATAGAATCGGAGGCTCCTGCAAATATTCTTTTATTTTTTTCCAAATGCCGCCTGGCAATCATCATTCCACCTGACCGTTTAATCTCTCTTTTTTTTTCAACAGCTTGAATGGGTTCACACGTGGCTGTTAGATGAGATGTGAACCGTGAAATGCAGTTCAATCTACCTAAGAAACCATGAACCTCCTTTTCTGTTCTCGGTTCAGGCATTTCTTGTATTACTTTTTCTTTTTTTTTTTTTAGCAGGATCAACCTCGATTCCTCTTTCCGCTCACAATAAGCCCCAGCAACTTACCGGACCGCACTCCGAAAGTGCACTTATTCGGATTCAACCTCAGTTTGAACTGTCTCAAACGGTCGAACAACTTGCCCCGGTCTACCACATGCCCCTCTTCTGTCTGGGACTTTGCCATCATGTCATCAACATAGCATTCGGTTTCATGATGAATCATATCATGAAACAAAGTCACCATAGACCTTCGATACGTGGCCCCGGCATTCTTGAGACTGAATGGCATCACCTTATAACGCAAAGTGCCCCACGGTGTGATGGACGTTGTTTTCTCCATATCATCTGGCGACATTTTCATCTGATCGGAAAAGCCATCCATGAAGGAAAACACCGAGAACTGAGTTGTATTATCTACCAACACATCGATGTGAGGTAATAAGAAATCATCCTTCGGGCTAGCTCTTGTTCAAATCCCGATATTCCACCCACATTCTCACCTTCTCATCCTTTTTCAGCACCTGCTTCTGCTTCACTGGAGGACAGTCTGCTCTCAATGGTAGCTCGTGCACAAGTGCACAACAATATCGATATCCAACCCTGACATATTTTGATGCGACCAGGCGAAGATATCAACATGCTCTTTCAACAGTGCTACCACTCTGCTCCTGACATTTACCTCTGAAGCGGCCCCAACTCTCACTTCCTTTTTGACCCCATCGGTACCAGATTAACAACCTCGACCTGCTCTTCATGCGGTTGAATCACCTTCTCCTCTTGTTTCAACAACCTGGTTAATCTTCCAGCAGATCACAATCTTCTTCGCCTTCTTCTTTGGCATGATAGATCGGATTGTCGAAGTCATACAAAGGTGTAACCGAATTGTTATCAATGAGATCAGGAGAATATCGCCTCTATATGAATATTGATTCATGCATTGCTTTTGAGGTCGGAACGAGACAAATCAAAAGGAAAGAGAATGAAAATAAACATTGCCATTTTTATTTTTTTAAAACTGCAAAAATAAATGGAAAACAGGGAACACCGCTTTTACTATAAAAACATCCATTTATTAATGATGCAAAATGTTGCAAAATGAAGCACATGAGGTGGCCCTCACAATGGGCCAATACGTTTCGGGCAAAACGTATGGCTTTCATGCAAACAGAATTGAAAAACAGAAATATTACTCTTCACGCAGAGTGACAGTGATGATCTTTTAGGCCTTCCAGTTCTCTGGTACGCACGATTTTATCCAACGATCGAGCTCACAGTCATTGTCGATCTCTTCACCCTTCGCACAGGCGTGACCTGGATCTAGCATTCCAGCACTGATGAATGCGAATGGTTGACGACGTCCTCTGTTTTGCCTAGACGAGTCTTGGCCTTCCTGATAACCAACCCCGAACCTATCTGCTTTCACCGCAATGTCTACCATTCTTCCCCAGCCTTGGGCTTCTCCGCTTCTCACCACTTCCATGGCCTGTTTGTAAGAAGAAATGGACGGCTTTTTCTCTTTCTCAGCAACAATGGCATTCTCCACCTTGACGGTTTCAACTGCCTTCGGTGTTTCACATACTACACCGTCCATTTCCACCTCCATCATTCTCTGAACCGTTCCCCTCATCATTACACACCCATTTGTAACAACAGCCGCACCACAATTATCACAACCAGGGAAGGCTCCACTCTTCATCAGATGTCTCTGGACCACAGACATAGTTCTTATCTGATCCACATCCGTCTCCTCCATTTTTCTCTTGTCCTTTGACATCACGTTCACCCCCACAGGACCATGCATTGGCACGGGGTCAGCATTAACATTCGGTGTCGGTGCAAAGTTGATGGCTTTAGAATCCACCAAATCTTGGACGACATGCTTAAAAGCTCTACAACCCTCAATGTGATGTCCGGGTGCCCCAGAATGGAACTCGCACCTGGCGTTCTCATCGTAATTTGCAGGCCTCCGATTTAGTCCTACAGAAACCAATATCCTCGGCTGAACTAACCCAAGATCCTTCAACCTTCTAAACAGAAGAGTATAAGTCACAGGTGGCTTATCAAACTGACGATCCGTTGTCCCCTTCTTCACTTGGCACCCAGCTTTCTGTGCTTTCTATTGAGGTGATTGCTGCTGCTGTTGTACAGGTTGATTACCAGCAGGAATAGTCACTGCAGCAGCATACGGGTGGTAACGATCTCTACCATGTTCCTTTCTGGTATGCACATCACTCGACTCAACCTTCTTCTTGTGCTGACCATTACCAGAGGGCTTCTTTACTCCAGACGACAAAGCATTTCCCTGTATTTTCTCCATTATCAGCCAACTTTCAATCCTCTCCACCCTCTCAGCAATTGCTTTCTGCCCCAAGGCGAGCCCTTGCACGACATTGAACAACTCCCTCATCATCTCTTTCAATTCGAGAATGTCGGCGTTGGGTGGATCCATCAGTTTGGATTTGTTGGCAGGATATCTGAGCGAACGAGCTATGTGCGGAGGAAGATCCGGTGTGCGGGAGCATTGATTCTTCTGTCAACGAAACAGGTTAGATACTGGCACCTACAAAACAGAAAACAGGTTAATATGACTCACACATGCAATGTCTATCCGTACGAGGAACATGCGGTCCTTCGATTCTGGATTCATCGAGACGGATAATAATTCGACAATAACATTCTGACATCAATATGTTTCTCAACCAGAATCTCAATCGAGAATGTTCCCTGAGTATGGATAGACATGGGTTAGATGCGGATGAATGCAAAATGGGAATGATGCAGATGCATGAATGCAAGTCATTGTGCCATCCTCCAGGTCATCTAAACACCAACTGTACGGATTCCTGTCTCTGAACTGATCACAATCATCTGAGGGCCCGAGTAACCACAAATCCAACTTGGGGTTCCGAAATAAACGGAACCGGGGGATATATCACTATCATCACAGGAATATCCACTGAACAGATGGCAACAAGATCCTCTGAACAGGTACCTTCCAATTCAATCCGGGGATCCGAAATAAACGGAACCCGATGATAAGTACCACGGACAGAACTCCGGCGTCTCAGAAATGAACTTCCATAAATCCAACTGATCCATAGTCACCGTCAGTACCTGCAAATGATTCATTCCCGCCCGACTCACGGGTGTCATCTAGGCCAGGGTAAGGTCAAGAGAAACGCAGGATAAACGATCCTTTCAAGAATATCATCATATGCACACCAGGTGTATGCAACGATAATACCCCATCAGAATCTGAACTGCTCGTGATATCATGTTCCGCTAAGTGGCGCCATACCACCCGCTTCCCATGAATCACTCTATTCCTAGGTGTCCTAAAGTTCACTCATAGCCTGGGTATTGGGCCTTTTACCTCTTGCGATTCCCACCCCACAGAGAAACAGATACACAGCCAGCACAATGAAAATATGATGCATGCAAACATATATGCAAGTATATACAATCACAGCATAATTATAAATGCAATAAATAAAGCAGTAAAAGCAACCAAAACTATCCTAGAGAGCGCTAGGATTGACTCGCTTAGGGAAGATGGACCAGCAAGAGGTCAACTTCTCTAGTATCCCCAGCAAAGTCGCCAGTTGTCGCATACGCGAAAAACAACCGGCGGGAAAAGACACAGAGCCGCCACCGTGCGTTATTTATCCCAAAGGAGGGAAAGGAAATGCTCGAAGTAAACCTGGAAAGGAATGGTCTTACGACCAGAGATTGCTAGATACGGGAGTCGGTTACGCAAGGGGAAGGTATTAGCACCCCCTCACGTCCATCGTACTCGACGGGATCCACGCTCGGAAGAATAGAATAAGGTTGCTAAATAACTGCTCAAAACTGCACAAAACTGGAATAAAACACAGATGAAAGACGGAGGAAACGGACCGGCAGGATGTCGCATCCTGGGCCTACGTAGTTTGTCAGGGGCAAACATCAGAGTTAACGTAGTTCGGGGACATGGGAAACGTGCTCGCTAGGATATCGCATCCTATGCATACGTATCTTCTCTAACCAGAGTAAGAATCAGAGCACTCGTAGCTCAGCTAACGCACGCTGAAACAAAACACTGAAACAGGGACGCTGAGACGTCAAACGAAACACACAACTGGAAACGGAATGCCAATCGCTGGTCTTACATCCGACTCCGAACAAACAACAAACAAATGGGAAACCGAATGCCAATAGATGGACTTACATCAGACTCCGAACAAACAAATGTAAATAAGATACGGAATGCCAATCGCTGGTCTTACATCCATCTCCTAACACACACAACACAAAAGGGTTGAAAAAGAAAAAGGGCGCCCGGAGAGATCAGCTCAATCTCCTGCCTACGTACCTCATCTGGTATGAGGATCAGGGCGACGTAGTTCCCCTTAACAGGGAAAAACTGAATCCTAACCAGAGACTAGGGAGATAACATCTAAAAGCGAGACTACGACTCGAGCCTAGAAGTTATCATGCAAACGATCCCTATGTTGAGGTCTCTAATCAGAACCTAACTCGCACAGGAAGCAAGCTAGCCTAAACAGCAAGTAAACAAGCACAAGTGAACAGGTATCACACACTATATGCAAACAAGCGGCTCATACAAGGTTGGGCTTTAGTCAAGGGGTCATATCAACCTCGACAAACAAGCCAACACTGGAAGGGGTGTCTGAGGCTCTTAACCACTGACATTGACCGTCAGGGTGAGCAGATGAAAGGTAATGGGGGTAAGACCTCATAACTCTTAACCCGGGCCTGGGTGAGCTTGAATCAATGAAAGTGTGGGGATCCAGAATGAGGGACCCTACTCCACATGACTGACTCTATATACAAGGATCTTGGGTGTTTATTCAAAATGCATCAACACGTAGTGCGAGCAAGATGAAAGACTCAACTGAATAGCAGGGGATTGATTGCAAATCCCTTCTATCTGCCAATGCCTCTTCACTTAGGAGGTCTCAACATGTAACCATGCCTCATTGAGGTCTTTAGCACAAACTTAAACAAACAAAAACATGGCCTCTTAAGGAGGGCTTCAGACAGGTGTCTGCCAAAAGAAATGACAGGTCTTCCAGACTACATGGAGGATAGAATGGTTACCTAGGTGGTATGCCAACCACAAGCAAAGCAAAGCAACTCAAGCAATGAGTTAAAGCGGCTAAAGTACCTGTAAGAAAGTCCAACAAGTCAATATTCACATTCAGACAAATCAAACAGACAGTCGACAGTGTTACAACCAATATGCACAATGCAAGTCAACAATTCAAGTGAGTTCATCACTCAAGGACCTACAACACAATCAAAGGTTAATGGACAATGTAATTTGTATCTCAAGTCATGAGATCAACATCCATCATTAGAGCTAATAGCTTGAACCTGAAATACAAAGCCCAAAAGATGAGTACAAACCACTCGTCCAAGACTAGGGTCAAAGGCAAAGCAAAAAGTCAAAACAGCAACCAATATTCAACATGAAGCACATTTATTCAATCAAGAACATGTCCTAAAAAGGACCAAATTCAAATCCTAAGGAAAATCCATCTAATGGTCAAGATATGGCAAAGACAATTATAAAGCACACAATTGGACATCAAGAATAACAATTCCATATTAAAACAGAAATGAATCAAACAATCATGAAAAATTTTATGCAAGCTCAACATGTTAAACAAAAGCATCATGCAAAAAATTGTAATCAACAGAGCTCAATTGACATATCAATGAAAATGAACAAGTATGACATCAAATTGTGTGACACACATTGTCACACCCTACATTCATGTGCCTAAAACAGAGATGAAAAATGGTAAAAATACACAACCAAGCCTCAAAAATCATGCAACATGTTGGGAATCACCATACCAAATTTCAAATCAATTGGCCAATGTATGAGCATTTCACAATAGAATGAATGAAGCATGTCACATTTGCATACATGTCCAAAGAAGCCAACACAATTCAAATTCCAGAAATGATAAAATCATGAAAATTACACCACAAAATAATAGACATCTCAATGATCATGTGAAAAAAAGAATGGATTAAATTGGACTTGTTTTCAATTTTTTATGAATTTTTGAAGTTGGAAGAAAATAATGAAATAAAATGGAGAAAAGCACATGATAATATGGAGGGAAATGGAATTGGATTGGAGTAATTTGAAAATATGCTGGAACGGAGGATCGAACTAGGTACATGCAAAAATTGAAGCGCTGAAACAAATAAATCCACAAAGTGCAATGGCTGGGAATCGAATGGAGGACAAATGCGCTAGCAAGCAAAACGCGGTCGTTTAAATAATTGAGTTGGCGTGCCAACTCAGAGTCAAAGTACATGTGGCGCAGGTCAAAGGGACGAGAGCCAATAGAATGTCCAACGGGACGCTTGCGTGGCAGTGACACAAGGCAAACCCTAGCGCGCACCAGACGGCGGCTGGGACGGTGGTTTCCATCGTCTTCTTCGTGAAGACGGTGGCGCTACAGTAGCTACGCTCAAAAATTTCTCCAGAAACAGGCATAGCATACATGGTTCGAAAGCTTATCACACGCACATTCCAAATCTAACATTATTTTAACCTAATTCTCCATGGATAATGCAAATCGAACAAAAACATTAATGACATTCAAAACTTCAATTCCAGATATCTCGTGCAATTCTTCACCATTTTTCATGAAATTTATATCAGGATGCTCAGCATGATGAGATCTACTTAAACATGGCAATGATTTGAAGAATTAAGAGGTTCGAAATTCTAACCTCTTGAAGAGCAGTATGAGAAAACAAGCGATTCAAGTGCCAAAAGTGTCCAGATCCAATCCTGAGATGATGACGTGAAGTTTGATGTATGAATTGAAGCTTGAGATGGCTTGGATCTAGCTCAGATTTCAACTTCCATCTTCGTGTTCTTGAGCTTCATGTGCTTAATTCTGGCTCGAATTCTTCAAATAAATGCTTGGATCTTCATCAACAATACTCAACAAACCAGAATATGTAAGAAAATTGCTATGCTATGTGAAGAAATTTCAAATTTGGATTGAGAGAAAAAAATGGAGGGAAAAATGTGATCTAGATCTAGAATGTGTTAGCCTGAAAATTTTGTTACAATTAACCTTTTATATGCTATGTTAATCACTTTGCTAATGGTAATTAGCAATGGTTAATGAAAAATTAGTGAGAATGAGGTGCATGGCAAAATTAGCAAAAACACCCTTGCATGGTGAAAGCATACGTGAACAGTGCCACATGAGGGCTCAAATTCACTTAAAATCATCTCATGCACATGTTGGAATTGGAATTTTGTTCATATGATGCACCAAATTTGAATTTGGTATTTTCCCTCCAAAATGAACATGCATGGGCAAATGATTATATGATTAAATTTCATGCAATGCAATGATGTATTTGGAAAATATGAGTCATAAGGAGAAATATGCAAAAAGAGGGACTCATTTTGGAGCTTTGGATCAAAAGTTATGGCTTGTTGAAGTTCCATGCACACTTGGCAATCATTTGACCATATCTTCTCAACCATTCATCAGATGCTCATGATCTTGGACTTTTTGGAAATGGGAGAGAGAGATCTTCAACTTTCATGTTGGACAAAATTTCATTTGAAGCTTCTTTGATGTTAGAAAGTTGAGTTGAATTTGGTCCAAAAACTTGCCATTTTTGGAAACTTGAAATTACAGGTCCCTTTCCATTTTTGGAAACTTTTGATCTGGCTTCAAATTCTTCAATGTAGATGTTTGACATGATGAATGAACCTCTTTTGGACATGAATGAAGTGTCTCAAACCAATTCCCCACCTCAAAGCCCTCAATTGACTGCACAGTTGACTTGTATGGGCCTCAGATGACTTGAAAATGTACTGATGACTTTTGAGCCTCTAGCACTTAGTACACTAGCTTCAAAATGAACCTTGATTCATATAAGCTTTTTAGAATACTCATATGGCCTTCTTCTCAAGGAAAGGCTTGGTCTCTTGCACTGGTGAATCCTCTTGATGCCAGTTCTGAATGCAATGATGCAATGCAAGATGTAATGGTAAATGACCTAAAAAATGAAATGTATGCATGAGTGGGGGGTGCAAATTTGAGGTGCTACAGTTTGTATCCTTTGCAATCATTTTGTCAACATAATCATCATATATACATATACCTATTCATATACATATACATATACACTCATATAATTTCATTATTGCATTATTACATTTTGTGATTCATTGTTTATTTTTGTCATCTACTATGGTGGTATACTTTTCTCCCATATAGATTTGGTGTGTCTGTCCTCTTTCAATTGTAGAGTGTCATCCCATTAAGTAGAAAGAATTCAACCTTTCTCTTTCCCCACTGAGTTATTTCCTCGTGGATGATCATTATTTCAGTTTCCTCCCCAGTTGATTATCTGGATGGAACCACTCCCCTTGAGTTGTATCCTCATTGGGATGAGTCTTGATTGACTGTTTCTCTCTAGATCTTACCTAGATAGATGCTTTTGGTCCCCTGAGAGCTTATTACCCAGTAACTGGTAATATTCTTCTCATGTCTTTCACTTTTGCCCAATACCCGGCAAGAGCAACTTTTTCTCCCTAGCGGATTCGTTTTCACGTTTCCCCAGGAAGTATATCCTTGATATCTTCATCCTAATCGATGACGGATATTTTCTTCCCTTGCTTTAGTCTATCCTTGATATGTTCATCTTAACCGATGACGGATATGCTCTTTTTGGTATTCTACCCAGTAACCGGTAGTTGTAATCCCTATTTTGTTCCCTAGAGAGTTAATCCTTGATATATTCATCTTGACCGGTGACGGATTTCCTTCTCTTTATGGTCTTCTCCCCAGTAACTGGTAGTTGTAAATCATGCTTTTTCCCCTTTGCAGAGTTTATCCTTGATATGTTCATCCTAACCGATGACGGATATTCTCTTTGCGGTATTATATCCAGTAACTGATAGATGTAAGTCCTATTTCTCCCCTCAAAGTCTATCCTTGATATGTTCATCCTAACCGATGACGGATATTCTCTTTTCGGTATTCTATCCAGTATTCGATAGAATGTAATTCCTACTTTTTCAGATAGTTTATCCTTGATATGTTCATCCTAACCAGTGACGGATATCCTTCCTAGTTTCCCCAGGCAAGTCTATCCTTGATATGTTCATCCTAACCGATGACGAATTTTCTTTCCTTCGAGTCTATCCTTGATATGTTCATTTTAACCAGTGACAAATATTATCTCTCTTTGGTCTTCTGCCCAGTAACCGGTAGTTGTAAATCCTATTTTGTGGCTTTTCCCAGCAGTTTATTCTTACCCAGTAACTGGTAACGAATACACCTCCTGGTTACCTTCAGTGAGTATGTAGCGATAAATTCATGATTATTAAGCTACAGATAAGCAAGACATCAAATAACAAGAGTCGCCACCGCGCTTTTATTGTTTCCAAGGGAAAAGGGAAAAAGTACGAACAAAACCCAAAAGTAAGAAGTTTTCAAATCAAAACGAATAAAATGTCAGAGATTACAGGTAAAGGGGTTGGTTACACAAAGGGAAGGTGTTAGCACCCAAAGTGTCCTAGGTACTCCTAGGGATCCCTTCCTTGTGTGCATATGTATTTTGTACAAAGTGATGTTTACAAACAAATAGAATGGGGGGATGAGAAAAGAATTCATTAATTATATTTTTGTGTTTGACAAGACCTTCGGACTTGTGCCTACGTATCAACATAAAAATGAAGGATCAAAACCTCGTAGTTCGTGATACAAATTTCAAAGTGGGTGCATTGCTTTTAACAAAAATTAAGTTTGAAAGGCACAAAGACCTAAAAATGGTTTGAATGAGTTAGTTCTTTTTGGCTTTTGAAAGTTTAGGTCAAGTATAGTTAAGTCTATTTACAAGTTTGATTAAGAAAAGAAGTTTGAAAATGCAATGGCATAAGGCCAAAGTTTCTAGTTTGCAAAGTGGTCAAAATTTAGAAAATAACAAGTTGAAACAAAGAAGTTTTTCAAAAAAGGAGGAAGAGATTTTGAAATTAAAGAAATGGGGAAGGAGATGAAGAGACTAATCCTATGCACAAAATTAAAAGTTAAGAGTTGAAAAGATCTGACTGATGGGTAGCAATCCAATAGGCAAGAATGCCAAATAGAAATCCCAAATTCCCTTGGATATTAGAATCAAGCAACAAACAATGCATACAATATTAACTTGAAGATCAAGACATTAAATAAAGATAGCCCCATCCAAGCTTTAGCCACTCCATAATCTTCTTGAAATTGGCATATGTAGCAGATGAATTCCACAAGTCACAGGTTCAAAATAGCAGCTACACAATGATCATGTTGCAGATGAATTCAAAGGGATCTTCCAAGATGTATCAATTGAAGTTTCAAACTGCAAGCACTTGGTTTCACACAAGTTGGCATTGGCCAAGTCCTTTAGCATAGGAATGTTGCCTAGATTCTAAGTCCAATTGTCCAAGATCAAGTCAACAGTCCACGCAAAAGCTTTTTAGGGTTTTTGTTGTTATTATGTACATTAATGGTCAAAGACCACACAAACAAACAAAATATACACAAGCAAGATATATCACACAATATGGTCCAAATGGACAAAGTGAAAATAGCATTAATATAAACAATTAGAATGGTATGAATAATGGCAAATGAATATAGACTTGAAATTATATGGCATTAAAGTAAATGGCTTGAAATTAAATGTTAGTTGTTAATGAGTTAGAAGTTAGTATTGTTTTGCTTTTGCTTTTGTTTTAAGTCATTCTTTGGAGAACACTCAACCCACTTTTCACAAGCATGGATCCTTGAGCCAAGACATCTTCCAAAGGAAGGGAAAAAGGCCAAGTTTCCACACAATACCATGAAAGAGGGTGAAATTCTGGTGTAGTTAGAGTTTAGATGTTCTACTCCAAGTAATGACATCTGAGCTAACATTGTAACTAATACAGCAAGACAGTTATACAAATTACAACCTAGTACTGATATGCACACATTCACAGATGTCACGACATCTGCTACTATATCACCATAGAATGGAAGAACACCTAGTTCTGTCCATCTGGTACACAGGCACAGCAGAGATCAAACATAGCACTTACTTCTGTTGAGCCTGCACAGTTATCAGCATGATGTCTCAACATTGATTTGAACATCATCTGTTACAGCATTACAGGTTTACCTTATTTTATAACAGACAAAATTATAACATGCAAAAGGTAAAAACACAAGTAATTGTTAACCCA
The DNA here is from genome assembly GCF_024323335.1 of Lathyrus oleraceus. Lineage (NCBI taxonomy): Eukaryota > Viridiplantae > Streptophyta > Magnoliopsida > Fabales > Fabaceae > Lathyrus > Lathyrus oleraceus. The sequence continues at coordinate 95,882,280 of NC_066580.1, read as the reverse complement.
GTTCGGTGCAACATTACCTACGTCTGGGGGCATACCAAGCCAGGAAGAAGATCCACTATTAGTAGTATCAATTCAAAGCTAAACTCACCCGTTTACAACTTATCACTTAATCCCTACCCAATGCAATCTATACCTAGGAACTCCTAGATAGAAACCTCCAGTTTCCATTCCTATCACCACAATTACAATGTAATGCTAAACAACTTGAACTTGCTTCACAGCTTCGTTCAAGAACATAATCACTCTTGCCTACAGGCTTTGAGTTACAAATACTCTCAGCTTTGAACACTGAGAAAACAACTTGAACTTGCTTCACAGCTTTGTTCAAGAACATAATCACTCTTGCCTATAGGCTTTGAGTTACAAATACTCTCAGCTTTGAACACTGAGAAACACATGGTAACCATCCCACAGGTTGGGAGGTTTACCTCACACACACCCCTAAAAATTCATTCTAGGAGGCTTACAAAGACCAGATTACAATCAGCTATTTATAACCTAATCACCCAAGTGGATTTGGGCCTTCAGAAGTCGCAGCAAACTTCTCCTTTGCTGTTACAACATCAGCAGAAACTTTCTGCTACAAACAAGGTCTTCCATCTTTTAGTTCCTAAAATATCTCCATATTTAGTTCCTAAAATATCTCCATATTTAGTTCCTAAAATATCTCCATATTTAGTTCCTAAAATATCTCAAGACCTCCACAAATAATGCCACATAGGATTCTAACTAATTTCCACATATTAGTGTGCTAACAAATAGGCTATTTGTTAGGTTCCTTAATTGTAGCTTGGTTGTTGGTTTCCTGGATTTTAGCCTGAGAAAAATGCTGAAACAGAAAAACTAAACAACCTACAATCTAGCATATGCTGTCAGGAATGAATGTTACAACATTCAGCTTGACATCAAGGACCATATGCTAAGTCTGTTTTTCCTAAAAACAGACTGTACAAGTTTGTTGAACTGTACAGGACCAAACTGTCCATTCTATAGTAACAGATTACATTAATACATGTCAACGCATCCAATTTGACATTTACACATTTAGCCTTAAGTCAGTTCTGTTATCCTCTTGGAGAACAAACTAAGAAACATACTGAAGTGTAACAGAACCCCACTCTGTCTATTATTCAGTATATACTGTCCATGATGAATGTCATAACATCCAGTTTGACATTCATACAGTAGGCCTTATGCCAGGTCTGGTTCTTCCTTGATAACCAGACTGCAAATGAATACTGAGCTCTAACAGAACACCAACTGTTCTATTCCTCAGTAGCTGCTGACAGGGATGAATGTCACAGTCTCCAGTTTGACATTCAATAAATCTTGTATTAGCTAATCCTGCAGTAACTACTCAAGTGTGTCATGACATCAGTCAAGACATTAGAGTACAGTTAGATATTCTAACCTACAATGCAGTCACACATACACACCATGTCATGACATCAGTCAAGACATTAGAATCCAGCTAGTGTTTTACCATATAATGCAGCCAATTAAACACCTACAAACTCCCCCTTTGGCAAATTTTTGGCTAAAACACTTTGATCCCCATAACAAAGTTCATAGCAGCGGAATCACACATCTAGCAGGAAATAAACCTAGCTAATACACTCAGAGTGGCAGCACACTCACACACATGGAAGTTAAATAAAAACTTCACAACAAAGCAGCACACATCAGCTGCAGGGGAGGGAAAATCTGTCATGAGAGTCTGTTGTAGAGACCCACTCTGTTTGTCAGGGGTGGTTATTACTCCCCCTTTTTGTCAAAAATGTTGCCAAAGCCAACAACATAACCAGAGAACAATGACAGAGTTACAGACTTGGTTTTACTTCACAGTTTCAACCAAGTTAGCATCCACTTGATCTTGCTTCACAGCTTTGATCAAGTAATCACCCACTTTTGCTTTACTGTAGGTACACCCATATCAGATTCCATGACTTTGAGTCTGACATCTTGATCCACTCCTGCATGAACACTTTCTTGAACTCCAGCAGGCACATAAGATATCTTATGTTAAGACATCACATATGACATCTTGTGAATACTCTGTCCTTTTTGTTCTATCAGCAGTTTAAACCACATAATAGTAGTTTAATCAGCAACAGAAGCAAAAACGATTACTAGTTATGGCTACTAGTAATACACATGTGCACAAGGGTACTTCTCCTCCCCCTAAATCTTTGCAACAATCAGAATTACTAGTTATGGATGCAACTAGTAAGACACACAAATGTACAATGCACACGGGTACTTCTTCTCCCCCTGTCATGAACAACCCACTCTCCTCTTAAAACTGGGAGATCACACATGATCATATCCAACATCCCAAGGTTGGACCTTCACATACTTCCTGATTCAAAGAGAATCCAAACCACTTGATGAATGGAAAACATAAGACGCATCTTCATGTCTTCAAGAGCACACCCTCTGTTCAACCCTCTTAGCTGAACACATTCACACTCTGTGTCAATCTCTCTTCTAACCAGAACAGAAGACCACTTCACAAGATGTTCTAACATCAGCTGGGACATCCTTCATAACAGGACAAGGCACACCATCTGATAGTCTTCAGATATCACTGAGTCACCGGCTTGATCAAGAAGAACCCAGACATACATTAGGACATATACATTTTCGTCCCATTACAAGAGATAATCTTCCATAGATGGCTCAGAACTCCTACGACAAGCTCCAAGGGATGAATAGAAAACACCTCCTTTTGTCTTCAACTTACTACTTTTCTGCTCAAAAGTAATTTGTCTCAGACTTTCCTCAAGAATAATCAGCTGCCATATGTTGATTATCTTGATTCTTCGAACTCACTTCTGAGGTAGACCAACTGCCACTGGTTGATTACCTCCTTCATGAATCCTCATATGAACAAGTCAAATGCCACTTTTTGACCTCTCCAAGTTTATCAGACTTCTCCCAAAGATATTCTGACCTTCCAAGTGAGATTTGAACTTCAAGCCTGTTGAAGTGTCCAATCTACAACCCTGTAGACCTTTCTATCTCAAGTTGATGTACCACTTCACCAACTAAGAATCTGATGTTGAACCAAATGTCACAACATTGTGTTTTGACATCTAGCTGTTGAATTCAGCTCCTTCTTCTGCCACTTGAAAGAACTTCCTCCCTTCACAGAACAAGAGTTCAATGTTCTCATAGACTTGATTGTGGAACCAAGTTTGAGTAAACAACCTCCATCCTGCAGGTTTGCAGTTAAGTCATCCAAGCTCACACCTTGATGAATCCCTGCTTCTTCTCCAAAGACATCAGACACTCTGATGTATGAGTCTTCAGAAGGACCAGTTAGAAACTAACCCTTCAGCTCTACCAAGGATTCCACATCCTAAGGCAAGGTTGTTCCCATGATGTCAAGACTGCTGCCACTTGTTCTTGACTCCACAGTGTGCATAAGCTAATGCACTTCCTTACCTAGATCAGAAATAAACTGATCCAAGTAACCACCATCAAGACTATGATGTCTTCTTCTTCTTGTACATACCAAGGCTGAATCATGTTTCTTGCCAGGAAACCTTTTCAGAGATCATATGCTTTTGCTGCCACCAAAGAGATAGATCATAAGCCAATGTACTATCCTTCCTGTGATTCTGCACAGGGTCTTGAAGAAGTGATGTTCCAACATCTTTAAGAACATCTGTTATCTTGAGCTCCAAGGATAATCAATTAAACACTTGTACTTGGCACAAGTAGACATTGATCTTAAATCCTTTCCCAATTTTCCTTTCAGATACTTCCACCATAAGAATACTTTGAAAGTACACTTCTTGTGTCAACATCTTCTGCTTGCAAGCACCTAGACAATTTTGAAAGTCTTCCCAGATTAAATTCACCCTTAGGAATGAGAGAGATGAATTCTTCCTTGCAAATGTGTCACACAACCACCAGAACCCATGTGACACAGGTCAACAGCCAACCAGACCCTAGGCTGACCAGACTTGAGGAGGTTAACCAAAACTCCCCCTCAACTTAACAATCATGGAAACTCCACACCAATAACCATGCATTGTAAAAAAAATGTCTCAACCTGACATACACCATCCCTACCAGTGGCAACTAACTCTATGAGTTATACCTATACATACTCCAATCACACCAATCAGACTCCAGCTGACCATAAGTACTAGTGATACAAAACAGCACCAGTTAATGGTAAATATGCATTGCTAGAGCATACTACCTCAACTAACCTCTGAATCTTCATATTCTCACTCCCCGAAAGAACTGCCACTTCTGAAACGTGGAGTTTGAATAACAAGATTCATGGTTCCAATCCTCTTAAATGGTATAGCAATCAGGTTATCCCATTATTGACTACTAACATCCAGGGGACTTGTCTTTCAACACAACATAGTACTTCAGGGAACAGCTATCCAACCCTGATCAATCAACAGGAATATGCCAAACAGCAGGAGATTGCACAATGTCACATCTCAACCAGCTCAACTTCTAGAGATCAGACTTCTAAAGGTGACCTTCTTGAGCACACACACAGTTGACCCTACCCTTGTCAACTTAGCACACACAGATGTCTCCTCTTCCAGGTCAGGAGTAGGTTCCAAACAGAAGTATCCCTTTGTTTGATACCTAAAAACATCTGCTCTTTAACCAGTAGCTGCATACTTGTTGAACAACATGTTCTAACATCGCATAGAACATTAGTTCCACCTCCTTGGAACAAACCTTCCTTGAAGGTCTTCAAGGTCTTCATACACCCTACTCAAGTGAGTAAGAGAATCAGTGATTAAGTGATTCTTACCATCCTGAAGTGAGAACGTCATGATGAGTGGACTTGAGGAGACTCAAGTATCTTTGACATCTTCAGTAGATTATGATGAGATCTTGAATACAGCAGCCTTTCATCCACATGAGGGGAAACAACATCAGAGTTTGAGTTTTGCCAGGTATTATGCAGCGGAAATCATAATACAACTCAACCTATGAACACACACTTCACCAGATCAGCCTCCAAGACCATACCAAGTTTGAATGTGATTCAATACTGGCACAGCTGTCCCACACACAGGCCAATTGCCACCCTCCAGAGACAGGTACACACCATTCCTGTCATGAACAGTCCATCCACCTACTTCAAGGGACCATTCAGGGAAATTACAGAACCTTTCACAGGTTCCAGCATCAGTACTAACATAACTCCTTGCAAGATACCAGAAAGTATCACCCATGGATCTCATCCAGAAGCAGAACAGGATGCCTGCTCTGATACCATTTGAAATTCTGGTGTAGTTAGAGTTTAGATGTTCTACTCCAAGTAATGACATCTGATCTAACATTGTAACTAATACAGCAAGACAGTTATACAAATTACAACCTAGTACTGATATGCACACATTCACAGATGTCACGACATCTGCTACTATATCACCATAGAATGGAAGAACACCCAGTTCTGTCCATCTGGTACACAGGCACAGCAGAGATCAAACATAGCACTTACTTCTGTTGAGCCTGCACAGTTATCAGCATGATGTCTCAACATTGATTTGAACATCATCTGGTACAGCATTACAGGTTTACCTTATTTTATAACAGACAAAATTATAACATGCAAAAGGTAAAAACACAAGTAATTGTTAACCCAGTTCGGTGCAACATCACCTACGTCTGGGGGCATACCAAGCCAGGAAGAAGATCCACTATTAGTAGTATCAATTCAAAGCTAAACTCACCCGTTTACAACTTATCACTTAATCCCTACCCAATGCAATCTATACCTAGGAACTCCTAGATAGAAACCTCCAGTTTCCATTCCTATCACCACAATTACAATGTAATGCTAAACAACTTGAACTTGCTTCACAGCTTCGTTCAAGAACATAATCACTCTTGCCTACAGGCTTTGAGTTACAAATACTCTCAGCTTTGAACACTGAGAAAACAACTTGAACTTGCTTCACAGCTTTGTTCAAGAACATAATCACTCTTGCCTATAGGCTTTGAGTTACAAATACTCTCAGCTTTGAACACTGAGAAACACATGGTAACCATCCCACAGGTTGGGAGGTTTACCTCACACACACCCCTAAAAATTCATTCTAGGAGGCTTACAAAGACCAGATTACAATCAGCTATTTATAACCTAATCACCCAAGTGGATTTGGGCCTTCAGAAATCGCAGCAAACTTCTCCTTTGTTGTTACAACATCAGCAGAAACTTTCTGCTACAAACAAGGTCTTCCATCTTTTAGTTCCTAAAATATCTCCATATTTAGTTCCTAAAATATCTCCATATTTAGTTCCTAAAATATCTCCATATTTAGTTCCTAAAATATCTCAAGACCTCCACAAATAATGCCACATAGGATTCTAACTAATTTCCACATATTAGTGTGCTAACAAATAGGCTATTTGTTAGGTTCCTTAATTGTAGCTTGGTTGTTGGTTTCCTGGATTTTAGCCTGAGAAAAATGCTGAAACAGAAAAACTAAACAACCTACAATCTAGCATATGCTGTCAGGAATGAATGTTATAACATTCAGCTTGACATCAAGGACCATATGCTAAGTCTGTTTTTCCTGAAAACAGACTGTACAAGTTTGCTGAACTGTACAGGACCAAACTGTCCATTCTATAGTAACAGCTTACATTAATACATGTCAACGCATCCAATTTGACATTTACACATTTAGCCTTAAGTCAGTTCTGTTATCCTCTTGGAGAACAAACTAAGAAACATACTGAAGTGTAACAGAACCCCACTCTGTCTATTATTCAGTATATACTGTCCATGATGAATGTCATAACATCCAGTTTGACATTCATACAGTAGGCCTTATGCCAGGTCTGGTTCTTCCTTGATAACCAGACTGCAAATGAATACTGAGCTCTAACAGAACACCAACTGTTCTATTCCTCAGTAGCTGCTGACAGGGATGAATGTCACAGTCTCCAGTTTGACATTCAATAAATCCTGTATTAGCTAATCCTGCAGTAACTACTCAAGTGTGTCATGACATCAGTCAAGACATTAGAGTACAGTTAGATATTCTAACCTACAATGCAGTCACACATACACACCATGTCATGACATCAGTCAAGACATTAGAATCCAGCTAGTGTTTTACCATATAATGCAGCCAATTAAACACCTATAGAGGGGAGACTTACAATCTCACTAACTAGAATGTTATGCCTTTTGTGTCAAAAATTTAGCGCTATATTAAGCAATCGTAATTGGACTTATGTAAAAGTCACAACAATTTGAGGTCGGGCAATAGAATTTTGGGGTTAATGCATGTTAGAGACATGGTATAATGGACTATGCTCATGAAACATACCACACACAAAAAGAACAGGCAAAAGAGGTAGCCTAATCTCATCCATACTCATGTTGATTTTTCAATCAACTAGTTTTAGGACTTTGAGATATCATAGGCCAAATGAAATGGATGCATAAAGAAGCGAAATTAGATTAAGAGGGAGGGGAATGAATCAAAACTCAAATTGGTCAAAGGAGGACTTTTACCAAATTAATATTATTCATTCATTTTGGGAGATGAAATATACATTCCATCAATCCCCTAAATCCAATGATATTAACCTAGCAAAGTCAAATCAACCTTGACCAAGGCCCAACAACACAAGTCAAACTTACACAAACCATCACAAGAGGTCAACACAATTATTTGGCATTTATTCAATTTAAAAATACTAAAATAATGCATTTAAATTAAATATGGTTTGTCAAATTCCTAAAACCTCATCAAAACACCAAAGAAATGGCCATGAGATTTATCATAGGTCAAACAAGGTCAAAGGACCTTAGAGAAAAAATTTCAGAATTTTTAAAGACTTAAAAGTATTTTTAAACAATTAAAAATAATCACAAAATATATGAAATTATGAAAAATATTAATAATGATCCAAAAAATAATTTTAATTCAGAATACGAAAGAGGAATTTATTTAAACATTTTTGGTGAAACTCTCATTTTTTTGGATCAATATTAAAATTAATATGAATTAATGAAAATCAAATGAATTAAAACAAAAATCAAAAAATCAAAAAAACGTGAGCCACTTGATCTCCCTCATTAATTGAGGTGGCAGATTAAGTGGCTGAGCGCACGCAATCCACCATGCACTTGAGTCAACTGATCACACGCGTGGTAATCGGCATGTACGCTCAGGATTAAAACGTTTTGAACGAATTCTATGGCTGGGAGACATGCCAACGCACCGCCGGAGTCAGAGCTCCGGTCTTCTTCTCCGGTGGACCTCACCGGACTGGTCCACCCTCAACCATCACCAAAATAAAAAAGGAGGACATGATCTATAAGAAAAAATAGCGTAAAGGACGAATCTGACCTCAATTTCAACTAACTCCAAATATATAGAAAGATATGAGGAGTTGAACTTTGAGGTGTGTCAACTGAGTTGCTTCGATTTGACCTCTAAGCAACTCAATCTTCTTGCCTACATTGGTAGGACTTCAGACAACCAAAGATCCAAGAGAATTGATGAGAATTGAGTGAGAATCAAAGAGAAGAAGTTTTCTGAAACTACCTTCAATGTTGTGCAGAACTTGATGTTTCTTGCTTCAAACTTGATCTGACACACTTGAGAAGCTTGTAGGAGAGGTTTGGCAATGGTACAAAGCTTTGGATCCTGGAGTTCTTGAATCTCCAAACAGTGAGATTCAAACTCAATTTTCAAGTTGAAAATTATCAGGTTTTCCTTTGAAATGTGAGGGTTTCAATTGGGGGGCAAAGTTGGCGCGCAAGGTGTGTTTGAATTGAGCTCCAAGGGCCTGTATTTATAGCAATTGGGACTGATATTTGCACACTTGAAAAATTGCTAAATTTGGACATTTAATGCACAAGCTTGCATGGGCGTGTACAAGCCCATGAAGCAATCCAATTTGATCCACTTGCATCTGTTCTGAAGTTCAAATGAGGCTTGGATGTCAAGGCAATGTGCAATGTGATTTTTGGCATTTGATTTCTTCCAATCATGCAGCTCTATTAAAGCCATGCGCAGACCTAGCAAATCTCATCCAAAATGCATGAACTTGGGTTATTTGGAAAGCTTAGGTCAAGGGGAACAAGTTTGATGTTGAACACTTTTCCATTTGGATCTTGGATCATGGTGAATTTTGAGGTAGAAGCTTGGAAATTTCAACATGTTGAAGATTTTTCTATGTGTCAAGTCATATATCTCAATATTCCACCTTGCTTAACTTTTTATGTGAGCTTCAAATGAGAAAAGTGTCTTCATAAAATGTTGTATCTATTTCAAAGACCTTAAAAATGGTCACCAATTTCATGTCATTTGGGTTTACAATGATAGATTTATGCAATTTTGAAGTTGAAGAAAATCACTTGTTCAATGGTATAGGTCAAAAATGACCATAATGTATTCTCATATCACATGCTCATAAAAGTTGAATTAGCTCTCACTCCAAACATAAAAGTTGAAGTAAACCTCTTGAATTTTATTGTGAAACTTGGAAATATTTTATCTTATAAAAATTGAGCAAGTTATGGCCTTGGGAAGTTAACTTTCAAATTAGGGTTTAGACAAAATGACCTATAATGTTTCCACATAGAAAATGATTTTCCAAGAAAATTTAGATCTAGGTATCAAAATGAAAGTTGTTTGAAATGTCATTTAGAGTAAATTTTCTCTTGGAATCATTTTCATATGGTGAAAATTGTAGGAGATAGGGTCTAGGGAGACCCAGTTTTGATCAAATGAATTCATCTGGCCAACCACCAACAACCACCTTGATAACCTTCAATTATATTGACTTTTTAGGCTCATGATAGATCATATATGCATAAGATGATGAATTTTGAAGTTTCCCTTGAGGAATTTGATCAATTGGTGAGATAGCTTGTTGGAGAAGTTACTCAAGATACCTAGTCAAACTAGGGTTTCCAAGGCAAATCACTTCCAAACTTTTGAAGAATACTTGATGAATATAACATGTAGAGATCAATAGGACTCATATATGATGCTTTGAGACATTGAGAATCAATCCTTGGTTATGCTTTTAGCCATGAGGGTCTCAAACCTTAGATATGAACTTGATAGATCAATGAGGATCATGCCCTACCTACAAAAAGTTAGGCATATACAAAGACATATTTTTGGTATTTTGGTTAGTAAAATGATAATATACAAGTATGATACAATCACATGGTGCTTGGTGATTTCTCCCAAAATAAACCCAATGAAAGAGGGGTAAGGAGAATGCCAAGGTGTGATCCCAACGCTAATGCATATGATGAGATTGCATGAGGGATCTTAGGGTCAAAATTGGGGTCTTGCAGAGTCATCCTTGATATGTTTACCCTAACCGGTAACGGATTACCTCCCTGTCAAAATTTTTTTATCCCCTTACCCAGTGACCGGTAATTGATAATAGATTTCTACTCCTCCTGTGTTGAACATCTTTTCTTCCCCAGTTGAGTTTGAGTGCGCATTTCCTCAGTGAAATCACTATTTCTTGTTTGGGTCGAGTATTTCAGTTTTGTTCTGATTTACTCGTTTCTCCTGCAAGTGTTCCTTTTATTCCCCGACTGAGTCTTTCCATTGATTTATTTTCATGGAATCCCTCGAGTCCCCTAGTTGTTGTTTTTAAGTCGTAGCCTGGCCTACACATAACCCTTTTATCCCCCAGAGTCTCTGTTTCCCTGGTGATTTTTCCTTATGGAATACGTTATATTCCTGTGGACTTTCAGTCTCTCTAGATTCTTTTCCTTTGTGGCAACATTTTCCCCCACAGAGATTATTTTAACATTCATATCATATGCATCATGAGGTCTCTTAGGGACCAAAATTTGTTTCTATATGTTTTTATTTAAGTCTATTTGTAAGACCCCAATTTTGACCCTAATATCCCTCATGGCATCATAACATTGCATTTGCATCTTGCCTCAAGGATCATAGCATCTTGGCTCCTTACCCTTGGGTGGGAACACTTGTGAGTTGGTTTGAGATCACCAAGAATGCTTGAATTGTATATTATTGCTTTTCTTATCTTGTTTACTAACCAAAAGCACAAAAAATATGTCACTAACATCTTTTGTTTGTAGCTTGAGCAGTGACAAGATTCAAGGCTCATAGAAGCCCCTATGCTCATTGATATGACTAGGTGAAGGTGAAAGCAAGCATGACAATGGTCCCCAAAGCTCTAAATCATCATATATGTCTCCCAAGTATCTCAATTTTTCAATTTGATCAAGATAAACCAAGGAGCTTGAGGATTGATTCCCAGGGAAACCCTAATTCAAATGTGCATTGATTGTGCCTTGCTCATCAAGCAACCTCAACCTATGATCAAATTAAATCAAGGGAAGTTCTTTAATTCATCATTTTATGCATATATGATCCTATGTGAGTGTCCTCAATCATTCATTCATCAAGATATGAGGTTTGGACTTGAGAAGTTGATCAGTCAATTCATGTGACTATTTTGAAGTACACTGAGACCTAACTTTTGATATGTTTGTCAAATAGAGATGATCCCAAGAGAAAAATTGTTCTTAAGAACCATATGAACAACTTTCATGTTCATCAAAAATTTATTTGAAGCTAGTAAGGTAATCATACATTTCAAAACATTATAGGTCATTTTGACTGAAACCCTAATTTTGGGTCAACTTCCCAAGGACATAACTCATTCATTTTTAATGATTTTGAGATGCGATCAAATGCGTTGGAAATTTTAAGAGGTCTACTTCATTTGTTATGTTGGAAAACATTTCATAATCCTAAAATAAATACATGTGATAATGCAAAACATTATAGGTCACTTTGGACCAAAGGCATTAAAATATGAAAAAGTCCAACTTCAAGTGCCCATAACGTCTTCATACAAATCCCAAATGATGCAAAATTTAAGTCCAAATTTATTGTCTTGAAAAGATCTACAACTTTGATGTTGAAGACTTTGTCATTTGGAGCTTACATCATTGAAACAGAAGGGTTTGAAGTTTGGCCATTTTTGAAATTTTCACATACACATGTTTTGCACCCTACACTTCATGATCAATTTTCACCAAGTTCCCATTTCCAAATGAAGTTTTGGTCAACATGACAATTGATCCTCATGCCAAAATCTTTCCAACCATTACCCATAAGTCTATGTTTCACTTTTGGAAATACCATTTTCGAAGGGATGAACAATTTGGTGCATTTTTGGAAACTCATTAAAAACACATTGCATGAGCTCAGCACATTACTTCTGCACGTCCATTTTGATTCTATTTGGTATCATCTTGCAATTCCAAGTGGAATTGGGCCCTCCATGCGCTTGTACAGGCCCATGCATGGAGGCCATTTCCATCCATGCACATGCTTTGATCATGTATTCAGCCACCATTTGCTATAAATAAGTGCTCAATGCTTCACATTTACACAACCTAAGGGCACCTGTTATGCTGCAAGAATCTCTCCTTAACCACACTCAAAGGAACTCACTCTTTCTTTCAAATTTTTCAGATCTGAATTTCAGTTGCCTTGATTGATTTTCTAGATCTATAGTTCCTAAACCTTGCTCACCTTGATCCTGAGACTACACTGCAAGAAAAAGCATCCAAGAATCGTGCTGACAAGCTCTTCATTTCAGAGGTTTACATCAAAACTTATTTTCTTCGAATCTACTTGTATATAGCTTATTTCTTGCATTTGTTGGGTTGTCTGAAGTCCTCTCAATAGAGGCAATCGTTTTGTGCTTTGAATTTTTGAATTCCATCAAGTTTCAGTTGAACACCACAAAATTCAAGCTCTGATTCCTCTCTCCATGGAAGCCTAGAGTATAATTGGTTGGCACAGGGGTGATGTACATCACCCCAGCTTTCATTTGATATAAGGATCGTGGCATTTGATGAAGTTTTGATCTATGCAACTTTTGGCCGGCACCGGAGGTCTTGCCGAAGAAGACGGTGGTGCACACCACCGTCCCAACGCCAGATCCATTCCTGACCGTGTGATCTCTTCTCCGGAACTAATCTGGATCGTTCCATGTTATGACTTTATTAATGGCAAGGTGTTATGTGTTGACTTGAGAGTATGATGGACGCACGCTCAGGATCTGTCTGATGCGCCAGCTCAATTAATGAGCTCTTGATCCAACGCCTCATAATTTTTCTTATTTTTAATTTCTGATTTTAATTTCTATTTTATTTCTTTTATTCTATTTCATTTTAAAAAATCATATCTCTTTCATTATTGGTCCAAAAAATGTGAGACCAATTGCATTTTTCTTCTTTTAATTTCTAGTTTCTAAAATTGATTTTTAATATTTTTTATTTTATCATTTGATATTTTTATGAATTTTCTCTTTTCTGGTTATCTTTAATTCATTTTAAATAGTTTTTGATATTCAAAAAATACAAAAATATTTTCTTAACCTTTTTGAATGATGATGGATCTATGAAAAATATTCTCATCAATTTATTAATTGATTTGAGATTTATTTGAGATTTTAATTCAATTAGGTTATTTTTTATGCATTTTAATTGATTAAAAATAGTTTTTGACTTCTAAAAATGCTGAAATTTTTTGTCAAACTTTGTTTGACCTGTTGAACTTAGGATAATTCACTTGGACTTTTCAAAGTTGATTTGAAGTGAATTTGAAGTTTGACCTTTCTTTATTATTTTAATTCAAGTATTATTTTAATTTTGAAAAATACCAAAAATATTTTAGTTGTTTCTTGACTTCTAATCTTCATTTTGCTTCTGTTTACTAATGTTTGACCTTGATTTCATATATCTTTTGTCAATGTATGTTGGTTACCTCAATTGATTTCCATTAATGCACTTTATTATTCTTCATCTTCTTCTTCTTCTTCTTTTTCTTTTTTGATCAATGAGTTAAAGATTGGTGGTTAGCCTTGATACATGGGAGGTTTAACCTTCCTTGATTCAAATCTAATTCAACTTGATCATGGATCAAGTGAATGGCTTTGCATTAAGGATATGTTGCTTCCTAATCAAGCAAAGAACCTAAATCAATACAAGATCATTTCTCATCTTCTTTTGGCATGGCAAGTTTTAGGAGCTTGATTCACTAATCAAGATCTCTAACTTGTGTTTGTTGCCTATATTTTTATTGACTGGCCTCATATAGGTGTGACTACTATATTAGTCCACTTACGATTGCTTAACATAGCGCCAAATTGCCTTATGGCACACTAATTACTAACCATTAACCATTAACATTTAATTCTTGCACTTTACATTTATGCAATTTACTATTCTTGTACATATTATTCATTTGCTTTTGCCTTTTGCTCATTTGATCACATGTTTATGTTAATGCAATTTGCCTTTTGCTCACTTGAGCACATAATTGTGTATATACTATTGTGCTTGTGCTTTGTTTTGATTGTTGTGAACCAATTGCAAATGGACAAAAGGACTTAGACTTTAGGACATTCCCTATGCAAAAATGGAGTCAAAGAGCAACTAGGCCTCATGCCTTTAGAGTGCTATAAAAGTCAAAGAGCAACTAGGCCTCCTGCCTTTAGAATGCTTAATGTTGGAGAGGAATTGAAAGGACCTGTTCTCTAAAGTCCTTCTTGTCCATTCTTTGTTTGCATTATAGAACTTTTTGATGTGTGTGTTCTTGTGCTAGGGATTCCAACATTGAGCCTAAGTGAAGAACCATTGTCATGAGCTTCTAAAGTGAGAAATCTAAGAGCCATGGGAGGATTCCTAAGAGCTTTGCTTGATTGATTGATTGCTTGAGTATACACTTATTTGCTTGCTTATTCTAAAGGATGGGAGCTACTTGGATCATCAATATGATCTTAAGAAGGGAACTCCATTTGTGGTCTTATTTCTTTCCCTTCATCTCTTGCATGATTAGGACTTAGCCATTCTTCTTCTTCCCTCCACTCTAACCCAAGCCAAAACTTTTGTGCAAACATTAATACTTCTTTTCAAACATTAGAAACCTAAGCATTATGCTTTTGATTTTCAAACTTTCTTTTCATAACACTTATTTTGAATTGAATCTTTAAGTCAACTTTGACCATATTTTAAATAATTTTCATTGGTAAATATAACTCATTCAAATGTTTTTGTGGTTTCAATGGCCACTTTTTATCAAAACTTTTCATAACCTTTAGCTATTAGGTTTGAGTTATCCTTGAGGTAGATATAATACTCACTTATATCCTTATTGATGGACAATGAGTCTTCCATGCTTATTATAGGGTTAACCCCTCACTAGCATGTTGAAGCTATCCTCACATGGTGGATTTGTGGTTTTTAGGTTGAGTTTTCTCCCTTGGATAACAAAAGACCTTAAGGCTTTTGGACCAATTAATTCACCAACTTATTTTGAGATTTTTACCCGAACTACGAGGTTTTGATCCTAATCTTTTTTAAGATGGTACGTAGGCAATGGGTTTATCCATTCAAACACAAAATTGTAAATAATTTATACATTCTTCTCTCATCTCCCCAATCATGTTTGCACAAACAAATTTTCACAAAATACCAACCTTACAACAATTGTGAAAAGGGCTCCCTGGGAGTACCTAGGATGTTTTGGGTGCTTAAAACCTTCCCATTGCATAACCAACCCCCTAACCCCGATCTTTGACATTTTTATTAGTTTTTGATTCGATAAAACTTCTCGGTTTTTGTTCGCTTTCTAACCTTTCCTTTGGATAAATAGAAGTGCGGTGGCGACTCGACTTGTATGGTTTACTTTTGATTTAGTCAATAAATCTAAAGGTAACGAATACCCCGCTACACTATTCTACTGAGTCGATATGAAGATTTTAACCTTCATCTCCTCAGTTAGAACGTCCTTAAATAGGGGCAGCTGTAAGACCCCAATTTTGACCCTAAGATCCCTCATTCTATCTTATCATATGCATTAGCATTGGGATCACATCTTGGCATTCTCCTTACCCCTCTTTCATTAGGTTTCCATTGGGATAGGTCACCAAGCACCATTTGATTGCATCATACTTCATTTATCTTTATTTTTACTAACCAAAATACCAAAAATATGTCTTTGTACAATCTAACTCGTGTGTAGGTAGTGCACATGCTCACTTTTGATCTATCAAGCTCACATCTAGTGTTCTCATTGCAAGGAGTTCAATTAATAATTGGTATATTATGGCTCTAAGAAGCATATATGGATCCCCATGATCTTCACATGTTATTTTAATCAAGAGTTCATCAAGAGTTTGGAATTGGTTTGCCTTGGATACCCTAGTTCATCTGGGTATCTTATGTAACTTCTTCAACAAGATTATTGAACAATTGTTCAAATATTTCAAGGGATACTTAAAATTTCATCATCTTAAGCATATATGATCCTCCATGAGTCCCAAAAGTCAATAGAATGGAAAGCTAGCAAGTTGGTTCATGGTGGTTGACCAGAGGAATTCAACTGATCAAAACTGGGGTTCCCTAGACCCTATCTCCTACAATTTGTGTCATATCAAAATGATTCCAAGATAAACGTTACTATAAATGACATTACAAACAATTTTCATGTTGAGGTCAAGAGCTAGTTTTGCTTGTAAAGTCATTTTTTATGGTGAAAGATTATAGGTCATTTTGTATAAACCCTAATTTGGAGGTCAACTTCCCAAGACCATAACTTTCTCAATTTTTATGATATGAAAGCTATTCAAGTTGCATAATTAAATTCAAGATGTATACTTAAACTTGGATGTTTGGAGGAAGAGAAAATTCAACTTTTAAATGCATGTGATATGAGGAGACATTATAGGTCATTTCGGACCAATGCCATTGAACAAGTGATTATCCTCAACTTCTGAAATGCATAACTCCTTCATACTAAATCCAAATGAAGTCATATTTGTGACTACTTTGAAGGAATTTGAGAGAGCTACAACTTTGATAAGGGAACGTTTCTCATTTGAAGCTCATATAAAAAGTTGGCCAAGGTGGAATAAGTGAACATATGGCTTGACATTTAGAAAAAAATTGATATGTTAGATTTTCCCAACTTCCACCTCAAAAATCATCATGGTCCAAACTTCAAATGAAAAAGTGTTCAACATGAAAGTTGTTCCTCTTGATCTAACCTTTCCAAAAGGTCCAATTTCATCCCATTTGGACAATGTATGAGTGACTTGCGCATGGCTTGAACTTGGATCACCATTTGGCATAATTGAACTTGCATTCCTCATACACAATTGCATGGCTTACCAATGTGACTTCAGCAATGTTAGTACTCATTTTTGGACCTGAAGGGAAGATTACATGGGCCTATCACACGCTCATGCATCCATGCAATGAACATTGCTATTTTTGGAACTTTGATTCAAGTGTGCAAATAACAATCATTTGGCCTATAAATAGAGACCCTTGCACTCTGAATTGAGGACCCTGCGCACCAGCTTTGAATCCCCATCTCCAAACGCTCTCATTTAAAGGATAACCTTGAGGATTTCCATTGAAAATCGAATTTAAATCTCCATTGTTTTGAGATTCAAATCTCCAAGAGTCATGTTGCTTTTGCTGATTCAATCTCATTCCATCAAGTGTCCAGAGCAAGGCCAAGTGAAATTGGAAGCAAGATCGTGTTCATACAGACCTGCATTGAAGGTGATTTTTAGAATTTTTCATCTCTTCGATTCTCACTCAATTCTCCTTAATTCTTCTTGATTTTTGGTTGTCTAAAGTCCTACCAATGTAGGCAACAAAATTGAGTTGCTTTGAGGTCAAATCGAAACAACTCAGATCATGATCCTCAAATTTCAACTCCCTGTATCTTTCAATATACTTGGAGTTAGGAGAAATTGAGGCCAGATTCGAGCTCCTGAGCATTTTCTCTTTAAATTCATGTCCTCCTTTTTTATTTTGGTGATGGTTAAAGGTGGACCAGTCCGGTGAGTTCCACCGGAGAAGAGGACCGGAGTTACAGCTTCGGTCGTGTGTTACCACGTCTCAGACCATAGGATCCTAGCAAAACGTTTTAATCTCGTGCGTTGGTTTTAAATACCATCCTACAGCGCATTGACTAGTGTCCATTATGAAACGTGCGCTGAGGACCACTTGATCTGCCACCTCAATTAATGAGGGAGATCAAGTGGTCCTCGTTTTTTTGCTATTTTCTGATTTTCATTTTATTTAGCTTATTTTCATTAATTCATATTAATTTTAATATTGATCCAAAAAATATGAGACTTTCACCCAAAAAAATTAAATAAATTCCACTTTCATTTTCTGAATTAAAATTATTTTTTGGATCATTATTAATATTTTTCATGATTTAATTGTTTTTGTGAATATTTTTAATTATTTAAAAATAGTTTTAAGTTTCCAAAAATAATGAAATTTTTTCTCCAAGGTCCTTTGACCTTGTTTGACCTATGATAAATCTCATGGCCATTTATTTGGTGTTTTGATGAGGTTTTAGGATTTTGACCAACCATAATTGAATTTAATGTGTATTTTTAATTGATTTTAATTGTTTAAATGCAAAATAAATTATGTTGAGCTTTTGATATTGACTTGTTGAGTTTAACTTGTGTTGTTGAGCCTTGGTCAAGGTTGATTTGACTTTGTTGAGTTAAAATCATTGGATTTAGGGGATTAATGAAATGTACATTTCATCTCCCAAAATGAATTAATGATTTTAATTTGATAAAAGTCTTCCTTTGACCAATTTGTGTTGATTCCATTTCCCATCCCTCTTCATCTTAATCCCATTCTCTTCTCATTCATTTCATAGACCTATGATATCTCTATATCCTAAGGCTAGTTGATTGCAAAATCAACATAAGTATGGATGAGATTGGGTCCACCCTTTTTGCATTTTCTTTTATGGTATGTTTTAGGAGTATGGTTCATAATACCATATCTCTAACATGCATTAACATTAAAATTTCTATTGTCTGGCCTCAAATAGTTGTGACTTTTACATAAGTCCAATTACGATTGCTTAACATAGCGCTAAATTTTGACCAAAAGGCATGGCATTCTAGTAAGTGAGATTGTAAGTCTCCCCTCTTTCATGGTATTATGTGGAAACTTGGCTTTTTTCCTTCCTTTGGAAGATGCCTTGGTTCAAGGATCCATGCTTGTGAATAGTGGGTTGAGTGTTCTCCAAAGAATGACTTAAACAAAACAAAAGCAAAAGCAATACTAACTTCTAATCAACTAACAATTAACATTTCATTTCAAGCCATTTACTTTTATGCACTTTAATTTTAAGTCTTTATTCATTTTCCATTATTCATACCATTTAACTTGTTTACTTTAATGCCATTTTCACTTTGCTCACTTGAGCCATACTTGGTGATTATATTGTGATTGTATATGCTTGCTTGTGTATTTTGTTTGTGGTCTTTTGACCTTAATGTACATAATAACAACAAAAACCCTAAAAAAACATTTGTATGGACTGTTGGGTTTGATCTGAGATAATGGACTTAGAATTAGGCAACACTCCCTATGCAAAAGGACTTGGCCAATGCCAATTTTCATGAAACCAGGTGCTTGTAAAGTGAACTTCATCTGATGCAAGTATTATGATCCCACTTGAGTTCATATGCTACCTGGTCTTATTGAAGTTGTTACTTTGAACCTGTGTCTAATGCATGTCTCTGAAGTCATCTGATACATGGGAGATTATGAGGAAGATCATGGAGTTGCTAAGCTTGGATGTGGCTATCTTTATTTGATGTCTTGCTCTTCATCTTGATATTTGTGTATTGATATTTCTTGATTCTAAAGTCCAAGGGAAATTTGGGTTTCTATATGACATTCTTGTCTATTGGATTGCATCCCATTGGTCAGATCTTTTCTACTCTTAACTTTTAAATTTTTGCTTAAGGATTAGTCTCTTCATATCATCCCCACTTATTTAATTTCAAATCTCTCCCTCCTTTAGAAATCTTCTTTGATTGTATTTTCTAAACTTAGACCATATTGCAAATTAGAAACTTTGGCCTTATGCCATTGTATTTTAAAAACTCTTTTCTTAATCAAACTTGTAAATGAACTTAACTATACTTGACTTAAAATTTCAAAAGACAAAAAGAACTAACACTCATTCAAACCTTTTGGGGCCTTTTGTGCCTTTGTTAAACTTCAATTTTTTTAAAAGCAATGCATTCACTTTGAAATTGTTACCACGAACTATGAGGTTTTGATCCCTCATTTTATGTTGGTACGTAGGCACAAGTCCGAAGGTCTTGTCAAACACAAAAATATAATTAATGAATTCTTTTCTCATCCCTCCATTCTACTTTATTCCAAACATCATTTTACACAAAAACACATATGCACACAAGAAAGGGCTCCCTAGGAGTACCTAGGACACTTTGGGTGCTAACACCTTCCCTCTGTGTAACCAACCCCCTTACCTGTAATCTCTGGCATTTTATTAGTTTTGATTTGAAAACTTCTTATCTTTTGGGTTTTGTTCGTACTTTTCCCTTTTCCCTTGGAAACAGTAAAAGCGCGGTAGCGACTCTGGTTTTATTGACGTTAAGTTCATCCATAGCTTAATGGTCATGAATTTACCGCTACATATACCAAAATTAAAAAATGCAACATCCGTTTTCCAAAATCAGAGTGTTTTTAAAAATGAGTTGCGAGCGGAAGGTTTGAAGCGAAAATGAAAATTATACAATTGATTATGATCGAGCAAACACATAGTTTGTTTCACAAATAACCAAGATTAATACAATGAAACGATTGGTATGAATTGATTCAAGTTGTATAGTCACCATAAGTATTCATAATTTGTTCAATATGTAGAATCCTAAATTCAATCAGTTTTTAGATTTATCAATCACAATACTAGCTTGACTAGTTGTCCAATTCCAACAAAACCTAAGCTTTACTTAACTAATCACTATCAAGAACAAAATGATATAATATGACAGAATTGAAAAACCTAGCATACAATCACTATAAATATAAATGCAAGAGTAGAGTTAGAGAGATGACACTGAGATTTATAGTGCTTCGACGTTTTTCCTCACTTGGCCTACGTGCACTCTTCAATGGTTCCCCATTGGGACATGCATATTTCCTTGTTATTTGAAAAATATTTCCAAGAGTTCATACAATCACCAATCCACAATTATAACTCAGAAAATAAATCTCCTAATTTGGATCTTGAGTTGTATATAGCAAACTTGCCAAACTCTTCTATGTAATCTTTACTCAAATACGTTTCTTGAACCTTCCAGTAACACCAATTATGCTCCAAACCTTCATCTGTAGCTATCATCCCCTTATCCTACCGATTTCTTGAGTGGTGATATTGTCCGAAGATTTGAGAAGAACTTCGCCTTATCTATAGTCTTCCATACAGTTACTACTAAGGCAATGTTGGAGATAAGAACCTACTTCTTTTCAAAGGAATTTGTCACCACCATTGACAATCACTTTTTCTTGCTAACAACTTGAAAACTCAATAAGATCTCCAAGAACGAGTAGTTTCAAGTATGTTTCTCCTTCAATCAATCTCAAAACTCTCATTATTAAGCTCTAAACTCAATTGAAGTTGAAGATGTGAGAAATTTGTATCAAGACTTTGAATACTCAAAATAGAGGAAATTGATTTTCACGCAAAATCACACTGAAAAATCTTAACAGAGTGATAGATGTTATGTTTGAATGATGACAGAAAATGATTTATATGTGCTTGAGATAAAGCACACAAAATGGTTGGAAAAATATGGTTAGATTCGAATCAATGAAAATATGATTTGAATCAAATGAGCAAAATGAGGTTAAATGAAAGAAATACCTAATTTTTGAAAAATATGTCAGTTGATTTAGATCAGAGGAAACATGATTCAAATCAAATGCTTTCTGATTTGAATCAAGAACAAAATGTGATTCGAATCAAATAGCCCATAACTTACATGATTTTTAGGAAAAAAAAATTGGTTTGGATCATGTTGAAAGTTTGATTTGAATCAAATCAAACAGAATCAAACATGATATTTGAAAAATGAAATTAATTCGAATGATGTACAAATTTTGTTTTGAATCAAATCATACAAAAATTTGTTCCCAATGAATTGATCGGGATCAAGTGTAAAATTTGATCATGATCAAATTGATGAGTTGAGCTACTGTCCAATTTGATCAGAATCAAAAATTCAGTGTAAAACTGAATAATTCAAATTAAATCTTGTAAATTTTCAAATTTTCAAATTTTCAAAAGGTTTTTGAGATTTTACCTTGAATCAAAGTTTTTCCAAACACACAAAATGATTTCATTTCACTATCTTATATTATTGATCAAAGATCATTTATATTATGATCAAATCTAACAAAAGTTTTATGCATGATAAACACGAGAAATAAAATCATGAAGGAGAGTCAACAAATCAAAATAAAAACAAAGATGAAAGCGATAAGACAAGTAACAAAATAACCCGATAGTAGAGACATGCAACTACTGGAAGCTTCGCACACTTTCCTCTATCATACACCATTTTATACTCCCTACTTCCTTCAATATTACACTCAGCAGTAATGTTAGCAATAAACTCCTTTACCAGCTTTTCATAGTAAGGACCAACATAAGTTTCATTTTTCATTAACCCAGCAGATTTTAGCAACTCCATAATCTCTTTACACTCAAGATCTTCTTTACCTAGCTCTCTTTCACCGATAGTACTTATTTGGACAACATACTTCCTATTTTGAACACTTGTTTCAGAATGAAATAAAACATTATCCATGTGAGCAGAGAAGACATTCACAGGAATTCTCTTCCCACCGACCTTTCTCCCTACAGTGTACACAATGTCCAAGACAACTTCTTCATCATCTATCTCAGAGTCACTTGTTTGAAAAAGTTTTATATTCACTTAAGAATTAACAAGGGAAAAATTTTCATCCTTCCTCTGAGTTGGAAAGTCAGTCACCATCATGTCATACATGTTGTCTAGCACATCTTGGTTGACATCTTTTATACCATCTTAAGTGAAATCTTAGATCATTTGGTTACTCCAAAATATTTAAGTGCAGTTGCTTCCAATATATATATACATTGGGAATCAAAGGCGTGGTTTTTCACTTGCTTCACTTGAAAATCAACAAAAGTAGCTAACATCTCCTACCATGCTCAACTCAAATTCAGCTTTCCTTTGTTGAGCAAAATATTCTAACATCTTACTTAACATCCTACACAAAACGGTGTCTTCAACATAAATATGAACTATCATCGTATTCTCATTGCCTTCCACATTGACATCCTTCATATTGTTGATATCAGTAGTAGCATCCATACTGACTTCCACATAGTCATCCTTCTTAATGACATCATCCTTGTCAGTGACATGATTACTAGCATCTTAGTTGACTTCCACATTCAAATACCTATTGAGTAAGGCACTTCTCACATCCATCAGATAAAGTTTGAGCTTCATAATACATGACAGTCTTGGTATCGATCTGATGGCTCTAAGATGGGCAATAAGAGCAAAGGTTTCCACATCATAAAAATTTCCATCTTCTTCAGTAGACAGCATGATGTTTCCTGTTTTTTCAGCAACAACTTCCTCCACATCAAGACCAATGAGACCAAAATCTTCATCTTCACGGGGAGTTACTTCAGTTTGAACATCATATATAGATTGTGTTCCCTCGGTAAATAATCTATATACCTTTCTATTAACAACACACCCCAAAAAATTTCTTTCATCATTACTTACCATATCTTTACACACTGTCTCAACATTTGTCCCCACATATTCTACTACATGATCCTTCTTTCCTTTTGATGCAGATTTTATTTTCTCATTATGGCTATTAACAACACCAACATGGGCTATAACAGTATCAACCTCAACATCTTCATGGACATGACCATCATCACTCATAGAATTATTCTCAAGGATCACATCATCATTCTCCTTATGAACTTGAAACTATGTCAACATGTAGGATAGGATGCTTGGCACATCTTTATCAACATCTTGATTTCCCATATTGGTTTCCTGGGTCTCCTCACGAAAAGACTTTTTAATGAGATGATGATTTCTTATAGGCCCAAACATGAGTGGGACATCAAGCACCTTTCCACCAACAGCTACATCAAACATTTGTCAAAATATGGAATGTTATGGAGAAAAATATTTGGAACATACATCTTATAACTGAGATTCAATAGACTAGAAGGAACACCAATATCAGTTTTATCAAATACAATATCATGTTTTCGAATAGTGAAAATTCCAGAAATATGAGAGGGATCCCCAATAGGAATAATTATACCAGAATCACTAATCTTCTTTAGCTTCTTCTGAACCATTATTAGTTGTTCAATGTTGGAAGGACCTCCAGCCTGACCATCAACCATCCCTTCAATGACAACTCCTTGCATGAGTCTCATAAAGTCCATAAGTGGTAATTCATAAGGATGAGTAATATGTTGTAACATCTTGTATGACATCTTGGTTTTCTTCCCAACTTGACAATCCTCATAAATTTTACCTTCTTCAATTTTGAGGTTAAACATACATATGACAGATTTCTCTGCAACAAGGTTCCTTGCAATTCCAAGCTTAGCTTTTGTTTCTAACATATCATCCATGATGTGTGAAATATGATCTTCAACATTCTACTCTACAGTGGTAACAACCATATTCATCTTTACAAATTTCCTTCTCTTATTGATATCACAAAATGTAATATGGTTTATTTCTACTATCAAGTGTCTATTGCAGCTACTGTCAAAATGATAATGTTCATAAGAAAATATCTTGTGAGAGGAACAAGCAATATGAACAAGAATATTAGGCTTGTCATACCAGCGTTCTTGATGATACCTTTGAGACTTCTCATTTCACTGGAGATACATATGTTGATGATGTGGCTGTCTACCATACAACTTACAATAGTATAAGGTAATGGAGGAGATAAAATTAATGCACTGGTAATCATGTTTGACCAGTTGTTGAGCATGTTACCTGACATTCTGCATTCTGTTTTCTAGTTGACATGTTTGACATGATGCTGAGACATTCTACATTCTATTTTTTGGTAAACATGTTCAACAAGATGTTGAGACTTGTTACCTGACCTTCTATAATCTATTTTTTGAATAGGAGTAATGCATTTTTTCTTTGAATTAGATTTATCACAAGTATGTATAACATCTTTCATGTCTTTGAATGTCGCAACATTGTTTGCTTGATTAGATTCACCTTTCTCATCATTAGTGACATTGTAGATTCTTCTTTGTTTCCTTGGAAAACTTGATGATTCAGCTTGAATGTGTCCAAAATATTTGCATTTAAGATATTGGATCCCTTTGCACTTGTAAGAATAACTAAGATTTTGTCTTTCACCATCTTTTTCTTTATGTTGAATGTTCTTGACATTGGTAAGGACATTATTCTCAAATATCTTATCTAGTTTTCTCATGGCATTACTAAAGATCTTAGCAAACCTGGAATTTTGTTCAAAATCATAATCTACTTGGTCTTCACAATCTTCATAATTACCTTTGGCTATATTCTTTGGAGGATTCTTAATATCATAAAGAATCTTTGGTTGATGAACTGCTCCTACTTTAGGGTATCTTTAGTTGAAAAGAGAAATTGAAAAGAGAGAATGATGTGAGAAAGATTGTGAAAAGAGATAAATAAGTGAGAAATATAGTAGATTTGATGTATTGTTTGGTATAAAAGAAAGAGAAGAGAAATATAAGAAAGAGAAATGTTGATTAATTTGTAAAGTACAAAAGTACCCCTATATTTAAAATTTACAATCTAACTAAGTTTAAGTTTTATTTTAATTCAAGTCATCAATATACTAAATATAACTTAATTTTTTTTTAGAAATTTAATTCATAATGTAAAATTAATTATTTTTTATTTGATTAAATGAATTTCATTAGTTAAAGTTAATTGTAAATTAAATGATTGAACACCCTTTTAAATTATTTTATTAGAAAATATTATTTTTGTATATATTTTTGCCAAAAACTATTTCTTTGTATTATTTGTCTCTCCTATAATACAACTCACTTTTGTCATCCTAAAACTTGGTTTCAATGTAACATTTTTTTTATTTTTGAATTCAGGACAAAGGGGTGGGATAAAAATTAATGCAGTCATAAAAAGAAAGGTTAAGATTGGAATCATGATAAAAAGTGAGTTCTCATCCCACTTTCTTTGTACTCTCGAGAAGAAATTAAAAATAAGTGGTTCCAACTACTTTTTATCTTTATTATCTCTTTCAAGGCTAAACCAATTAGGATGAGAGTGATATTTCTTCTCTCTTTTGTATTTTTCTCTTTGTAAAACCGCTTATACCAAATCGGCCATTATTCAAATTCTCCATCTTGAACTAAACAAGAAACCTGGAACACACCCAAATAGAATATGGTGCCTGCTCTGATGCCAATTATAATTTTGTTTAAGCGAGGATATATGTTGGATCAGATGCCTGATACAACATGTACAATTGGGTTATGACAGATGACATATTATGGGGATAGGTGTCAGGCACAATGTCTGAGATGTTGCATACCAGTCAAAACCAGTTTACAAGCAAGATGATAAAAGAAGAAAACAAAAAAATAACAGTATAGAATTGTTAGCCCAGTTCGGTGAAACCACACCTACTTCTGGGAGGCACTCTACCCAAGAAAGGAAATTCATTACCTTAAATTAATTATTATTATAGGAACATCAATCCATGATGTTCAATTCCTCTTTCTAATCCTAGTGACTTTCTATTTCGGTTCCCCCCTAAATATGAGAACCCTTTTCACTTTCTTTTAATCACTAATCCCAAGTGAGAGAATTCAATAAATAACTTAGATAATGTTTAATTAAAACTCAACTAAATAAACCAAACTATATGCCTTAATATATGAGTTTAGGCGCTAGTGTGGTGCACAACAATAACACAAACAAAGACTCAAAAATAGAAACTCTAACACAAAGAGCCTTCAATACATGCACACCTCCCATGAGAGGTTTGAGTCTCCTTAAATAGAAATATTTCTTATGGGATTTTTCCAATGGGCTTAAGCAGCTTTGATCTCGTCCAGAATTATAGGAGATTTTGTTTTGATTTGTTCCATAAAAGTCTCCAAAAGATATGATTTAGTTTTTATTGAAATTTAAATTTAAATCTCCATTTGAATTGATAAGATCACGCCTAATCCAATCAAACAAATCCAAATAAATGCATTGCTAAAAGATAGAAAAAATAACAACAAATCTGATTGAGACCCAATCAGAAAATCATGCTCCAAACAGCTACAACATTGGCCTGCTGACAAGGGTCGGATGTTGCAAAGTGTCCTCGTGATAGAATTATGAATCTAGAATAATTCAAATAAAAACTTTACTTGATATAAATCACTACTTCAACTTCTCAAGTAAAGGATTCATAATAAATCTCTTGCTAAAAATTGAACCACGCTTCTAAATCTTAGATTCAAGATCTGAAATTCTGGTATTCAGATATCAGATGTCCTAAGCGATGTCGAGACACTGATATCTGACCAACACACAATAATAAGATGACTTATATATAGGGTAACATAAAATAACATAACACACAGAGTTGTTAACCCAGTTCGGTGTACAACACCTACATCTGGGGGCTACCAAGCCAGGGAGTAAATCCACTAAATAGTATCTGTTTGTAGACCTTCTGCAAACTATCTCCAATTTACAGTGTACACCCTAATCACTACCCGTGCTTAACTTCTACCTAAGACACTCCTAGGTGTGAGACTCTTCTCACTTCCCTTTCAATCACAATAGTGAAAATTTACACAATTAAAGACTCTGAAGTTACACTTCACAGACACATAATCACTTAATGCTTAAAATCTTATGAGTGCTTGACAATCCTTACAACTCAAACGAAACAGTCCTACTCATATATCAAGATGATATTAGAGAGACTCACAAATAACATGTACACTCAAACCCTAATACCACACTGCTATCTTCTTTTCTTTCTGCTTCCATTAGGTTTGAGACATTCTATATATAGTCATAGAATGAACTGGATTTGGGCCTTGTACACGACGTGAAACAGCTGCACAACATTAGGTTACCAATCAAAAGTTTCGTAAAATGTCTCAACATTTAGAAAATAGAGTAAGTTTAAAATAAATTAGAATCTCTGATTCCTCACTCATGGGTGTCACATGGGATTACTTAATATTCCTAGAATATTCTATAATCAGTTAAACAATCAAACGTTACCAAGAGTAAAACTTGTTTCAGACAAGATGTTGAATTCACATGTTAAGACATCTTGTTCAACATGTCGCAGCTAAGTTAGTTTTACCAAAGTTACTGCCAATCAAACATAAAAAGAATTAACAGGATCTTCTCATTAAGTGTAAATCCATATCTTGTAATTAAAATAAATCTCATTAAATATCTTCATGGAATATTAAATCTTCACCATAATCTTGGATAAACCTGAACCGAATATATCTTCAAAGCATATCCAATTAAATATTTGCTTCACTATAAATCCAATCAAATCTTCCAACTCTAAATCTTTTTAATTAATCCATATCTAATTAAATCTTCTTCAAGCTTATGGATTAATAAAATCTTTTTAGCAAATCTTACTGAATAATTTTTGTTATAAGATACAACAATAAATATTCTAGGAGTCAAACACCAATGCGCATAGATTCACTCACAAACCTTGGTCTGCAAACTGAGGCCACATGCTCGAACACAAGCTAAAATATCTTGCTTCACATGTTGCCTCTGCACATAATACTTCTTGTACATATGTTGTTTTACCTGATGCAGCCAATCAAAAGGAACAACAAATCTACATAGGTGACTTCCTTATCTTCACCAATGTCTTTCCTAAGGAACAATTGGTTCCTTATGTTGTGATGGTTCATGTTGACTCAAAGGAAAGTGAATCATAAATGGGATGGAAGAAGATGTATGTTTGGTTTATTGATCTCTCATTTGATATTAGTATGATTGGGACGGTGATTGATAATATCCAACAAAATGAACATATAACTCAATCATTTTCATATGATTAAATTTCGTGTAACACCAAAAAATTAATTTAACATCGTCCTCATCTTCAATTTTTGACGTTGCATAAAAGATATTATTATCAACTCCTTTTATTATGGGATTCTGATAAATATTTTTGGATAACCAACGTTACAATTTTTTTTATATTTGATCCTTCACATGAGAAAAATCAGATTTGCAATGAATATTAAACAAATTTGTATCGATATTTTGAAAGGAAAAGCCAACAAGACTATTAGTGTAGAGGTTTCCATTATAATGGATGTTAAACATTAAATTTTTTATCGTCATTGTAATGAATGTTAAATGTATCGATTGTATGATAATATATTTGTATAATGACACATTTTTGTAGATCATTGCATTCAGATTTTCGACTATTCAGTATAAGTCTTTACATAGTGTGTAGACCAATGCATAAAAATCAAGTAACCTTTCGCCCATCCAGTGTAATTCTGTGCATTATGTATAGAACCTTTCCGATTGGGTTCATTTTTCACACACCAATTCAATCACTTTTTGACTCACTTTCTCATTCATTTCATATTTCCTCAATCTTCATTTCCAATTGATAAATTTATATTTGGTGTAACTAAACTTATTATGGGTGTAATTAGAAAAAATCTATATATTTAACACTAAATATTTTTAGAGTAGTTAAAGAACTCATAATTAAGGGATGGAGTTGTAATTACTTGATGAAGAAAATTACTATATAAAACTATTTTTTGATACATTACATTATATTTAGACTTTAAGATCGCCCTTTTAAGAACTCTTTTATGAAAAAATGTTGTTAAAAAACATTGACAGAAAAGGACAATGTTTTTTAAAAAATTGCAGTAGATATTTAAGAAAATTAAATATATTCGAGATATTTTAAGGGATTTACAATGTTTTTTACAACGCTTTATATAAAAAGAGTTGAAACCTCATTAAAAAATTATCCAAAAAACATATTCATATCAATAGCACTTTAAAAAATGCTATAAACCTGTTAAAAATGATTTAAAAAAGTATTCATATCAATTGTGTTTCTTGTAAAGTAGCTACAAACTAATGAAGAAAGTTCATTTCTCGATGTAATTACTCAAACAAAAATTATTGTAAAATAATATTAGTTGATACATTACGCCATATTTAAACTTTAATATTACCCTTTTAAGAATGACTTTATAAAGAATAAAACATTGTTAAAAAAATACTGACAAAAAAGAACATCAATTTTTTTTAAAATAATCGCAGTTGACATTTAAATAAAATAAAATAATTTTGAAATATTTTAATGAATTTACAATATTTTTTTATAATGATTTATAAAAAACTTGTAAACATGTTTAAAAATGACAAAAAAAAATATTCATATCAATAATGCTTTAAAAACATTGTAAATCTATTAAAAAAATATTTGTATCAACAATATTTTTTTTAATAGCGCTTTTAAAATCAACAACTCTTCTTATAAAAATTATTTTAAGTATTGAATGACAAAACAAATATTTAAAAAAAAAACTCTGAAAAGGGTGATGTTCTTTTATTGGTACATGATTTATAAATAAATAAATATGTGACATTCAATATTGTTTTTTTACTAAAAACACTCCTCTTCTTTGTTCCAACTATTTTCTTACTATACTCACTTGTATTCGCTCATTCAAAAGTCAAGAACATACATAACAACATACAGTTGTGATGAAAAGGGATGGACGGTGATCGGTGGTCACCATCTTCATCTTATTCTTTTATTTTCGTAAATACGGGCTACATTCTGCTTTATTTCTCAACCATATATCATAGGTTTTTATTTTATCTCAATTTATCTCTCATGTGTCTAGATTATGGTTTTGATTGTTCATAGTGTTAACCATTGTAGTTTATAAAAATAATTAGATTATTGTTATGTATGTTTATAATATATACTATACATTTATTGTTTAGGTTATGTTTAGAGCCCATAATATTTTTATAGATACAACATTGTGAAAAAATAGTGAAAGATATTTAGGTTATGTTTAGATCTAATAATGTTTATCGTTTAAATAATATGTAGTTAATTACTTGTTATTATGGGCTCTAAACATAACCTAAACGATAAACATTATTTATATGTCAATCAAACATTATTTACATATAAGTTCATGAAATTTCACGTGGTATTAAAACTATATAGCATTAAAATTGACAATGGATGACTTGATAAATTCTTCAACGACTTGCTAAAATATTTTTAAAAATATGTTGCTTCATGATAACATGATCTTTAGTCAAACCTATAAGGCTAAGAAACTGGTGTGTTATATTGGCATGAATTATGAAAAGATACATGTTTATTCTAATGATTTTATTTTATTTTAAAATGAGAATGCATGATTAAGTATGTCTCCCAAATATAGTGTTATGTGATATAATAAGAAAGAAACAACTCCAATCAAAACGTAATGATATTTTCCGATAATTCCAAAATATATGGACATGTATAAGAATGCACAAGATGCAAAATACTTAATATGGCATATTTAAGATAGGGTTATTGATGGAATGATTCGACATCCTACAAATTCTCCTCAATGGGTCTGATTTTATTTTGAAAAGTTTTGTAGTTGTCTTATTCGGGATTGGTTTATTCAAACACCCCCCCCCCCCCCCCCCCCCCCCCCCCCCCCCCCCCCCCCCTTCTAGAACTTTATTATCCATATCATGAACAAATAAGTGGCCTCATAGATGGTATTTTAATAAAGTTTAAGCGGCTTCAAAAGTTAAGGACATGGATTCTTTTTTATCCTAAAAGTTTTATCATTCATGGAAGGTTTTTCATCTAAGTGGATAACAAATATGTTTCATTGATTTCATATTGGTTGATTCATCCTTGTTTGATAAATATAGAACAATACAAAGTAATCATCTACTAGAATGATATTTAATCCTTAATTATATCTTAAAAGTTTGTTGTTAACGACTATTCGTAAGGCTAAAAATGTACTTATATGTAGCAACATGTTTGAAATAATGGAATATTGGAGAAAGGAAAAATAAACATCTCCTTATTGGCAATCCTTCCAAGGTCGTAATAGAAGAAGATGAAGACAGTTTGTGAAAATTTGCAATGTTCACTGATTTCTCAATTAACCATCAAAGGATTTAGAGCATCAAATTTTGAAAGAGTTGTACCACCGTCAAAGTGTTGAGTCGGTTATCTGAGATTGTCAAACTAATGTCCAACAATTAAGTAGCTAATTATCTGCTCATTATTTATATGTCAATTAAAGATGATCATGTGTGGAACAAGTTTGGTTCTACTACATCTACAATCCTTGAGTTTTGCTGATAACAAAATATAAAGAAAAACTGTGTACTCTAATAGTTTATTAAGTTTGAAGAATCTGAACAAGCCAGATATCAGATAAAGTAGACTCTAAACAAGCCATATGGATGATAAAGTAGACTCCAAACAAGCCAGCAGTTGGATAGAGCAAACTCTGAACAAGCCAAAAGTTAAACAAAGTAGACTCTGAACTTTGGATAGAGAGACTTTAGACTCTGGACATACAGACTCTAAACTCTAGATAGAGAGACTCTAGACTTTGGAAATCATCACACTCTAGACTCTGAACGTTATCAGATTCTGAACAAAGTTAAAATATGAAGAAGTGCTCAAACTAAAGTCAACTTTGGATATCCTAGTCAACACTTCTGAAAAGACAATCCAGAATTACTCTGATAAATCAAGTCTCGTATTCACTAGACTCTAAAGTCTATCTTCAAGGCTTTGAACTCTAATCAAGTTTTAAATCATCTACAATACGAAGCCAATGATTTATAGATCAATGATTGAAACAATATTCTTGATAATCATACATTCAAGCAACAAAATCAAATGTTTTCTTAAAGGAGAAATATGCTGGAATTATTAAGAAATGTACTATCAACGGTACTCCATGTTTCACTGCTCAACATCGTACCACTATTATATTTATGGATTTGAAGAAGTTTACAATTATATCCTCCAATGTAAATATGCATCATCTATATAAAGAGGACAGAGGAACTGTGAAAGACAATAACAAAGAAAATAAACGAGACAACAATAGAGAAGTAACATACAACAACAACACTCGTTACACTTAGAGGTTTTCATTTGTATATTTTTTTAAGTGTAAATTCTAAATTTCATTGTGTGTATATTATTATTAATAATCATTCTTGTAAACACATATATTTGTATTGTAACTTTGAGTTTTTCCTTTAGGGACTAAGTTTAGTTTGTAGCCTCAAGAAGTCATTAACAGATAGTCTTTGAGTTTTTTCTTGAGGGACTAAGTTTAGTCAATAGCCTTGAGAAGTCATTGACAGTTGATCTCTGAGTTTATAATCTAATTGATTACTGGAATAAGTCTTTGTGAGAAGGCAAAATCACTCTGGAGGGTGGAGTGGACTAACCTAGTTAACGGTGAATCAGTATAAAATCATTGTGTATTTTTATCTTTGGTGTCCATGTCATTGGTTTGTGATTGGTTTTAAAAAACGTTGTCATATCTGAAACCCAATTCACCCCCCCCCCCCCCCCCCCCCCATTTCTTGTGTTTCTTATACTTGTATATCAGAATATATGGTGTACACATTGATATGATGTTTTATGAAGGAGTTTCTGATAGTATTTTTCATACGTACAAAGAAATCATATCCATTTGCTTATGCATTACTACAAAACATACCTACAGTGAAGAGATTTATCACGACAATTTATTCATCATAGTAATATCTCATTTTTACAGTTCCTAAGTCCAACCGTGGTCATAGAACTTGAGTGACAAGCTTCGAATCTCAACATCAACATTTTTCCATTTTTTCAATAAAGATAAGCGCGTGGTACTTAACTTTTTTTATTATTTAAAAATTGAAAGTATAACAACTACGGTTTTTTCTTGCAACCGTTGTAAAATTCTTTTCACTTAATAAAAACATAATAGGCACTTTATTTTGTTCATAACACACAAGGGTGCCCTAGCGAACGAGACGACGGCGATAGAGAAATATTCACCATCTTCATTCATTTCTGGAAACGAAATCTTTATCCTCTTCGAATTATGGTACGTTACTTCTATGTTTGTTGTTCTCTCTCTCTCTCTCTTTCTCTCTCTCTCTCTCTCTCTCTCTCTCTCTCTCTCTCTCTCTCTCTCCTCTCTCTCTCTCTCTCTCTCTCTCTCTCTCTCCTCTCTCTCTCTTCTCTCTCTCTCTCTCTCTCTCTCTCTCTCTCTCTCTCTCTCTCTCTCTCTCTCTATATATATATATCTATCTATAATATATATATTATATATCTATATATATATATATATATATATATATATATATATATATATATATATATATATATATATATATATATATATATATATATATATATATATATATATATATATATATATATATATATATATATATATATATATATATATATATATATATATATATATATATATATATATATATATATATATATAAATATATATATTGCATTTACATTTCATTTCTTGATTTCTTTTTTAACATAATGACACTATGATGTGTATTGTTCATGTTGCTATGTTCAGATTTTGTGACTATAACTTTGGGTAGTTATAAACTCATTATTGGGTTGTCGATTGTAGTCATGGTTATGAAAATGCATTAGGTTTTGGTTGAACCATCTTAGTCGACATAGTTAATATGTCGAAGTTATGTTTGAGACTCTTGACACTTAACATTTTCAAACGTGATCATTACCATTCTTTATTGAATTCTTCAGCTAAAATTTTCAAGCTAACATTTGCACGTCTAAAAAATATCAATGGGAAATCCAGAACCCGCAGGCGTTCGCTAGCACCCTCGCTAGGCGAGCCTGTAGAGAGGCTTCGCTAAGCCTTCGCTAGGCGAAGCAGCAGCGACCGCGACAGCAGTTGCTTTTCCGTTTGCTCTAATTTGTTCTGTGTTTGTCATGGCGTTGTTTTCTCCTGATTCCATCTTGTTACTCTAACCTGTTTGTTGAGTTTTTGTCAGGGCTCACATGACTTTTGCAGGGATAGCTTGCTTGGTGTCCCCCTTTATTTGTGGGATACCATTTGGAGGTTTATTCCGATTACTTGTATTGACTTGCTTTCTTTGATGGTGCCAGCTTGAGAGATCTCTGGGTTTCTCGCTTCTTTAGCCGTTATTACTTCGGATTTTATCCGTGTGGTTGATCTCTTGATCCTTCTACATCTTTTCAGCATTTTACCGCTTTCTTAGCTGGAAGACCTCAATAGGAGGCAATGTTTTCTTTTGTTTGTTTACTTTTGTGCCCAAAGACCTTCGTAAAGAGGCAATTGACGGATAAAAGGGATCAGTAGTCAATCCCCCATTATTCAGTGTGTCGTTCTTTAAGCTCACACTACGTGTCGACGCTTCAGAGCAAAAGCCCAAGATCTTTCGTCCGGTCAGTCAGTGGAGAGGGTTCCACCTTTCTGAATCCCCACCTTTGTCATGAGCTCACCCTGTCCAGGGTTAAGAGCTATGAGGTCTTATCCTCATTACCCTTTTGATCTGCTCACCCTGACGTTCAATGTCAGTGGTTAAGAGCCCATTTGATTGCCTTTTCATGGCTTGTTTGTCGAGGTTGATATGACCCCTCTTGACTAAAGCCCTACCCATGTACGTTGAGCCCCCTTGTTGGCGTGTTTACTTTATGCATGTTTGTTTTGTATGGTGTGATCGTCTCCCCCATAGGATTGCTAGGCTTCGTATAGTCTCTCGTTAGCATGTCAATTAAGGTAGCACTGTTCCTTCGTCTAGGACTTCCTTTTTGCAGGAGCATTCCTAAAACACAAACCAACTCATTGATTTTTCTTCTCCTAAGAACACGTTTACTCCTTCTACTATAGGCGAGTAAGTCTCCAAAGGTCGAGCATCCGGTAGATTGCGTAGTAACGTCGTTCGCCCTAAAAACACAATCCTTAACCCGTAGTTAGCCGAACTACGGTTTGCTCTGATTCTCATTCCAGATGAGATACGTAGGCATAAGACGTGATGTCTTAACGAGCACACTCCTCTCTAACCCATAGGTAGCCGAGCTACGAAGACTCTGATTCTCATATTCAGATGAGATACGTATGTAGTGGATGCGACATCCGTGCGAGTCATTTTCTTTTGACCCCCCTTTTAGTAAATAGTACATTAGATATACACACATCCTTTAGACAAGAACAACAAGAGTGGATCCCGTAGAGTACTACGGATGTGTAGGGGTGCTAATACCTTCCCTTCGCATAATCGGCTCCCGAACCCAAGATTTGGTTGTGAGACCTTGTCTTTTCCTTTCCTTTTTCCAGGTTTACTTCGAGCGTTTCCTTTCCCACCTTTGGGATAAATAACGCACGGTGGCGACTCTTCTGTCATTTCTTTTTCGCCGGGTGTTTTTTCGCATACTATATTTTTTTGGCTGCGACACCATCAAAGGATTTAGAGCATCAAAATTTGAAAGAGTTGTACCACCATCAAAGTGTTGAGTCGATTATCTGAGATTGTCAAACTAATGTCCAATAATTAAGTAGTTAATTATCTGCTCATTATTTATATGTCAATTAAAGATGATCATGTTGGAACAAGTTTGGTTCTACTACATCTACAATCCTTGAGTTTTGCTGATAACAAAATATAAAGAAAAACTTTGTACTCTAATAGTTTGTTAAGTTTGAAGAATCTGAACAAGCCAGATATTAGATAAAGTAGACTCTAAACAAGCCATATGGATGATAAAGTAGACTCCAAACAACCTAGCAGTTGGATAGACCAAACTCTGAACAAGCCAAAAGCTAAACAAAGTAGACTTTGAACTCTGGATAGATAGACTTTAGACTCTGGACATACAAACTTGGTTCTACTACATGTACAATCCTTGAGGTTTTCATTTGTATATTTTTTTAAGTGTAAATTCTAAATTTCATTGTGTGTATATTATTATTAATAATCATTCTTGTAAACACATATATTTGTATTGTAACTTTGAGTTTTTCCTTTAGGGACTAAGTTTAGTTTGTAGCCTCAAGAAGTCATTAACAGATAGTCTTTGAGTTTTTTCTTGAGGGACTAAGTTTAGTCATTAGCCTTGAGAAGTCATTGACAGTTGATCTCTGAGTTTATAATCTAATTGATTACTGGAATAAGTCTTTGTGAGAAGGCAAAATCACTCTGGAGGGTGGAGTAGACAAACCTAGTTAACGGTGAATCAGTATAAAATCATTGTGTATTTTTATCTTTGGTGTCCATGTCATTGGTTTGTGATTGGTTTTAAAAAACGTTGTCATATCTGAAACCCAATTCACCCCCCCCCCCCCCCATTTCTTTTGTTTCTTATACCTGTATATCAGAATATATGGTGTACACGTTCATCTGATGTCTGATGTCTTATGAAGGAGTTTCTGATAGTATTTTTCATATGTACAAAGAAATCATATCCATTTGCTTATGCATTACTACAAAACATACCTACAGTGAAGATATTTATCACGACAATTTATTCATCATAGTAATATCTTACTTTTACGGTTCCTAAGTCCAACCGTGGTCATAGAACTTGAGTGACAAGCTTCGAATATCAACATCAACATTTTTCCATTTTTTCAATAAAAATAAGCACGTGGTACTTAACTTTTTTTATTATTTAAAAATTAAAAGTATAACAACTACGGTTTTTTCTTGCAACCGTTGTGAAATTCTTTTCACTTAATAAAAACATAATAGGCACTTTATTTTGTTCATAACACACAAGGGTGCCCTAGCGAACGAGACGACAGCGATAGAGAAATATTCACCATCTTCATTCATTTCTGGAAACGAATATCATTTATGGAAACGAAATCTTTAACCTCTTCGAATTATGGTACGTTACTTTTATGTTTGTTGCTCTCTCTCTCTCTCTCTCTCTCTCTCTCTCTCTCTCTCTCTCTCTCTCTCTCTCTCTCTCTCTCTCTCTCTCTCTCTCTCTCTCTCTCTCTCTCACACACACACACACACACACACACAACACACACACACACACCACACACACACACACACACACACACACACACACACACCACACACACACACACACACACATATATATATATATATATATATATATATATTATATATATATATATATATATATATATATATATATATATATATATATATATATATATTGCGTTTACATTTCATTTCTTGATTTCTTTTTTAACATAATGACACTATGATGTGTATTGTTCATGTTGCCATGTTCAGATTTTGTGTAGTTACAAACTCATTATTGGGTTGTCGATTGTAGTCATGGTTATGAAAATGCATTAGGTTTTGGTTGAACCATCTTAGTCGACATAGTTAATATATCGAAGTTATGTTTGAGACTCTTGACATTTAACATTTTCAAATGTGATCATTATCATTCTTTTATTGAATTCTTCAACTAAGATTTCCAAACTAACAACTGCACGTCTATAACCGCCCACTCTATGTATGTGTGACTATGAGTTACACTCAAGTACACTTTCACTCATACTCGTAAAGTTTCACTTCATTCATACACAAATTTAAAGATCAGAATGCTAATCATTAATCATTCATAAATACTTGCTTTTATCATCGGAGAATCATAACTACCGAAACTGAAAATCTCATGGTGGTCCACAACCTAAGATCTATTTTCATCTCTAGGACAGAATAAAAAGATATTTGTATCATCTTCTCATTGAGATGTTACAAGTATTAAAAGTATATGTTTTATTTTTCAATAGACAATATCAATATATCAAATATATTAATATATTTTTAGTCCACCAATAGTTTGCACTTCGGTGGTAACACTTGTTTGTAGTAAGGGCTTTGTTACAACTAATGGACATCTTATAAAATGCATGAATGCATGCGCTGCATATATACGGTACATATCTAGAAAGACACATTCGTACATGCATATATAATTA
The DNA here is from genome assembly GCF_024323335.1 of Lathyrus oleraceus. NCBI lineage: Eukaryota > Viridiplantae > Streptophyta > Magnoliopsida > Fabales > Fabaceae > Lathyrus > Lathyrus oleraceus. Next base: position 95,843,284 of record NC_066580.1, on the reverse strand, counting down.
TTAACTCCTCTTAGAAATGAACTTTGAAATATTTCCAATCATATCCTGAGATCTCCTCATCATAAGATAAATATATACATGAAATTAATTATACATATCTCTCTCTTGCATTGAGACCTTAACTTGGAGAAAATAAAAATCTCTCGCACACCTCAAATTTCGTTACAGAAGCCCAATTAATTGATTAACCAACTAATCAATTTTTCTAGAATCAAATCCTGCCATGTAACTCTTTATTTTTCTTGCTTAATAGTTACACACTAGTACTATATATTCTCATACAAAACACCGTGAAGTGTATACATATTAACAATTAAGATCAATATCTGTATCCGTATCCATATCTCTAGTCCTCTGAGACTCACAATCCTTTGAAGGTAAAGCAATGGTTAAGTCAAGATTCAAAGAGGACGAAGAATTATTTTTCGATGCTTCTATCTTTCTCATAGCATCAAACGATTTGTTGAAGGAGAGTTTATTATTACTATTATTATTGATATCTTTGTTCATGGCCTCGTCACATATTGATGATGTGCCAGCATTAGAAACATGAGGATTAATACTAGGTAAGCCTTTGTGTAGCTTGTGATTATTTGGATCAATTCCCATTTTTATGAGCTTTCTACGAATATGAGAATTCCAATAGTTCTTCACCTCATTATCTGTACGTCCTGGCAATCTTCCAGCAATGAGTGCCCACCTAATATAGATACATATACATGTACAAATGTATATAAGTTTTATTATATAAATACATACTACTATATATAGGTTAAATTCACTATCAAAAGATGATATATTTGATACTAACATATACTACAAAACATGTTCTTATCAAGGAGTACCTAATTAACATTTTTGACACAACAGTTCTTTTACAAAAATATACATTTTTCATTTATGTGAATCACTATCTTAGTATTATAAAATCTATAGTTTGTGACTAAAATGGTGATTAACTACTTATTTCGACTCATCGGCCGGTGCTTTTATCCACTCGTTAACATTTTTTAAACATTTTATCGGTCAATAACTAAATAAAACCTTGTAATCGAGAGTAGTTTACCGATTGCCAAGGAGGGCATGTAGTTTAATGACGAGATCTTCTTCATCTTGATCAAAGATTCCACGTTTGATATCTGGTCGTAAGTAGTTTAACCATCTTAGTCTACAACTTTTGCCACAACGATACAACCCTAATCATAGTAATAATACATATATTATATACTTTTAACTATAAAAAATTTAATTGTGTATTAATATTTATATAAAATGGCTACACGATATAACTTACTACAGAATCGTTAAATTAACAGAAAAATTAATTAATTTCTTTTTCTTTTAATCTAACTGTTCTGCAGTAGTTTGTATCGTATAGAGAATACACCACGTCAGTTAGAAGAATGATATTATTGTATAGTATTAGTATGAGTGAATGAGATAACGAACTAACCAGCAGCTTTAGGAATGGATCCCCAACATCCTTCACCATGAACTTGTATATAATCAATAAGCTTTTGATCTTCTTGCTTAGACCAAGCACCTTTATTGATGTTTTCTTTGTCACAACAAGGCTTTCTCATTGTTGGTTATTTTTTTTGCTTAAAGTATAGAAAATGCTAAAAATTGTATATGTGTAGAGAGAAAGAGTACTTGTGAGAGTGGTTACTATGACAAATGTCACAGAGATAATAGTTAGATATATATTGGTAAAGAAGGGAGATCGATGTATGAGTTGACTTGGACTGGTGGTTTTGGTTGGTGTAGTTGGTGAATATTTTGTTTGTAATTTTTAGAATAGGGATACGAGGGTTTGACACTTTTGTTTTACAAGATTTTTCATTTGCTTACTGTTAAGTATAGGTCTTTTTCAATGAAATTGGTCTAACTAGAGAGACTAGAGTGCATGTAACATTAAAGTTATAAATGGAATTGTTTTTGGTTTTTGTTTTAGAGTTTACATAGAAATGTATGATGCTTCAAAGTTGGAAAGAGGCTTGTAGTGCAATGTTTGAAGTATTCATGTTGTATGTGGATTAAATTATATATAAGTAAATGTTTTTGTTGTTAGATTTGTCTAAACTCAAAAAAAAATTATACTACTCTTTATTTAAATTAACTTGCATTTACTATGCATACAGAGTTGGACCCCCCCACTATATGTGATAAATGAGAGACAACCTTAGCTAGTTTGGTGCAACAAATTGAAAATATTTGCAATTTTATTTTTATTTTTTTTACATTTTTTTAGTCTTAAATTGCAAAATAAATTAATAAATAAATAATGTATAGAATGCAATTTTGTCTGGAAAGAATTGACGATAAGACTTTCCTTTAGAAAAAGAATTTGGATTTGGTTCTTGAAATCACTCATTTCTTAATCACCTTAAATTGGAAGATTCATGACTTTGTGAGTGCTAATGCATAATCTTTAAAATTCTCTTCTATCTCTCTTCATAATCTATATCTCATTTAGTTATTTTCTCTATTTATGTCTATCTCAACGGTTAAATGATGTAATACATCTTAAAGACTTCGAATAAATAAAAGAAAAAAAGAAAAATGTTTTTAGAATTGTAAATTTTGGCGATATGGTGGTAGCAGAGCCGGCTCGGAAGACAATATGGTGGCACAACGGAGTTCGGCCACTCGGCGGCGACAACAATATGGTGGAGCGTCGGGGACGGAGGTCATCCGACCAACAACGGTGGATCGTGTTGGATCAAAACGCCAAGTTTTCATTGATATGTTATGTACAAACTAGTACTTATACAAATAAACATAGAGTTGTAATCATTACTTGTGAAACAAGTAATGTTGCAACTGACTCTTAGCTAACAAACATTGCTTAACAAGAATATACAACAAGCATTCTCTTACTTTGAATTCCATAAAAAGAAATTAGGTAACACTAGTTAATGTCTTCTTTCTTAAGTCATCCCCTAACATGACAAATGACTCAAGCTTCAATGGTTTAGTGAGGATGTCAGTCAATTGTTCTTGAGTGTTGGAGTGTTTTAACTCAATGACTCTATCCTCAGTCAGGTCACTTAAGAAATGGAACATAACATCTATATGTTTGCACATTCCATGCATGATAAGATTTCTTAACAGTTTGATTGAGGATTGTTGTCACAAAAGATTATTGACCCTTGCTTTGGAGGCACTTTCAAATAAGTCGGCATATTTCTTTACCATACACCTTGGCAAACACATGAAGCAGCAGCTACAAACTCTGCTTCTGTTGTTGATAATGTGACTATTGGTTGTTTCTTCAAGGACCATGAGATTGATCATGAACATATCTTGAACACATGCCCTGAGGTATTTTTTCTGTCATCTCTATCTCCTGCATAATCAAAGTTAGTGCATCCTAGCAACTACAACTTGGTTGTACCTTCATCCTTGTACAGGATGCAAAAATCTAAGGTGCTTTGTAGGTACCCCATGATTCTTTTAACTACAACAACATATATTTTTGTGGGTATTTTCATGTATCTGGCTGACATACCGCAAGTGCACTGCTGTGCAAAGTATTAAAAAGTCATTGAACCACAACGATCAATGGTTTAAGTACCGAATTTCTTTTGATCGATGTATATCTAGAGGAATCAATAATTTGAGATTTGGTAAAAACATTTTAAATAAGAATCACTTATAGGAAAACAACTTAATTGAAAAATCACTTAAATCACAATAAAGACAAACAAGACTTAGGATTATGGTTCTCACTCTGACACATTCATACAATCTGAGTCACTTCTGTTACGATAGTTTTGACACAATTTATAAAAAATATTTAAATATGGATAACACACGATTTCACCAGCATGTTGCCCTATCGATGACGAATAATTCATTGGCCTTCGCTCAACCGTATTATTCGTTAGGGATTCGTTACTTTTGCTCAGCTATGAAAATTGGAACTTTCTCAAATTCATCCAAGCATTTTCGCTGTATTGGACTTGTTTGTTTAAAAACATGTGCTCCGATACCGGCACATATCCTTTCAGACTATGTCGGTACTTGAGAATAATTTACTTTTGTACAAGGGTTGGAATGCATGAGCTCAGGTATTAAAATAAATTTGGCTAAAGAACTCACATAATCAACTTGTGACATATCATACAACCAGTCATGAGATGATCCCTATAATCCCTAGTCCCTAATGGACTACTCACTTATGATGAGGGAAAACACAACCAAAACAGTATTCATAATCCAATTCATGGTGAACAATTGAATTAAACAAGCAATTGTAATGAAAAAAAATAAGAAAAACCTGAATTGAAAGCTTTAATTCAATGCTCCAATGGAGACTTAAGTACAGAGAAAAGTAGAATACATAGAAAATTTAGAAAAATAAAACTAGCCCCTCAAACTCACAACCAACCATGAGTTTTATAGAAAAACCTAAACTGTGATGAATATCCCTTTGTTCCATATCCATTACCTCCAAATATCTCACATCTAAACATGCCAAAAGCCAAAAACATGTGAAATTGGTCTAAAAAGGAAAGAATCAAAACACGTCTCGCCCTACTGCTACGGGTGGTCGTAGCAGGCCTTTGCTTTTTGTATGGAGAGTTCAAAGGGGAGGAAACTCTAGGCCTTTACTGCTACGGCTCGTAGCAGCTGCTACAGGCAGTCATAGCAGCCATCTGGATTTTGTATGAGGATTTTCCGACTTTTGACATTTTTCCATTCTTTGCTCGTTTTTCGTTCCTTTCTCACCTCGAACACTTATTAAACCCCGAAAACAGTAAAAAAAATATACAAATATGATAAACGGAAACAATCCGGACAAAAAGAGGTAAAATGCTAAGTAAAAACGATACAAACACCACTCAGCACTGGCCATAAAGCACACAGAAAATGCAATGCCATGTCTTGTTGATAGAAGGTACATTAAGCTTCCTACCATCTATTTGAAAATGGTGGCATTTCGGAAACTTTACCATTTTTATCTTTTCACTAATTTGCAACCTGGAACAATATGACTGCATACTTTATTGCGTCCCTCTATGCCAAATCTTGTTAGAATTTTTGTTGCATACTTTTATTGATGTATGAAGATCCCATTATTTCCCTGCTTCACCTCAATTGCCCAAAAGTACTTCATCCTTCCCAATTCAATCATGGAAAACTCTCATTTCATTTACTTCTTTGAATTCATCCATCATTTGAAGGTCATTGCCAGTGTAAATAACATAATCTACATACAAGCTGACAATGAGAATCTTCCCTCCAGTTCCATGTTAATCAAAAAGAGTATCCTCATATGCACATTTCAAAAATTTGTCAATACAGAAATATGAGTCTATCTTTCTATACTAGGCCCTTGGAGCTTATCTTAGGCCATAGCGTGCTTTCTTCAGCTTATACACCATTTTCAGGTTTGCCTTTGTGATATCCTGCAGGTTTGCTTATGTAAAAATCTTTAGATATCTCACCATGTAGGAAGGAAATATTCACATCTAGTTGAAACACACACCATCTTTGATTTGTTTCTACTTCTAGTATGGTTCTAATGGTGTCCCACTTAGCCACAGGTGCAAACACTTCATTAAAATCAATATCATACCTTTGTAAATATCCTTTTACTACCAATCTGGCTTTATGTTTGTCCACTTCTCCCTTTTCATTATACTTAGTTTATGAATCCATTTTACTCTAATGTCTTTTAGGCCTTTAAGTATTGTTGTTAGCTTCCAAGTATCATTCCTCTCTATGGACTCTATTTCAAGATCCATTGTCTTCCTCTATACCTCTAATCTGAAAGCTTCCTCATAGCTAGTAGGATCCTCATTTGAGCTAAAGAATGCAAAGTGATTCAATTGATCATCCTCTTCATTTTCTAATCTAGTCACATAGTCATTAAGATACCTTGGAGGTTTTTTGATTTTATGAGTTGTCTCATTAAATTCTTCAGTGCTTTTTTCTCTTCTATCATTCTCTTCTTTTGTATCGCCATCTATATGTTCTTTAACAAGTTCTTCAGTTGAACTTTCTACTACTCCTAGAGTTGCTACATTAGGCCTTTCTTGTATTTCAGCTTCACTCTCATCTTCTACTTGGACTTGTGAATCCTCAAAGCTTGCTTGGCCCTTTTTGTTCCAATTTCAACACTTTTATTCTTCAAATACAACATCTCTAGTGATGATGACTTTTCCTTAAGCTGGTTCATACAACTTGTTGCCTTTGTATTTTTCACTAACACCAAGATTCACACGTTGCATACTTTTGCCACCCAATTTCTTCCTTTGTGTGTCAGGAACATGAGCATGAGCCACACAGCCAAACACTTTAAAGTGATTTACTGATGCCTTTGTTGCACTCCAACATTCTTCAGGGGTCATGTTTTTCACTGCAAATGTAGGACTTCTATTCATGACATAAGTGGCCCATCTTATTGCATCCGGACATAAATGTTTGGGTATATTTCTACATGATAGCATGCTTCTAACCATATTCATGAGAGTCTTATTCTTCCTTTCAGATGCTCCCTTTTGTTATGGAGTATATACAATGGTTGAGTGTCTCTTGATCCCTTCCAAGCTACAAAATCTATTGAAAGCATTTGATGTAAAATGTCCACCTCTGTCAGTTATGAAGCAATGAATCAAACAATTAGTTTCTCTTTCATCTAATGCCTTGAATATTTTAAAGACATCAAATTCACTTGACTTTTATTTCAAAAAATAAACCCAGGTCTTTCTACTAAAATCATTTGTGAAGCTGATGAAATACATGTTTCTTCCAAGTGACTCATGCTTGATAGACTCGTAAATATCATAGTGGAAAATCTCCAACTTTGCATTATCTCTCCAAGTATCTTGTTTAGGAATGGGTTCTATGTATTTCTTGCCTATCAAGAAATTAGTGCATATTTCTTTTGTGTTTACTAGGCTTGGCAAACCTGTCACAATTTCCTTATTCATAAGTGTGTCTAGTTCCTTGATGCTCAAATATGTTTCTTGCCTATCAAGAAAGTAGTGCATATTTCTTTTGTGTTTACTAGGCTTGGAAAACCTGTCACTGTTTCCTTATTCACAGGTGTGTCTAGTTCCTTGATGCTCAAATGTGCATACCTAATATGCCAAAGTTGAGATTACATTTGTTTAGTTGTCTTAAAACACATTGGAATGATTACTGGTTCATGGATCACACACATCTTATTTTAAGATATTTGTGCATTCAATATCATACCCTTCTCTTCATGGAAGATTTGAGAAGAATCATACTTGAATACTACACTTAGTTTCTTCTGCTAAAGTTGACCAATGCTGAGAAGATTATTTCTCAAATCTAGTATGTAATAGACATCAGTTATAACATAATCCTTTTTTCCAATGCTCAGTTTCACATTCCCCTTCCCCATTACAAACATTTTTGAGTTATCACCTAGCTTGACAGATTCCCTAAAATTTGCATCAAATTCAAAGAATCGAGTTTTAACCCTAACCATATGATTATTGCATCCAGATTTAAGATACCATATTTCTTCCTTAACACAACCTTTTGATTCACTCTTGGGCATCAAGATCATGTCTTCTTATTCATTGAATTCAACATAGTTGGCATTTTCTTCCTAACAAATACACTCAATTTGATAGTGACCTAGCTTATGACATTTGTAGCATTCTACAAATCCATATACTTTGTCTACCTCCACCACAACCTCTTCCTAATAACCTTCATATACCTCTCCTAGCACCTCTTCTTGCATTGGACACTTTAAGTGCTTGTTCTTTAATGAAATATCTTTGATCTTTCATCATTTGCTCATGCACAAGCAAGATGATTTGTAATTCATCAATGAAAGAGTTGTCACATCATTGGATCCTCAATGTAACATAAAACATAGTTGAACTTTTCTATCATTTATCTCAGGATCTTCTCAACAACTGCTACCTACTATAATTTCTCCCCATGTGCAGTCATTCGATTTGCAATGGCAAGTTTATTTGCAAAGTACTCATCAACAATTTCAGTCTGTCCCATTGCAAGAAATTCAAATTCTTTATTAAAAGACTTTACATTTGCTTTTTTGACCTTTGAAGAACCATGATAATTGCAGGGCATCGCATCCCAAAAGTCATTGGTTGTGTTGCGCACGAGCATAGTTTCCAAGATAGACCTGTCAATGAACTGAAAGACATAGTTATTGGCCTTTAAGTCTTTTAATTTACTCTCCTTCTCATCCTTCAACTATTCTTAAGTTGCATCTAGAGGTGCCACTGTGATATCATTTTCAATTAATCCCCAATACTCCTTTTGAAGCATCATGAGTTTTTTTTGTAGAATCTCTTGAAAGATCCATGCTCTTGATTGAGGACAAACAAGAAACCAACTTAGGGAGAATTTGATTAGTGGCCAAGAAAGAGTATTAGAAAATAATATCTTGACACTTATAGAATCCACGAAATACGAATTCATGTCATTTTCCAATGTTTTGATTAGAAACTGAAGCAAGTTAATAGAATGGTTAATTTTTTATGATTGTTTCAAAATGATGCAGGAAAAATCACTCAACACAAACCTAAACATTAAAATAAGAAAATTGGCTCGCTTCAAGAGCGATGCAGCGCCACGCGGCGAGTAAAAGAAAGAAACCACGAGCAGCTCTCCACAAGCTCGTTGCATCACACCCCAAGAAAATCTGAATAATCTAAATTCCAGTGGAGTCTCTCCGCCAGCACGCGTGCAACGAGCAAAAGAAAAATCCCACGAGCAGCTCGCCATAAGCTCGTTGCAGCACGCCACAAGAAAGGCTGAAAACATCCAAATTCAAGTGGAGTCTCGCTGCCAGCATGCATGCAGCAAGAAACAGAAGAAGAGTGCACCATGCTAGGCAAGGCTATGTGCACTGCAACACACTTTTATGTGCAAAGCGCACTAAGGTGGCCAAAAGCTCCAAAGGCGGTTTAAGCATTCTTAAAGGCGAAGCAATCAGAGTCTGCTACAACATGGATTTTTTGCACACAGCATGGGTAGCAGCTTTTGGAAAGATCTATAAATAGCAGACTTGGACCATTCAGAAGGACATTCCATTTTTAGTGATTTAAGTTGAATAATACTTGAATAGATTAAGGGAGAAAAGGATTGCAAGGATCGAGCTGGTTACGCATCAAGAATCGGGAAATCATTGTTGATGCACATTCATCTCCAATCCTTCTTTTTGTATCAAGTTACCATGACAATGACTAGCTAAACTCCTTCTCTTGTTGGGATTGGAAAGAATCTACTGTAATCGTATGTATATTGATTATGTTTTTAATATAATCTTGTTATTCATCATTATCAATTCTATCTTTGTTGTATTGATTAAACCTTTGGATGCGAATTATGATCGAAAAATACATTCGGATCTTGATTTAAGATAAGAATCGGTTAAACACTAATTCCTAGACATAGAATTAGGGTTTAATTTTCACAAATAAATATCAGTTCTTCATGCGATCAACTTGTTTAATAGACTGAGAAATCATCGATTGAACAAACTGATTAAAATCTCAATAATCGGGTAGACATACATGTTGTTGTGAGTGGTATGTGAAGATAAGAATGAGTATCGAGTTTATGCAGAAGTAACCCGTAATATACATATGAGTACGGTAGAGGAAATCCAATCCCATAAGGCTTCCATATCAGTAAACTTTAAGTTATTAAATTCCGCTTATTTTACATTCTGCTTTACTTTAATCAAACCAGTATGTGAACTTTAACTTGAAACGATATCAATTGTCAACCCGTTAGTAATATCGCACCAGTCCCTGTGGATACGATATAAATGATACTTACTTTTGATTATACTGAACATCAAATTTACTCATGAATTGAATGTATGTGTGAAGATAAATTACGATAGTCAAAGTGTCATTCACTTGATAAGGGAGATGATAGAGTCAAACAAAATTCAAGTTCATAAAGCTCCCTTAGAAGAAAATTTGGTAGATATGTTCATCAAGTCATTTTCATGATCAAGGTTCAAGCATCGCTTTGACTTAATCAAATTTGTTGAAGAGTGATTCAACCTTTTGAGAGAGCAACAAGGTGGTTGATAATTAAATTGGCATCATCATCATCAATTTAAATTCAAGATGGAAAAATATTGTAATATGTTTTAAAACTCAAGTGAGAAATCAAAGAGAAAAAAACATCTTCAATATTGTCAATTTTTTCAACAAGATGGTGGCAGTGGATAAGGCGATACGACGTCGACGACAACGATATGGTGGAGGAGGTGGCAGTGATATGGTGGTGAAGGCGGGTGGCAAAGTTCAATCGACTTGAAGTGGCAGCGGCAGGTCGGTGGCGGTAGTCTAGGTGGGTCTCGGGTTTTTCGGACTTGTTCGCAGATCTATTTGTCAATGAGTTATATCTTGAGCTCATTAAACTTTTAACAATTATAAATAAGAATCTTTGTCAATGAGTCATATCTTGAGCTCATTAAACTTTTAACAATTATAAATAAGAGTCTTTCTCATTTGTTGTTTACGAATGGTGCAAGAGGTAGCGATCTAAGAAGCAAAGGATAACGACTTCAATGAATTTATTCTTGGAGTTTGTTCGTTTTTCGAAGTTATCAAAGGGATTTGAAAAACACTTTATACACATCAAATTTTTGTGATTTTTATATTAAGAGTTAAAGAGATTGTTAAATACTTAAATAAAAAAAATAGGATTTCATTCTAACTTATATTATTATCTCTCTTAATATAGATAGGTTTGACCAACTTTGAATAAATGATTTTTTTTCTTACATAATATATATTAATATTTTGTAGCTTGAAGTTTTGAATTATTCTATCCGTTAACAACAACCATTTTCATCCGTGTAGTATAAGACCCCAGAAAATATTTACATAATGAAAGAGGAATAAGGTGGTTATGTTGTATTACTTGGTTTGGTGCAGTTCCCATGCATGCAGTATTGGCAACCTATTTGATTGTGATGATGTAGCTTCAATGGGATTTGAAATTCTCACAATTGTGATTGGGGGCAAAAGAGGAATTAAACAAAAAGATGAAAATGAAATGTAGCGAAAATGATAGGGACTAACTCAATCTGTAAATGTACTGGACCACTTCTATTGCAACAATCAATTGTGGTAATCTAATGTTTAACATAGTCAAATATATAGTACTTGTCTCACTTAGTGTCTCCTTTTTCCTCTAAATAAATCATAATATTATCAAGAAAGGTTAATCACACACCACTACTAAAATGTAATATTGTTTTAGCTCCAAAAACTTTTCATAAACTATGTTCACATATAAATGTCTACAAAGTACAAACAAAGACATGCAACATGAGGAAAATAAATGATGATCCAAACCAAATCCTATATTTTAGGAGGAGGGTTGTCAAATATCAATAGCTGAAAATAGTGGATCACCAAAAAAAATCAATATGAGAAACATCGGATCGCGTAACAGGCAAATAGCGGAGACTGCACGGCGGTTAAATTAAATATTTATGTAGAAAATAAAACATGTGACACACAAATAAAAGCTACATAAACTGATATTAAAAAAAAACTTCAGACATTAAACTAAAAATTTCTATTAACAACTAAAACAGAAAACTAAAAACAGAGAAAGCAACAGAATGAACGGACATGAAGAATGAACAAATACACGTTTTACTTTTTTAATGTTCCGCCTCTTCACATTCTACTTTTTCCACCTCTTCACATTCTCCTCTTAAATGTTTTTTAATAATAATAATAATATTAGTTCTGATATTTCATTCATAATCGGTATACCGATATACGGAAAAACACTGATATCTTGAATATCGCGAAATTGAAATACTATATCGACTTTCGTATCAGATAGGCAAAATTTCTATACCGCATATTTAACAACGCTGGTAAAAACTAGTTGAATTTTCTTTCTCAATCAAAAAAAAAAGTTACTGTGATCTAATATGTTATTTGGACTGGTTGGTTGTTGATGTACAGTAATATCTAACAGTCTTGCAATTTACTCTCTTCAAGTACATTTCAATACCAAATATAGCAGATTCGGTATGCTGGGAAGACTCATTGAGGCTGCTTTTGTTGACAGATTCACATGAATCACAGTCTCTTCAACCGGTCAACCATAGAACAATACAGTTTTTTTGGAGAAATTCTCCATTCAACATTTGTACCAAAAGACTTCCAGTCCAATATGGTTGAGTTCTATTTCCAACATGTCTAGAATAAAACAAATATTTTATAGGTGTAGAACATAATGATTTTCATATACCAATAAACATGTGAAAAATCATTAATACCATGTGAAGCATACAATACTTTTAACCTTATTACTAGAATAAGAGAGGAACATACCATGGTCTAATTCTTTTTTCCTGGACACTTTCCTCTTACATCTTTGTTTTTTACTTCCATGTTTTGAACTTCTGGTGCACCGATCAATCACATAAATTTGGAGTATCTACCTTTTGATTAGGAATGTTGATGAAACGGGTGGAGTCAGAGTTATGGAAGTATCTAACTTCCCACTCTAAAATTAGAAATGTTATTAAATCACATTGGAGCATTTTGTTTCCTCTCAAATTTGATCCGACCACAATTTTAAAACCCAAATCAACTCGCCTAAACTATATTTTATAAATTAAAAAAGTAGTTCCTTCAATAAATATGTTCCCTCACTTCAATATGGCATCATTGCGGAAAATGCCAGTAGACTCATGTTACCCTAAATTATTGTGATCCTTTTATTTTCATTCCATTTCACTTTCTAATAAATGTTCAAATATTGCTCAACTGTTGTTAACTTTGTAAACTAAAATTTTGAATCATGTCGCACCAATAAAGAGAAGATGTGTAAATCATGGGATACTAATGCAATGCAGCTCATAACTGACAGTTTTTAAATTAAAAAAAAAAAAACATATCACAACCAAAATTAATATTAAATATTTAATTAAGCTTGAATAAAAATTACATAAGGTCATACACAAAAGCACGAATTAAGTCTACAAACATCAAAAGAAATTCGTTGAGGGAAACTCAAACCACGAGACGAATATCAAAAGATTGAAGCCAAAAGGAAAGGTCGGACCACTCATCCATAAGAGATTGAGGTCGTAGATCAACAAAGAACAAAGATAACCGGCAGAGATTGATGAAATTTAGAGTTGATTAATGGAAAGATATTGTTGACATTTAGGTTTTCATTTTGGCTTCTGTCATGGGTCAATTGCCCAGCTCATACAATCTCCTGGACAATCCCACCGTATCTTCCACTTGAACTTGCTCAGACTAACCAAGCTCACACAAAACAGGAAAAATAGAACTCAATATGGTCCCTTTTATTTGTTCTTTTATAGCTTCAACTATTATGGCTGGGGTGATTCAGACGTCCATTTTTCTTTCCAAACCTCACTCTTTTTCTTCCCAACCCGAAACTCTAATTTGCAGAATTAAACCCAGTCCAGTTAACTTCAAAATAGACTAGGCTGGGTTTTGAGAACCTTCTCATTTGATCAAACACAAATTTTCAAAGTTATTGTAATAACTGATGGTAAGCTTGAAACACATCTCTAGAGTGTAAAGACACGTGAATATCACATTTGTTTTGGGAACAATTCCCTCATTTCAGCGCATTTTCAACAAACTTGTAGGAAAGGAATCAAGAAACTTCCACACCACAGCATAATGAACAAGTTAGATGAATAAGAAATATGCTTGGAAGCAGAAGACATTGTCATAATAGTAAGTATTTTAGTCCAGCACAAATAAGCAAATAAAACTATATTCTTCAAACTAATTAAACAATCTAATGCTGACCATAAAGCCTAGAAGTTGTGCCCACTTTTGACGAAAGAAAGGATCAAAAATATGTCATGAATCTATCTAATATTATATTCTAACAGCATACAGTTGTTTACACGAGTATTACACCATTTGAAGCATGTGCATCATTGTTGAGATCCCACATCAACTAGAAATACGGCTAAATTAATCCTTAAGGTTTGAACATTATTCACCTCTTGAGCTAGCTTTTGAGGTTGAAGTAGACCTAAGCCCTAATTCTAAAATAAAACAATGACAACAAGAAAAAGAGCTATAGAAGACAAACAAAACCAATAAACAACCCCACGCTGCAAAAAAAAAACAATGCATAAAGACATATTTTTGCATTCACATCTTATGATTACTCACCAGCTAATTACAAATTTCAAAACGTACAATGTATATCCTGAGAAGTCATATTTTTGGACTTGCTTACTCAGTTACTCCTCTGCTCTTTTCTAGTATATCCTGAGAAGGCTTGAACACACATGCTGAACACACTCATAATCATAACTCTAATGCAATTGTCTACAAGGCCATAATAATCACCAGCTAAATAATAAGAGGATAATATAAATCAACTTAGACACTAACCAGTGAAATCAAAAGCTGAAAGCCTGAACACCTAAATAAATTACTGAAATCGTAACACAATTTTACTTCTGTATTACCAAGTACTAATAGATTACTTTTTACATCTTTTCTGCAGGCTACAAATTCAATAGTACTCTTAAAGCTTAGAAAATTGTTATACAGTATACATGCTCGGCTGATCCGTGTTGGGGCTATCCAGGAGTCACGTTTCACCTTGTCGGTCTTCGTCGAAATCGGACATTTCCTTCAAAAGTTCACAAAATATGATACAACTACTGCATTTCAGAATCATCTAACTGATGCAAAACAAAAAACAGAAATGACATTTCTCGATCCAGGAAAACAGCCTTTCAATGAAGAATCAAATGGAGAAGGTTAAACGTGTGTACTCACAAAATGGAATTCAAATGAAAAGGAACAAACTTCTACATAAACTCGGAAGGCGAACTGGCATCGGGTTTCACACTCCCTAAACCACCACCATGATGCAACACCTGCGGAGGCAATGTCCCTAATCCAGCACCAGCCAATCCATCATTTCCTGAACCAAAGAACTGACAAAGTATTCTCGCCATAACTCCAAGAACTTGCATTTGATTATGACAAGCCTCTGCATGCATCTGCATCATCTGTTTCTCGTGCTCGATCTGCATCGCCACCATCCTCTCCCTCCACTCCATCTCCTCTTCCTCCATCTTCTCCTCCACTTTCTTCCTCCTCCTCTTCTCCTCCTCAAGCTCCTTCTCCAACCTCACCCTCTTCTCAACCTCCTTTTTCCCCCATCTCAACTCCCTCTCCTCCATCTCCATCTCCATCTCCAATTCCAATTCCCTCTCACTACAACAACATTCCCTTCTCTTAAACTCAAATCCATCCCTCTTCCACTCTCCTTTCTCCTTCAAAAACTCTCTCTCCCTCCTCTTCTCTTCCCTCTTCACCATAACCTCCCTCAATTTCAAAACCCCCAACCCCAATCTCTTCAATTCTTCTTCACTAACATCACCATCACTATCATCGCCACCGCCTTCGTCGTCACCGTCATCAGACTCATCAACTCCAAACCCTAAATCACAAGAAGCAGAATTACAATCATTATTATCATTACTATTACAATTAGGTTTAGGATCAATTTGAACATCACCGAAAACTTGTTTATAATTGAGAAAATTCCCCCAATGATTAACACCGTCATTCCAATTAAACTGATGAGATTTAGATTGAGATTGAGATTGAGAAGAGATACGGATCTTGTGCTTAACCCCGATGTACTGATGACGCATGTTCTGAACTTTGATGGAAACGTCACGCCAGGACCATTTGAAAGGGAAGGTGGCTGAGTCGTGAAGGTGGTGAACGGCGTTGAGATGATCGGCGATTGGTTTGAACTTTTTCTCGCGAGTTTTGAGTTTGGTTAATGTGCCGTTACGGAGAAGGTCGGAGTATTTTGAGAGTAGGGTTTGTTCTTCTAGTTCTGACCATTTTTTTCGCTTCATTGTTGACAATTTTTCCTTGATTGTAGTTGGAGAGACGGTTACTTACACCCTAACTGAATTTCGTTGGACTGTGTTTTTAGTTTCTTTCCTAAAATAAATGGTTAGTGAATTCAGAATATTAATGATTGATTAGTTTATTACAAGTTTAATATATTAAAATGAGAGTATTGTTCCAATTTTTCACCTATATATATTGGTGGAGCATTTTGCGATGTTAGAAATGAGTCACAAATGATACAATTAAGTTGATAAATTAAGTCAATTTAATTGATGGTTGGGGAGTAACATTGAATTACACATGAACGGTTTTAAACTTGGACATCGCATTTTATTTACTTTAAAAAATAATAATTTTGTTTTACAATGAAACATAACTGGGCTGTCTGACCCGCTTGTTCCTCTATCCTACATTGTTACACATGTTTTGCACAATGTTAATCATTATATAATTAGATAAGAAAAACTAATTGTATGTCATAATAAATTTAATTTTTGAGAATTCAACTCATCTCAACTATATTTAAATCACAATGTCAATTGGTTGGATTGAATTGGATTTATTTTAATTTATTATCCAATTTGTTTAAATTTTAAAGAGTTATTTTTCTTCTATCCATAATTTTATTGTCAAAACCAATTGGATTTATGGATTTGGTAGGGGTTTACATGGGTTGGATAAACCCAATAAATTAAGTAAAACTCACCAAATCGACTCAAAAAAATGGGTTGAGTTATTGGATAAATATGATTTTTAAAAATGAAAAATCATTTTAAATTATTGAATTATGGATAAAGTCACACCCAACCCACAAAATTTATGGATTATTGACTATTTTTTTGTAATTTGATAAGTGATGACTTTAATATCTTTAATCTAGACGGCTTCAATTACAACTGTAGCGAAAAATTCATGATCATCAATCTATCGACAAGCTAGAAATCAATTAACAAAAGTGACCACCGCGCTTTTATTGTTTCCAAGAGAAAAGGAAAAAAGTACGAACAAAACCCAAAAAGTAAGAAGTTTTCAAATAAAAACTAATAAAAGTCAGAGATCACAGGTAAGGGGGTTGGTTACACAGAGGGAAGGTGTTAGCACCCAAAGTGTCATAGGTACTCCTAGGGAACCCTTTTTGTGTGCATATGTATTTTGTACAAAATGATGTTTTTAAATAAATAGAATGGGGGGATGAGAAAAGAATTCATTAATTATATTTTTGTGTTTGACAAGACCTTCGGACTTGTGCCTACGAACCAACATAAAAATGAGGGATCAAAACCTCGTAGTTCATGATACAAATTTCAAAGTGGATGCATTGACTTTAACAAAATTTATGTTTGAAAGGCACAAAGGCCTAAAATGGTTTGAATGGGTTAGTTCTTTTTGCCTTTTTGAAAGTTTAAGTCAAGTATAGTTAAATTTCTTTACAAGTTTGATTTAAGAAAATAAGTTTGAAAATGCAATGGCATAAGGCCAAAATTTCTATCTTTTTACAAAAGTAGTCAAAGTTTAGAACAAAAGTAGTTCACACAAAGAAGATTTTGAAAAATGGAGGGAGAGATTTTGAAATTAAAGAAAGGGGGAGAAGATGAAGAGACTATCCTATGTACAAAATTAAAAGTTGAGAGTTGAAAAGATCTGACCAAGTGGGTAGCAATCCAATAAACAAGAATGTCAATAGAAATCCAGAATTCCCTTGGACTTTTAGAATCAAGCAACACACAAATGCACAATTATATTATCTTGAAGAGCAAAGCATCAAATAAAGATGGTCTCATCCAAGCTTATCCCTTCCATGATCTTCTTCATAAGTTGCCCATGTAACAGATGAATTCCACAAGTCACAGGTTCAAAATAACAGCTTCACAATGATCATGTTGCAGATGAATCCTAGAGAGGTCTTCAAAGATGTATCAGATGCATTTTCAGATTTGTAAGCAGTTGGTTCTTCAACAAGTTGGCATTGGCCAAGTCCTTTAGCTTAGGAAGGTTGTCTAGATTCTAAATCAATTTGTCTAAGATCAAGCCAAGAGTCCACTCAATTTTTTTTTAGGGTTTTTGTTATTATTATGTACATTAATGGTCAAAGATGATCACACTGAATTACACCGCGTTTTTGACTCGGATTTCACATATTTATTAGGAATTTATTATCATTTTGTTTGTATTATGCTCTCTTTTATCTTGTTTTCAGATATTTAGCACTTTTGGACCCTTTTTGAAGAAACGAAGCAAAAAGACCTAAAATTAGGGTTTTTTGACGAAAATTACACACATGGTGTTGCACATGGCGGCCGCTATAGGAGAAGCCACGAGTCATCAACCCTCAACTAGGAGGTAACCGCCATGTTCCCATGATCTTTCCCATTTACATACATGGCGGGCGCCATGAAGGGATGGCGGGCGCCACCTTTGGAAATCACGTTCCCACTAAGGAGAAGTTGGAGGGCACCATGGTCTTTGCAAGCTGCTGAAATCCTCTATAAATAGTTCGTTCCATTTCATTTTCTAATCATCCAACTTAGTTTACAACATTAAGCCTATATTTATCGTTTGTAAAAGCGGTAATCCGTCACATCGGGGGGTTATCCCACCATAGTGAGATTGAGTTGGGTCACTTCAAGTTGCTGTCGTCTTTCGCTTCAGGAGTCGGAGATTTATTTTCCTTGTACCAGATTTAAAGCCCTTCGTTTGGAGCAGGTTCTTATTTACGCTTTTATTTTATTTACTTTCTGTCTACGCTTTTATTTTATTTATTTTCCGCACTCGCTTTACTATATTTATTTTCCGCACTCGCTTCTATTTTATTTATTTTCCGCACTCGCTTTACTTTATTTATTTTCCGCACTCGTTTTACTTTATTTATTTTCCTCACTCGCTTTACTTTATTTATTTTCCGCACTCGCTTTACTTTATTTTACGCACTTTACTCGCTCTTTACGCCTCACATTCTAAAACAAACTTTTCATCATGATCAATACCGTTGTGTTTATTTGTATTACCATGTCTGGCTAAATCATTTTAAAGGTTAGAATGTAAGGATCGCGGTTAAAGAGATGTTTCACATATTGAATCTGTAGAAATACTTTAAAGGCTGTTTTGATTTTTAACTTGAGTTTTCTAAAACAAACTTGGTTAGTTTTAATTATTCAAGGAGTGCGAAAGCATCCTGGCTTAGTTAACTAGGAATTTTTATCACTTTAAGGAAAAACTATTTTTGAAACTGTTTTCGGACGCGTTGATAGATTTAAAATCACGAAACTCCTTGGGTAAACTTTCCAAATCAAAATCACTTTTCAACTAAGTTTACGAGTCTTATTTCTTAAAAATAAGTTTACTACTTTAGCGTTTTGCGCACCTTTTATAAGTGACAATAAAAGGCCTTAATTTAAGGGTAAACTCGGTTCTGAATACGCGAAAGCGACAGTTCCTGTTAAATGGATTCTTTTTAAGAGTAGAAAATATTGCCTCATAAATAGTTCTATTTAGACAATCGAAACATCATTTAACTGGCGTGAAATACATTCAACCTATCTTTACTTGCATTTATTATTTACCGTTATTTTGCAAACCCAATATCTCTTTTATACCGCCTTAGATAAACACCGTAACGATAGTAATCGATAGATTGACGATTGGTCTCTGTGGGATCGATATTCTTTTATATTACTTTGACGCGATTCGTGCACTTGCGAATTCACACGATCAAGTTTTTGGCGTCGTTGCCGGGGACCAACTTCGTCAAATTTCGTACCCTGTTGTTACACCGTCTAGACTAAGGCATTATTAGTCGGTAAATGCGAAGAACCCGTAGTACTAGAAATTTAGTAGATCATTTAGCGGAACCCGAAAGTTATACTCGTACACGCCTCTCACTCATTCGAATTAAGAAAGCTATGACCGAGAATCTCGACCGGAGACCTCTTAAGGAATTTGCCCAACCCTCTGATGAGGAACCTAGTTCGAGTATAGTAAACCCCCTTATTCCTGCTAACAATTTCGAACTAAAATCGTCCTTGTTGCAATTAGTGCAACAAAACCAATACGCAGGTCTCGCTACTGAGAACCCGAATCAACATTTAAAAGTTTTTATCCAACTAGCCGACACCTGATGCGATCTGTTTGAGATTATTTCCTTTCTCCCTCAGGGATAGAGCACGTTCATGGTTAGATTCACTTCCAGCTAATTCAATAACTACCTGGAAAGACCTTAGGAGAGTATTCCTTGCTAGATATTTCCCCCTAGTAAGACTGCTGTTCTTCGAAACCAAATAACTAGATTTACCCAAAACCAAGGAGAATCGCTTTTCGAAGCTTGGGAGAGATATAAAGAGCTATTAAGAGTCTGCCCACACCATGGCCTAGAACAATGGCTGATCGTTCATACCTTCTACAATGGACTCCATTATAACACCAAGATGAGCATCGACGCTGCCGCAGGTGGCGCGCTGATGAACAAACCTTACCCTGAAGCTTGTGACCTAATTGAGGATATGGCCCAAAACCATTACCAATGGGGAACTGAATGAGCATCAATAGAGAAAAAGGAGACCCAAGGTGGAATACATGAGATAAGCTCTTTATACATGATGCAGGAAAAAATGGACGCTTTAGCCCTTAGGATCAAACATATGTCTACAAACACTAACACCGCAACGGTAGTCCACACAGAGTGCGAGCTCTGTGGATCTAAAGGACACGAATCAGCGGAGTGTAACCTTTTGAACGGCCTGAACACCGACCAAGTGAATTACGCCCAAGGTAACCCATTTTCAAACACTTACAACCTGGATGGAAGAATCATCCGAATTTCTCCTATAAAAACCAGAGCCCTATCCAAAATTATGCACCTCAAAGACCACAAGGTTATCAAGCCCAAAAACCAAACCAACGTATGCAAGTTGTGCCCCAGAAGTCTAACCTTGAGAAGATCATGGAGAGCTTTATATCGGGCCAGACTCAGCAAAATAAAGAATTCCTAAACCAGAACATTCACGTAAACGAACTTATAACGCAATTAGGAACCAAGGTTGATCAGATAATCACTCACAACAAGATGCTTGAAACCCAGATCTCACAGGTAGCACAAAACCAAGCCCCACAAACTACACATGGAGGACAATTCCCTGGACAACCTCAACCAAACCCTCGAGGGCAAGCTAACACTATCTCGTTACGAAGTGGGACCGCTTACGAAGGGCCTCATAACCCATCAATGAGCGAGTCCAAAACTTCTAAAGGAAATGTACCTACCAACCAAGAAGAGGAACCGGAGGAACCAGAGAAACAAACCAACCAAAAAGGAAAAGCCAAGGATAAAACTTACAAACCACCACCCCCGTACAAACCACCAATCCCATATCCGCAAAGACTTAAACAAACCAAAGTCAATAACCAATACCAAAAATTTATAAAAGTAATAGAAAAGCTTCATGTAGAGATTCCTTTCACCGAAGTTATCATCCAAATTCTGTCTTACGCCAAATTTCTCAAAGACATCTTAACCAACAAGCGTAGGCTTGATGATCCAAAATCCTTGGAATGCAATTTTATTTCTGAGGATAAACTTGCTAAGAAGGAGAAAGACCCTGGTGGTTTTTCTATACCTTGCATTTTAGGGAGTCATGTGATCGACAAAGCTTTCCTAGACTTAGGCGCTAGTGTGAGTTTAATGCCCTTAGTTGTATGTAAAAGGTTAAACCTAGGAGAATTGAAACCAACTAAGATGTCCCTCCAATTAGCCGATAGGTCTGTTAAGTATCCTGTAGGCATTTTAGAAGACATCCCAGTTAGGATCAGTCAACTTTATATCCCAACAGACTTTGTGGTCATGGATATCAAAGAAGACGAAGATATCCCTATCCTTTTAGGTAGACCATTCTTATCAATAGCTGGAGCCATAATAGACGTCAAAAGAGGGAAATTAACCTTCGAAGTAGGGGATGAAAAGATCGAGTTCATTCTTTCGAAATTCCTGATGGCACCAATTCTAGGAGACGCATGTTATGCGATCGATATCATAGATGAGTGCATAAGAGAATTTGATCAAGGAGAACCTAAGATCGAACCATTTTCAAACCCGAATGAAAAGGATGACGAGCTAGAGGAAACAGAACCTCACGAATGTTTGGATCTTACTCCAGACCTTTCACCAAATTCCCAAAAACCAGCTCAAGAACTTAAGGAACTACCCAAGAACCTAAGATATGAGTTTTTGGATGAAGAAATGAACCTAAGATATGAGTTTTTGCGATAATCCATCACATTGGGGGGTTATCGCATCTTAGTGAGATTGAGTTGGGTCACTTTGAGTTTCTGTCGTCTTTAGCTTCAGGAGTCGGAGGTTTATTTTCCTTGTACCAAATTTAAAGCCCTCCGTTTGGAGCAGGTTCTTATTTACGCTTTTATTTTATTTACTTTCTGTCTACGCTTTTATTTTATTTATTTTCCGCACTCGCTTTACTTTATTTATTTTCCGCACTCACTTTTATTTTATTTATTTTCCGCACTCGCTTTACTTTATTTATTTTCCGCACTCGCTTTACTTTATTTATTTTCCGCACTCGCTTTACTTTATTTTACGCACTTTACTCGCTCTTTACGCCTCACATTCTAAAACAAACTTTTCATCATGATCAATACCGTTGTGTTTATTTGTATTAATATGTCTAGCTAAATCATTTTAAAGGTTAGAATGTAAGGATCGCGGTTAAAGAGATGTTTCACATATTGAATCTGTAGAAATACTTTAAAGGCTGTTTTGATTTTTAACTTGAGTTTTCTAAAACAAACTTGGTTAGTTTTAATTATTCAAGGAGTGCGAAAGCATCCTGGCTTAGTTAACTAGGAATTTTTATCACTTTAAGGAAAAACTATTTTTGAAACTGTTTTCGGACGCGTTGATAGATTTAAAATCACGAAACTCCTTGGGTAAACTTTCCAAATCAAAATCACTTTTCAACTAAGTTTACGAGTCTTATTTCTTAAAAATAAGTTTACTACTTTAGCGTTTTGTGTAACACCCCGATTATCGTTAGAATAATTTAAATATTATTTTAATATGATTATTTGAAGATAAAGTGAATTATTAAATAAAATTGAGAATTATTATCATTATTAGAGATGTTATTTATTTTAATAATAATTAAATAAATAAAATAAATGGAATATGAAGGGGGGAAGGGTAAAAGTGGAATTGGATAAAAGAGGCCAAAGGGAGAACTCAGAGTTTTTCACGTGTTGTTGCCTCAGAGTCAGAGAAAGGGGGAGAAACGCTGAAGAGAAAGAGAAGGAAGAGGAAAAGGCAAAAGTCTGCTCAGAACTTCCTTCAATCCAAAGAGGTAAGGGGTCTGAACCTTATTAAACAATAATATGCTGAAAATGATGAAATATTGGATGAACGAAATTGGGATTTTAATCGAAGGAATTCGTAGAAATTATATGCAATGATGTTAGGATTTGTGAAATCGAATAGGGGATGATTCGTGTTAGATGATATGAGTGATTTGTGTGAAATTGGGACTGTGGAAGGAGGAATTTGGATAGATCTCGTAGCAGAGGAAGCCATTGCAGATCTGGGAATCTGGTTCCTGGTCATACGCGTATGGCACTAGGCAATACGCGTATGAAATGGCTGGTACGCGTATGGCGCTAGGCAATACGCGTATGGATGAGGAAGATGATGTTTTGAACGTGTTTTGGTCTCTGTGGGTACGCGTATGGGAATGTGATACGCGTAGCATACGCGTATGGGTATGGGCAATACGCGTATGGATTTGGGCAAGCGCGGGCAATACGCGTATGGGCATAGGCAATACGCGTATGGGCAGACTTGTGGTCTTCCTGGGCTGTTGTTGTGCAGTTTTTGGTTGTTTAGGCTGAGCGAAGTAACTTAGCTGATGCATGGTATACGAGGGATCATTTCCCGTTGCTTTGAGTGGTATAGATATTAGTAGAGTGTGTTAATACTGTGTTTGATTATGTGGCATGATGTGATATGCTTTTGTGATAGAATGACTATATGATGCTGTTGTTGCTATGTTGATTATGATGCATGCTTGGTGTGCATGCATTCATGAAAGGCCGATGCCTAGTGATGAACGGACTGAGTTCCAATGATGTTGTTGACTCCGGGCTTGTTGAGAGGCTTGGTTCCTTGCGGGGAACTCGGATTCTATGGTGATGAATCTGGGAGTGGTGATCCTGTAGTTGGTCACAAAATGGGTATACCGAGTCGTGTTGAGTCATGCATGGGTGTGTGCATTGCATTTGATATGTTGTTTTGTTGATGTTCATGAGTATGTTGATTGTGATGATTATGATGAGCTAAATTGGCATATTTATGTTTATATTTCTGTCGTTATATTATTGTTTAATAATGTAATTCTCACCCCTTCTGCATGTGTTTATGTTCATCTATGATGAGCAATGTGCAGATAAAGAGGAGTAGCTATTGTTGAGGTTTGAAGAATAAGTGTAGAGTTATTCTACAGAGTCGAGTCAAATGCTCTGGTCATGTGACACCGGGGTTATGGGATTCGATAGATAATTGGTTATTATTTACGTTGTTTATGATGACTAATATGTTGAGATACTGTTGAAACATTATTATGAATTGTTATATGATGAATGATAATAATTGTGTTGTTGTCCGCTGCGAAGTTTTAATACAATAAATATATGTTTTATGTTGTGATGCGATAAATGTTATGTTGTAAGAAATGTAAACTCTTCTACATGTTGTACTCTGATAATCTATTTAAATATGTCGTTTGGGTAGAAGGGTGTTACATTAGTGGTATCAGAGCATAGTCAGTCCAGTCGAGTCATAATGTGAGGTTTTCCCTGTTGGTCGATTAGTGTAAATGACACTGTCGATATTTAACGGTTGTGGTTGTGTTGTGCAGAGTATGGCTGGAGAAAATGACCGTGCGATTGCTGAGGCTTTGGCTGCTATGGCGCAGGCTATGCAGGCG
The DNA here is from genome assembly GCF_024323335.1 of Lathyrus oleraceus. Classification (NCBI taxonomy): domain Eukaryota; kingdom Viridiplantae; phylum Streptophyta; class Magnoliopsida; order Fabales; family Fabaceae; genus Lathyrus; species Lathyrus oleraceus. The sequence continues at coordinate 95,818,410 of NC_066580.1, read as the reverse complement.
CAGCAGAATCCGCCGGTCGACGAGTTTAGGAATTTGGGAAGGTTTCTGAAGAATAACCCTCCTACATTCAAAGGGCGCTATGATCCAGATGGTGCTCAGATTTGGCTGAAGGAAATTGAGAAGATTTTCCGGGTGATGACGTGTACTGAAGCACAGAAGGTGCAGTTTGGTACGCATATGTTATCTGAAGAGGCTGAAAACTGGTGGGATAACACTCGTCAGAGAATTGAAGTACCAGGTGCTGAGATGACTTGGGAAAGGTTCAAGACGGTCTTTCTGGAGAAATATTTTCCTGCTGATGTGCGATGTAAGAAGGAGATGGAATTTCTAGAACTGAAGCAGGGTAACATGTCTGTTGCTGATTACGCTTCGAAGTTTGAAGAGCTGGTGCAGTATTGTCCTCATTATAATGGTGCTGATGCTGAGGAATCCAAGTGTGTCAAGTTTGAGAACGGGTTGCGTCCCGAGATCAAACAAGGCATTGGTTACCAGGAGATTCGTAGGTTTCCTACACTGGTTAATAAGTGCAGGATATTTGATGAAGATAGCAAGGCTAGAACTGCTCATTACAAGAGTCTTAGTGAGAAGAAGAATAAGGATCGCGGTAGTCCTTATGCATCTCCGAATGGTAAAGGTAAGCAGAAAGTAGTAGATGAGAAGAAGCCAAGTGGGGGAGGATCCCCCATAGCTGGTAAATGTTTCAAGTGTGGCGAGCCAGGCCACCGTGCTGATAGCTGTACCAAGAAAGTGCTGAGATGTTTCCGATGCGGTCAGGCTGGTCATAGAGTTACGGAATGTAAGGATGCTGGTCCGACATGTTTTAATTGTGGCGAGAAGGGCCATATCAGTTCGCAGTGCTCGAAACCGAAGAAGGCGGCTACTGCAGCTCATACTACTGGTAGGGTGTTTGCTCTGAGTGGGACTGAAGCTCCTAAAGAAGATAATCTGATTAAAGGTACTTGCTTGATTAATAATGTTGAATTGCTTTCTATTGTTGACACTGGTGCTACTCATTCGTTTATTTCGTATGAGTGTGCGACCAGGATTGGTGTGATTATGTCGTCCCTAGGCGGAAGTATGGTGATAGATACTCCTGCTAATGGTTCTGTGAAAACTTCGGTTGTCTGTCGAGGTTGTCATTTGACGATCTTTGAGAGAGAGTTCGTGGTTGATTTGGTGTGCTTACCCTTGCACCAAATTGATATTATTCTAGGAATGAATTGGCTAGAATTCTATGGCGTGTTTATCAACTGCTATAGGAAGACGGTGCGGTTTTCTGAAGTTGGTGAGAATGACGAGGCAAGATTTCTATCTGCTAGGCAGGTGGGGGATTTTGTGAAAGATGAAGCTCAGATATTCGCTTTATTTGCGTCTCTACAAGCGGGTAAGAAAGTGGTGAGTGTAGATTTGCCTGTTGTCTGTGAATTTCAGGATGTGTTTCCGGAGGATGTAAGTGATTTACCTTCAGAACGTGAAGTCGAATTTGCCATTGACTTAGTACCAGGTACGAGTCCAGTGTCGATGTCTCCTTATAGAATGTCGGCAGCGGAATTAGTTGAATTGAAGAAGCAACTGGAGGAATTGCTTGAGAAGAAGTTTGTGCGTCCAAGTGTTTCTCCTTGGGGTGCACCAGTATTGTTAGTGAAGAAGAAAGAAGGTACGATGAGGTTGTGTGTCGATTATCGGCAGTTGAATAAGGTGACTATCAAGAATCGGTATCCATTGCCGAGGATTGATGATTTGATGGACCAGTTGGTTGGAGCTCATGTTTTCAGTAAGATTGATTTGCGGTCGGGTTATCATCAGATCCGAGTGAAGTCAGATGATATTGCGAAGACTGCTTTCCGTACGAGGTATGGTCATTATGAATACACTGTGATGCCGTTCGGTGTGTCTAATGCTCCAGGTGTGTTTATGGAATATATGAATCGTATATTTCATCCGTACCTTGATAATTTTGTTGTGGTGTTCATAGATGATATATTGATATATTCTAAGACGGAAGAAGAGCATGCAGGACATCTGAGAATTGTTTTGCAGGTGTTAAGAGAAAAGAAATTATATGCAAAGTTATCTAAATGTGAGTTCTGGTTGAAGGAAGTGAGTTTCCTTGGCCATGTGATTTCGAGTGGTGGGATTTCTGTTGATCCTGCCAAAGTTGATGCTGTACTACAGTGGGAGACTCCGAAGTCTGCTACTGAGATACGCAGTTTTCTGGGGTTAGCTGGTTATTATCGCAGATTTATTGAGGGCTTCTCTAAGTTGGCATTGCCGTTGACGCAGTTGACTAAGAAGGGTCAAGTGTATGTGTGGGATGCAGCTTGTGAAGCGAGTTTTGTTGAGTTGAAGAGGCGGTTGACCAGTGCTCCAGTGTTGATCTTGCCTAATCCTGGTGAGTCCTTCGTTGTTTATTGTGATGCCTCTTTGATGGGTCTTGGTGGTGTTTTGATGCAGAATGGTAAAGTTGTAGCTTATGCTTCTAGACAGTTGAAAGTTCATGAGAGGAATTATCCTACACATGATCTAGAACTTGCAGCTGTTGTATTTGTGTTGAAAATGTGGAGGCATTATCTGTATGGTTCCAGATTCGAAGTGTTCAGTGATCACAAGAGTCTGAAGTATCTGTTTGATCAGAAAGAGTTAAATATGAGGCAGAGAAGGTGGTTAGAATTACTGAAGGATTTTGACTTCGAATTGAGTTATCATCCCGGTAAGGCTAATGTAGTTGCAGATGCGTTGAGTAGGAAGTCTCTACATATGTCTATGATGATGGTTCGGGAACTTGAGTTAATTGAACAGTTCCGTGATATGAGTTTGGGTTGTGAAGTTTCCGCTGATAGTGTAAAGTTGGGTATGCTGAAGTTGACTAGTGGAATTCTGGAAGATATTCGGAATGGTCAGCAAGTTGATGTCGCTCTAGTTGATCATATTACTATGGTTAACCAGGGTAATGGTGGTAATTTTGAGATTGATGAGAATGGCATCCTGCGATTTAAAGGTAGAGTTTGTGTTCCTGAGGTGTCTGAATTGAAAAAGAGTATTCTTGAAGAGGGCCATAGGAGTGGATTGAGTATCCATCCAGGTGCAACTAAAATGTATCAAGATTTGAAGAAGTTGTTTTGGTGGGCTGGTATGAAAAGAGATGTTGCTAAGTTTGTGTATGCCTGTTTGACTTGTCAGAAGTCAAAGATTGAACATCAGAAACCGGCAGGTATGATGCAACCTTTGAAGATTCCTGAATGGAAGTGGGATAGCATTTCCATGGATTTTGTGACGGGATTGCCGAGGACGATGAAAGGTAGTGACTCTATTTGGGTGATTGTGGATCGATTGACTAAGTCGGCGCATTTCTTGCCGATGAAGATTAATCACTCTTTAGAGAAGTTGGCAGAGCTGTATATTGAGGAGATAGTGAGGCTGCATGGTATTCCATCCAGTATTGTGTCTGATAGAGATCCCAGATTTACTTCTAGATTTTGGGAAAGTTTGCAGAAAGCGTTGGGGACTAAGTTGAGGTTGAGTTCAGCTTATCATCCTCAGACTGATGGTCAGACTGAAAGAACTATCCAATCCTTGGAGGATTTGTTGAGGGCTTGTGTGTTGGAGCAGAGTGGTTCTTGGGATAGTTATTTGCCGTTGGTGGAGTTTACTTATAATAATAGTTTTCATGCTAGTATCGGTATGGCTCCATATGAAGCATTGTATGGTAGGAGGTGTAGAACTCCATTGTGTTGGTATGAATCAGGTGAGAGTGTTGTACTCGGACCTGAGATTGTGCAGCAGACGACTGAAAGGGTTAAGATGATTCAGGAGAAAATGAAGATTTCTCAGAGTCGTCAGAAGAGTTATCATGATAAGAGGAGAAAGGCACTTGAGTTCCAAGAGGGAGATCATGTGTTCTTGAGAGTTACTCCGACGACAGGTGTGGGTAGAGCTTTAAAGTCTAAAAAGCTTACTCCGAGGTTTGTGGGTCCGTATCAGATTTTGAAGAGAGTTGGGGAAGTGGCGTATCGGATAGCTTTACCGCCGTCGCTTTCTAATCTGCATGATGTGTTTCATGTATCTCAGTTGAGAAAATATATTGCGGATCCTTCGCATGTCGTTCAGTTGGATGATATCCAGGTGAGGGATAATTTGACCGTTGAGGTGTTGCCAATTCGGATAGATGACCGAGAAGAGAAGACCCTGAGAGGTAAGAAGATTGCTCTAGTGAAAGTTGTTTGGGGAGGTCCAGCTGGGGAGAGCTTGACTTGGGAGCGTGAAGATCAGATGAAGGAGTCGTATCCGGCTCTATTTGCTTGAGGTATGTTTTCGAGGACGAAAACTTCTAAAGTGGGGGAGAGTTGTAACACCCCGATTATCGTTAGAATAATTTAAATATTATTTTAATATGATTATTTGAAGATAAAGTGAATTATTAAATAAAATTGAGAATTATTATCATTATTAGAGATGTTATTTATTTTAATAATAATTAAATAAATAAAATAAATGGAATATGAAGGGGGGAAGGGTAAAAGTGGAATTGGATAAAAGAGGCCAAAGGGAGAACTCAGAGTTTTTCACGTGTTGTTGCCTCAGAGTCAGAGAAAGGGGGAGAAACGCTGAAGAGAAAGAGAAGGAAGAGGAAAAGGCAAAAGTCTGCTCAGAACTTCCTTCAATCCAAAGAGGTAAGGGGTCTGAACCTTATTAAACAATAATATGCTGAAAATGATGAAATATTGGATGAACGAAATTGGGATTTTAATCGAAGGAATTCGTAGAAATTATATGCAATGATGTTAGGATTTGTGAAATCGAATAGGGGATGATTCGTGTTAGATGATATGAGTGATTTGTGTGAAATTGGGACTGTGGAAGGAGGAATTTGGATAGATCTCGTAGCAGAGGAAGCCATTGCAGATCTGGGAATCTGGTTCCTGGTCATACGCGTATGGCACTAGGCAATACGCGTATGAAATGGCTGGTACGCGTATGGCGCTAGGCAATACGCGTATGGATGAGGAAGATGATGTTTTGAACGTGTTTTGGTCTCTGTGGGTACGCGTATGGGAATGTGATACGCGTAGCATACGCGTATGGGTATGGGCAATACGCGTATGGATTTGGGCAAGCGCGGGCAATACGCGTATGGGCATATGCAATACGCGTATGGGCAGACTTGTGGTCTTCCTGGGCTGTTGTTGTGCAGTTTTTGGTTGTTTAGGCTGAGCGAAGTAACTTAGCTGATGCATGGTATACGAGGGATCATTTCCCGTTGCTTTGAGTGGTATAGATATTAGTAGAGTGTGCTAATACTGTGTTTGATTATGTGGCATGATGTGATATGCTTTTGTGATAGAATGACTATATGATGCTGTTGTTGCTATGTTGATTATGATGCATGCTTGGTGTGCATGCATTCATGAAAGGCCGATGCCTAGTGATGAACGGACTGAGTTCCAATGATGTTGTTGACTCCGGGCTTGTTGAGAGGCTTGGTTCCTTGCGGGGAACTCGGATTCTATGGTGATGAATCTGGGAGTGGTGATCCTGTAGTTGGTCACAAAATGGGTATACCGAGTCGTGTTGAGTCATGCATGGGTGTGTGCATTGCATTTGATATGTTGTTTTGTTGATGTTCATGAGTATGTTGATTGTGATGATTATGATGAGCTAAATTGGCATATTTATGTTTATATTTCTGTCGTTATATTATTATTTAATAATGTAATTCTCACCCCTTCTGCATGTGTTTATGTTCATCTATGATGAGCAATGTGCAGATAAAGAGGAGTAGCTATTGTTGAGGTTTGAAGAATAAGTGTAGAGTTATTCTACAGAGTCGAGTCAAATGCTCTGGTCATGTGACACCGGGGTTATGGGATTCGATAGATAATTGGTTATTATTTACGTTGTTTATGATGACTAATATGTTGAGATACTGTTGAAACATTATTATGAATTGTTATATGATGAATGATAATAATTGTGTTGTTGTCCGCTGCGAAGTTTTAATACAATAAATATATGTTTTATGTTGTGATGCGATAAATGTTATGTTGTAAGAAATGTAAACTCTTCTACATGTTGTACTCTGATAATCTATTTAAATGTGTCGTTTGGGTAGAAGGGTGTTACATTTTGCGCACCTTTTATAAGTGACAATAAAATGCCTTAATTTAAGGGTAAACTCGGTTCTGAATACGCGAAAGCGACAGTTCCTGTTAAAAGGATTCTTTTCAAGAGTAGAAAATATTGCCTCATAAGTAGTTTTATTTAGACAATCGAAACATCACTTAACTGACGTGAAATACATTCAACCTGTCTTTACCTGCATTTATTATTTACCGTTATTTTGCAAACCCAATATCTCTTTTATACCGCCTTAGATAAACACCGTAACGATAGTAATCGATAGATTGACGATTGGTCTCTATGGGATCGATATTCTTTTATATTACTTTGACTCGATTCGTGCACTTGCGAATTCACACGATCAAAAGACCACACAAACAAGCAAAGTAGATACAAACAAAATATATCACACAATATGGTCCAAATGGACAAAGTGAAAATTACATTAACATAAACAATTAGAATGATATGAACAATGGCAAATGAAATAAAGTGCTAAAAGTAAATTGCATTAGAGTAAAAGCTTTGAAATTTAAAGTTAGTAGTTAGTAGGTTAGAAGTTAGTTTTGTTTTACTTTTGCTTTTCAAGACATTCTTTGGAGAACACTCAACCCACTTATCACAAGCATGAATACTTGAACCAAAACATCTTCCAAAGGAAGGAAAGAAGGCCATGTTTCCATACAATACCATGAAAGAGGGGAGACTTACAATCTCACTAACTAGAATGTTTATGCCTTTTAAGTCATAAATTTAGCGCTATGTTAAGCAATCGTAATTGGACTTATGTAGAAGTCACAACTAATTGAGGCCTGTAGCGGGAAATTCATAATCATCAAGCTATTGACAAGCTAGAGATCAATTAACAAGAGTCGCCACCGCGCTTTTATTGTTTCCAAGGGAAAAGGGGAAAAGTACGAACAAAACTCAAATAATAAGTAGTTTTCAAATAAAAGCTAATAAAAGTCAGAGATAACAGGTAAGGGGGTTGGTTACACAGACGGAAGGTGTTAGCACCCAAAGTGTCCTAGGTACTCCTAAGGAGCCCTTTTTGTGTGAATATGTATTTTGTACAAAGTGATGTTTACAAATAAAAAGAATGGGGGGATGGGAGAAGAATTCATTAATTATATTTTTGTGTTTGACAAGACCTTCGATCTTGTGCCTACGTACCAACATAAAAATGAGGGATCAAAATCTCGTAGTTCGTGATACAAATTTCAAAGTGGATGCATTGATTTTAACAAAATTTAAGTTTGAAAGGCACAAAGGCCTAAAATGGTTTGAATGAGTTAGTTCTTTTTGGATTTTTAAAAGTTTAAGTCAAGTATAGTTAAATTTATTTACAAGTTTGATTTAAGAAAATAAGTTTGAAAATGCAATGGCATAAGGCCAAAGTTTCTATCTTTTTGCAAAAGTGGTCAAAGTTTAGAACAAAAAATAGTTCACACAAAGAAGATTTTGAAAATGGAGGAAGAGATTTTGAAATTAAAGAAATAGGGAGAAGATGAAGATACTATCCTATGCACAAAATTTAAAAGTTTAAAGTTGAAAAGATCTGACCAAATTGGTAGCAATCCAATAGACAAGTATGTCAACAAAAACCCAGAATTCCCTTGGACTTTTAGAATCAAGCAACACACAAATGCACAATTATATTCTTGAAGAGTAAGGCATCAAATAAAGATGACCTCATCCAAGCTTATCCATTTCATGATCTTCTTCAAGATAGCCCATGCAACAGATGAATTCCACAAGTCACAGGTTCAAAATAACAGCTTCACAAATGATCAATGTTGCAGATGAATCTTAGAGATATCTTCAAAGATGTATCAGATGAATATCAAATTGCAAGCACTTGGTTCTTCAACAAGTTGGCATTGGCCAAGTCCTTTAGCAAAGGAATGTTGCCTAAGTTCTAAGTCCAATTGGTCCACAGATCAAGCCAACAGCCCACACAATTTATTTTAGGGTTTTTGTTGTTATTATGTACATTAATTGTCAAAGACCACATAGACAAGTAAAGGAACACAAAACAAAATATATCACACAATATGGTCCAAATAGACAAAGTGAAAATTACATTAACATAAACGATAAGAATGATATGTATAATGGCAAATGATAATAGAGTGTTAAAAGTAAATTGCATTATAGTAAAGGCTTGAAATTAAAGGTTAATAGTTAGTAAGTTAGAAGTTAGTTTTATTTTCATTTTCATTTCAAGACATTCTTTGGAGAACACTCAACCCACTTGCCACAAGCATGGATCCTTGAACCAAAACATCTTCCAAAGGAAGGAAAGAAGGCCAAGTTTCCATACAATACCATGGAAGAGGGGAGACTTACAATATCACTAACTAGAATGCTTATGCCTTTTGTGTCACAAATTTAGCGCTATGTTAAGCAATCGTAATTGGACTTATGTAGAAGTCACAACTATTTGAGGTCGGGCAATAGACTTTTTGTGTTAATGCATGTTAGAGACATAGTATTATGAACTATGCTCATGAAACATACCACACACACAAAAATATGCAAAAGGCGTGGCCTAATCTCATCCATACTCATGTCAATTTTTCAATCAACTAGCATTAGGACTTTGAGATGTCATAGGCCAAATGGAAATGAATGGATGAAGAAGGGGAATTAGATGAAGAGGGAAAGGGATGAATGATAACACAAATTGGTCAAAGGAGGACTTTTATTAAATTAATATCATTCATTCATTTTGGGATATGGAATGTACATTCCATCAATCCCCTAAATCCAATGATATTAACTAGACAAAGTCAAATCAACCTTGACCAAGGCCCAACAACAAACAATCAAACTCAATTAAGTCAACACAAATGGTCAACAAAATAAAAATGGCATTTACTCAATTTAAAATAATAAAATAGTGCATTAAATTCAAATATGTTTTGTCCAATTCCTAAAATCTCATCAAAACACCAAAGAGATGGCCATGAGATTTATCATAGGTCAAACAAGGTCAAAGGACCTTGGAGAAAAAAATTCATAATTTTTGGACACTTAAAAATATTTTTAAACAATTAAAAACAAATGCAAAATCAATTAATTCATGAAAAATATTAATAATGATCCAAAAAATAATTTTAATTCAGAATATGAAAGAGAAAAATATTTGAATTTTTTTGGTGAAAGTCCCATATTTTTTGGATCAATATTGAATTTAATATGAATTATTGAAGAAAATGCAATTAAAACAAAATATCAGAAATTCAAAAATATGTGGACTATCAGATCTCCCTCATTAATTGAGGTGACAAATCTGATGATCCAAAACGCGCGTTCCACATATGTCTTAGTCAACCGTGTGGCACAGATGATAATCACAAGGGACGATCAAGATTAAAACGTGGAGGATGGATCCTATGGTTCAGAGATTGTCCAGATCATCACCGGAGCCAGAGCTCCGGTCATCTTTTCCGGTGGCTCTCACCGGACTGGTCAAGATGAACCATCACCAAAAAAGGAAACAGAGACATGATCTTGAAGAGAAAATGGCACTGAGCTCGAATCTAACCTCCAATTCCTCCAATTCCAAATATATTAAGAGATATGTGGAATTGAAAAATGAGGTACATGAACTGAGTTGCTTCAATTTGGCCTCAAAGCAACTCAATCTTCTTGCCTACATTGGTAGGACTTCAAACAACCAAAGAATCAATGGAATTGAGCAATAAATTGAGAGAATCGAAGAGTTTAAAATTTCTGCAAATTACCTTCAATGGAAGTCTGAACTTGATGGATCTTGAGCTTGCTTGCACTTGGACTCACTCTAATTACTTGTAGGAGAGGAATGGAAAGGTTTAGAAGCCATGGATTCCTGGAGAATTGAATTCCAAAACAATAGAGATTCAAGCTCAAATTCAAATGAATTTATCAGGTTTATCCTATGAGAGTGAAGGGTTTTCAATGGGGGATCAAAGCTAGCGCAATGTGTGTGTTAATTCTGAGCAAATGGAGTTGTATTTATAGATGAATCCATGTGATATTTGCACACTCTCTCCACTTTCCAAAATTGGCAAAATGATGATGGAATGGTGCATGGGTGCGAATAGGCCCATGAAATGATAGCTGAAGGTCCAAAATGAATGATCAGATGTGTTGAAGCTAGCTTAGATTGCAAGGCACATGTGCATTGATGCTTGAAGTTGGATCCATGCCAAATGATATCAGCCTGTTTAAGCCATGAGCAGCCTATGCATTTCTCATCCAAAATGAATGAATTTGATCTCTTTGGAAAGGTGAGATCAAGAGGAACAAGTTTTATGTTGAACACTTTTTCATTTGGTGCTTGGAACTTGGAGATATTTGAGGTGGAAGTTTGGAAAAATTTGACATATAAAATTTTTTCTAAGTGTCAAGCCATATGTCTCAATACTCCACCTTGCTTAACTTTTTATGGGAGCTTCAAATGAGAAAAGTGTCTTCATAAAAGTTGTATCTCTCTCAAAGACCTTCAAAATGGTCACCAATTTCATGTCATTTTGATTTTAAATGATAGAGTTATGCATTTTTTAAGTTTGGAAAAATCACTTGATCAATGGTATAGGTCAAAAGTGACCTATAATGTAGCCTCATATCACATGCTCAAAAAAGTTTAATTAGCTCCCACTCCAAACATAAAGGCTGAAGTAGACACATTGAATTTAATTGTTAAACTTGTAAATCTTTCATATCATAAAAATTGAGCAAGTTATGGCCTTGGGAAGTTGACTTTCAAATTACGGTTTAGACAAAATGACCTATAATGTTTCAACATAGAAAATGATTTTCCAAGAAAAAATAGCTCTAGGTCTCAACATGAAAGTTGTTTGGAATGTCATTTAGAGTAAGTTTTCTCTTGGAATAATTTTCATATGGTGAAAATTGTAGGAGATAGGGTCTAGGGAGACTCAGTTTTGATCAGATGAATTCATCTGGCCAACCACCATCAACCAACTTGCTAAATTCCAATTCTCCTGACTTTCATGGCTCATGGTAGATCATATATGTATAATATGATGAAATTTGAAGTGTCCCTTGAGAAATTTGATCAATTGGTGAGATAGATTGTTGGAGAAGTTACTCAAGATACCCAGTCAAACTAGGGTTTCCAAGGCAAATCACCCTCAAACTCTTGAAGAAAACTTGATCAATATAACATGTAGAGACCAATGGGACTCATATATGATGTTTATAACCTTTATTGAATCAATTCTTTTGTTGTGCTCTTTGTTCATGAGGGTCTCAAACCCTAGTTGTGATCAATGAATCAATGAGATCATGCCCTACCTACAAAAGAGTTAGGCAAATACAAAGACATATTTTTGTATTTTAGTTAGTAAAATGATAATATACAAGTATGATATAATCACAAAGTGCTTGGTGATCTCTCCCAAAACAAACCCAATGAAAAGGGGTAAGGAGGATGCCAAGATATGATCCCAATGCTGATGCTTATGATGAAATTGCATGAGGGATCTTAGGATCAAAATTGGGGTCTTACAGCTGCCCCTATTTAAGGACATTCTAATTGAGGAGGTGAAGGTTAAAATCTTCGACTCGACTCAGTAGAATGGGCTTAAATAACAACATATAGAAACAAATTTTGGTCCCTAAGATACCTCATGATGCATATGATGTGAATGCAAAAGTTAATGCTTTGTGGGGAAATATTGCCACAAAGGAAAAGAAATCAGTGAGACCGAAAGTCCGCAGGAGTATAATATATTCCGTAAGGAAAACTCACTGGGGAGACAGAGACTCTGAGGGGATAAAAAGGGACTATGCGTAGGTCAGGCTACGAGTTAAAACTATCGGGGGGACTAGAGGGATTCCACAAAATGGAAAGACTCAGCCGGGGAAACAAACATCTGCAAGGGATACGAATAAGTCAGGATAAAACTGAGGTACTCGACTCGTGCAGGGAAAAGCGATTTCACTAAGGAAATACGCACTCAACTCGACTAGGGAGAAATAAAAATTCCAACACAGGAGGAGCAAACATCTATTATCTACTACCGGTTACTGGGTAAGGAGATAATAAAAATCTGACAGAGAGTACATTCGTCATCTATTAGGATGAACATATCAAGGATGACTCGCTGGGAACCGCCAGGAGGGAGTATTCATTACCGGTTACTGGGTAAGAATAGCCTTACTGGGGAAGACTGTAGAAAAGAATAGGATTTACAACTACCAGTTACTGGGTAGAAGACTAAGGGTGAGAGTATCCGTCATCGGTTAGGATGAACATGTCAAGGATAAACTCGACAGGGAAGAAAATTCGTCACCGGTTAAAGTGAACATATCAAGGATAGACTTTCCTGGGGATGTTAAGGAGGATACCTGTCATCGGTTAGGATGAACATATCAAGGATATACCAACTGAACGAAAGGGGAGGAATTACATCTATCGAATACTGGATAGAAAACCGTCAGAGAGAAAATCTGTCACCGGTTAGGATGAACATATCAAGGATTAACTTTGTGAGGGGACAAAGTAGGATTTACAACTACCGGTTACTGGGTAGAAGACCAATCAAAGAGAAAATTCGTCACCGGTTAAGATGAACATATCAAGGATAGACTCTGAAAGGGGATAAAATAGGAATTACATCTATCTGTTACTGGATAGAATACCAAAGAAAAGAAAATCCGTCACCGATTAAGGTGAACATATCAAGGATTAACTCTGCACAGGGGGAAAAAGTAGGATTTACAACTACCGGTTACTAGTTAAAAAACCAACAAGGAGAAGAAAATCTGTCATTTGCTAAGATGAACATATCAAGGATTAACTCTCTGAGGAACAAAGTAGGGATTACAACTACCTTTTTACTGGGTAGAATACCAAAGAATGAGAACATCCGTCACTGGTTAAAGTGAACATATCAAGGATGGACTCACGCGGGGGAAGAAAAGATATATGTCACTGGTTAAGATGAACATGTCAAGGATATACTTTCAGGGGACTCTACTGAGGAGACCAAAGGATACTTTTGTCGGTTATTGGGCAAGAAGTAACAAACCGCAAACTAAAAAGAATATTACCAGTTACTGGGTAATAGACTCTTAGGGGACCAAAATATCTATCTAGGTAAGAGCTAGAAAGAAGACGGTCAATCAAGACTCAACCCAATGAGGACATAACTCAAGGGGAGCAATTCCATCCAGCAAATTTACTGGAGAGGAAACTGAAATAACAACCATCCACGAGAAAACAAACTCAGTGGGGAAACGGAGAACGGTTAAAGTCTTTCTACTTAAGAGGGTGACACTCTATAATTGAAGGATGACAGACACCAGATTTGGTATGGGGATAAAGTACCGCCATAACAGAGAGTGAGAATCTCAAACAAATCGAATATGAAGATGCGAGATATGCAAAAATCATGAAAGTATATGAATATATGTATATGTATATATGATGATTATGAAGACAAAACACTCACACAGGATACAGAGGTGTCGCAAAGAAATTGAACCACCGGTGCAATCCTTGGTCAATCCATAAAATATGGAGACTACTGCTGGAGAACAAAGAGATCAACATCCTGAAGGGCTCGAACCTGGCTAAGGACGGAGGAGATCTGCTGAGAACAGAACAACCAACTCTGTGGGGAATTTTAGGTCAACACCATAAAAACGGGAGACAGCCCTACAGAGGAAATATCAAATAACAAAAGTTGCTTAGAAACCAGGAGGCAACTCTGACTGGGAGCAAAGATACAACGATTAGTAGGGACACCAAAGCGATCTACTGGGGAAACAATGAATATCTCTGATGAAGATCCATCTGCTGAGGAAAAACGAGCTCCGCTGGGGAAGGCCGAAACTCTGTTGGGGACAAGGATACACCACAATGTATCTGAACCAACCAACTCAGCTAGGGAAAAAGAAAGAAGTTCCACTGGGGATCAAACACTCTGAATCCGTTAGCTAGGGATAACAGCATTCCATTGAGGAAATAAATCAACAATAATGTCTAGGGATACCCGAAGAGTTACTGCTTGGGGAACCTCCGATGCTTCACACTTAAAAACTTGTTATTCACTGAAATGATGTTGATATTACTGTTACTTGCTTTGGAAAAGTTCTTGCTTTTATTTTTTAAATAAAACTTGATTTATTTAATTTCAAAAATGATCATAATAAAATTTAAAACTATTGGATGAAGTAAAATAAGAGTAGAAACAATTGGATAAAAGGCTCAACTTTATTTAATAGAATGGTAGTTTGTAAATGACAAGACTCCATAGATTTTACAAAGTTGAAAATGGTAATTTACATGGAAAAGGTTACATTGAATACAAATGATCCTTAATCCTTCTACCAACTCTTGATATCCATTATACTCTTGGCCGCTACTGGGATGCTGAACTAATGTCAACCCTTGTGCTCAATCGAGTCTTCAAAATACTGAAGATCAGCAGAATGCAGTTACTTGCCATAATCCCTAATTTTGCATAAGTTGCCCCAAGGTGGAGTACTCAATTTATCGGGAAATTTCTTTCTGTTTTATGTCTCTATTTTTTTCCTGGATCGCCCTTTCGGGTTTTCAATCCACCGAGACGCTCATTTTTGCCTAAGCCGCCCTTTCAGGTTTTCAACTTAGCGAGCTGTTCTTTTATTTTTTAAGCGAAGTATTTCTTGACTTCATTTGTGTTCACAAGACGAGTGAACTCTTCACCATCCATAGTTGTAAGAATCAGGGCACCGCCTGAAAAAGCTCTCTTAACAACATATGGGCCTTCATAGTTGGGAGTCCATTTTCCTCTGGAATCTGGCTTGAAGGATAAAATCTTCTTGAGCACAAGGTCACCTTCTCTGAAAACTCAAGGTTTTAACTTCTTATCAAAAGCTTTCTTCATTCTCTACTGATACAACTGACCATGACACATGGCAGTCAATCTCTTCTCTTCAATTAAATTCAGTTGATCAAACCTGGTCTGATACCATTCAGCTTCAATCAACTTGGCTTCCATGAGCACACGCAACGAAGGAATCTCAACTTCTACGGGGAGCACTGCTTCCATACCATATACGAGAGAGAAGGGGTTGCCCCTGTTGAAGTGCGGGCGGATGTACGATATCCATCTAAAGCGAATCGGAGTATCTCATGCCAATCCTTGTACATGACAACCATCTTCTAGATAATCTTCTTGATGTTATTGTTTGCAGCTTCAACAACCTCATTCATCTTGGGTCTGTAGGGAGAAGAATTATGATGTGCAATCTTGAAGTATTTGCAAAGAGCTTCCACCATATTATTATTCAAGTTCGATCCATTATCAGTAATGATCTTACTTGGCACACCATAACGGCATATAATCTGATTCTTGATAAACCTTACAACAACTTGCTTGGTCACATTTGCATACGATGCCACTTCAACCCATTTTGTGAAGTAGTCAATTGCCACCAAAATGAAACGATGTCCATTCGAAGCTTTGGGCTCAATCATCCCAATCATATCAATTCCCCACATGGAGAAGGGCCATGGGGAAGAGATAACATTCAATAGTGTCGGAGGAACATGAATCTTACCAGCATAAATTTGACACTTGTGGCATTTCTTCACAAACTTGCAATAGTCAGATTCCATTGTCAGCCAATAGTAACCTGCTCGCAACATCTTCTTCGCCATTGCATGTCCATTGGAATGAGTACCAAAGGAACCTTCATGCACTTCGGTCATCAACAAGTCTGCTTTGTGTCTATCCACGCATCTGAGCAAAACCATGTCGAAGTTTCTCTTGTACAGTACATCACCATTCAAGTAGAAATTACCGGCTAATCTTCTCAAAGTCTTCTTATCTTTCAAAGATGCCCCAGACAGGTAAATCTGACTTTGGAGGAAACATTTGATGTCGTAATACCACGACTTCTCGTCTTTGATCTCTTCAACAGCAAACATGTGAGCTGGCCTATCAAGATGCATCACAGATAAATTGCGAACTTCATTCCAATACTTCACTACAATCATTGACGCTAACGTTGCAAGAGCATCTGCCATCCAGTTCTCATCTCGAGGGATATGATGAAATTCAACCTTTGTAAAGAAAGTTGAAATCCTCCTCCCATAATATCTATATGGTACCAAACCAGGTTGATTCGTCTCCCATTCTCCTTTGATCTGATTCACGACCAAAGCGGAATCACCGAAGACATCCAAATACTTGATTCTGAGATTCATGGCCTCTTCAAGCCCCATAATGCAAGCTTCATATTCTGCCATGTTATTTGTACAAAGTCAATCTAGCTGTAAATGGTAGATGTGTGCCTTAAGGAGTAATAATCACTCCCCTAATGCCATTTCCATATTGATTAACAGCTCCATCAAATACCATGCCCCAACGGGAACCAGGTTCTGGTCCTTCTTCAAGCAATGGTTCATCACAATCTTTCATTTTCAAGTACAAAATCTCTTCATCAGGAAAGTCATACTGCACTGACTGATAATCTTCAATTGGTTGGTGAGTCAAATGGTCAGCCAAATGGTCAGCCAAGATACTACCTTTGATCGATTTCTAAGATCGGTATTCGATATCATACTCTGATAACAACATATGCCAACGGGCAATTCTCCCAATTAAAGCAGGCTTCTCAAATATATACTTGATTGGATCCATTTTAGATATCAACCAAGTGGTATGATTCAACATATATTGATGCAGACGCTTAGCAGCCCAAGCCAATGTGCAACAAGTCTTTTCAAGCATTGAATACCGAGTCTCACAATCGGTGAATTTCTTACTGAGGTAGTTGTAATACCCCAAAATTTACCCTTCATTTTTCTTGGAAGCAGGGGATTATGTTTTACACCTCATTGACATCATACTAGGTCATACTCATTGCATATTGCATTAGTGGCTTGGGAATCAGGTTTTGATTGAATCACTCCTTAACAGAAGGAGCCCACACCAATCAATATTGAGAATTGGACTTCATTCTCTAAGTATACAAGTCTCAAAGGTCTCAGGGGGTTCCAGATATCTTATTATGATCCTCAGTTCATCAGTGAAGGATTCAGAGCTATCAGAGTGTTCATCTGGATTTAATCAAGAAATTAGGGTTTCATGGCTACCTGCAACAGGCAATGTTTGGTTGGGAGTAGAGGAGCTTATCCATGTCATGATTAGAGAGGCATCTTTGCCTAGGAAGATTCATAATTATCTTAGAAAGATCCATTGGCAATCAGTGCAATCAGTTCTTGATCAATTTTGCCCTAAACTAGGGTTTGGTATAAAATCAGTTTATTTCTGATTCTTTGGGTGAAACTCTTTTCCATGGCCCTCCATATGTCCACAAGGGTCTACATACAAAAAATCAGCTCTTTATTTGAGCCAGAAGTGCTTCAATTGATCATTGGAATCGGGAATCAGACAGTTTGGGGAAAGTCAACTGTGGGGCCAGAAAAGTCAACTCCTGACATTTTGAGAGTGGAATCTCAAAATCCATGCCTAGGGGAGCCTACATGTGAAATTTGATCAAGGTTGGATCATGGATTCATCATTTAATCAGGAATTTGAAAAGTTACTTAATTTGGAAATGGTTGACTTTCCATTTAGGGCAAGTTTTCATGATTGTTACACTCACTTTAAGCCAATTTTCCATCAAGATAAAAGCTCCATTAGAAAATTTCTCCAACATGAAAGTTGTTCCTCTTTTTCCAAGATTTCTAGAGATATAAAGTTTTCTCCATTTGGATTAAAATTGAGAAAGTTATGCTTAGTCAAAGTGAGACATATTTTTAGGACACTTAGAAAAATTTCTAAGTCCAAAATCTTCAAAGTTTGTCAAGACTTCTTGGCCAATTTACTTGCACTTCAAGGCATCATTTGAAAATGTTTTCTTCACAACAATTGTACCTTTCCATGTCCTCTTTCACCTCCTTTTGGAATCATCTCATTTGGATCCATGGTTTGAGAGATACATTCACCTAAAGTGGGCACCATGACTTGATCTTCTAGGCAGATTTTGGGCCTAGCTGGCCTAACCAGTTTTGCATGATGAAACCTGAACTTGAGGGCCATTTTTCACATTCTTCCATTCATCATTTCAACTTGTGATCAACATGAAAGATGCTAAGCTCCATGATATCTTGCTACTGTTTGCATTATTTCACCAATTGGTAGCTTGCTCATCAAGTTACATGGCCATAAAGTCATCACTTTGGAATGAATTTCTTGCTTGCCAAGCCATGCTACAAACCAAGTCACATTTTGCTACCTCATTTTGGGCCTTGCAGCAATATGTCCATTCATTTAAACTTTTCCAAAATAACACAATCTCACATGCCCTCACCAAATACACCTCACTTTGCTTTCTTATGGACAAAACATGGACTTCAAAGCCCATTAAGCATGTGATCTATCCTATTTAAGAGATGCAAACCCTAAACCTAAAAAGAGCAGTGGAATTTCGTGGCAAGCAAGGCAAAGTTTCATCACATAGCTTCCATTCTCTCTCAACAAGCTCTTGAGTTAGGATTCTTGAAGCACAAAAAAGGCAGCCTCATCTTCCTCTATTTCTCTCCATAGCCAAAGGGCAGTGGACCTAATCTCCACTAGGTAATCATCCCACTCTATCTTCCATGGCCATGTATTAATATACTTATGTTCGTCATCATCATCATTACCATGTTCATCATCTATGCTCATTACTGTTTTGCCATTGCTAATCATATGTTCATGTTTGTATCATCATCATTACCATGCCAATCGTGCTTGTGTTATTGATATGGATTTATGTTTAATTTTTTGCCTTTGCCCGTGTCCATGTATACCTCTTGTAGCCAACTTTTCTCCATGATTAAGACATCATTTTACTCAAACAAGGATACCATGATAATCTACACATTTTGTACTTGAGTTTTGGTTTTTATTTCGTGGCATTTGGTGCACTATAGCGCTTACATTCTTGAAAGGAAGATTGAAGAAATCCACTTGGTTTTCACGTTTTTTTGCATGAATATGGTATTAGGGTTTGGTTTGTGAGGAAGATGATGATGTGGCGCCTCCTGAACCGTTAGATCCAATGCTTTTGTTTTAATCCTGGTCGTGCATGTTTGTTTTGTCCTGTAGTGACTTAAGTACCTTTGCCCAATTGATATAATGTCACATGATTTTTTAAATTAAAATGTTATTTAAGTTGTGTCACGCCTGGATTTTATTGTTTGGACCTTGGGCCTTCCTCTTTCTGCTTTCACACCTCCCTTTCAGGGCCCATCAATACCAATTCACTTTCTCTTTTCATTTTCTTTTTAATTCACATTTATTTTTCTGTTTTGACTTTAATTATTTAAAATATTTTCTTTGTCCATAAAATTATCCAAAAATATTTTTCACTTTTCTTAATGTCTTATTTAATTTTATTTAATTTTTATTTTCGTATTTATTTAATATTAATATTTTATTTTAATTATTTATTCCAAATGGTCCATTTTAACACACATTTTTTTCTTGATTTTATTTTTATGTCTTAAAATTTTTTTTAGCTTTTGATTTTTGGGATGAAGGTTGACCAATATCCCATGGTCAACTTGACCTTTTCTTGGAATTTTATTTCCCGTTTTCAATTTATTTTGGATTTATTTTTGACCTAGTTTCGTCGGTTGACTTTTGGTTTGACCTCTATTTTATTTCAATTAATTCACATACTAATTTTCATTATTTTTGAAATATTTTTGGGAGATGATGATGTCCTGACCCTACCTTATTTAGTTTAATATTTCATAATTTTCTTGATTAATTTGATATTTCTTTAAGTTGACTTGAATTTTCAGTTGACTTCTTTATGATCGATGTTTGACTTAGGGATTGCTTATGGAAATTGAAGAGATCTTTTGATCCTCCCTTGTTAATCTCATATGCCATGTATTAGAGGCCTTTCACCTTGATTTTATTTGGTCCTTACCTCATTTCCTGATTAAATTATTTCAGTGGACCTTTGTTGTGCATATTTTCATCTGTCTGATTCATCTGTCATTTGTTATACTTGTTTCTTTCATCCATGCTTCTATTGTTTGATGGTTTAACATGTTTATACTTCCCATGCATTGTTTAATGCTTCATTATTTCATTCTTTGATTCTTCGATTTGATTATATACTTATTTACTTATCCGATCTGATTAATAACTGTTGCCTACTTGTATGATGTATGAGGCATATATTCTTATTGTTTGATTGCCATGAACAATCCCCATTCATAACAAATTGACCCCTCTCCCATGAAGTGTATAATATTTATTCTTTCATTCTTTATTCATCTGTTAATACAAGAATTAAAACGAACATCCGATAACCATTTCAAAACAAGATCAAAAGCTCGACCCAACGTCGAGCAATCATTTTCAAAACTTAACAGAACCAGCACGTATTCATCCATCCTCTTGTAAGTCGATTGCTTCATGCATCTCCATTTCTCTTGTAAGTCGATTGCTTCATGCATCGCCATCTACCTGTAAGTCGATTGCTTCATGCATCGCCATCTACCCTTATCTGTGACTCCTCTCCTTGCTCCATTCGTCGACTCTTTTTCCGTTTAGGTAGCACCCATTAGGTAGAACCCTTTGCATGCTAACATTAGGTATATGTTTCCCTTTGTAAATCCTAACGCATAAGTCCACATTGCATGACAACTATAGGGTAGAGCTTCCCCACTTTTAGACCTCCCGTGCGTCTCCGTTCTTGTGGCATGTCAGTCCGTTCTATTACAAAGAGGTAATTGCCCAAGACTCGATTCAACGAGCTGCGACACCTACGATGTGAACACATTGCCCACTTTCCTTTGACACAGTTGGTGTCCTCCTTTGTAAGTCCATGTTCAGATGGAAATCCTTAATCCCTAGTTAGCCGAACTACGACAACTCTGATTCTCATGTTCAGATGAGATACGTAGGCACGAGATGCGATGTCTTGCCGAGTTTGACTGACGACTAACCACTAATCCTTGTTTGCTTTCGCCCTTGCTGCGATTCTTTTCTCTCGCCCTCGTTGCGATCGAGACTTTCCCTTTCTCTTGCCCTCGTTGCAATCGAGACCCTTGTTCCCGTAGTTAGCTGAACTACGTTTTGCTCTGATTCTCATTCCCGATGAGATACGTAGGCATAAGACGCGATGTCTTAGCGAGCACACTTCTCTTTAGCCCATAGGTAGCCGAGCTACGAAGACTCTGATTCTCATACTCAGGTGAGATCCCGTAGGTAGTGGATGCGACATCCTTGCGAGTCATTTTCATTTTCTTTTGACCTTCTTTAGCAGATAATACTTTAGATAAACATACACCCTTTAGACTAGAACAACAAGAGTGGATCCCGTAGAGTACTACGGATGCGTAGGGGTGCTAATACCTTCCCTTCGCATAATCGACTCCCGAACCCTAATATGGTTGCGAGACCTTGTCTTTTCCTTCTCTTCAGGTTTTCTTCGATCGTTTCCTTTCCCTCCTTTGGGATAAATAACGAATGGTGGCGACTCTTCTGTTTCTCTTTTTTCGCCGGTAGTTTTTTTGCACCAGTTGCGACAGCTGGTGACTCTGCTGGGGACCCTGGTTTCCCTATGCGAGTCCCTCCTAGCTTTTGTGAGTTTCTTGTTTGTTGGGTGTTTATTCTTTTGTACAGTTATTTACTTTCAGCATTTATCTGCTTTATCTTATTGCATTGTGTACATATCATTGCTGTATCTGTTGGCTCTGTGGGGTTGGTTGTTTGTTGGGGAGGGTTGTTCTATGAGAGATAAGCCCACTACCCAGGCTTGAGTGTACACCCAGGTTTTAGAGCGGATAGTCATGAGGCTTGTGTAGTATGTTGCTATGTTAAGTCTTTCATGAAGACCCACACCCAGACGAGGTTTCTTTTGGATATATTCTGTCATATGGGTGTTCCTTAACGACAGATGTTCCTCTAGAAAACGTCGACTCTGGTGACCATTTCCCGAGGACTCAGTCGAGGCCTCTCCTCCGAGACGCGGTTATGTTAGCTTTGGTGGGCACATTCTCGCTGCTCAATGCGAGGACCCCGAGGCTGGGAACTTGCTTTTAGGATGTCCTGTTGAGGGGAGTCAGTGGAGGTCTTTTGTCTCGTAATAATGACAAACCTTCAGTGGTAAACGTATTATTCTCGACTGAAGGGCTAGAAGTTGACAAACTTCTGTTCTTAGAACCTACCAGTGAGGGGCGGGCTAAATTCAGGAAACCTTAACCTTCAACCAACCCGGTTTTCTGGTATTCTTGTTGGAGCAGAACTTTGAACTCTTATATGTTCCTCAGTGGTTTTCTCTTCAGACAGTGTGACCCGACAGTTGTTCAAGCAGATACAGCGATCCTGATTCTCATGTCACTGCATTGCATCACATCATTTTGCATTCATATCATTTAACACATGTTTATCTATTCCCAGGGGTTTATATCTTCTTCTTGATTCTAGTCGGGGTTTTCTGGTTCTCCTAAGATGGATATTGGCAGAAAAAGACATGTCACCTACAAGTTTCCTATGGTTTGTTTGCATCCCATTCAAAAGCTGACGAAGTTAATGGATCATGATTCTCTAGAAAGATTCCGGAAGGATTACGGGTCGATTATAAGTTTCGTTACGGTTCTCTCCAAAGATCAACACGATGCTCTCTTTACATTGCTGCAGTTCGATGACCCTCCATTGAGGTGTTTTACATTCCCAGATCATATCTTAGTCTCTACTTTGGAGGAGATTGCCAGTTTTCTCAGAGTTCCTATCAAGTCGCAGTTGCTATTCTACAGTTCTGAGTTTCTGCCCGATCTCAGCATGGTTGCTTCAGCCACATATTTGGGGAAATCAATCTTGGAGTCTAATACGTGTCAGAAAGGAGGAGTCAGTGGTTTTCATCTGAGTTTCTTAGTGGGAGAAGCCAAGAAGAAGCTTGAAGATGGTGATTGAAGGTGTTTCAATGCTGTGTTGGCTCTTTGTGTATACCGGATTACCCTGTTCCCTAATGTTGCCAAATTTGTGGACGTAGACGCAATACGCCTCTTCGTGTTGGGAAACCCAGTGCCGACCTTGCTGGGAGATTTCTTTCATTCAGTGCATCACAGGAATGAGAATAGAAAAGGAGGATTGGTGAATTGTTGTGCACCCTTATTTTATAAGTGGTTCAGTTCTCACCTACCCAAGTCGGGAGCGTTCGTTGACTTCAAGGACTCGTTGAGTTGGTCGAAGAGATTGATGGGGATAAGAGCTAAAGCTATTTCTTGGTGGGCTGACCAGGACTTGCTTCGGGCGGATATTATTCACAGTTGCGGGAACTTCCCGAATGTACCGTTGGTAGTAAGAAGATGAGGAATCAACTATAATCCTTCTCTAGAAGTCAGACAGTTTGGATATGCTTTAAGAACTCCGCCTTTGGAAAAAGATGTGGAAGAATCTCTGTTTTTCCATTCTTCATCTGATCGGACTGTATCCCGTAAGGCAGCTGAGGCCTGGCTCAAGGTAATAAAAAGAGGAAGGACTGTGCTTGGAAAGGGAGATTGCAGGGCTTACCCTTAGTATGAAGATTGGCTTCGGAGAAGAGTCGAAGAGTTTGGTCTGCCATTTCTTATTGAAGAACCTTTGCATTCACCTACTCTTGAGCAGTCAACAGTGGTGAGCCGAGAGGAGTATGACAAATTGAAGAATACCATGGAGGAACTTCAAATTGAAAACTCGGAGTTAAGTATGAAGTTGCAAGACTTTATGCATCTATACCATGAGGCAGAATATCAAAAGGGGGAAGCCGTCAGATTGCAAGAGGAAGTAGAAAAGAAATTAGCTGTGGAGGTAAACCGCTTCAGGAAAACTGACGAAGCCTTGGGGTCATCCAGTTCTGAGTTGAGGCGAGTCAAGCAGTAGTTAACAGATGCCCGTGGTAAGTTAGCTGGTTGGCAGGAGCAATGGGATGCATTTTCAACTTCTCGGAAGGCAAAAGAGGAGGAGATGGTGGCCGAATTGACTGATCAAATGGAAAAGTTGAAGACTCTGCTGAAGGAGAAGAACAATGAGCTTCTGTATGCCCGTTCAACCAATGGTTACATGACAGATCAACTCGACAAGGCTCAAGAACAGATTGAAGAACTCAAAGTCCTGGCGGATTTGAAGAAGTCTAGACTTGAAGAGGTATTCGGGGAGGATAATGGGGATTATTACATAGAGCCAGCTCCAGTGGAAGAGGTTAAAGCAGGTGCCTCTATTTCGTCCTTCAAGCAGTCACAGGCCTTGCTAAATTCAGGTGTTGCTCCCGGTTGGGGACGTCTGTTGGATTTACCTATGAAGGAAGACAAGTTCGGGATTGGGTATCAGCCAGCATTGACTTCTACAACTTCAATGCCTCAGACTCGTCAGGGGCCGATTACTTTCTCCAGTGCTGGCATCATTCAATATGGCTAGATCTCTGCAATCAACGAAGAAGATGAGGATAGTGATTGCGACATTGACAACTGGGTGCGTCCAAGGGTCCCGGGTGAAGTACTCCGCAACTGGTCTTCTGAAGAGATTATCCAAGTCACTCTTCTTGAAGAGTAATTTTCTTTGTTTATTCATGCATATCCAAGTCTTACGTTCCGCCCAGGGCGTAATGACTCATTGTAGGGCTCATCTACGTGGATACCTACATTTTTTTATCATAAATAAAGGACGTCTTTTTGCATTCAAATATTTTGTTCACTGTCTTTCTATTTTTGCAGTTTTCAAAAACAAAAAAAATATATTTGGCAATGTTTTGTTTAGTTTTCACTCCTTGTTCACACTCATAAGTACATACCATCACTCATGCAGATGCACGTCACCGGATCCTATTGATAACGGTTCTGCTATGGCTCGCTTCGACTTTGAAAATCCAATCTTTCAAGCTGAAAAAGAGGGTGATGAAGACTGTAAACTCCCTGAAGAACTTGCCAGGTTGTTGAAACAGGAGGAAAGGGTCATTCAACCGCATCAAGAGTCTATTGAAGTGATTAATCTTGGCACCGAGGACGTCAAGAGAGAAATCAAGATAGGGGCTGCTTTGGAAGATAATGTGAAGAAGGGGCTGATTGAATTGCTGCAAGAGTATGTTGACATCTTCGCTTGGTCTTATCAGGATATGCCAGGGCTCAACACAGACATTGTGGTACACCGTTTGCCTCTCAAAGAGGATTGTCCTCCGGTCAAGCAGAAGCTCAGAAGAACAAGACCAGAGATGGCTGTCAAGATAAAGGAAGAAGTGCAAAAACAGTTGGATGTAGGGTTTCTAGCAGTTACAAATTATCCGCCATGGGTCGCAAATATCGTTCCAGTACCTAAGAAGGATGGAAAGGTACGGATGTGTGTTGACTACCGGGATCTGAACAGAGCTAGCCCTAAAGATGATTTCCCATTACCTCACATCGATGTTTTGGTGGATAACACGGCTCAGTTCTCGGTATTCTCCTTCATGGATGGCTTTTCTGGCTATAATCAAATTAAGATGGCACCAGAAGACATGGAGAAGACAACTTTGATAACCCCATGGGGCACCTTCTGCTACAAGGTGATGCCGTTTGGTCTGAAAAATGTTGGGGCAACATATCAACGAGCTATGGTAACCCTTTTCCATGATATGATTCATCATGAAATCGAGGTTTATGTTGATGATATGATTTTCAAATCTCAGACGGAAGAAGAACATTTGGTGAATTTGCAGAAGCTGTTTGAGCGTTTGAGGAAATTCAAGCTGAGGCTTAATCCGAACAAGTGTACTTTCGGGTTGAGATCTAGAAAACTGCTGGGTTTTATTGTCAGTGAAAAAGAGATTGAGGTGGATCCTGCCAAAGTGAAATCGATACAAGAAATGCCTGAGCCAAGAACAGAAAAACAAGTCTGTGGTTTCTTAGGGAGGTTGAATTACATTGCAAGGTTCATCTCTCACCTAACAGCCATGTGTGAGCCAATATTCAAATTGTTAAGAAAAGATCAGGCTATCCGGTGGAATGATGATTGCCAAAGGGCTTTCGAGAAAATAAAAGAGTATTTGCAGAATCCTCCAATCCTTATGCCTCCAGTCCCAGGGAGACCGCGGATTATATATTTAACAGTACTTGACAATTCCGTGGGTTGTGTTCTCGGTCAACACGAAGAGACAGGTAGGAAAGAGCATGCCATCTACTACCTGAGTAAAAAATTCACAGATTGTGAGTCGAGATACTCAATGCTTGAAAAGGCATGTTATGCACTTGCATGGGCTGCTAAGCGATTGAGACAATACATGCTGACTCACACAACCTTACTAATCTCCAAAATGGATCCAGTCAAGTATATATTTGAGAAGCCAGCTCTCACCGGAAGGGTTGCTTGTTGGCAAATGGTACTGACAGAGTACGACATCCAGTATACATCCCGGAAAGCCATCAAAGGAAGTATTATGTCAGACTATCTTGCTCAGCAGCCGATTGATGATTATGAGCCGATGAAGTTTGATTTTCCAGATGAAGACATCATGTTCCTCAAGATGAAAGACTGTGAAGAGCCAGTTGTTGAAGAGGGACCTGATCCAGATGAAAAGTGGACTTTAATGTTTGATGGGGCCGTCAATGCCAAAGGAAGTGGAATTGGTGTTGTCATTACCACTCCGAAAGGTGCCCACATGCCTTTCACCGCTCGTCTGAATTTCGAGTGCACCAATAATGAAGCTGAGTATGAAGCATGTATCTTGGGTATTGAGTAAGCCATTGATTTGAGAATCAAGACTCTGGACATCGTCGGAGATTCAGCTCTAGTGATCAATCAAGTGAATGGTGATTGGAATACTCTCCAGCCTAATCTGGTCCCCTACAGAGATTACACGAGAAGACTGTTGACTTTCTTCACAATAGTAAAGCTGTATCATATACCTCGTGACGAGAACCAGATGGAAGATGCACTTGCTACTCTATCCTCCATGATCAAGGTGATTCGGTGGAATCATGTTCCCAGGATCGATGTTATGCGCCTTGATAGGGCCGCGTATGTGTTTGCTGCTGAACTGGTAGTTGATGACAAGCCTTGGTATCACGACATCAAGTGCTTTCTGAAGAATCAAGAGTACCCTGCAGGGGCACCCAACAATGATAGAAAGACTTTGAGAAGATTGGAAGGCAATTTCTTCTTGAACAAAGATGATGTGCTATATAAGAGGAACTTCAACATGGTTTTGCTCAGATGCGTGGAAGTTCATAAGTTCATGAAGGCTCCTTCGGTACTCATGCCGGCGGACATGCAATGGCTAAGAAATTGCTGAGAGCGGGTTATTACTAGATGACCATGGAATCTGATTGTTTCAAATATGCTCGGAAGTGTCAAAAATTCCAGATTTATGCTGATAAGGTGCATGTGCCGCCAAATCCTCTGAATGTGATGTCTTCGCCGTGGCCGTTTGCTATGTGGGGCATTGATATGATTGGAAAGATTGAGCCGACTGCTTCCAATAGGCATCGCTTCATCCTTGTTGCCATCGACTATTTCACCAAGTGGGTCGAAGCAGCGTCATTTGCGAAGGTCACCAGACATGTGGTTGCCCGATTCATTAAGAAAGAAATCATTTGTCGTTATGGGATTTCCGAAAGAATCATTACCGATAATGGTTCTAATCTCAATAACAAAATGATGAAGGAGTTATGCAAGAACTTCAACATTCAGCATCACAATTCTTCCCCTTATCGTCCTAAGATGAACGGCGTTGTTGAGGCAGCAAATAAGAACATAAAGAAGATTGTGCAGAAGATGGTCGTTACGTACAGAGATTGGCATGAGATGCTACCCTTCGCCTTGCATGGGTACCATACTTCAGTACGTACGTCGACCGGGGCAACCCCTTACTCCCTTGTATATGGTATGGAAGCAGTCCTACCTGTTGAAGTGGAGATTCCTTCTCTAAGAGTCCTGTTGGATGTCAAGTTAGACGAAGCTGAATGGATTCAGACAAGGTTCAACGAGTTGAGTCTTATCGAAGAGAAGCGGATGGCAAACATTTGTCATGGGCAGTTGTATCAGAGTCGGATGAAGAGAGCCTTTGATCAGAAAGTGCGTCCTCGATGCTTCCAAGTCGGAGATTTAGTGTTGAAAAGGATCCTTCCTCCTCAGACAGATCACAGGGGCAAGTGGACTCCTAACTATGATGGACCATATATTGTCACCAAGATTTTTGATGGTGGAGCCTTAATGCTTGCAACTATGGATGGTGAAGACTTCACTTCCCCCGTGAACTCAGGCGCAGTTAAAAAATACTTCGCATAAAATAGACCCGCTGGACAATAAAAATAATAGTCCAGGCAAAAAATGGGCATCCCGGCGCACCAAGAAAATGAAAAAGGTTCGGGCAAAAGTTAGGGATTAAAAATGAAAAGATTGTACATCCGGTAAGTTGAAAACCTGAAAAAGGCAACTTAGGCAAAAATGGGTATTCCGGTGGATTGAAAACCCGAAAGGGCGATCCAGGCAAAAGTTAGGGATTAAGCGAATGACTGCGTTCTGAGTAGTTCTGAATCTCATCTCGTGTCAATAACTGGAAACTTTCGAAGGATAGGAAACAGTCCAATCACCTTTTTTCAGAAAGCTGATCATCTGGAGGATCTTGAAGACGAGCGAGTCATAGTAGAATTGGAACCCGATAGAAATCCATTTCACATTGCCATTAGATTAATCTCTGTTTTTACCTTTTGTGCAATTACCTCTTTCCAGGGATTGCTTCCTGATGTAAACGCCTATTCAGAGGCCATTCAATCAATAAAAGAATGTTATTCAGTATATCGCTGTGTTCATTTTCATTTTACTGTTTTGTTTGCAAAAATGACGTTCGAATTTTTGATAAACATTGCATCATGAAACATAAGAGCTCTACAGGTACATGCTTAATAAACATTTAAAATTGCTATAAATTTTAAGTGCTTTGGATCGTCTATTCAGAACAGGTACACTCGGGGCATTTCCTTAAGGTTCCCAGCAGATGATCGCGGATGTTATTCTTCAACAGTTGGTGTTTGATATCTTATCCCTGCAGAGTTGGTCCGAGCATTGGATTCTTCAATCCCCAGCAGGCTCTCACTACTGTACTTCCCCAAGCATTTGTTTCAGACTATACATTCACCGGTAGAGTTGACAATGTCAGACTGTATATCCCCAGCGGAGTTGACAGTGCCAGACTATATCTTCCCAGCAGAAGCAGCTGTTCCTCAGAGTTCGATGCCAGATCGATGATCTCGACGCCAGATCCGTGGTCTCTTTCCTTGAAGCAGAATCTCGGTACCGTATTGGTGTTTGCTTCCCCTGCTGAGTCGTCTCTCTCGCAGATTATGGTTACCAGAACCACTGTCGTTTTCCTTAACAGCAAGCTTTCAGTGCCATTCTCTCTCAGTCAGAGTCTCGGTATTTTGTTATTTCCCCGTAGAGTTCGTTGTGCTGTGTATCTCCAACAACAATGACTGGGTCCATAAGATTGTGATCATTTCCCCAGCAGAATTCCTTGCCTCGGCCTGGCGTTCTCTCCAACCTAGCATTTCGCATCCTTGCATGTAGAATCATATTGCATTGCATCCTTCCAAATCGCGTAGCATTTCCATTTTCATGGAGCATTACGCCATTTAAAAATTCAAACATATGCATGTGAAGCATAAAACATTCTCGGTATCCCAAGTGATAGGCCAGAAGTTTGTTTCCAGTACTCAGACTGAAGGTTGTTCATGACTTATCCTTTATCATTCCCAGCAGGGGTCGTTGGCCCACGTGCCGCCTCAATTATCATCTTCCATATTTCTGCCGATGCTGACAGGCATGAAAAGTTTCCGGTATTCAGACCGAAGTGGCATTCAGGCCAGTTTCCGGTATTCAGACCGAAGTGGCATTCAGGCCAGTTTTCCGATGTCCAGATCGAAGAAGTTTCCGACGTTCAGGTCGACGCAACTTGTCGCATTCAGGCCAGTTTCCGGTATTCAGACCGAAGTGGCATTCAGGCCAGTTTTCCGATGTTCAGATCGAAGAAGTTTCCGATGTTCAGGTCGACGCAACTTGTGGCATTCAGGCTAGTTTCTGGTATTCAGACCGAAGTGGCATTCAGGCCAATTTTCCGATGTTCAGATCGAAGAAGTTTCCGACGTTCAGGTCGATGCAACTTGTGGCATTCAGGCCAGTTTTCCGGTATTCAGACCGAAGTGGCGCTCAGGCCAGTTTCTCGGTATTCAGACCGATGTTTGATAATCTAGTATCTCCCGATGCTCAGATCGAGGTCATTTCTAGTATTCAGATTGACGAGCGGCATTCAGGCCATGGTTATTTCTGTGTTACCATTTATTTTGGTATTCAGGCTAACATTCTTTTTCGGTGTTCAGGACGACTCTCGCCGTTCCAGACAGATTCTTTGTTGATGCTCAGATCAATTCCCACCTTCTTTGCCGATTCTGACAGGCATTATTACTTCAGTTTTTTACTTCAGTGTAAACTTTCGGTTTTTATCGTATTCAATCCCTTGATACCTCGAAAGTGCGAAAGCCGTTGCTATCTTCCTTTCGGGTCTCCAGTTGATTGAATAGGGGCAGCTGTAATACCCTAAAATTTACCCTTCATTTTTCTTGGAAGCAGGGGATTATGTTTTACACCTCACTGACATCATACTAGGTCATACTCATTGCATATTGCATTAGTGGCTTGGGAATCAGGTTTTGATTGAATCACTCCTTAACAAAAGGAGCCCACACCAAGCAAGATTGAGAATTGGACTTCATTCTCTAAGTATACAAGTCTCAAAGGTCTCAGGGGGTTCCAGATATCTTATTATGATCCTCAGTTCATCAGTGAAGGATTCAGAGCTATCAGAGTGTTCATCTGGATTTAATCAAGAAATTAGGGTTTCATGGCTACCTGCAACAGGCAATGTTTGGTTGGGAGTAGAGGAGCTTATCCATGTCATAATTAGAGAGGCATCTTGGCCTAGGAAGATTCACAATTATCTCAGAAAGATCCATTGGCAATCAGTGCAATCAGTTCTTGATTAATTTTGCCCTAAACTAAGGTTTGGTATAAAATCAGTTTATTTCTGATTCTTTAGGTGAAACTCTTTTCCATATCCCTCCATATGTCCACAAGGGTCTACATACAAAAAATCAGCTCTTTATTTGAGCCAGAAGTGCTTCAATTGATCATTGGAATCGGGAATCAGACAGTTTGGGGAAAGTCAACTGTGGGGCCAGAAAAGTCAACTCCTGACATTTTGAGAGTGGAATCTCAAAATCCATGCCTAGGGGAGCATACATGTGAAATTTGACCAAGGTTGGATCATGGATTCATCATTTAATCAGGAATTTGAAAAGTTACTTAATTTGGAAATGGTTGACTTTCCATTTAGGGCAAGTTTTCATGATTGTTGCACTCACTTTAAGCCCATTTTCCATCAAGATAAAGGCTCCATTTGAAAATTTCTCCAACATGAAAGTTGTTACTCTTATTCCAAGCTTTCTAGATATATAAAGTTTGCTCAATTTGGATTAAAATTGAGAATGTTATGCTTAGTCAAAGTGAGACATATTTTTAGGACACTTAGAAAAATTTCTAAGTCCAAAATCTTCAAAGTTTGTCAAGACTTCTTGGCCAATTTACTTGCACTTCAAGGCATCATTTGAAAATGTTTTCTTCATAACAATTGTACCTTGCCATGTCCTCTTTCACCTCCTTTTGGAATCATCTCATTTGGATCCATGGTTTGAGAGATACATTCACCTAAAGTGGGCACCATGACTTGATCTTCTAGGCAGATTTTGGGCCTAGCTGGCCCAACTAGTTTTGCATGATGAAACCTGAACTTGAGGGCCATTTTTCACATTCTTCCATTCATCATTTCAACTTGTGATCAACATGAAATATGCTAAGCTCCATGATATCTTGCTACTGTTTGCATTATTTCACCAATTGGTAGCTTGCTCATCAAGTTACATGGCCATAAAGTCATCACTTTGGAATGAATTTCTTGCTTGCCAAGCCATGCTACAAACCAAGTCACGTTTTTCTACCTCATTTTGGGCTTTGCAGCAATATGTCCATTCATTTTAACTTCGCCAAAATAACACAATCTCACACGCCCTCACCAAATACACCTCACTTTGCTTTCTTATGGACAAAACATGGATTTCAAAGCCCATTAAGCATGTGATCTATCCTATTTAAGAGATGCAAACCCTAAACCTAAAAAGAGCAGTGGAATTTCGTGGCAAGCAAGGCAAAGTTTCATCACATAGCTTCCATTCTCTCTCAACAAGCTCTTGAGTTAGGATTCTTGAAGCACAAAAAAGGCAGCCTCATCTTCCTATATTTCTCTCCATAACCAAAGGGCAGTGGACCTAATCTCCACTACGTAATCATCCCACTCTATCTCCCATGGCCATGTATTAATATACTTATGTTCGTCATCATCATCATTACCATGTTCATCATCTATGCTCATTATTGTTTTGCCATTGCTAATCATATGTTCATGTTTGTATCATCATCATTACCATGCCAATCGTGCTTGTGTTATTGATATGGATTTATGTTTAATTTTTTGCCTTTGCCCGTGTCCATGTAGACCTCTTGTAGCCAACTTTTCTCCATGATTAAGACATCATTTTACACAAACAAGGATACCATGATAATCTACACATTTTTTACTTGAATTTTGGTTTTTATTTCGTGGCATTTGGTGCACTATAGCGCTTGCATTCTTGAATGGAAGATTGAAGAAATCCACTTGGTTTTCACGTTTTTTTGCATGAATATGGCATTAGGGTTTGGTTTGTGAGGAAGATGATGATGTGGCGCCTCCTGAACCGTTAGATCCAATGCTTTTGTTTTAATCCTGGCCGTGCATGTTTGTTTTGTCCTGTAGTGACTTAAGTACCTTTGCCCAATTGATATAATGTCACATGATTTTTTAAATTAAAATTTTATTTAAGTTGTGTCACGCCTGGATTTTATTGTTTGGACCTTGGGCCTTCCTCTTTCTGCTTTCCACACCTCCCTTTCAGGGCCCATCAATACCAATTCACTTTCTCTTTTCATTTTCTTTTTAATTCACATTTATTTTTCTGTTTTGATTTTAATTATTTAAAATATTTTCTTTGTCCATAAAATTACCCAAAAATATTTTTCACTTTTCTTAATATCTTATTTAATTTTTATTTTCGTATTTAATTAATATTAATATTGAATTTTAATTATTTATTCTAAATGGTCCATTTTAACACACTTTTTTTTCTTGATTTTATTTTTATGTCTTAAAATTATTTTTAGCTTTTGATTTTTGGGATGAAGGTTGAACAATGTCCCATGGTCAACCTGACATTTTCTTGGAATTTTATTTCCCGTTTTCAATTTATTTTTGACCTAGTTTCGTCGGTTGACTTTTGGTTTGACCTCTATTTTATTTCAATTAATTCACATACTAATTTTCATTATTTTTAAAATCTTTTTGTGGGATGATGATGTCCTGACCCCACCTTATTTAGTTTAATTTTTCATAATTTTCTTGATTAATTTGCTATTTATTTGATATTTTTTTAAGTTGACTTGAATTTTCAGTTGACTTCTTTATGATTGATGTTTGACTTAGGGATTGCTTATGGCAATTGAAGAGATCTTTTGATCCTCCCTTATTCATCTCATATGCCATGTATTAGAGGCCTTTCACCTTGATTTTATTTGGTCCTTACCTCATTTCTTGATTAAATTATTTCAGTGGACCTTTGTTGTGCATATTTTCATCTGTCTGATTCATTTGTCATTTGTTATACTTGTTTCTTTCATCCATGCTTCTATTGTTTGATGGTTTAACATGTTTATACTTCCCATGCATTGTTTAATGCTTCATTATTTCATTCTTTGATTCTTCGATTTGATTATATACTTATTTACTTATCCGATCTGATTAATAACTGTTGCCTACTTGTATGATGTATGAGGCATATATTCTTATTGTTTGATTGCCATGAACAATCCCCATTCATAACAAATGCACCCCTCCCCATGAAGTGTATAATATTTATTCTTTCATTCTTTATTCATCTGTTAATACAAGAATTAAAACGAACATCCGATAACCATTTCAAAACAAGATCAAAAGCTCGACCCAACGTCGAGCAATCATTTTCAAAACTTAACAGAATCAGCACGTATTCATCCATCCTCTTGTAAGTCGATTGCTTCATGCATCGCCATTTCTCTTGTAAGTCGATTGCTTCATGCATCGCCATCTACCTGTAAGTCGATTGCTTCATGCATCGCCATCTACCCTTATCTGTGACTCCTCTCCTTGCTCCATTCGTCGACTCTTTTTCCATTTAGGTAGCACCCATTAGGTAGAACCCTTTGCATGCTAACATTAGGTATATGTATACTTTGTAAATCCTAACGCATAGGTCCACATTGCATGACAACTCTATGGTAGAGCTTCCCCACTTTTAGACCTCCTGTGCGTCTCCGATCTTGTGGCATGTCAGTCCGTTCTATTACAAAGAGGTAATTGCCCAAGACTCGATTCAGCGAGCTGCGACACCTAGGACGTGAACACATTGCCCACTTTCCTTTGACACAGCTGGTGTCCTCCTTTGTAAGTCCATGTTCAGATGGAAATCCTTAATCCCTAGTTAGCCGAACTACGACAACTCTGATTCTCATGTTCAGATGAGATACGTAGGCACGAGATGCGATGTCTTGCCGAGTTTGACTGACGACTAACAACTAATCCTTGTTTGCTTTCGCCCTTGCTGCGATTCTTTTCTCTCGCCCTCGTTGCGATCGAGACTTTCCCTTTCTCTTGACCTCGTTCCAATCGAGACCCTTGTTCCCGTAGTTAGCTGAACTACGTTTTGCTCTGATTCTCATTCCCGATGAGATACGTAGGCATAAGACGCGATGTCTTAGCGAGCACACTTCTCTTTAGCCCATAGGTAGCCGAGCTACGAAGACTCTGATTCTCATACTCAGGTGAGATCCCGTAGGCAGTGGATGTGACATCCTTGCGAGTCATTTTCATTTTCTTTTGACCTTCTTTAGCAGATAGTACTTTAGATAAACATACACCCTTTAGACTAGAACAACAAGAGTGGATCCCGTAGAGTACTACGGATGCGTAGGGGTGCTAATACCTTCCCTTCGCATAATCGACTCCCGAACCCTAGATTTGGTTGCGAGACCTTGTCTTTTCCTTCTCTTCAGGTTTTCTTCGATCGTTTCCTTTCCCTCCTTTGGGATAAATAACGAACGCTGGCGACTCTTCTGTTTCTCTTTTTTCGCCGGTTGTTTTTTCGCAGCAGTTGCGACAGCTGGCGGCTCTGCTGGGGACCCTGGTTTCCCTATGCGAGTCCCTCCTAGCTTTTGTGAGTTTCTTGTTTGTTGGGTGTTTATTCTTTTGTACAGTTATTTACTTTCAGCATTTATATGCTTTATCTTATTGCATTGTGTACATATCATTGCTGTATCTGTTGGCTCTGTGAGGTTGGTTGTTTGTTGGGGAGGGTTATTCTATGAGAGATAAGCCCACTACCCAGGCTTGAGTGTACACCCAGGTTTTAGAGCGGATAGTCATGAGGCTTGCGTAGTATGTTGCTATGTTAAGTCTTTCATAAAGACCCACACCCAGACGAGGTTTCTTTTGGATATATTCTGTCATATGGGTGTTCCTTAACGACAGATGTTCCTCTAGAAATCGTCGACTCTGGTGACCATTTCCCGAGGACTCAGTCGAGGCCTCTCCTCCGAGACGCGGTTATGTTAGCTTTGGTGGGCGCATTCTCGCTGCTCAATCCGAGGACCCCGAGGCTGGGAACTTGCTTTTAGGATGTCCTGTTAAGGGGAGTCAGTGGAGGTCTTTTGTCTCGTAATAATGACAAACCTTCAGTGGTAAACGTATTATTCTCGACTGAAGGGCTAGAAGTTGACAAACTTCTGTTCTTAGAACCTACCAGTGAGGGGCGGGCTAAATTCAGGAAACCTTAACCTTCAACCAACCCGGTTTTCTGGTATTCTTGTTGGAGCAGAACTTTGATCTCTTATATGTTCCTCAGTGGTTTTCTCTTCAGACAGTGTGACCCGACAGTTGTTCAAGCAGATACAGCGATCCTGATTCCCATGTCACTGCATTGCATCACATCATTTTGCATTCATATCATTTAACACATGTTTATCTATTCCCAGGGGTTTATATCTTCTTCTTGATTCTAGTCGGGGTTTTCTGGTTCTCCTAAGATGGATATTGGCAGAAAAAGACATGTCACCTACAAGTTTCCTATGGTTTGTTTGCATCCCATTCAAAAGCTGATGAAGTTAATGGATCATGATTCTCTAGAAAGATTCCGGAAGGATTACGGGTCGATTCTAAGTTTCGTTACGGTTCTCTCCAAAGATCAACACGATGCTTTCTTTACATTGTTGCAGTTCTATGACCCTCCATTGAGGTTTTTTACATTCCCAGATCATATCTTAGTCCCTACTTTGGAGGAGATTGCCATTTTTCTCAGAGTTCATATCAAGTCGCAGTTGCTATTTTACAGTTCCGAGTTTCTGCCCGATCTCAGCATGGTTGCTTCAGCCACATATTTGGGGAAATCAATCTTGGAGTCTAATACGTGTCAGAAAGGAGGAGTCAGTGGTTTTCATCTGAGTTTCTTAGTGGGAGAAGCCAAGAAGAAGCTTGAAGGTGGTGATTGGAGGTGTTTCAATGCTGTGTTGGCTCTTTGTGTATACGGGACGGTCCTGTTCCCTAATGTTGCCAAATTTGTGGACGTAGACGCAATATGCCTCTTCGTGTTTGGAAACCCAGTGCCGACCTTGCTGGGAGATTTCTTTCATTAAGTGCATCACAGGAATGAGAATAGAAAAGGAGGATTGGTGAATTGTTATGCACCCTTGTTTTATAAGTGGTTCAGTTCTCACCTACCCAAGTCGGGAACATTTGTTGACTTCAAGGACTCGTTGAATTGGTCGAAGAGATTGATGGGGATAAGAGCTAAAGATACTTCTTGGTGGGCTCACCAGAACTTGCTTCGGGCGAATATTATTCACAATTGCGGGAACTTCCCGAATGTACCGTTGGTAGTAAGAAGAGGAGGAATCAACTATAATCTTTCTCTAGCAGTCAGACAGTTTGGATATGCTTTAAGAATTCCGCCTTTGGAAAAAGATGGGGAAAAATCTCTGTTTTTCCATTCTTCATCTGATCGGACTGTATCCCGTAAGGCAGCTGAGGCCTGGCTTAAGGTAATCAAAAGAGGAAGGATTGTGCTTGGAAAGGGAGATTGCAGGGCTTATCCTTAGTATGAAGATTGGCTTCGGAGAAGAGTCGAAGAGTTTGGTCTGCCATTTCCTATTGAAGAACCTTTGTATTCACCTACTCTTGAGCAGTCAACAGTGGTGAGCCGAGAGGAGTATGACAAATTGAAGAATACCATGGAGGAACTTCAAATTGAAAACTCGGAGTTAAGTATGAAGTTGCAAGACTTTATGCATCTATACCATGAGGCAGAATATCAAAAGGGGGAAGCCGTCAGATTGCAAGAGGAAGCAGAAAAGAAATTAACTGTGGAGGTAAACCGCTTCAGGAAAATTGACGAAGCCTTGGGGTCATCCAGTTCTGAGTTGAGGCGAGTCAAGCCACAGTTAACAGATGGCCGTGGTAAGTTAGCTGGTTGGCAGGAGCAATGGGATGCATTTTCAGCTTCTCGGAAGGCAAAAGAGGAGGAGATGGTGGCCGAATTGACTGATCAAATGGAGAAGCTGAAGACTCCGCTGAAGGAGAAGAACAATGAGCTTCTGTATGCCCGTTCAACCAATGGTTACATGATAGATCAACTCGACAAGGCTCAAGAACAGATTGAAGAACTCAAAGTCCTGGCGGGTTTGAAGAAGTCTAGACTTGAAGAGGTATTCGGGGAGGATAATGGGGATTATTACATAGAGCCAGCTCCAGTGGAAGAGGTTAAAGCAGGTGCCTCTATTTCGTCCTTCAAGCAGTCACATGCCTTGGTAAATTCAGGTGTTGCTCCCGGTTGGGGACGTCTGTTGGATTTACCTATGAAGGAAGACAAGTTTGGGATTGGGTATCAGCCAGCATTGACTTCTACAACTTCAATGCCTCAGACTCGTCAGGGGCCGATTACTTTCTCTAGTGCCGGCATCATTCAATATGGCCAGATCTCTGCAATCAACGAAGAAGATGAGGATAGTGATTGCGACATTGACAACTGGGTGCGTCCAAGGGTCCCGGGTGAAGTACTCCGCAACTGGTCTTCTGAAGAGATTATCCAAGTCACTCTTCTTGAAGAGTAATTTTCTTTGTTTATTCATGCATATCCAAGTCTTACGTTCCGCCCAGGGCGTAATGACTCATTGTAGGGCTCATCTATGTGGATACCTGCATTTTTTATCATAAATAAAGGACGTCTTTTTGCATTCAAATATTTTGTTCACTGTCTTTCTATTTTTGCAGTTTTCAAAAACAAAAAAAATATATTTGGCAATGTTTTGTTTAGTTTTCACTCCTTGTTCACACTCATAAGCACATACCATCACTCATGCAGATGCACGTCACCGGATCCTATTAATAACGGTTCTGCTATGGCTCGCTTCGATTTTGAAAATCCAATCTTTCAAGCTGAAGAAGAGGGTGATGAAGACTGTGAACTCCCTGAAGAACTTGCCAGGTTGTTGAAACAGGAGGAAAGGGTCATTCAACCGCATCAAGAGTCTATTGAAGTGATTAATCTTGGCACCGATGACGTCAAGAGAGAAATCAAGATAGGGGCTGCTTTGGAAGATAATGTGAAGAAGGGGCTGATTGAATTGCTGCAAGAGTATGTTGACATCTTCGCTTGGTCTTATCAGGACATGCCAGGGCTCGACACAGACATTGTGGTACACCGTTTGCCTCTCAAAGAGGATTGTCCTCCGGTCAAGCAGAAGCTCAGAAGAACAAGACCAGAGATGGCTGTCAAGATAAAGGAAGAAGTGCAAAAACAGTTGGATGTAGGGTTTCTAGCAGTTACAAATTATCCGCCATGGGTCACAAATATCGTTCCAGTACCTAAGAAGGATGGAAAGGTACGGATGTGTGTTGACTACTGGGATCTGAACAGAGCTAGCCCTAAAGATGATTTCCCATTACCTCACATCGACGTTTTGGTGGATAACACGGCTCAGTTCTCGGTATTCTCCTTCATGGATGGCTTTTCTGGCTATAATCAAATTAAGATGGCACCAGAAGACATGGAGAAGACAACTTTCATAACCCCATGGGGCACCTTCTACTACAAGGTGATGCCGTTTGGTCTGAAAAATGTTGGGGCAACATATCAACGAGCTATGGTAACCCTTTTCCATGATATGATTCATCATGAAATCGAGGTTTATGTTGATTATATGATTGCCAAATCTCAGACGGAAGAAGAACATTTGGTGAATTTGCAGAAGCTGTTTGAGCGTTTGAGGAAATTCAAGCTGAGGCTTAATCCGAACAAGTGTACTTTCGGGGTGAGATCTGGAAAACTGCTGGGTTTTATTGTTAGTGAAAAAGAGATTGAGGTGGATCCTGCCAAAGTGAAAGCGATACAAGAAATGCCTGAGCCAAGAACAGAAAAACAAGTCTGTGGTTTCTTAGGGAGGTTGAATTACATTGCAAGGTTCATCTCTCACCTAACAACCACGTGTGAGCCAATATTCAAATTGTTAAGAAAAGATCAGGCTATTCGGTGGAATGATGATTGCCAAAGGGCTTTCGAGAAAATAAAAGAGTATTTGCAGAATCCTCCAATCCTTATGCCTCCAGTCCCAAGGAGACCGCTGATTATGTATTTGACAGTACTTGACAATTCCATGGGTTGTGTTCTCGGTCAACACGACGAGACAGGTAGGAAAGAGCATGCCATCTACTACCTGAGTACAAAATTCACAGATTGCGAGTCGAGATACTCAATGCTTGAAAAGGCATATTATGCACTTGCATGGGCTGCTAAGCGATTGAGACAATACATGCTGACTCACACAACCTTACTGATCTCCAAAATGGATCCAGTCAAGTATTTATTTAAGAAGCCAACTCTCACCGGAAGGGTTGCTCGTTGGCAAATGGTACTGACAGAGTACGACATCCAGTATACATCCCAGAAAGCCATCAAAGGAAGTATTATGTCAGACTATCTTGCTCAGCAGCCGATTGATGATTATGAGCCGATGAAGTTTGATTTTCCAGATGAAGACATCATGTTACTCAAGATGAAAGACTGTGAAGAGCCAGTTGTTGAAGAGGGACCTGATCCAAATGAAAAGTGGACTTTAATGTTTGATGGGACCGTCAATGCCAAAGGAAGTGGAATTGGTGCTGTCATTACCACTCTGAAAGGTGCCCACATGCCTTTCACCACTCGTCTGACTTTCGAGTGCATCAATAATGAAGCTGAGTATGAAGCATGTATCTTGGGTATTGAGCAAGCCATTGATTTGAGAATCAAGA
Organism: Lathyrus oleraceus; assembly: GCF_024323335.1. NCBI lineage: Eukaryota > Viridiplantae > Streptophyta > Magnoliopsida > Fabales > Fabaceae > Lathyrus > Lathyrus oleraceus. Next base: position 95,777,814 of record NC_066580.1, on the reverse strand, counting down.
CTCTGGACATCGTCGGAGATTCAGCTCTAGTGATCAATCAAGTGAATGGTGATTGGAATACTCTCCAGCCTAATCTGGTCCCCTACAGAGATTACACGAGAAGACTGTTGACTTTCTTCACAACAGTAAAGTTGTATCATATACCTCGTGATGAGAACCAGATGGCAGATGCACTTGCTACTCTATCCTCCATGATCAAGGTGATTCGGTGGAATCATGTTCCCAGGATCGATGTTATGCGCCTTGATAGGGCCGCGTATGTGTTTGCTGCTGAACTGGTAGTTGATGACAAGCCCTGGTATCAAGACATCAAGTGCTTTCTAAAGAATCAAGAGTACCCTGCAGGGGCATCCAACAATGATAGAAAGACTTTGAGAAGATTGGCAGGCAGTTTCTTCTTGAACAAAGACGATGTGCTATATAAGAGGAACTTCGACATGGTTTTGCTCAGATGCGTGGATAGACACGAAGCGGACATGTTAATGCAGTAAGTTCATGAAGGCTCCTTCAGTACTCATGCCGGTGGACATGCAATGGCTAAGAAATTGTTGAGAGCGGGTTATTACTGGATGACCGTGGAATCTGATTGTTTCATATATGCTCGGAAGTGTCATAAATGCCAGATTTATGCTGATAAGGTGCATGTGCCGCCAAATCCTCTGAATGCGATGTCTTCGCCGTGGCCGTTTGCTACGTGGGGCATTGATATGATTGGAAAGATTGAGCCAACTGCTTCCAATTGGCATCGCTTCATCCTTGTTGCCATCGACTATTTCACCAAGTGGGTCAAAGCAGCGTCATTTGCGAAGGTCACCAGACATGTGGTTGCCCTATTCATTAAGAAAGAAATCATTTGTCGTTATGGGATTCCGGAAAGAATCATTACTGATAATGGTTCTAATCTCAATAACAAAATGATGAAGGAGTTATGCAAGAACTTCAACATTCAGCATCACAATTCTTCCCCTTATCATCCTAAGATGAACGGCGTTGTTGAGGCAGCAAATAAGAACATAAAGAAGATTGTGCAGAAGATGGTCGTTACGTACAGAGATTGGCATGAGATGCTACCCTTCGCCTTGCATGGGTACCGTACTTCAATACGTACGTCGACCGGGGCAACCCCTTACTCCCTTGTATATGGTATGGAAGAAGTCCTACCTGTTGAAGTGGAGATTCCTTCTCTAAGAGTCCTGTTGGATGTCAAGTTAGACGAAGCAATATGGATTCAGACAAGGTTCAACGAGTTAAGTCTTATCGAAGAGAAGCGGACGACAGCCATTTTTCATGGGCAGTTGTATCAAAGTCGGATGAAGAGAGCCTTTGATCAGAAAGTGCGTCCTCGATGCTTCCAAGTCGGAGATTTAGTGTTTAAAAGGATCCTTCCTCCTCAGACAGATCACAGGGGAAAGTGGACTCCTAACTATGATGGACCATATATTGTCACCAAGATTTTTGATGGTGGAGCCTTAATACTTGCAACTATGGATGGTGAAGGCTTCACTTCCCCAGTGAACTCAGACACAGTTAAAAAATACGTCGCATAAAATAGACCCGCTGGACAATAAAAAGAATAGTCCAGGCAAAAAATGGGCATCCCGACGAACCAAGAAAATGAAAAAGGTTCGGGAAAAAGTTAGGGATTAAAAATGAAAAGATTGTACACCCGATAAGTTGAAAACCTGAAAAAGGCAACTTAGGCAAAAATGGGTATTCCGGTGGATTGAAAACCCGAAAGGGCGATCCAGGCAAAAGTTAGGGATTAAGCGAATGACTGCGTTCTGAATCTCATCTCGTGTCAATAACTGGAAACTTTCGAAGGATAGGAAACAGTCCAATCACCTTTTTTCAGAAAGCTAATCATCTGGAGGATCTTGAAGACGAGCGAGTCATAGCAGAATTGGAACCCGATAGAAATCCATTTCACATTGCCATTAGATTAATCTCTGTTTTTACCTTTTGTGCAATTACCTCTTTCCAGGGATTGCTTCCTGATGTAAACGCCTATTCAGAGGCCATTCGATCAATAAAATCATGTTATTCAGTATATCGCTGTGTTCATTTTCATTTTACTGTTTTGTTTGCAAAAATGACGTCCGAATTTTTGATAAACATTGCATCATGAAACATAAGAGCTCTACAGGTACATGCTTAATAAACATTTAAAATTGCTGTAAATTTTAAGTGCTTTGGATCGTCTATTCAGAATAGGTACACTCGGGGCATTTCCTTAAGGTTCCTAGCAGATGATCGCGGATGTTTTTCTTCAACAGTTGGTGTTTGATATCTTATCCCTGCAGAGCTGGTCCGAGCATTGGATTCTTCAATCCCCAGCAGGCTCTCACTACTGTACTTCCCCAAGCATTTGTTTCAGACTATACATTCACCGGTAGAGTTGACAATGTCAGACTGTATATCCCCAACGGAGTTGACAGTGCCAGACTGTATCTTCCCAGCAGAAGTAGCTGTTCCTCAGAGTTCGATGCCAGATCGATGATCTCGACGCCAGATCCGTGGTCTCTTTCCTTGAAGCAGAATCTCGGTACCGTATCAGTGTTTGCTTCCCCTGCTGAGTCGTCTCTCTCGCAGATTATGGTTACCAGAACCACTGTCGTTTTCCTCAAAAGCAAGCTTTCAGTGCCATTCTCTCCCCAGTCAGAGTCTCGGTATTTTGTTATTTCCCCGCAGAGTTCATTGTGTTGTGTATCTCCAACAACATTGCCTGGGTCCAGAAGATTGTGATCATTTCCCCAGCAGAATTCCTTGCCTCAGCATGGCGTTCTCTCCAACCTAGCATTTCACATCCTTGCATGTAGAATCATATTGCATTGCATCCTCCCAAATCGCGTAGCATTTCCATTTTCATGGAGCATTATGCCATTGAAAAATTCAAACATATGCATGTGAAGCATAAAACATTCTCGGTATCCCAAGTGATAGGCCAAAAGTTTGTTTCCAGTACTTAGACTGAAGGTTATTCATGACTTATCCTTTATCATTCCCAGCAGGGGTCGTTGGCCCATGTGCCGCCTCAATTATCATCTTCCATATTTCTGCCGATGCTGACAGGCATGGAAAGTTTTCGGTATTCAGACCGAAGTCGCATTCAGGCCAGTTTCCGATATTCAGACCGAAGTGGCATTCAGGCCAGTTTTTCCGATGTTCAGATCGAAGAAGTTTCCGACGTTCAGGTCGACGCAACTTGTGGCATTTAGGCCAGTTTCCGGTATTCAGACCGAAGTGGCATTCAGGCCAGTTTTCCGATGTTCAGATCGAAGAAGTTTCCGACGTTCAGGTCGACGCAACTTGTGGCATTCAGGCCAGTTTTCGGTATTCATACCGAAGTGGCATTCAGGCCAATTTTCCGATGTTCAGATCAAAGAAGTTTCTGACATTCAGGTCGATGCAACTTGTGGCATTCAGGCCAGTTTTTCGGTATTCAGACCGAAGTGGCGCTCAGGCCAGTTTCCCGGTATTCAGACCGATGTTTGATAATTTAGTATCTCCCGATGCTCAGATCGAGGTCATTTCCAGTACTCAGATTGACGAGCGGCATTCAGGCCATGGTTATTTCTATGTTACCATTTATTTTGGTATTCCGGCTAACATTCTTTTTCGGTGTTCAGACCGACTCTCGCCATACCAGACAGATTCTTTGTTGATGCTTAGATCAATTTCCCACCTTCTTTGTCGATTCTGACAGGCATTATTACTTCAGTGTAAATTTTCGGTTTTTATCGTATTCAATCCCTTGATACCTCGAAAGTGCGAAAGCCGTTGCTATCTTACTTTCGGGTCTCCAGTTGATTGAATAGGGGCAGCTGTAATACCCCAAAATTTACCCTTCATTTTTCTTGGAAGCAGGGGATTATGTTTTACACCTCATTGACATCATACTAGGTCATACTCATTGCATATTGCATTAGTGGCTTGGGAATCAGGTTTTGATTGAATCACTCCTTAACAGAAGGAGCCCACACCAAGCAAGATTGAGAATTGGACTTCATTCTCTAAGTATACAAGTCTCAAAGGTCTCAGGGGGTTCCAGATATCTTATTATGATCCTCAGTTCATCAGTGAAGGATTCAGAGCTATCAGAGTGTTCATCTGGATTTAATCAAGAAATTAGGGTTTCATGGCTACCTGCAATAGGCAATGTTTGGTTGGGATTAGAGGAGCTTATCCATGTCATGATTAGAGAGGCATCTTGGCCTAGGAAGATTCACAATTATCTCAGAAAGATCCATTGGCAATCAGTGCAATCAGTTCTTGATCAATTTTGCCCTAAACTAGGGTTTGGTATAAAATCAGTTTATTTCTGATTCTTTGGGTGAAACTCTTTTCCATGGCCCACCATATGTCCACAAGGGTCTACATACAAAAAATCAGCTCTTTATTTGAGCCAGAAGTGCTTCAATTGATCATTGGAATCGGGAATCAGAAAGTTTAGGGAAAGTCAACTGTGGGGCCAGAAAAGTCAACTCCTGACATTTTGAGAGTGGAATCTCAAAATCCATGCCTAGGGGAGCCTATATGTGAAATTTGATCAAGGTTGGATCATGGATTCATCATTTAATCAGGAATTTGAAAAGTTACTTAATTTGGAAATGGTTGACTTTCCATTTAGGGCAAGTTTTCATGATTGTTGCACTCACTTTAAGTTCATTTTCCATCAAGATAAAAGCTCCATTTGAAAATTTCTCCAACATGAAAGTTGTTCCTCTTGTTCCAAGCTTTCTAGATATATAAAGTTTGCTCAATTTGGATTAAAATTGAGAATGTTATGCTTAGTCAAAGTGAGACATATTTTTAGGACACTTAGAAAAATTTCTAAGTCCAAAATCTTCAAAGTTTGTCAAGACTTCTTGGCCAGTTTACTTGCACTTCAAGGAATCATTTGAAAATATTTTCTTCACAACAATTGTACCTTTCCATGTCCTCTTTCACCTCATTTTGGAATCATCTCATTTAGATCCATGGTTTGAGAGATACATTCACCTAAAGTGGGCACCATGACTTGATCTTCTAGGCAGATTTTGGGCCTAGCTGGCCCAACCAGTTTTGCATGATGAAACCTGAACTTGAGGGCCATTTTTCACATTCTTCCATTCATCATTTCAACTTGTGATCAACATGAAAGATGCTAAGCTCCATGATATCTTGCTACTATTTGCATTATTTCACTAATTGGTAGCTTGCTCATCAAGTTACATGGCCATAAAGTCATCACTTTGGAATGAATTTCTTGCTTGCCAAGCCATGCTACAAACCAAGTCACGTTTTTCTACCTCATTTTGGGCTTTGCAGCAATATGTCCATTCATTTAAACTTTTCCAAAATAACACAATCTCACATGCCCTCACCAAATACACCTCACTTTGCTTTCTTATGGACAAAACATGGATTTCAAAGCCCATTAAGCATGTGATCTATCCTATTTAAGAGATGCAAACCCTAAACCTAAAAAGAGCAGTGGAATTTCGTGGCAAGCAAGGGAAAGTTTCATCACATAGCTTCCATTCTCTCTCAACAAGCTCTTGAGTTAGGATTCTTGAAGCACAAAAAAGGCAGCCTCATCTTCCTCTATTTCTCTCTATAACCAAAGGGCAGTGGACCTAATCTCCACTACGTAATCATCCCACTTTATCTCCCATGGCCATGTATTAATATACTTATGTTCTTCATCATCATCATTACCATGTTCATCATCTATGCTCATTACTGTTTTGCCATTGCTAATCATATGTTCATGTTTGTATCATCATCATTACCATGCCAATCGTGCTTGTGTTATTGATATGGATTTATGTTTAATTTTTTGCCTTTGCCCGTGTCCATGTAGACCTCTTGTAGCCAACTTTTCTCCATGATTAAGACATCATTTTACTCAAACAAGGATACCATGATAATCTACACATTTTGTACTTGAATTTTGGTTTTTATTTCGTGGCATTTGGTGCACTATAGCGCTTGCATTCTTGAATGGAAGATTGAAGAAATCCACTTGGTTTTCACTTTTTTTTGCATGAATATGGCATTAGGGTTTGGTTTGTGAGGAAGATGATGATGTGGCGCCTCCTGAACCGTTAGATCCAATGCTTTTGTTTTAATCTTGGCCGTGCATGTTTGTTTTGTCCTGTAGTGACTTAAGTACCTTTGCCCAATTGATATAATGTCACATGATTTTTTAAATTAAAATGTTATTTAAGCTGTGTCACGCCTGGATTTTATTGTTTGGACCTTGGGCCTTCCTCTTTCTGCTTTCCACACCTCCCTTTCAGGGCCCATCAATACCAATTCACTTTCTCTTTTCATTTTCTTTTTAATTCACATTTATTTTTCTGTTTTGATTTTAATTATTTAAAATATTTTCTTTGTCTATAAAATTACCCAATAATATTTTTCACTTTTCTTAATGTCTTATTTAATTTTTATTTTCGTATTTATTTAATATTAATATTTTATTATAATTATTTATTCTAAATGGTCCATTTTAACACACTTTTTTTTCTTGATTTTATTTTTATGTCTTAAAATTATTTTTAGCTTTGGATTTTTGGGATGAAGGTTGACCAATCTCCCATGGTCAACCTGACCTTTTCTTGGAATATTATTTCCCGTTTTCAATTTATTTTTGACCTAGTTTGGTCGGTTGACTTTTGGTTTGACCTCTATTTTAGTTCAATTAATTCACATACTAATTTTCATTATTTTTAAAACCTTTTTGGGGGATGATGATGTCCTGACCCCACCTTATTTAGTTTAATTTTTCATAATTTTCTTGATTAATTTGCTATTTATTTGATATTTTTTTAAGTTGACTTGGATTTTCAGTTGACTTCTTTATGATCAATGTTTGACATAGTGATTGCTTATGGAAATTGAAGAGATCTTTTGATCCTCCCTTGTTCATCTCATATGCCATTTATTAGAGGCCTTTCACCTTGATTAAATTATTTCAGTGGACCTTTGTTGTGCCTATTTTCATCTGTCTGATTCATCTGTCATTTGTTATACTTGTTTCTTTCATCCATGCTTCTATTGTTTGAAGGTTTAACATGTTTATACTTCCCATGCATTGTTTAATGCTCCATTATTTCATTCTTTGATTCTTTGATTTGATTATATACTTATTTACTTATCCGATCTGATTAATAACTGTTGCCTACTTGTATGATGTATGAGGCATATATTCTTATTGTTTGATTGCCATGAACAATCCCCATTCATAACAAATGTACCCCTCTCCCATGAAGTGTATAATATTTATTCTTTCATTCTTTATTCATCTGTTAATTCAAGCGGCTGAGAAAACCTCTGACTTGCTTCTCAGTTTTGGGCGTAGGCATCTCTTGTATTTCTTTGACCTTGGCAGGATCAACTTCAATACCCTTCTCACTAACAATAAATCCCAACAACTTACCAGAACGAACACCAAAAGTGCACTTATTGGGATTCAAGCGGAGTTTATACTTCCTCAAATGCTGGAATAGCTTCAACAAATACTCAACATGTTCCTCTTCATCAATTGATTTAGCAATCATGTCATCGACAAAAACTTCAATCTCTTGATGCATCATATCATGGAAAAGAATAGTCATTGCTCTTTGGTAAGTTGCACCAGCATTCTTTAGACCGAAAGGCATCACTCTATAACAGAATGTTCCCCAGGGTGTAATGAATGTGGTCTTCTCCATATCCTCGGGTGCCATCTTAATTTGATTATATCCGGAAAAACCATCCATAAACGAAAAGACTTTGAATCTAGCAGTATTTTCTACCAACATATCAATGTGTGGCAGAGGGAAATCATCTTTCGGACTGGCTTTATTCAAATCTCTATAATCGACACACATGCGGACTTTTCCATCTTTCTTCGGTACAGGCACAATGTTGGCCACCCATTATGGATACTCAGCGGTTACAAGGAAACTGGCATCAATCTGCTTTTTGACTTCCTCTTTGATCTTCACAGCCATATCAGGATGCGTTCTTCTCAACTTCTGCTTGACTGGAGGGCATTCTGGTTTCAACGGCAATCTATGCTCTACAATCTCAGAATCCAACCCAGGCATGTCTTGATAGGACCAAGCAAACACATCTGAATACTCTCGAAGAATATCAATCAACCTCTTCTTAACATCTGGACACAATCGAGACCCAATCTTGACTTCCTTCACATCGTCTTCGGAACCCTAGTTGGCTAGCTCAATCTGCTCTTCAAACGACTGAATAATCTTTTCATCTTGCTCAAGAAGACGAGATAATTCCTTGCCCACTTCTACATCACTTTCCTCCTCGACTTCAAACACAAGAAATTCAAAATTTGGAGAAGGAGAAGGATCATTGTATTCATTGGGGTTAGGAACCAACCTTCATAATGATTTGATATTTTGATTTTAGAGAAGTGATTTTGTGACCAAATATTATGCAGATGGACAATTATATTGTTTATTTATGTTTTTTGTGATTACCATTTTCAGAATAAAAGCAAAAAGTAAAAATAAACATCAAAGATGTGGATGAATAGAATTAGTTTTATTGATGATCAATTTAAAATGCCTAAACAATGTTCACTTCTCCCTTAGGCATAGGAGAAGGATTTTAAAATATGAAAGCAATTACTTCAATCGATGCAAAATAACAGGAATATCAACGGCAGTCCAATTGTTGCATGTCCCTCCATGCGTCACAAAGTTGGTGCAGTCTTCTTCTTCGCTATCCTCTAGCACAGCAGCTAAGTGTTGTTCATTGCCATGAATGAACCCTCCGCTACGGAAGCTGAGTTGCATCTCTTCAGATCTAACGGTTGACGAGCCCTTCTGGAACCCCAAACCAGTTCTTCCTTTGTTGTCGGAGACCTCTACCACACGCCCCCACTGATCAACAGGACCTTCTTCAACAATCTTCTGAGCATCTTTCAGAGAGGACATAGGTGCCCCAACTCTCTTCTCAACGGCAATAGATAAGGCTTGGAACGGAGTTCCAATCTCATCCTCAGTTTCTATATACGAGAAAGATGACAGATGGCTAACCAATAGTTCTTTCTCCCCTCCAACAATCACTAGCTTGCCATTCTTGACAAATTTGAGCTTCTGATGCAGAGTGGAGGTAACAGCCCATGCCTCATGAATCCATGCCCTTCCCCAATAAGCAACTGTAGGCCGGGTGGATATCCATTACTTGAAAAGTAATATGAAAATCACTCAGACCTATCTTGACTGGAAGGTCCACTTCTCCAATGACTGTTTTGCGCGAGCCATCAAAGGCTTTGACAATCACCCCATTATACCTCATGGGAGTTCCTTGGTAAGATAACTTTGACAATGTCGACTTCGGAAGCACATTGAGTGATGAACCAGTGTAAACTAGCACATTTGACAAAGCATCTTCCTTACAATTCATCGAGATATGTAAAGCCAGGTTATCATTTCTTCCCTCCTCAGGGAGTTCTTCGTCACACAAGCTCAAATTACTGCACGAAGTGATGTTAGCCACAATATGATCAAATTGATCCACAGTAACATCCTGCTCCACATATTCCTGTTCAAGAACTCTCTACAGTGCTTCTCTGTGCGCTTTAGAATTTAAAAGCAGAGACAACACATAAATCTTCGATGGGGTCTGGAGCAGCTGCTCAACCATATTAAATTCGCTCCTCTTGATCAGTCGGAGTACCTCATCATCATCATTGGCTTTCAAGTTGCTGGATTCACCAGACTTATCCTTTGAATAGCCAACTGGATCTACAATAGGTATCTCCACCTTATTACCAACAATTGTTTCTTCTTTATTTTCCGGGAACACCGGTCCAAACACTCGACCACTGCGGGTCACCTTTGTTACATCAACAATGCTCACCACTGAACTGGTCGTAGGCAACGTTACCTCTTGACCATTTTTTATCATTGTAGCATTGTACTGGTACGGTACAACCTTATCAGATGCATATGGGACTGGGCCCGCTAACCGTATTACCAATGGCAAAACTGATCTTTGACTAACGTTCTTGCTGCTGCTATCATACTGAATTACCAACCGTTCTTGTTGCTTAAAAACGGGCACTATGACATTGACATCATCATCTACATGACGAGATTGATAAATATGAATCATGCCTTCATCCATCAGACACTGGATGTCCCTTTTCACAACTTCACAACCCATTGGGTTCACTCTACAAATATCACAACCATCATGGTCATGTTCACAGTCACTCACCATATAGATATCTTTGTGCATCTACACCAAAGATCTTCGGATAAACCGGACATCAAAAACTTTGAATTCACCAGGACAACCGTCCACCATATTCACTGAGGTGTTCCCATGAGCGGGCAAAGGGTTAGCTTTCACATTAGGCGCGCGGTCCTCAAAGGACACCATACCATTCTTCATAAGCTTTTGCACCTCATACTTCAGCGGATAATAGTTTTCAATATCATGCCCAGGTGCACCCTGATGAAAAGCACAACGAAGCTCAGGTTTATACCACCAAGCAAGTGGTTCTGGGATCTGCGGTGGATTCCTCGGTTGAATCAAGTTTTTGAGGACCAGGGATGGATATAATTCGGCGTACGACATAGGAATCGGGTCAAAAGAGACCTTCTTCCTCTCAAAGTTCTATTGTTGGGGATGATTGTTGTGGAATTGTTGTTGTTGTTGTAGGTGTTCGTTCTTTGTTGCGGTTGTTGTTATTGACGTTGATTTTGATATAGATGTTGTTGTTGTTGTTGAATTGGTGTTGTTTGCTGATTAGAAAATACTGGAATGACGGGAGATACTTGATGATGATGATGTTGACAGGGTGGTGGATTTCTTCTGATTTGAGGCCTCCTCTGCCTCCCACTGGAAATTGCATTGGTTTCATTATCCTTCCTCTTGCTGAAACTACTATCATACTTCTTACTGGTTGACACCTCCTCTTTTAACAAACGTCCTTCACGGACCTCCTCTTCAAGTCTCATCCCCATATTTACCATTTTGGTAAAATCACTGGGGGCACTGGCGATCATACGTTCATAATAAAATGAACTAAGGGTTTTCAGAAAGATTTTCGTCATCTCTTTCCCCTCCAGAGGAGGAATGATCTGGGCAGCCAACTCCCTCCATCTCTGTGCGTACTCTTTGAATGTCTCTTTATCTTTCTGAGACATGGAACTCAGCTGGTCCCTATCTGGCGCCATATCCACATTGTACTTATATTGCTTCACAAAAGCCTCACCTAGGTCATTGAAAGTGTGGATGCTTGCACTGTCCAGCCCCATATACCAACGGAGTGTAGCACCTGTCAGGCTATCCTGGAAGTAGTGAATCGGCAATTGGTCATTATCTGTCTGGGTTGACATCTTGTGGGCATACACCACAAGATGACTGAGCGGACACAAGTTCCCCTTATATTTCTCAAAGTCAGGCACTTTGAATTTCACTGGGATTTTCACATTGGGTACTAAGCACAATTCAGCAACACTCTTCCCAAACAGATCTTTACCTCTCAGCGTTTTCAATTCCTTGCGCAGCTCAAGAAACTGATCTTTCATTTCATCCATCTTCTCATAAACATCCGGACCCTCAGACGGCTCGGAATGATAGATGGTGTCCTCTACGCGAGGCAAAGTATGCACAACTAGAGGTGGCACGGACATGACCGAGCTAGATGCCGGCATGGAAGCAAATGTAGGAGCAAACCCTTCTGGCACAAAATTGGGTGGCATTCCCCACGGGAATCCGGCAGGCGAGTTGGGTGCGAAGTGAACGGTGGTAGCAGGCACGTAGAGGTAACCACTTCAAAAGTAACTGTCCTCGCGGGAGGAGTTGCAGGGTTGGAGAAACTTGGCTTTGAGAAACAAGAACTGACTCCATCATGGCAGTCAGTCGGGAAATCTCCTCTTTCAAATCTCGATTCTCTTGTTCAAGGTGCTCCATAATTCTCTGATGATTGGCTCTGGTGTTGTACCGGTGAGTCGGCTTTGCTAAAGCACAAAAAGAACACCAATCAGACACCTTGCAAAAATCTGCTTATGCAAATGATGCATGAAATGCAATGCTTGATTATTTTTATTTTCAAGGAACTTACTATATCATTTGCAAATATATACATTTAAATGGCAAAATTTGCAATAATTTGATATGACCAAAAATCTCTTTTTATTTATACAAATTGGAAGGATTACACTGAGTACAATTTCAGGAACCAAAATAAAAAGATACAAGAGAAAAGGAGACTAGTCATCCTAAGGATCCCTAACAACAATGTCAGAAGATCTGGCTGAAGGCACGTAGTTCCTTCGAATGCGACGAATCTCGGTCTCAAAAGAAACCTTCATCTGAGTCTTCTCGAGGACAAGCTGGTCAACAATCTTCTTCCAAGCAACGGAAGGCTGAGGCATGCTAGAAGATGAAACCTCTGGCTCTCTCGGTCTCTTTGTCACTCGGTCTTCAAGTAGCTCAATCAGTACATCTTTGTCCTTATACTCCAATTGCAAATCTTCATGCTTTTTGCTCAAAGCATGGAAACGCTCTTCCCACATATCCTTCTCTTGCTTCATCTTTGTGAGCACGTCTTCCAACTCCTCTACATCTTGGTTAGGGAGAGTTAATGGCTCAGCCACAACCAAAGACATAGGTCTTTCACAAGGATAAGGCATCTTGAACTCCATAGCTCTCTTCTTCACCAAAAGAGTGTAGGCTTCCAAAGCTACACAATTGCACGGACCAAGCTCGGATCTTCCTTTCCTATGCACATTATGCCAAGCATGCACAATCTTCTGCTTCAAATGTTGGGGATCTTTACCCTCTTGATAGAAAAGACCTTCTAACAACATGTTATTACGTTTGTCTCTCAAGGGGAACCCAAGTTGACGACGGGCCAAAGCAGGGTTGTAGCTAATTCCTCCTTGTGTACCAATGAGAGGCACATTAGAGAATTCACAACTATCATTAATCTCCAAATTACTTAAGGACGGATCATACCAAACTATATCATCATTAGTGAGAGACATAAGTCTCTGAGACCACCGTGGACATTGTTTGTTCTCCACTAAAGCATGCGTCTGAGGCAAGTGCGAAATAAACCACTTGTACAGAAGAGGAGTGCAACAGACAATCGTTCCACCACCTTTAGAATTCCTTAGATGCAAAGAGAAATACATATCACCCAACAAAGTAGGCACATGATTCCCAATCAAGAAAATTCTAATGGCGTTAACATCAACAAAACCATCAATGTTAGGGAACAAAGCTAATCCATAGATGAGCAACACAAAGATAGCTTCAAAAGCGTCCACACTACCAGCTTGAGCAAAAGTGGTAGCTTCCTTGATGAGGAAAACAGATGGCAACCCAAATAACCCTCCTTTCTTCACCCAATGAGCCTCTATCTCAGACTTCTTCAAGTGAAGAGCTTCAACAATAATACTAGATCGGGGAATCTCCTCCAATCCACTAAAAGGCACTCTACTAGAAACAGGTATCCCCAAAAGATGAGAATACTCCTCCAAGGTAGGCACAAGCTGAAAATCTGGGAAAGTGAAATAATGGTAGAGAGGATCATAGAACTGCACCAATACACTCAAAAGTCCTTCAACCACATCAGCAGACAAGATGGACAGAAGCTTCCCATGGCGTTGTTTGAAGTCCAAGGGATCTAATACAAAAAAAGATGCTAGCTTCCTTAACTCTTTTAAGTCGAGACATCTGAAACTGTACTTCTTAGTGTTCCTTCGTCCATAATCCATGGTCTGAAAATATTTGCAAATGACACCTTAGTTCCTTGAAATTTTCATGTGATAAATGTTATGATGCGCATGAATGCATGAATGCAACAATCACAAATAAGGGATCACACACAAGGCAAACAAAGGTCAAGGGATGAATCAGGTCATTGTCAAGATCAATCATCCATTTTGGTGGATTATGGTTAACACCTTATCAACACCCAAGTTCCATTGATATTGACAAGATTTGATTGGATCAACCAAGAATCAAGGGTTTGTTGCAAGTCACGAGCATGGAGTCTGGGTAAGAACCATCCCAAAGGAGTGAACTAAGGATAAAACCTGTAGATCATGTTCTAAAAAGTTCCCAGAGTCTTAATTCCATCTATCGGATATTACAGGTTAAGATGACTGACTAATCGACCCATAATATTCTCAAGAGAAACTCGTATGAGTGTAGTATCGCGTAACAACTATTATCAAGTCTACACTTGAACAGTTTCCTCACTACGCCCTAAATAGGCCAAGATGGGTTAAAGGTTCTAAGGTTCCCAGCTTCTCATACCCAATTAGATATAGTAATGCCTAACCATAAATACTTGTGTGACATTTCCAAATCCAAAGGAGTCTCCACTGAGCAGATGGATCTCAAGCCAACTTGTTAAGGACTACTCCACACAAGTCGAACATGACTATACCATCCTCCCATCTTAATTGCACTCATGTTCGGGTTAGAACTTATCTCACCACTCAGAGATCACCAAGCACAACAAGCAGATTATATCACACATACATATATACAAACATCACATATATACAAATATATTCACACAAAAGTAGGCTAAACCCACTGGAGACTACTCCCCAGCAGAGTCGCCACTTAATTTCTGTAGCGGGAAATTCATGATCATCAAGCTATTGACAAGCTAGAGATCAATTAATAAGAGTTGCCATCGTGCTTTTATTGTTTCCAAGGGAAAAGGGGAAAAGTACGAACAAAACCCAAATAATAAGTAATTTTCAAATAAAAACTAATAAAAGTCAGAGATCATAAGTAAGGGGGTTGGTTACACAGGGGGAAGGTGTTAGCATTCAAAGTGTCCTAGGTACTCCTAGGGAGCCCTTTTTGTGTGCATATGTATTTTGTACAAAGTGATGTTTACAAACAAATAGAATGGGGGGATGAGAGAAGAATTCATTAATTATACTTTTGTGTTTGACAAGACCTTCGATCTTGTGCCTACGTACCAACATAAAAATGAGGGATCAAAACCTCGCAGTTAATGATACAAATTTCAAAGTGGATGCATTGATTTTAACAAAATTTAAGTTTGAAAGGCACAAAGGCACAAAGGCCTAAAATGGTTTGAATGAGTTAGTTCTTTTTGGATTTTTAAAAGTTTAAGTCAAGTATAGTTAAATTTATTTACAAGTTTGATTTAAGAAAATAAGTTTGAAAATGCAATGGCATAAGGCCAAAGTTTCTATCTTTTTGCAAAAGTGGTCAAAGTTTAGAACAAAAAATAGTTCACACAAAGAAGATTTTGAAAATGGAGGAAGAGATTTTTAAATTAAAGAAATGGGGAGAAGATGAAGAGACTATCCTATGCACAAAATTTAAAAGTTTAAAGTTGAAAAGATCTTACCAAATGGGTAGCAATCCAATAGACAAGTATGTCAATAGAAACACAGAATTCCCTTGGACTTTTAGAATCAAGCAACACACAAATGCATAATTATATTCTTGAAGAGCAAGGCATCAAATAAAGATGGCCCCATCCAAGCTTATCAATTTCATGATCTTCTTCAAGATAGCCCATGCAACAGATGAATTCCACAAGTCACATGTTCAAAATAACAGCTTCACAAATGATCAATGTTGTAGATGAATCTTAGAGAGATCGTCAAAGATGTATCAGATGAATTTCAAATTGCAAGCACTTGGTTCTTCAACAAGTTGACCTTGGCCAAGTCCTTTAGCAAAGGAATGTTGCCTAAGTTCTAAGTCCAATTGGTCCACAGGTCAAGCCAACAGTCCACACAATTACTTTTAGGGTTTTTGTTGTTATTATGTACATTAATGGTCAAAGACCACATAGACAAGCAAAGGAACACAAAACAAAATATATCACACAATATGGTCCAAATGGACAAAGTGAAAATTACATTAACATAAACAATTAGAATGATATGTATAATGGCAAATGATAATAGAGTGTTAAAAGTAGATTGCATTAAAGTAAAGGCTTGAAATTAAAAGTTAATAGTTAGTAAGTTAGAAGTTAGTTTTATTTTGCTTTTCATTTCAAGACATTCTTTGGAGAACACTCAACCCACTTGCCACAAGCATGGATCCTTGAACCAAAACATCTTCTAAAGAAAGGAAAGAAGGCCAAGTTTCCACACGATACCATGGAAGAGGGGAGACTTACAATCTCACTAACTAGAGTGTGTCGCAACCTGAAAAATACAGTGCGCGAAAAAAACAACCGGCGAAAGAGAATGACAGGAGAGTCGCCACCGTGCGTTATTCATCCCAAAGGAGGGAAAGGAAACGCTCGAAGTAAACCTGAAAAAGGAAAGGACAAGACGGGGTCTCGCAACCAAATCTTGGGTTCGGGAGTCGGTTATGCGAAGGGAAGGTATTAGCACCCCTACGCATCCGTAGTACTCTACGGGATCCACTTTTGTAGTTCTTGTCTAAAGGGTGCGGGTTTACCTAATATGTTTATTTACTAAAAAGGTTAAGAGAAATGACTCGCGCGGATGTCGCATCCACTGCATACACATCTCATCTGAATATGAGAATCAGAGTCTTCGTAGCTCGGCTGACCTATGGGTTGGGGGATGTGTGCTCGCTAAGACATCGCGTCTTATGCCTACGTATCTCATCTGGAATGAGAATCAGAGCAAGCCGTAGTTCGGCTAACTACGGGGTTATGGATTGGGTTTTGGACGAACGACGTCACTACGCAATCTACCGGATGCTCGACCTTTGGAGACTTACTCGCCTGTAGTAGAAGGAGTAAACGTGTTGCTTTGGGTTTTAGGGTTTGGGATGCTCGAGGGCAAACAGGCAGTCCTTGACGAAGGAACCGCGCTACATGTGGGGATATGAATACAAAACACAAAACATGTATCTCAAAGTAAAAATGCCACCAAGGGGCCCAAACATTGCCTCCTATCGAGGTCTTCCAGCTAAGAAAGCGATAAAGTATGAGAAAGGGAAAAAATTACCACACGGATAAAGATTCGAAGCTATAGCAGTGAAAGGGGCAAGAAACCCTGAAATGTGTCCAGCTGGACCGTCAAAGGAAATCAGTCAACACGAATAATCAGAATAAAACTCCAGGGGGTATCCCACAAATAAAGTGGGAAACCACGCGAGTGTCTCTGCGAAAGCCATGTGAGCCCTCACAAAACTCGACAAAGGGTTAGAGCAGCAGGATGAAATCAAGAGAAAACAATGCCATGGAAACACAAGACAGGTTAGAATAAACAAAATAGGGTAACCCAGAGTTGCCCCTAAATCAAAATGTAACCACATGAATAATTCCATCAAAATTCACAAAAGGCTCACAAAAAAGGTATCAAATTCACCCATAATACCTCATACATTTAGAGCATTCAAATAAAAGGCATAAAGATGATGGATATAGGGCAAACCTGATTGGAGAGCTTGATTGAAATTGAGTTGCACCCGTGAGGTTTACAAGTTGAGTTCCCTTCAGGGTTTGGAGGTTGCTCTGAACTCTGTTGGCTTTTCTCTCACTATCTTTTTCCTCAGGGTTTTGTTCCAAGGAAACCTCAGAGTGTTTTGCTTCTCTTCCTTCTTTCTCCAGTGAATCTCCCAGTGTAACTCCAAGTGTGTTTCCTCTACTGAAACTTCAGTATTTATAGACTGATTTTCGTGGGTAATGGGCTCAAATGAGGGAGACCCAAGTCCAAAATAATTTGTTATATTTTATTTATTTATTTTATTTATTTATTTTATTTATTAATTAATTAATTAATTTTTTTTTTTTCAGGAAAAATGAAGGGTAAATTTTGGGGTATTACAGCTGCCCCTATTCAATCAACTGGAGACCCGGAAAGAAGATGGCAGCTGCTTTCGTGCTTTCGAGGTATCAAGGGATTGAATACAATAAAAAGCCCAAAAATTTGCACTGAAGTGAAGTGAAGTAACAATGTCTGTCAGAATCGGCAAAGAGGTGGTCTTGAAAGAAGAATCCGTCTGGTACGGTGAAAGTCAGTCTGAATACCGAAAAAGAATGTTAACTTGGATACCAAAATAAATGGTAACACAGAAATAACCATGGCCTGAATGCCGCAAGTCGCATCGACCTGACCGTCGGAAACTTCTTCGATCTGAACATCGGAACACTGGCCTGAATGCCACTTCGGTCTGGATACCGGAAAACTGGCCTGAATGCCACTTCGGTCTGGATACCGGAAAACTTCATGCCTGTCAGCATTGGCAGAAATAGGGAATGATAATAGAGGCGGCGCATGGGCCAATGACACTTGCTGGGGATAACCAAGGTGGGTCATGAACAATCTTCAGTCTGAGTACTGGAAACAACTTCTAGCTTATCACTTGGGATACCGAGAATGTTTTATGCTTACATGCGTATGTTTGAATTTTTCAATGGCGTAATGCTCCATGAAAATGGAAATGCTACGCGATTTGGAAGGATGCAATGCAATATAATTCTACATGCAGGGATGCGAAATGCTGGGTAGAATGCCAAGCCGAGGCAAGGGGATCTGCTGGGGAAATGATTACCATCCTCTGGGCTCTGGCCAGGCTGCTGGAGATACACACCACAATGAACTCTGTGGGGAGATGACTAGCCATGCGGTGTTCTGGCCATACCGAGACTCCGATCGGGGAAAGAATGGCATTGGAAGCCTGCTGCTGAGGAAAGCTACAATGGTTCTGGCAACCACGATTTGCGAGAGATGACTCAGCAGGGGGAGCAAACACTGATACGGTACCGAGGTTCTGCTTCAAGGAAAGAAACCATGGATCTGGCATTGGGATTATCGATCTGGCATCGAACTCTAAGGAGCAGCCACTTCTGCTGGGAAGATAAAGTCTGGCACTGTCAACCCCGTTGGGGATATGTAGTCTGGTACTATCAACTCTACTGGGGAGTGTATGTCCTGAAACAAACGCTTGGGGAAGTACAGTGGTGAGAACCTGCTGGGGATTGAGGAATCCAACGCTCTGATCAGCTCTGCAGGGATAAGACACCGAATTTGTCTGTTGGTGACTTCACTGGGGAAGATATTCACGATCATCTGCAGGGAATTTTAAGGAAATGCCCCGAGGGTATCTGTTCTGAATAGACGATCCAAAGCACTTAAAATTTACAGCAATTTTAAATGTTTATTAAGCATGTACCTGTAAAGCCCTTATGTGTCATGATGCAATGTTTATCAAAAATTCGGACGTCATTTTTGCAAACAAAACAGTAAAATGAAAATGAAAACAGAGATATACTGAATAACATGATTTTATTGATTGAATGGCCTCTCAATAGGCATTTACATTAAGAAGCAATCCCTGGAAAGAGGTAATCGCACAATAGATAAAAACAGAAATTAATCTAATGGCAATGTGAAATGGATTTCTATTGGGTTCCAATTCTGCTATGACTTGCCCATCTTCAAGATCCTCCAGATGATCAGCTTTCTGAAAGAGTGATTGGACTGTTTCCTACCCTTTCGAAAATTTCCAGTCATTGGCACGATATGAGATTCAGAACTACTCAGAACGCAGTCATTCGCTTAATCCCTAACTTTTGCCTGGATCGCCCTTTTCGGGTTTTCGATCCACCGGGATACCCATTTTTGCCTAAGTTGCCTTTTCAGGTTTTCAACTTACCGGGTGTACAATCTTTTTTTATTTTTGTCCCTAATTTTTGCCCGAACCCTTTCATTTTCTTGGTTCGCCGGGACGCCCATTTTTGCCTAGACTACTCTTTTTTACTGTCCAGCGGGTCTATTTTATGCGAAGTATTTTTTAACTGCGTCTGAGTTCACAGGGGAAGTGAAGTTTTCACCATCCATAGTTGCAAGCATTAAAGCCCCACCATCAAAAACCTTGGTGACAATATACGGTCCATCATAGTTAGGAGTCCACTTGCCCCTGTGATCTGTCTGAGGAGGAAGGATCCTTTTCAACACTAAATCTCCGACTTGGAAACAACAAGGACGCACCTTCTGATCAAAAGCTTTCTTCATCCGACTCTGATACAACTGCCTATGACAAATGGCTGCCATTCGCTTCTCTTCGATAAGACTCAACTCATTGAACCTTGTCCGAATCCATTCAGCTTCATCTAACTTGACATCCAACATGACTCTTAGAGAAGGAATCTCCACTTCAACAGGTAGGACTGCTTCCATACCATACACCAGGGAGTAAGGGGTTGCCCCGGTTGATGTACGTACTGAAGTGCGGTACCCATGCAAGGCGAAAGGTAGCATCTCATGCCAATCTCTGTACGTGACGACCATCTTCTGCACAATCTTCTTTATGTTCTTATTTGCCGCCTCAACAGCGCCGTTCATCTTAGGGCGGTAAGGGGAAGAATTGTGATGCTGAATGTTGAAGTTCTGACACAACTCCTTCATCATTTTGTTGTTGAGATTAGAACCATTATCAGTAGTGATTCTTTCGGGAATCCCATAGCGACAAATGATTTCTTTCTTGATGAAACGGGCAACCACATGTCTGGTGACATTCGCGAACGACGCTGCCTCGACCCACTTGGTGAAATAGTCGATGGCAACAAGGATGAAGCGATGCCCATTGGAAGCAGTCGGCTCAATCTTTCCAATCATGTCAATGCCCCATATGGCAAACGGCCACGGCGAAGACATCACATTCAGAGGATTCGGCGGTACATGCACCTTATCAGCATAAATCTGGCATTTATGACACTTCCGAGCATACTTGAAACAATCTGATTCCATGGTCATCCAATAATAACCCGCTCTCAACAATTTCTTAGCCATTGCATGTCCGCCGGCATGAGTACCGAAGGAACCTTCATGAACTTCCTGTATTAATATGTCCGCCTCGTGCCTGTCCACGCATCTGAGCAAAACCATGTCGAAGTTCCTCTTATACAGCACATCGTCTTTATTCAAGAAGAAACTGCCTGCCAATCTTCTCAAAGTCTTTCTGTCATTGTTGGATGCCCCTGCAGGGTACTCTTGATTCTTCAGAAAACACTTGATATCATGATACCAAGGCTTGTCATCGACTACCAGTTCAGCAGCAAACACATATGCGGCCCTGTCAAGGCGCATCACATCGATCCTGGGAGCATGGTTCCAACGAATTACCTTGATCATGGAGGATAGAGTAGCAAGTGCGTCTGCCATCTGGTTCTCATCACGAGGTATATGATACAATTTTACTGTTGTGAAGAAAGTCAACAGTCTTCTCGTGTAATCTCTGTAGGGGACCAGAGTGGGCTGGAGAGTATTCCAATCACCATTCACTTGATTGATCACCAGAGCTGAATCTCCGAAGATGTCCAGAGTCTTGATTCTCAGATCAATGGCTTGCTCAATACCCAAGATACAGGCCTCGTACTCAGCTTCGTTATTTGTGCACTCAAAAGTCAAACGAGCGGTGAAAGGCATGTGGGCACCCTTCGGAGTAGTAATGACAGCGCCAATTCCACTACCTCTAGCATTGACAGCCCCATCAAACAACAAAGTCCACTTTTCGTTTGGATCAGGTCCCTCCTCAACAACTGGCTCTTCACAGTCTTTCATCTTGAGGAACATGATGTCTTCATCAGGGAATTCAAACTTCATTGGCTCATAATCATCAATCGGTTGCTCGGCAAGGTAGTCTGACAGAATACTCCCTTTGATGGCCTTCTGTGACGTGTACTGAATATCATACTCTGTTAAAATCATTTGCCAACGAGCGACCCTTCCGGTGAGAGCTGGCTTCTCGAATATGTATTTCACTGGATCCATCTTAGAAATCAACAAGGTAGTATGGTTCAACATATACTGTCTCAGTCGGCGAGCAGCCCAGGCCAAAGCACAACAAGTTTTCTCAAGCTGCAAATATTTGATTTCACAGTCGGTAAACTTTTTGCTAAGGTAGTATGTGGCATGCTCTTTTCGACCAGACTCGTCATGCTGTCCCAATACACACCCCATCGAGTTCTCAGTCACTGATAGGTACATTATCAGAGGTCTCCCAGGAACTGGAGGTATAAGGATTGGAGGTTTCTGTAGATACTCTTTCATCTTCTCGAAAGCCCTTTGACAATCTTCATTCCACCTGATAGCCTGATCTTTCCTCAGCAATTTGAAAATTGGCTCACACGTGGTTGTTAGGTGAGAGATGAACCTTGCAATGTAGTTCAACCTCCCTAAGAAACTACGGACTTGCTTCTCTGTTCTTGGCTCAGGCATTTCCTGTATTGCTTTCACTTTGTCAGGATCCACCTCAATCCCTTTTCCGCTAACAATAAAACCCAGCAATTTTCCCGATCTCACCCCGAAAGTGCACTTATTCGGATTAAGTCTCAGTTTGAATTTCCTCAAACGCTCAAACAGTTTCTGCAAATTCAACAAATGTTCTTCTTCTGTCTGAGATTTGGCAATCATATCGTCCACATAAACCTCGATTTCATGATGAATCATATCATGGAACAGAGTCACCATTGCTCGCTGATATGTTGCTCCGGCATTTTTCAGACCAAACGGCATCACCTTGTAGCAGAAGGTGCCCCATGGGGTTATGAAAGTTGTCTTTTCCATGTCTTCTGGTGCTATCTTGATTTGGTTATAACCAGAAAAGCCATCCATAAAGGAGAATACCGAGAACTGAGTTGTGTTATCCACCAAAACGTCAATGTGAGGTAATGGAAATCATCTTTAGGGCTAGCTCTGTTCAGATCCCGGTAGTCGACACACATCCGTACCTTTCCATCCTTCTTAGGTACTGGGACGATATTTGCAACCCATGGCGGATAATTGGTGACTGCTAGAAACCCTGCATCCAACTGCTTTTTCACTTCTTCCTTTATCTTGACAGCCATCTCTGGTCTTGTTCTTCTGAGTTTCTGCTTGACCGGAGGACAACCTTCTTTGAGAGACAAGCGGTGTACCACGATGTCTGTGTCCAGCCCGGGCATGTCCTGATAAGACCAGGCGAAGATGTCAACGTATTCTTGCAGCAATTCAATCAGCCCTTTCTTCACATCATCTCTCAAAGCAGCCCCTATCTTGATTTCTCTCTTGGCGTCTTCGGTGCCGAGATTAATCACTTCAACAGACTCTTGATGCGGTTGAATGACCCTTTCTTCCTGTTTTAATAACCTGGTAAGTTCTTCAGGGAGTTCACAGTCTTCATCACCCTCTTCTTCAGCTTGAAAGATTGGATTTTCAAAGTCGAAACGAGCCATAGCAGAACCGTTATCAATAGGATCCGGTGTTGTGCATCTGCATGAGTGATGGTATGTGCTTATGAGTGTGAACAAGAAGTGAAAACTAAACAAAACATTGCCATTTTTTTATTTTGAAAAACTGCAAAAATAGAAAGACAGGGAACGAAATATTTGAATGCAAAAATACGTCCTTTATTTATGATAAAAATGCAAGTGTCACATAGATGGGCCCTACAATGAGTCATTACGCCCTGGGCGGAATGTAAGACTTGGATATGCATGAATAAACAAAGAAAATTACTCTTCAAGAAGAGTGACTTGGATAATCTCTTCAGAAGACCAATTGTTGATGACTTCACCCGGGATCCTCGGACGCACCCAGTTGTCAATGTCACAATCACTATCCCCATCTTCTTCGTTGATTGCAGAGACTTGACCATACTGAATGATGTCAGCACTGGAGAAAGTGATCGGCCCCTGAAGAGTCTGAGGCGTTGAAGTACACACGTCCGAAACATCGGAATCAAGTTCAATTACATCAGGATCATCCACATTGGGAAAAATAAATACATCATCATGGATTACAGAATCAGTAGGAACAACATCTGCGAATTCATCAGTAGAATCTTCAAACCCTTCTCCCTCAACCCCTTCCATAGACTCTTGGACAGACAAATCTTCAACCTGGAGGATACCTTTGTCGAGCAAGGCCTGGATACCCTGCTGTAACTTCAAACAACCTCCACTCTGAGTGGCACAATCCAAACAACCCTTCCCACAACCGGGGAAGACATCGGCCTTTAGCAAGCATCCTTTGATATCCAACAATGGAGTCTTCAACTTTAACACATCCTTAATGGACTTGGCTTCTCCCTCTACCAAATTAACGTTTGCACCACCATGCTAGGGCATGGGATTGTTGACGACATTCGGAGCTGGTGCAAGGTCGATGGCCTTTGAATCTATGAGGTCCTGAACTACGTGCTTAAAAGCTTTGCAGTTCTCAATGTCATGGCCAGGTGCCCTAGAGTGGAAGCTACACCTAGCGTTGGCGTCGTAACCCACCGGAAGTCTACCAACAGGAGGAGCCAGAGTGCGCAATTGCACAAGTTGTAGTTGTTGAAGACTAGAAAGCAACTGGGCGTACGACATTGGAAGGGTGTCGAAACGCCGGTCCATCATCCTTTGCCTCTGTTGATAAGCGGGTCTGTTACCCGGTTGTTGCTGCTGTTGATACTGAGCTGGTTGACGTTGTGATTGTTGTTGTTGTAGTGGTGCTGCAGCTGGAATGGTCACCCCTGCGGCAGTACCTGTTATGCAAGACATGCTAATGAATATGCAAATGCAATGACATGTTTATCAATTCCAAAGGTATTCTACCCCCTTGATTCCAGTCTCACATTTGATAAACAGTGTAAAAAAAAAAAGACTAAGCCGTTGATGAGAACCAAGAAAATTCCGACTAGAATCAAGTAGAAGATATAAACCCCACAGAAATGGATAAACATGTGTTAAATGATATGAATGCAAATGATGTGATGCAACGATGTGAATGCAATGCAGTGGCATGTCAATCAGGATTGTTGTATCTGCTTGAACATCTGTCAGGTTGCACTGTCTGGAGAGAAATTAAGAGTACACCAAACAAAGGTCATGGGATGGATCATGTTATCCTTAATATCAACCACCCATTTTGGCGGATTATGGTTTACACCTTGTCAATACCCGAGTTTCATTGATATTAAGGATACCTGATCGGATCAACCATGAATCAAGGGTTTGTCGCAAGTCACGAGCATGGAGTTTAGGTTAAGAACCACCCAAAAGGAGTGTACTAAGGTTTAAACCTGCCAAACATGTTCTACAAAAGGTTCCCATAGTCATAATCCCATCTTTCGGATATTATCAGAGGAACGACTACTCGTATTCTAACAATATTCTCAAGAGAGACTCTTATGAGTGTAGTATCGCGTAACAATCGTATCAAATCTTACACTTGAACGACTTTCGCACTACGTCCTACGAATAGGCCAAGATGGGTTTGGTAAACTAAGGTCCTTGGCTTCTTAGGTCTATATTGGAACAAGTAATGTCTAACCACAACTTACTTATGTGACATTATTGATCTCAACATGACCTCCACCAAGTGAATGGGCTTGCAAGTCAACTCGCTAAGGAATACTCCACACAAGTTAACAGGACTATGCCATTCTCCTATCTTAAGTGCACTCGAGTCCGGGTATAGAACTCATCTCACAAAGATCACCAAGCAGCCATAGCCAACCAACAGATACAACAATGATATGTACACAATGCAATAAGGTAAAGCAGGTAAATAAATAACTGTACAACAGCATGAACACCCAATAAACAAACAAACTACAAAAGTTAGGAGGGACTCGCTTAGGGAAGATGGACCAGCAAGAGGTCAACTTCTTAGTAGTCCCCAGCAGAGTCGCCAGCTGTCGCAACCTGAAAAATACAGTGCGCGAAAAAAACAACCGGCGAAAGAGAATGACAGGAGAGTCGCCACCGTGCGTTATTCATCCCAAAGGAGGGAAAGGAAACGCTCGAAGTAAACCTAAAAAAGGAAAGGACAAGACGGGGTCTCGCAACCAAATCTTGGGTTCGGGAGTCGGTTATGCGAAGGGAAGGTATTAGCACCCCTACGCATCCGTAGTACTCTACGGGATCCACTTTTGTAGTTCTTGTCTAAAGGGTGCGGGTTTACCTAATATGTTTATTTACTAAAAAGGTTAAGAGAAATGACTCGCGCGGATGTCGCATCCACTGCATACGCATCTCATCTGAATATGAGAATCAGAGTCTTCGTAGCTCGGCTGACCTATGGGTTGGGGGATGTGTGCTCGCTAAGACATCGCGTCTTATGCCTACGTATCTCATCTGGAATGAGAATCAGAGCAAGCCGTAGTTCGGCTAACTACGGGGTTATGGATTGGGTTTTGGACGAACGACGTCACTACGCAATCTACCGGATGCTCGACCTTTGGAGACTTACTCGCCTGTAGTAGAAGGAGTAAACGTGTTGCTTTGGGTTTTAGGGTTTGGGATGCTCGAGGGCAAACAGGCAGTCCTTGACGAAGGAACCGCGCTACATGTGGGGATATGAATACAAAACACAAAACATGTATCTCAAAGTAAAAATGCCACCAAGGGGCCCAAACATTGCCTCCTATCGAGGTCTTCCAGCTAAGAAAGCGATAAAGTATGAGAAAGGGAAAAAATTACCACACGGATAAAGATTCGAAGCTATAGCAGTGAAAGGGGCAAGAAACCCTGAAATGTGTCCAGCTGGACCGTCAAAGGAAATCAGTCAACACGAATAATCAGAATAAAACTCCAGGGGGTATCCCACAAATAAAGTGGGAAACCACGCGAGTGTCTCTGCGAAAGCCATGTGAGCCCTCACAAAACTCGACAAAGGGTTAGAGCAGCAGGATGAAATCAAGAGAAAACAATGCCATGGAAACACAAGACAGGTTAGAATAAACAAAATAGGGTAACCCAGAGTTGCCCCTAAATCAAAATGTAACCACATGAATAATTCCATCAAAATTCACAAAAGGCTCACAAAAAAGGTATCAAATTCACCCATAATACCTCATACATTTAGAGCATTCAAATAAAAGGCATAAAGATGATGGATATAGGGCAAACCTGATTGGAGAGCTTGATTGAAATTGAGTTGCACCCGTGAGGTTTACAAGTTGAGTTCCCTTCAGGGTTTGGAGGTTGCTCTGAACTCTGTTGGCTTTTCTCTCACTATCTTTTTCCTCAGGGTTTTGTTCCAAGGAAACCTCAGAGTGTTTTGCTTCTCTTCCTTCTTTCTCCAGTGAATCTCCCAGTGTAACTCCAAGTGTGTTTCCTCTACTGAAACTTCAGTATTTATAGACTGATTTTCGTGGGTAATGGGCTCAAATGAGGGAGATCCAAGTCCAAAATAATTTGTTATATTTTATTTATTTATTTTATTTATTTATTTTATTTATTAATTAATTAATTAATTAATTTTTTTCTTTTTTTTTTTTTTTTTTTTTTTCCAGGAAAAATGAAGGGTAAATTTTGGGGTATTACAGAGTGGTTATGCCTTTTGTGTCACAAATTTATCGCTATGTTAAGCAATCGTAATTGGACTTATGTAGAAGTCATAACTATTTGAGGCCGGGAAATAGACTTTTGGTGTTAATGCATGTTGGAGACATAGTATTATGAACTATGCTCATGAAACATACCACACACACAAAAAATATGCAAAAGGTGTGGCCTAATCTCATCCATACTCATGTCAATTTTTCAATCAACTAGCATTAGGACTTTGATATGTCATAGACCAAATGGAAATGAATGAATGAAGAAGGGGAATTAGATGAAGAGGGAAAGGGATGAATGATAACACAAATTGGTCAAAGGAGGACTTTTATTAAATTAATATCATTCATTCATTTTGGGAGATGGAATGTACATTCCATCAATCCCCTAAATCCAATGATATTAACTTGACAAAGTCAAATCAACCTTGACTAAGGCCCAACAACAAACAATCAAACTCAATTAAGTCAATACAAATGGTCAATAAAATAAAAATGGCATTTATTCAATTTAAAATAATAAAATAGTGCATTAAATTCAAATATGTTTTGTCCAATTCCTAAAATCTCATCAAAACACCAAAGAGATGGCCATGAGATTTATAGGTCAAACAAGGTCAAAGGACCTTGGAGAAAAAATTTCATAATTTTTGGATACTTAAAAACATTTTTAAACAATTAAAAACAAATGCAAAATCCATCAATTCATGAAAATTATTAATGTAGCGGGGTATTCGTTACCTTTAGATTTATTGACTAAATTAAAAGTAAATAATACAATTCGAGTCGCCACCGAACTTCTATTTATCCAAAGGAAAGGTTAGAAAGCGAACCAAAATCGAGAAGTTTTATCAAATCAAAAACTAATAAAAATGTCAGAGATCTGGGTAAGGGGTTGGTTATGCAATGGGAAGGTTTTAAGCACCCAAAACATCCTTAGTACTCTAAGGAAGCCCTTTTTGCAAATGTTGTATGGTAGGTTGGTATTTGTGAAAATATTTGTGCAAACGTGATTGGGGGGATGAGAAAAGAATGTACAATTTATTCACAATTTTGTTGTTTGAATGGATAAACCCATTGCCTACGTACCATCACAAAGGTAGGATCAAAACCTCGTAGTTCGGGGTAAAAATCTCAAAATGTGGGTGAATTGATTTGACAAAAGCCTTAAGGTCTTTTGTTATCAAAGGGAGAAAACTCAACCTAAACCAACAATCCACCATGTGAGGAGAGCTTCAACATACTAGTGAGGGATCCACCCTATAATAAGTATGGAAGACTTATAGTCCAATCACTAAGGATGAGGTTAGGTTTACATCAACCACTATGATAACTCAAACCTATAGCTAAGGTTTATGAAAAGGTTTTGACAAAGGTGGCCATTGGAACCACAAAAACAATTTGAAGTGAGTTGTATTTACCAATTAGAAGTATTCACAAAAATGAAGTCAAAGTTGACTTAAGATTTAATTCAAAATAAGTATTAATGAAAAGAGTTTGAAAAATCAAAGGCATATGGTCTAGGTTTCTAATTTGAAAAACAATGTCAATGTTTGCACAAAATGAGTTTGGCTTGGGTTAGAGTGGAGAGAAGAAGATAAGGGCTAGTCCTAAACATGCAAAGATGAGAGAAGAGAATAAAACCCTTGGAGTTCCTTTCTTGAGATCATAAAGATGATTCAAGATGCTCCTTTCCTTTGGACTGAGCAAGCAATCAAACAAATATTCAATCAAGCTCCTAGGATCTTCCAATTGGACTTGTCTCTCTTAACTTGGATGCTCATGACAATGGTCCTTCTAACTAGCTCAAGTTTGGAATCCCTATCACACAAGAACAAACAGTCAAAAAGTTCACAATGCAATAAGAGGAATGGACAAAGAGAGTTTAGATTAAGGGTCCTTTCAAGTCAACATCAAGATGAAGCATTCTAAAGGCATGAGGCCTAGTGGCTCTTCAACAAATTTAGCATTCTAAAGGCATGAGGCTAGTTTCTCTTGAACTCCATTAAGCATAGGTGAGATCCTAATTCTAAGTCCTTTCTCCTTTTTGCATTGGATTCACATAAACAAAGACAAAACAAGCATAAGGCAATAGTATATTTACACAATAATATGCTCAAGTGAGCAAAAGGCAAATGACATAAACATAAACATGAGCTCAAGTGAGCAAAGGAAAAAAGGCAATATGAACAAATGAGCAAGAAATTAAATTGCATTAAAGTAAATTGCAAGAATTAAATGCTTGAATTAAAAGTTAGTAATTAGTAGTTAGTGTTAGTGTTCCATAAGGCAATTTAGCGCTATGTTAAGCAATCGTAAGTGGACTAATGTAGTAGTCACACCTATCTGAGGCCGGCCAATAAAACTATAGGCAAATAAACACAAGTTAGAGATCATGACTAGTAAGCCAAGCTCCTACAACTTGCCATGCCAAAAGAAAAGAAGAAAGACCTTGTATGCATTTTACGTTCTTTGCTTGACCAAGAAGCAACCTATCTTGGACACAAAACAATTCACTTGATCTTTGATCAAGTTGAATTTGATTTGGACCAAAGAAGGTTAAGCCCCTCATATTTCAAGTCTAACCACAAATCATTAACTCATTGGTCAAAAGAAAAAGAAGAAGATGAGAGGTGAAGATGAAATGTACAAAATGAAAATTCAAATGACATAACCAAAACATAATGATCAAATGTGAATAGAATCAACATCAATCAATGGTAAACAGAAGTGAAATGAAGATTAGAAGTCAAGAAAGGTCAAACATATTTTTGGTATTTTTGGAATTAAAATAATACATAAAATAAAATGAACAAAGTAAGGTCAAACTTCAAGTCCAATTCAAATCAACTTGGACAAGTCCAATTGGATCATCATAAGTCTAACATGGTCAAACAAGGTTTGACAAATTTTCTCAACATTTTTTGAAAACAGAAACTATTTTTAAACAATTCAAAATGAAGAAAAATAACACAAATGGATTAAAATCTCAAATAAATCTCAAATCAATTAAGAAATTAATGAGAATATTTTTCATAGACTTATCATCATCCACATGTATTAAGAAAATATTTTTTGCATTTTTGAATATCAAAAAGTATTTAAAATGAATTAAAAACAATCAAAAACAAAATAATTCACAAAAAATATTAAATGGAATCACAAAAATAATTAAAAACCAGATTATAAAACTAGAATTTAAGAGAATTTTTTTGCAATTGGTCCCATATTTTTGTGATTCCAAATAAAAGAGTTATGGATTTTTGAAAATAAATGGATTTAAAGAAAATAAAACAGAAATTAAAAAAAGAGAAAAAATCTGGAGCGCATGATCCAACCCCATTAATTGACGTGGACCATCATGTGGCTCAAATACGCGCGCTCATTGTGTTCCCCAGTCAAATGCAAAACACGCTGGATTAAAAATAGTCAAACATAACAAAGGCTCAAATCAGATATGGAGAATTGGATCCAAAGGCCAGGCGAGTTCCACGTGGGGACGGTGGTGGAAACCACTGTCTTCTCCAGCGAGCAAGCAAAAACTGGCCACCAGTTGCAGGTTTTGCAACCTCAACCAAAACACACGATCCTTATACCAAATTAAAGCTGGGGTGATGTACATCACCCCTGTAACCCTAGATTTCACTCAAGATCCCTATGGAAGGAGAAATCTCAGGTGGAAAGTCTAGGTGTTCAATCTGAAGTTCACCAATTCACAAAATTAAAGCCACCATTGGCTTGCCTATCACACGAGGACTTCAGAAAACCAAGCAAACTGAAGCAAAACAGTCGAGATGTAAACCTTTGAATTGCAGCTTTGATGAGCACAATCCACTCCAATTCTTGATTGCAGCTTGATCTTGAGGTATGATATGAGTGCAAGGCTTAGGAATTAGTATTGAAGATCAACTGATGTTGTTGAAAATCAAACTTGAAAAGTGAAATGAAAATGCAAAATTCCTTTGGTGTGAGGTTAGAATTCAATTCCAGCAGAGTTTTAGGCGCCTTCAGGTTGATCATTCAATGAAGCAAGCATCCTATTTATAGATGAAATGCAAAGCAAAAACTCGTGTGCATGATCATTGGGTCCTCCATGCATGGGCCTGTACAGGCGCATGTGAGGCCCAAAAGATAATGGTTTTGCAAGCTGATAGCATACTGAAAAGGTTTGGATGTGTGGTTTGTATTACAATTGCTTGTGTATGAAGTTTCATCATGAAATGCATAAATGGTCACAAATGTTCCCCTCTTCGAGGGTCCCATTTAGAAAATCCAAACATAGGCATGTGAGTAATGGTTGGAAAGGTCTTGACATAAGGAACAAAAGCTATGTTGAACAAAAATCCATTTGGAGTTTGAAAATTTATGAAAACTGGCCATGAAGTTCAAGGTACAAAACATGTATTTGAAAAATTTGCCAAAAATGACCAACTTCAAGCCCTTCTGTTTCAATGATGTAAGCCTCAAATGGAAAAACGTCCAACATAAAAGTTGTATATATTTTCAAGCCAATCAATTTGGACTAAAATTTTGCATCATTTGGATTTTTAATGAGAAAGTTATGGGCACTTGAAGTTGGACTTTTTCAAGATTCAATGGCTTTGGTCCAAAGTGACCTATAATGTTTTATATTGTCACATGTGTTTCTTTTAGGATCATGAAAATTTATCCAACATAACAATTTAATTATACATCTTAAACTTTCCAATGCACTTGGTCTAACCTCAAAATCATAAAAAATGAAGGAGTTAGGTCCTTGGGAAGTTGACCCAAAATTAGGGTTTCAGTCAAATGAATGATGACCTTCCAAGTTTCAAATGAATTTTTGATGAACCTGAAAGTTGTTCATATGGTTATTAAGAACATTTTTGATCTTGGGGTCATAATCATTTGACAAATATATCAAAAGTTAGGTCTCAGTGGATTTCAATTTAGTCAGATGACTTGACTCGTCAACTTCTCAAGTCCAAACTTCAAATCCTGATGAATGAATGATTGAGGGGCCTCACATAGGCTCATATATGCATAAAATAATGAATGAAATAATTCCCTTGATTTAATTTGATCATATGTTGAGATTGCCTCATGAGCAAGGCACAATCAATGCACAGCTGAATTAGGGTTTCCTTGGGAAACAATCCTCAAGCCCTTTGGTTTATCTTGATCAAATTGACAAATTGAGATACTTGGGAGAAATATATGATGATTGAGAGCTTTGGGAACCATTTTCATGCTTGCTTTCATCTTCATCTGGCCACTACAATGGGCATAGGGGCCTCCTAGGAGCCTTGGATCACATGATTGCTTAAGCTTCAAAATAAAACAAGTTAGTGACATATTTTTGTGCTTTTGGTTAGTAAACAAAATAAGAAAAGTAATAATATACAATTCAAGCATGCTTGGTGGTCTCAAACCAACTCACACAAGTCCCAACCCTAGGGTAAGGAGCCAAGATGCTATGGTCCTTGAGGCAATGCAATGAGCAATGATATGATGCCATGAGGGATCTTAGGGTCAAAATTAGGGTCTTACAGATGCCCCTATTTAAGGTCATTCTAGTCGGAGATATGAAGGTTAAAATCTTCGTCTCGACGGGGTAGAATGGGCTTAAATAATAACAAATAGACGAATTTTGGTCCCTAAGAGACCTCATGATGCAAATGCATGTATGCAAAAGTTAATACTCTATAGGGATATACAACCACAAAGAATCCAGAGGAGCTGATAATCCCAAGGAGTAATACACTCACTAGGGCGGCAGAGACTCTGGGGAAATAAGGGTAAAAATGCGTGAGCAGGTCACAACTTGAAACTTGTTGGGAGACACGAAGGGATTCCATGAAAATAAATCAATGGAAAGACTCGAGCTGACATAAAGATGCGTGTATTGGGGAATATGCCAATACAGCAACCCTATCCACAAAGGATACTTCGGATAAAAATCCGGGCTCAGGTGGGGATGTCCATTAAGGACTCAGCTGAGGAAGCAAAGAATGAGATATTACTGGTTACCAGGTAATAAACTCAAAGAGAGACATGTGATCAAAAACCGGTATAAGGGTGAGAGAACAACATGCTCAGGGAGAAAGAATATCTAAGACCGGTATAAGGGTGAGAGATATCAATCATCCAAAATATCTGAGGAAGACCTAGAAGGTATATTTCAACTCAGGAAAATCTGACTCCACAGGGGACAAAAAGTCATAATAGGGAGCAGGAGGAAGGAACACCAGGGATACCGGTTACTGGGCATATAATAGGTGACCAACCAGGCGTGAATTGAGGAATATTTCTAAGACACTCATCACCTGAAAGGAGGGCTGAAGAAAAGCAATCTCGATTACAGGATGGACATTCAATTCCACTAGGAAATACGAATCTTACTCAACTGGGGAAGAAAAGACTTCGACTGAAGAGCGCATGAGATATATCATCTATTATCGTCAGAACGTAGATAACATACTCGCATGGAAGATTATCCACAACCGGTTACTGGGTTAATAAAGGATAAATCGACCGAAAAGAAAGGACATCGGGATACCGGTTGCTGGGTATAAAGTGATGACCAATCCAGGGGCGAAATAATCATTACTGAAATTCTAGTAACAGACTATCGATGTCACACTGGATGTTATGACATCCAATTCTGCGCAGGCAGGTAATGTATGCAGAAGGTAAATGTAAAAAGCAGTAAGTGACACAGAGAATTGTTAACCCAATTCGGTGACAAACACACCTACGTCTGGGGGCTACCAAGCCAGGGAGGAAATCCACTATAAGAGGTATTAATTCAGGACTTAAACCAACTGTTTAATCCTATCACTTAAGACCTACCCAATGCAATTTCAATCTAAACTAAGACCTGAGTTCCTACTCACTCCCCCTCAATCACAGTAGTGATTACAACCTTTAATAATTTTAAAGTAGTGGTGAAGATAACCTTCAAACAACTCTTGATTATGCTTAAAAGCTTTAATCAAGAAACACAACACTCATGCTTAAAAGCTTAGAGTGACACACAATTACAACTCAATGAACACCCTAGTCCAATGCAATCATCTAGGTGATAATTGCTTGGCTCACAAGTAAAACCTAATACAAGACACAATAAAAGTACAGTAAGGATCTATACTGATATATTTAAATCTTCACGCTTCAAACCCCTGAGCTCCTGAAAGTAGGATTGCCATCCTTTTATAATGCAGCACTTGGGCCTTGTACTTGAATTTCCTAAAATTAAGGTCAAGCAAGTTAACCTAATTTCCACACATTAGGGTGCTAACAAATAGGCTATATGATAGGTCTCTTAATTTTAGCACAGTTGTTAGTTTCCTGGATTTTAGCACAACTGTTAGATTCTTGAAAAATAGCCTGAGATAAATACTGAAGCATAACAGAAAAACTAACTAGCCTACACTTTAGCATATGCTGTCAGGAATGAATGTCATAACATTCAATTTGACATCCAGAAAATAGGCTATATGCTAGGTCTCTTAATTTTAGCACAGTTGTTAGTTTCCTGAAAATCAGCCTGAGATAAATACTGAAACATAACAGGAAAAACTAACTAGCCTTTACTTTAGCATCTGCTGTCAGGGATGAATGTCATAACATTCAGTTTGACATCCAGTAAATCCTATATTAGCTAATCCTGCAGCATACTACTTAAGCATGTCATGACATCAGTCAAGACATCTAAGTACAGTAAGTGTTTTAACATAAAATGCAGCCAATCAAAACATCTACAAACTCCCCCTTTGGCAATTTCTTGTTTAGAGGACCTTCAACTTCAAAGAAATCTGTTGTCCTGGGGTACATGTGTTACTCCCCCTTTTTTGTCAAAAATGTTGCCAAAGCAACACTTAATATTATAGACAAGCAAATTTCAGACACATAATCTTGATTTTACTTCACAGCTTCAATCAAGAAGACACACTCTTGATCCTGCTTTACAGCGTTGATCAAGACGACACCCACTTAATCTTGCTTCACAACTTTGATCAAGTAGACACACACTCTTGCTTCACAGCAGGTACAACCATATTAGATGCCATGACTCTGTGTATGACATCTTGAAACACTCCTGCATGAACATGTTCTTGAACTCCAGCAGGTACATAGGATGTCTCATGTTCAAATATCCCCCATAACATCTTGTGAGCACACTTGTTGCAAGTGACACAACTATTATCTGTTGACCAATCAGAGCACACTTTCAATTGTTTAATAATTTGAAATATTAAACAGTAAATTCCTAACATCCTTAGTTGCTATAATTCCTCAGAAAGACATATTCCCAACTTGCCCCTTAAATTTTCAAACTGAGTAGCATCCAAAGCCTTTGTAAATATGTCAGCAAGTTGTAGTTCAGTTGCTACATGTTCCAAGGTAATCACTTTGTCTTCTACCAGATCTCTTATGAAGTGATGTCTAATGTCAATATGTTTGGTCCTGCTGTGTTGGATAGGATTCTTTGAAATATTGATGGCACTGAGATTGTCACAGAACAATGTCATGACATTCTGAGAGACATTATACTCAGTCAGCATCTGTTTCATCCATACCAGTTGGGAACAACTGCTTCCAGCTGCTATGTACTCAGCTTCTGCAGTGGATAATGATACACAGTTCTGTTTCTTGCTGAACCACGATATGAGTTTGTTTCCCAAGAAGAAACATCCTCCTGATGTGCTTTTTCTGTCATCAGCACTCCCAGCCCAATCAGCATCACAATACCCAGATAAGATAGGCTCAGAGCCATGAGAGTATAACATACCATAGTCACAAGTCCCATTAATATACTTGAGAATCCTCTTGACTTGATTTAAGTGACTCACTTTGGGTTCTGCTTGGTATCTAGCACAGACACCAACTGCATAGGCAATATCAGGTCTACTAGCAGTTAGATATAGTAGGCTACCTATCATGCTT
The DNA here is from genome assembly GCF_024323335.1 of Lathyrus oleraceus. Lineage (NCBI taxonomy): Eukaryota > Viridiplantae > Streptophyta > Magnoliopsida > Fabales > Fabaceae > Lathyrus > Lathyrus oleraceus. Next base: position 95,741,628 of record NC_066580.1, on the reverse strand, counting down.
CTATACAAGCATTGATCCACACTAGAACCTCCTTCATCTTTAGTTAACTTTAAGTGAGTAGGTGCAGGAGTTCTTTTGTGACTAGCATTATCCATACCAAACTTCTTAACTATGTTCTTGCCATATTTGCTTTGGGAGAGAAACATAGAATCTTCCATCTGTTTAACTTGCAGTCCAAGAAAATAAGTTAATTCCCCAACCAAACTCATTTCAAATTCAGATTGCATCTGGTTAACAAAATGTTTCACCATTCTATCTGACATTCCACCAAATACAATATCATCCACATAGATTTGGGCGATCATGATTTTGCCATCTTCATCCTTCACAAACAAAGTCTTATCTATCCCTCCTTTTCTGTAACCATTAGTAGTCAGAAATTCAGTCAGCCTCTCATACCAAGCTCTAGGAGCTTGCTTCAACCCATACAGAGCTTTCCTCAACTTGTACACATGTTTTGGTAGATTAGGATCACTGAACCCTTTAGGTTGTTCCACATAGACTTCTTCATTCAAGTAGCCATTTAAAAAGGCACTCTTCACATCCATTTGGAACAATTTGAACTTCAGAATGCAGGCAACACCTAACAGCAACCTTATTGACTCAAGTCTTGCAACAGGTGCAAAAGTCTCATCAAAATCAACCCCTTCAACTTGAGTATATCCTTGTGCCACTAGTCTTGCTTTATTCCTAGTGATTACTCCTTTCTCAACAGACTTGATCTTGTAAATCCACTTGGTACCAATGATGTTAGTCCCTTCAGGTCTTGGAACTAACTCCTATACTTCATTCCTTTTAAACGGCTCCAGTTCATCTTGCATAGCATTGATCCAATATTCATCAGTCAGAGCTTCTTTCACATTTTTAGGTTCAACCTTGGATACAAAGTAGGAATTTGAGTTATTCTCCCTTGATCTGGTAATCACACCACTATTGGGATCTCCTATGATAATATCCTTAGGGTGGTCTTTCTGAATCCTGATAGAAGGCACCTTGTTGGATGCATCTAACTCAAGTCCAGGAGGAGTATCTTGTACATCTTCAGTCTTGACTGGTATTTCTGTTGAAGTCTCAAGGAATGTTCCAACATCCTCTATGACATTGGATTCTTCATCTTTATCATCAATAATAACATTTACGGATTCCATCAGGACATTAGTTCTGGAGTTGAAAACTTTGTATGCTCTGCTGTTAGTAGAGTATCCCAGGAATATACCCTCATCACTTTTGGGGTCCATTTTTCTTCTCTGTTCACGATCTGTAAGAATGTAAAATTTGCTTCCAAAGATATGAAAGTACTTCACAGTAGGTTTTCTGCCTTGCCATATTTCATACAGAGTGGAAGAGGTTCCCTTTCTCAAGGTAACTCTGTTGTGAACATAGCAAGCTGTACTCATAGCTTCAGCCCAAAAGTGCATGGGAAGCTTCTTTGCATGAATCATAGCTCTAGCAGATTCTTGAATAGTTATGTTCTTCCTTTCAACTACTCCATTTTGCTGAGGAGTAATAGGTGAGGAAAACTCATGACTTATTCCTTCAGATGAGCAGAAATCATCAAACTTGGAATTTTTAAACTCCTTTCCATGGCCACTTCTTATTCTGATAACACTACTATCCTTTTCCCTTTGGAGTCTTATGCATAGATCTTTGAAGACATCAAATGTATCTGATTTTTCTCTGATGAAGCTTATCCATGTGTATCTGGAATGGTCATCAACAACCACATAAGCATATCTCTTCCCACCAAGACTTTCAACCTGCATAGGTCCCATTAAGTCCATGTGCAAAAGTTCTAGGGTTTTGGATGTTGTAGGATGTCCAAGCTTAGGATGTGACATCTTGGTTTGCTTGCCAACCTGACATTCTCCACAGACTTTCCCTTCATCAATAAGCAGCTTTGGGATTTCTCTCACTGCTTCCTTGGATATGATCTTCTTCATTCCTCTTAAATGAAGATGTCCAAGTCTTCTATGCCACAGCTTCACTTCCTTTTCTTCATTGGCTAAGAAGCACATTAAGGAGTGGTTTGAGACTTTAGGTTCCCATAGATAGCAGTTATCTTTGGATCTGGATCCTCTTATAACTTCCTTATTATCTCCATTTGTCATAACACATTCTTCCTTAGTGAACTGAACATAGAAGCCTTGATCACATAGATGGCTTATGCTGATGAGATTAGCAGTTAGTCTTTTTACTAACAACACATTATTCAGTTCTGGAACTCCAGGACTATCCAGCTTACCAACACCTTTGATTTTTCCTTTAGCTCCATCACCAAAGGTCACATAACTGGTAGTATGAGGTTGTATATCTACCAACAAGTTATTCATCCCAGTCATATGTCTTGAGCAACCACTATCAGAATACCAGTCTTCTCTGGTAGATGCCCTTAGAGATGTGTGAGCTAATCTAGCAACCCATTGTTGTTTCTTGATGGGGGCATTATGCTTAGATGCCTTCTGCTTAGGTCTGACTTGAGGGGTCTGGTTAGGATAACCATGCAACCTGTAATAGAAGGGTTTTATGTGACCAAATCTACCACAGTAGTGGCATCTCCATCTTTGAAATTTCTTCTTTTGATGGTTAATCCTCCTGTTTCCATGATGTTGTGACATTGGTTGTGACTTCTGCTTGATTTTCTGAACTTCAGCCTTTGAGCTTTTGAATTCAGATGAGGATTCCTTAACAAAGCCTAAACCAGACATGGTTCCTGATTTCTGTCCCACCTTTAGAATCTCTTCGAAAGTGTCAGTTCCTTTATTCAGCATTCTGATGGATTTTGTCATTTGATCTAGCTTAGAGGTCAGCAAGGTTATCTCACCATTTAGACCATCTATGACTGTCAGATGCTTCTTCTTCTCAGCTTCCAGCTCCTTGATGAGTTTCTTCTACTTTTCTCCTTGTATACACACTTCTGCACTTTTGACACATAACTCTTTATATGAAGCAGAAAGTTCATCAAATGAAAGTTCATCTCCACTTGAGTCATCATCAGAGGCACAGACACTAGTTAGTGCAGTGACATGTTTTGCAGATTCTCCTTCTGATTCACTCTCAGAGTCTCCCTCAGACCAGGTGACAGATAGTCCCTTCTTTTGCATCTTGAGGCAGGTAGGACATTCAACTCTAATGTGTCCAAAACCTTCACATCCATGACACTGGATTCCCTTGCCTTGGTTGAACTTTTCTTCAGATGTTGATCTTCTACTGATGTCAGACGAAGTGTTCTTGACATTTGGTCTACCTTTTTGATCAATCTTCTTTATGAACTTGTTGAACTGTCTTCCAAGCATGACTATAGCTTCTGATATACTTTCATCACCTCCAATATTTCCTTCTTCTGAATTCTCTTAAGTATTTGATACAAAAGCTGTGCTTTTGTTTTTCTTTTCAACATTCTCACATAACCCCATTTCAAAAGTTTGGAGAGACCCAATAAGCTCATCAACCTTCATATTGTAGATATCTTGAGCCTCTTCTATAGCAGTAACCTTCATGGCAAATCTCTTGGGCAATGATCTGAGAATCTTTCTTACAAGTTTTTCTTCAGACATTTTCTCTCCTAAGCCTCCAGAAGTGTTGGCAATTTCAAGAATATTCATGTGGAAGTCATGAATAGTCTCATCCTCTTTCATCCTCAGATTTTCGAACTTAGTAGTCAGCATCTGGAGTTTAGACATCCTTACCTTGGAGGTCCCTTCATGAGTTGTTTTGAGAGTATCCCAAACTTCTTTAGCAAGTTCACAGTGATGCACCAGTCTGAAAATGTTCTTATTTATCCCATTGAACAGTGCATTCAAGGCCTTAGAGTTTCCAAGGGCTAATGCCTCTTGCTCTTTGTCCCACTCTTCTTCAGGAATTTGCATAATGACTCCATCTTTACCTGTCTTCGTTGGATGTTCCCATCCTTTGTTGACAGCTCTCCAGACCTTGCTATCCAGGGACCTCAAGAAGGCTATCTAAGAGGTTTCCAGTCATCATAGTTAGAACCATCCAACATGGGTGGTCTATTAGAGAATCCTACATCCTTGTCCATGGTACTAGAAAGTAACGTCCCTAGATCTCACCCAAAAATTTAACAGGCAGGGTGCCTGCTCTGATGCCAATTGAAATTCTAGTAACAGACTATCGATGTCACACTGGATGTTATGACATCCAAATCTGCGCAGACAGGTAATGTATGCAGAAGGTAAATGTAAAAAGCAGTAAGTGACACAGAGAATTGTTAACCCAGTTCGGTGACAAACACACCTACGTCTGGGGGCTACCAAGCCAGGGAGGAAATCCACTATAAGAGGTATTAATTCAGGACTTAAACCAACTATTTAATCCTATCACTTAAGACCTACCCAATGCAATTTCAAGCTAAACTAAGACCTGAGTTCCTACTCACTCCCCCTCAATCATAGCAGTGATTACAACCTTTAATAATTTTAAAGTAGTGGTGAAGATAACCTTCAAACAACTCTTGATTATGCTTAAAAGCTTTAATCAAGAAACATAACACTCACGCTTAAAAGCTTAGAGTGACACACAATTACAACTCAATGAACACCCTAGTCCAATGCAATCATCTAGGTGATAATTGCTTGGCTCACAAGTAAAACCTAATACAAGACACAATAAAAGTACAGTAAGGATCTATACTGATATATTTAAATCTTCACGCTTCAAACCCCTGAGCTCCTGAAAGTATGATTGCCATCCTTTTATAATGCAGCACTTGGGCCTTGTACTTGAATTTCCTAAAATTAAGGTCAAGCAAGTTAACCTAATTTCCACACATTAGGGTGCTAACAAATAGGCTATATGCTAGGTCTCTTAATTTTAGCACAGTTGTTAGTTTCCTGGATTTTAGCACAGCTGTTAGATTCTTGAAAAATAGCCTGAGATAAATACTGAAGCATAACAGAAAAACTAACTAGCCTACACTTTAGCATATGCTGTCAGGAATGAATGTCATAACATTCAGTTTGACATCCAGAAAATAGGCTATATGCTAGGTCTCTTAATTTTAGCACATCTGTTAGTTTCCTGAAAATCAGCCAGAGGTAAATACTGAAACATAACAGGAAAAACTAACTAGCCTATACTTTAGCATCTGCTGTCAGGGATGAATGTCATAACATTCAGTTTGACATCCAGTAAATCCTGTATTAGCTAATCCTGCAGCATACTACTTAAGCATGTCATGATATCAGTCAAGACATCTAAGTACAATAAGTGTTTTAACACAAAATGCAGCCAATCAAAACATCTATAATTACCAAAAAGGGTAAATGAAAGATGACTCGCCGGGGATACATTGCTTGACAACAGCAATTATCCAAGAGATATATCACCGGTTACTGGGTGGTATACTCAAAAAATGAAGGAATATCAATACCGAATATTGGATAAAGATAACCGACAAAGAGGGGATTACATCTACCGGTTACTGGGTAGAAAACCACAGAAATAGGACTTACAACTACCGGTTACTGGGTAGAAGGCCAGAACATCCGCTGGGGAGAAAATGGACAATTACTGTTTATTGAGTAATTGATCACCTGAACCACAGGGAATTGTAGGGGAATAACAAGAAAGGAGTCAATCTAGGAACGAACGAGAAAGACACAATGAAGCAAGACTCAACCCAATGAGGATATAACTCAGGGGAGTAATTCCATCCCAATACATATTTAGGGAGAAAACTGAAACAATAATCATCCACGAGGACATAACTCAGTGGGGAGTATAGAGGAAAGATAGACGTTTTATGCCTATGGGGCTGACTCTATATGGAGAGATCAGACACAAACATCTGATTAGGGAAGAATATTTCACCAATAGCAGGAGATAACAAGCAAAGATATATGGCAAAGAATGCAACATGAATATCTGAATGCTATAATATGCATGTATATGCGTGGTTTATGTATGGTTAATGCTGACAAACAGACATATCTAACACAAACAGGTCCAAGAATCAATGGACAAACATCCGATACAACATCTCAAAAGAGAAATCCAGACCCACAGGAGAAAATCCAATCTGGTGGGGAGTATCATATGTCAGGAGACACAGACTGCCGCTGGGGATCAAGCAGAGCCACTGTCGGGGAAAAAGACCACTGCTGAGGATCAGAGACCGCTGTTGGGGATAAGCAAAGGTCACAATTACCAAATGCTGGGGATCTTCCAACCATACGCAGAGATATTAATAAGATCTGTCAGAGAAGAAACTCTACAGAGGATCTTATCAGGCAATAATACGAAATTCTGTGGGGGAACAACCACCAAACAGAAACACATCAATCAAGCATTCACTTCTAACCACTGAAGGAACATCTCTGCTGCGGAGAAAAAAGAAACGAACTACTCCATCGGGGAAGCTATAGAGTCACTGCCAATGATTTGTTGCTAAACAGACAAAAGATCCTATGTAGAGGAAACTCTATCGGGGGGCTCAACACGGATAAGAAACCGTCGTAGAAGAAACTCTACTGGGGAACTTATCAAGGAAAGATATGAAACTCTATGGGGAACAACCACCAAACAGAAGCTCCAATAATCAACATATTTCCTCATATCTGCTGGAGAAACGTCTTTGCTATGAGGAGAGAGAACCACTGCTCCGTTGGGGAAGGAAATAAACTTCTTCAACACCAGCTCTGCTAAGAGGAAGCTATCTAATAAGGAAGGAAAAACAAATATCAGGCTCTGATCAGGCAACTCCACTGGGGAAGACTAAAGGTGATCATACTAGGGATAATCTGTTGGCGACCCAACTGGGGGGAAGTCTAATGTAAGCAACCCTACGGGGATGAGTTGTAGGCAACCTGCCGAGGAGAGACTACATGCCAACCTGCTGAGGATTTCCAGTCACTGGGAATTCCTGCTCACTCTGCGGGAGATTTCCAATCAAAATGAGGGAATACCAATTTCCTCGAAAATTGATAGCATATCAACTTTTATCAATCTATAAGGGATTTTAGGTCAGTCCACACAAGGGATGACAACCATATAATTGATAAAACACAGATGCTAGACTCAGACTCTCTGGGGATCTAAGGATGGAGGTATACACATCTCCCTAAAGATCAAGGCCAAAACTCCAGATTCCCTAGGGACTTGATGATGTATCACCTTTCTCTGCGCTCGCTGAGGAGACAACCTGAAAGATGATGAAGAGGATACAAATATGCTAGGAAAATGAACAAATGTCTTACCCTTTTGGAGATCGTATTATCCTTGGGAGAGCACTGAAGACGTTCCATTTATCCTTTCAGTCATTGTGAATGTTCACTTTGTTTAAAAACAGTTTATAAAACTTTATTTGTTTAAAACAATGATATCTATCAATTAAAACATGCAAACATTTGTTGAATAGAAACAAATAAGAGTGTAAAAAATTGGATAAAGGCTCAAATTTATTTGATGGAATGGTAGTCCGCAAATGGCGAGACTCCATGGATCTTTACAAATTTGAAATTGCTGATATATATTGGAAAAAGGCTACATTGAACATAATGACCGTTTCTCCACCAACTCTGAATCCAATGTATTCGAAGCTTCAGTTGGCGATGACTGAGCGAGAATCTTTGATAGACGACAATTGTAGAAGCAAAGTCTTGTCAGGATGCAGTTACTTGCCAAATCCCTAATTTTTGCCTAGATTGCCCCAGGGTGAGGTACTCAATCTAGCGGGATATATATATATATATATATATATATATATATATATATATATATATATATATATATATATATATATATATATATATATATATATAGATAGAGAGAGAGAGAGAGAGAGAGAGATAGAGAGAGATATTTTTGCCTGGACTGCCTTTCGGGTTTTCAATCCATCGAGACGCTCATTTTTGCCTAAGTCGCCCTTTCAGGTTTTCAACTTAGCGAGCTATTATGTTTTTATTTTAGGCGAAGTATTTCTTGACTGCATCTGAATTCACAGGACGAGTGAAATCCTCCCCATCCATAGTTGTAAGTATCAAAGCACCGCCTGAAAAGGCTCTTTTAACAACATATGGACCTTCATAGTTTGGAGTCCTCTTTCCCTTGGAATCGGGTGCGAAAGACAAAACTTTCTTGAGCATGAGGTCACCTTCTCGAAACACACGAGGCTTGACCTTCTTATCAAAGGCTTTCTTCATCCTTTGCTGATATAAATGACCATGGCACATGGCAGTTAATCGCTTCTCTTCAATCAAATTCAGCTGGTCATAATGACTCTGAATCCATTCAGCCTCAGTCAACTTGGCTTCCATCAAGACTCTCATTGATGGGATCTAAACCTTCACGGGGAGCACAACCTCCATGCCATATACAAGAGAGAAAGGGGTTGCCCCTGTTGAAGTGTGGACAGATGTACGATAGCCGTGCAAAGCAAATGGCAGCATCTCATGCCAATCTTTGTACGTAACAACCATCTTCTGGATAATCTTCTTGATGTTCTTGTTAGCAGTTTCAACAACCCCATTCATCTTGGGTCTATAGGGAGAAGAGTTATGATGTGAAATCTTGAACTCGCTACACAGCTCTTTCATCATCTTGTTATTCAAGTTAGATCCATTGTCAGTAATGATCTTGTCTGGCACACCATATCGGCATATGAGTTGATTCTTGATAAACTTCACAACCACCTGCCTGGTCACGTTTTCATATGACGCCGCTTCAACCCACTTGGTGAAGTAATCAATTGCTACGAGAATAAAACGGTGACCGTTTGACGCCTTTGGCTCTATCATGTCAATTCCCCATATGGAGAAAGGCCATGGTGATGAAATAACATTCAGAAGTGTCGGGGGAATATGAATCTTATCCGCATAAATCTGACACTTGTGGCATCTCTTCACGTATTTGTAGCAGTCAGACTCCATTGTCAGCCAATAGTAGCCTGCTCTCAACATCTTCTTTGCCATGACATGTCCATTGGAATGAGTACCAAATGAACCATCATGGACTTCAGTCATCAACAGGTTTGCTTCGTGTCTATCCACGCATCTGAGCAGAGCCATGTCAAAATTCCTCTTATAAAGCACATCACCATTGAGGTAGAAACTGCCAGATAATCTCCCCAAAGTCTTTTTATCTTTAACAAATGCCCCAGGCGGGTAAGTCTGACTTTGGAGAAAGCATTTGATATCATAATACCATGGCTTATCATCTTTCACTTCTTCAACTGCAAATACATGAGCTGGTCTATCCAAGCGCATCACAGTAATATTGGGGACTTCATTCCAGAATTTCACCATAATCATTGAAGCAAGCGTAGCAAGAGCATCTGCCATCTGATTCTCATGTCGAGGAATATGATGGAAGTCAACCTTGGTAAAGAAAGTTGAAATCCTCCTCGCATAATCTTTGTTAGGGATGAGGCCAGGCTGATTCGTCTCCCATTCACCCTTAATCTGATTAACAACAAGGGCCAAATCACCATAAATATCAAGATGCTTGATCCTAAGATCAATACACTCTTCCAAACCCATAATACAGGCCTCATACTGCATCATATTATTCGTGCATTTGAAAGTTAGCCTTGTTGTAAAAGGAAAATCTGTGCCCTGAGGAGTAATAATCACTTCCCCAATACCATTTCCATATTGATTAACAGCGCCATCAAACACCATGCCCTATCGGGAACCAGGCTCTGGCCCTTCATCGAGTGTAGGCTCATCGCAATCTTTCATTTTCAAATACAGAATCTCCTCATCTGAGAAGTCGTACTGAACAGACTGATAATCCTCAATTGGTTGATGTGCCAAGTGGTCATCTAAGATACTACCTTTAATAGCTTTCTGAGCTCGATACTCAATATCATACTCAGACGACAGCATCTGCCAACGGGCAATCCTCCCAGTTAAAACAGGCTTCTCAAAGATATACTTGATTGGATCCATTTTGGATATCAACCAAGTTGTATGATTTAACATATACTGGCGTAAGCGCTTAGCAGCCCAAACCAAAGCACAACATGTTTTCTCAAGTATCGAGACTCACAATCAGTGAACTTATTACTCAGATAGTATATAGCATATTCTTTCTTCCCTGATTCATCTTTCTGACCCAATACACAACCCATAGAGTCTTCAAGAATGGTTAAGTACATAATCAATGGTCTCCCTTCAACAGGCGGAGACAGAATCGGAGGCTCGGACAGATACTCTTTGATACTGTCGAAGGCCTTTTGGCAATCCTCGGTCCAATCATGAACTGATCTTTCCGGAGGAGCTTGAATATTGGCGCACATGTGGCAGTCATGTGGGATATAAATCTGGAAATATAATTCAAGCGGCCAAGAAAACCTCGGACTTGCTTTTCAATTTTGGGCGCAGGCATCTCTTGTATTGCTTTGACCTTGGCAGGTTCAACTTCAATACCTCTTTCACTGACAATAAAGCCCAATAACTTTCCGGAACGGACTCCAAATGTAAACTTGTTCGGATTCAGGCGGAGTTTGTACTTCCTCAAATGCTGAAAAAGCTTCAACAAGTGCTCCACATGTTCAACTTCCGTTCTTGACTTCACAATCATATCATCAACATATACCTCGATCTCCTTGTACCTCATATCATGAAACAAGGTAGTCATAGCTCGTTGATACGTGGCTCCGGCATTCTTTAAACCGAAGGGCATCACTCGATAACAGAATGTTCCCCAAGGTGTGATGAATGTTGTCTTCTCCATATCCTCGGGTGCCATTTTGATCTAATTATAACCGGAAAATCCGTCCATAAATGAGAAGACATTGAATTTAGCTGTATTGTCTACCAACATATCAATATGTGGTAGAGGAAAATCATCTTTCGGACTAGCTTTATTCAAGTCTCGATAGTCTACACACATTCAGACTTTTCCATCTTTCTTAGGCACATGCATAATATTGGCCACCCATTGAGGATATGTAGAAGTCACCAGAAACCCCGCATCAATTTGCTTCTGAACTTCTTCTTTAATCTTCACTGCCATATCAGGATGAGTTCTTCTGAGCTTCTACTTTACAGGCACACACTCAGGCTTCAACGGTAAGAAATGTTGCACAATATTAGTATCCAGACTAGGCATGTCTTCATACGACCAAGCAAAGACGTCGACATATTCTCGTAGCAACTCAATCAACCCCTTCTTGACAGACTCTTCAAGGAGTTCCCCAATCTTCACTTCACAAATGTAGTCTTCAGACCCCAAGTTGACTGTTTCCAGATTCTCAAGATGTGGCTGAATGACCTTTTCCTCGTGCTCAAGCAGACGGGTAATCTCATCAGGAATCTCTTCAACATCATCTTCTTCGGCCTCAAATACAGGGAACTCAAAGTTGGGAGATGGTGTTGGATCATTATGTTCAATGGGTTTGATCAACCTGCATAATGATTTTGAGTATAAAAGAGATTTTAGAATTCAAACAAGGCAAATCATTATGCAGATGAAAAGATTGATTTTATTCTCTTTTTTAGGGTTTTATGGTGATCACCAATTTCATGCAAAAAGCAAAAAGGAAAAATAATTTGGAAAAACAAACATTTAACATGTGATTATTGAATGAATATCATTGTATTAATCAAATATGTGCCAACAATGTCATCACTTCTCCTTTTGGCATCGGAGAAGGGTTTTTTAAACAAAATGAACACATTACGTGGACTTATGGATAATTGTTGGAACATCAACAGCGATCCAATTATTGCAGATTCCTCCAGGGATGACAAAGTTTCCAGAATCTTCCTCTGCATCATCTTCCACTATAGCAGCAGCCTCTTGGTCTTCGACCGTGTGGATGAAACCTCCACTCTGGAATAAACCGTGCTCGTTGAAAGTGCCTGAAGAGTACCCTATGCCAGCCCGAGATTTATTGTCTTCCAGCTTAATCATTTGTCCTAAACCAGTAGTTGCATCATGCTTAATGGCCAACTTCGCATCATTGTAGGATGCAAATGAAGAAGTTCCTTTCCTTAAAGGCTCAGCAATAGATAAAGCTTGGAATGGAGTTCCAACCTCATCCTCAGTATCTATATAGGAAAAGGAAGACAAATGGCTTACCAAGAGAGCCTTCTCTCCCCCTATCACCACCAACTTCTTATTCTTGACGAACTTTAACTTTTGGTGTAGGGTGGATGTCACGGCGCCTGCCTCGTGAATCCATGGTCTGCCAAACAAGCAGCTATATGATGGGTGAATATCCATGACCTGGAAAGTGATCTAGAAATCACTAGGTACAATCTTGATTGGGAGATCAACTTCCCCAATCACAGTTTTCCTGGATCCATCAAAAGCTTTGACCACCACTCCACTCTGCCTCATGGGAGGCCCCTGGTATGAAAGTTTCGCCAGAGTGGATTTTGGCAACACATTTAGCGATGATCCTGTGTCTACCAGCATATTAGACAAGGCATCATCCTTGCAGTTCATGGAAATGTGCATAGCCAAATTGTGGTCTTTTCCCTCCTCGGGAAGATCAGCATCGCAAAAGCTCAAATTGTTACAAGCAGTTATGTTTGCAACAATGCTATCAAACTGTTCAATTGTGACATCGTGATCCACGTATGCCACGTCCAACACCCTCTGCAAAGCTTCACGGTGTGGCTCATAATTCATCAGCAAAGATAGGACAAATATCTTTGATGGAGTTTGAAGCAGCTGATCAACAACGTTATACTCACTCCTTTTAATGAGCCTCAGCATCTCATCACAGTCCTCTTTCAGAATGCCATGTTGGCCAACAGGGACAAAAGCTTTAGTAGATTTATCAACAACAAGTGCCGGATTCGGAGAAGGAGAAGAAGTCCCCACAGGACTGGCAGAATTATTAACATCATCAGCTCTTCTCATGTTATCTTGGGGTTTCGGCGGCGCCGAGAAGACACGACCACTGCGGGTCACACCACTGACATCAGATATACTCACAACAGAAGTGGAGGGCAACGACACCTCCTTCCCATCTTCTAACGCAACTGCGTTCTATCTGTAGGGAACTGTTTTATCTGAAGATTACGGGACAGGGCCCGCTGGCTTGATAATAAGAGATGGGGAATCCGTCTTCTTGCTGCTATCATATCTGACAACAACAGGTTCGGGTATTCTGAAAACAGGGGATATAACATTCACTTCGTCCTCATCACGATTCTGAAGTATCTCGATCACACCCTGATCCAGCATCTCTTGGATGTCCTTCCTGACTTGGCGACATCCTCTCTCGTTGACAGTGCACACTCGACATTTGTCGTGGTCATGCTCGTAATGACTGTATCCACATAACAGTCTGTGTATCTCGACCAACGATTGCCTGATATGACTGACATACAAGACTTTGTATTTGCCAGGGCAACCCTGGACCATGTTAACAGCAGATTTCCCATGCTCGAGCAATGGGTCCTTCTTAACATTCGGACCTACGTCCTCGAAAAACAAGATCCTACTTCTAACAAGGTCTTGAACCATTGGTCTTCAGGGGATAACAGTTCTCCACATCATGTCTGGGAGCACCGGAATGATAAACATAGTGAAGCTCAGGCTTGTACCACCACTGAGGATTGGTCGGTACAGCGGGTGGGTCACGTGGAGTGATCAACTTCCTATCTATCAGCGACGGATAGAGCTCAGCATAGGTCATTGGAATTGGATAAAAAGTTACCTTCTTCCTATCATAGCTAGTACTGGTACTGTTGTTGTTTCGAGGCTAGTAGGCCTGCTGTTGCGGACGATGCTGTGGTTGTTGATATTGTTGATGTTGCTGTTGCTGATGCTGATAATGTTGAGTTTCCCTGAAGGCATGTGCTATATGAGCCACCTGGTGCTGGTTACTGGCAGGGCGAACAGTCTTCCTCTTTGGAGAGGGTCTTCTTTTAGCCTGGGAATACATGGCATGTGCCTCTCCCTCATTCTTCTTTGCAAAGCCCCCATAACGCTTTGCAGAAGAGCCTTCATCTCTGGTCAGGCGTCCTTCCCTGACTCCTTCCTCTAGCCTCATCCCCATGTTCACCATTTCGGTGAAGTCCGAGGAAGCACTAGCAATCATCCTCTCGTAATAAAATGAACTCAAGGTCTTCAGAAAGATCTTGGTCATTTCCTTCTCTTCGAGTGGGGGCACAATCTGTGCGACCAATTCACGCCACCTCTGGGCGTACTCCTTGAATGTTTCCTTCTCCTTCTGAGACATAACCCTTAGCTGGTCCCTATCGGGAGCCATATCAATGTTGTACTTGTACTTCTTGACGAAAGCTTCGCCAAGGTCGTTGAAGGAGCGGATGTTCGCACTATCCAGACCCATATACCATCTGAGTGCGGCACCGAACAGGCTGTCCTGGAAATAGTGGATGAGGAGTTGATCGTTGTCAGTCTGGGTTGACATCTTGTGTGCGTACATCACAAGTTGGCTGAGAGGGTAAGTATTTCCCTTGTACTTTTCAAAGTCAGGCACTTTGAACTTGATGGGAATCTTGACATTGGGCACGAGGCACAACTCAGCAGCAGATTTACAGAAGAGGTCTTTCCTCTTAGAGTCTTCAGTTCCTTGCGCAGCTCAAGGAATTGGTCATTCATAGCATCCATTTTCTCATAAACATCTGAGCCCTCAGATGGCTCAGAATGATAAATGGTGTCGTCGACTCTCGATAACGTGTGCACAACGGGAGGTGGCACAGCAAGGACCGGGCTAGATGCCGATAGAGAAGCAAAAGTTGGAGCGAGACCTTCAGGCACGAAGTTCGCGAGCATCCCCCATGGAAACCCGGCTGGCATAGCAGAAGGAGCAAAATGAGCAGTGGCAGCAGGCACAGTAGAGGAAGCTACCTCTGAGATGACCGTCCTCTAGGGAGGAGTTGCAGGCGTTGGAGAAGACTGGCTTTGGGCATCCAGGAATGACTCCATTAGGGTAGTCAACCTAGCCACTTCCTCCTTAAGTTCTCTGTTCTCTTGTTCAAGATGATTCATCAGCTTTGAAGAATTGGCCCTGGTGTTGTACCGGTGCGTCATCTTGTCTTCAAAATAAATGAAGAACACGGAGTTAAACCATTGATCAAGAAGCCCTGAACAAAACCTGCTGATGCATACGATGCATGCAATACTTGTGCATATGATTTATTTTTTAATCAGAGAAACTTTATAGAGATCTATTTGCAAATATTTTTGGAAATATTACTCTTTTAAGACATATGACGGAATATTCAGATCAATAATATCTGGAAAAAATTTTACACCAAAGAAGTACAGTCTTGGTAACCAAATACAATACAAGAGAGAAGGAAAATGAACATCCTATGGAACCCTAGAAACAATCGTCCAAAGCTCTCGAGACCGGAAGGTAAGCTGCATGAAGCCTCTTCACCTCTCTCTCATAGGCTGCCTCCATATCTGCCTTCTCCTTGGCGAGTCGATCATACTTCCTCTTCCAAAACCTGGATGACTGAGGAAGAAGAGAAGTAACCACATCATCAGGCTCGTCGATA
Source organism: Lathyrus oleraceus (assembly GCF_024323335.1). Lineage (NCBI taxonomy): Eukaryota > Viridiplantae > Streptophyta > Magnoliopsida > Fabales > Fabaceae > Lathyrus > Lathyrus oleraceus. Next base: position 95,726,185 of record NC_066580.1, on the reverse strand, counting down.
ACCTGATGCTCCAAAAAATTTATCAAAGCATCCTTATCTCTGAGTTGCTGAAGTAACTCCTCTCGCTCACAGACCCAAGCACGCGAACGGTCTTCATGTCCCAAGTCCTCTACTCCTTGGTTAGGGAGGGTTGAAGGCCCAACCATAACCATAGGTGTAGGTCTCGGATAGTCATAGGGCATGTGGTACTCAGAAGCTCTCTTCCTCACCCACGAGGTGTAGGGTTCCAAAGCAATATAATTCTTCGGACCAAGCTCTTTCCTTCCCTTCCTATGAATCTTGTGCCAAGCGCGGACCATCCTTCCCTTCAAGTTTTGGGGATCTTTACCCTCTTGAAAGAACACACCTTCCAACAGAATGTTGTTAGGTTTATCCTTTAAGGGGAACCCAAGCTGACGGCGAGCCAAAACAGGGTTGTAGTTAATCCCACCACATGTACCAAGAAGAAGCACATTGTAGAATTCACCACAAGAGTCAATAATCTGGACACCATCATATACACGGTTATACCAAAAGATATCATCATTAGTGAGAGAGATAAGTCTCGTGGACCACCGTAGACATCCTTTGTTCTCCTTGAAGGCGAGCGTCTGTGGCAAGTGCGAAATAAACCACTTGTACAACAGAGGCAAACAACACACAATGGTACTGTCACCCTTTGCATTCCTCATATGCACAGAGAAATAAGTGTCACCCAACAGAGTCGGAACGGGATTAAGGTAGAGAAAATCCTAATGGCGTTCACATCCACAAAATTGTCGATGTTGGGGAATAACACTAGCCCATAGATGAGAAGTACAAATATGGCCTCAAAGGCGTCCTCACTCATGGCCTACCCAAATAAAGTAGATTGAGCAATGAGGAAATCAGATGGGAGACCTTGAATTCCATCTTTGGTGGTCATATGAGCACCAATATCCGATACATCTATGTGCAACAGATCAGCAATCTCTTGGGAAGAAGGAATTCTCTCAAAGCCACTGAACGACAACTGATCTAAGATAGGTATACCCACAAGATAGGCATACTCCTCAAGTGTAGGCAAAATCTGGAAATCCGGAAAAGTGAAGCAACGGTACAAGGGATCATAGAACTGCACCAACACACTCATCAGACCTTCATCCACCTGAGTAGCAAGAATAGACAGAAGCTTCCCATGGCGAGCTTTGAACTCCAAGGGATCTAATACATAGGATGTCAAACTCCTTAACTCTTTCAAGTCAGGTTGTCTGAAATTGTACTTCTTTGTATTCCTTCTTTGCTTATCCATGTCTGAAAATTTGCAAATAGACCTCTTATGTTCCTTGAAAATTTTCTCATTGTTGATGATATGGATGCAAATGAATGCATGAATGCATGGATGCAACAATCACACTCAAGGATCAAGCAAGTCACACCACACAAAGGTCACGGGATGGATCAAGTCATCCTTAATATCAATCATCCATTTTGGTGGATTATGATTTACACCTTATCAACACCCAAGTTCCATTGATATTAAGGATATACGAGAACAAATCAACCGCGAATCAAGGGTTTGTTGCAAGTCACGAGCATTGAGTCTCGATTAAGAACCACCCAAAGGGAGTGTACTATGGTTAAACCTGACAATCATGTTCTAAAAGAGGTTCCCATAGTCATCATTCCATCTTTCGGATATTATCGGATAAACGACTACTCGTATTCCAAAAATATTCTCAAGAGAGACTCTTATGAGTGTAGTATCACGTAACAATCGTATCAAATCTTACACTTGAACGACCTTCGCACTACGTCCTAAAATAGGCCAAGATGAGCTAGGTAATCTAAGGTCATTGGCTTCTAAGGTCTATATTGGAAAGAGTAATGCCTAACCACGACTACTCGTGTGACATTATTGATCCCAATAAGACCTCCACCAAGTGAATGGGCTTGCAAGTCAACTTGCTAAGGAATAACTCCACACAAGTCAACAAGACTATGCCATTCTCCTATCATAAGTGCACTCGAGTTTGGGTATATAACTCATCTCACAAGAGATCACCAAGCACACAAGCAATTGATATATATCAAGCAATTCATACATTACAAACAATACAGTCATCCCAAATGGCGGTGGTTTTGTGTGTTAGAAACGTGAATCGCGGATGTGAGGTGTTGTTCATAGTGGATGAAAGAGTTTAGGTTTTGAGTGGTAGTGGAAGGAAAATTGGGGTTGTGTTAGGGATGAAGAACGCGGACGGAGAGAAGACGAGGGATTCACAGTTGTTGGTGGTGCACGGAGGAGGCGTTGTGGGTTGGTTTTCGGTGGAGAGGAACAACTGTGCAGTGAGGAAGAAGACAATATTTTTTCTTTTTTTGCCCCAAAAATTTCAGAGAGAGGATCGTCTTTTCTCAAAAGAAGAGGTCTGGGATTTCTCTTTTTTTTAAGAAAAGAAGCCCCCCCCCCCCCCAAAGAAAGATCTGTTGTGAGTGGTGTTTTTCTCCTCAAAGGTAGGGACGCGTGTCCCCCTTTTATGAGTGAGGAATTCTTATCTTCATTGCCAGCTGTTTTTCCCTTGTGGCCACTGAAAATTCCAAAAATGAGTTATCTTAGAGAGCATCCTCATTCCTCTTTGCGGGTTGAGATAGAGGGTCTCTTTCTTTGTCATTTGGGACATGTGTCACCAAGTGACAGGAAAGAATTGGATATTTTCTCTTTCTGATTTCATTAATTTAATTTAATCAATTAATTACTATTTTTTGATTGGGTGAATTGAAATGGACAAGGATTACTAATAAAGACAATTAATTAATCATGATTAAATCCAAGAAGCACACAAACAAACACATATTTTTAAATGTCTAGAATACCCCTTTTAGATGATTTAATTCATTTAAAATAAATTAAATCAGTTGAATCAAAGGAAATTCAAATTTCTAAATAAATATAACGACTAAAAATGAATAAAATCATGGAAATTTCTATTTTATTATCCCGACCAATTTTCCAAAAGAATAAAAATAAAACGACTAAAAATGAATAAAATCAGGCACAAATATGCTCGAAAAATTAAACTGAATATGCTAAAATGATCAGTGCGAAATAAACTTCTCGAAAAAATACAGCGTTTATTTTAATTTTGAAATAAATTTTGATCGATTATACAGACATAAGCTGATCCAAATGCGACTGAAAAAGTCGTCGAAAAATATAACGAGCACATCAGGTTAAACTACGTGAACCGTATGTCAATAATACTGACGTCTGCAAGCTTGATTTCGAAACGTTTTACCCGCTGATTTTGCCTGTACTTAAGAAATGATTCAACCGGTGTGTCTGTATATTCAAGAATTTATTCTAACTGATATTTTAGGTATTATTCAAAAATTAAATGCATGTTATGTTATACAATTGATGCAAATTGAAAATAAAATCAAATATGTGAAAGTTTAAAAAAATACCCGGACAAAATTGGGGTATGACAGCCGCCCCTATTTAATTACCTTGAACTAGAAGGTATGAATGACAACAGTCTTCGTACATTCATGGTGTAAGATAATTAAATACGAAAAGACCCGAATTTTGTCCTTTGAAATGTAAAGATGAAATGAAGAAAGAAAATGCGGTGAGAAATACGGTAAGAAAGGTGAATGAAACAATCAAGACTCTCTAGGAATCATCAGAACAGTATCTTAGATGTCATAATCGAGATATTCCAACAATATAATGATACCTCGATTGTATCTAAGACTTTCTGAAAATCAGCAGAACATCGTCTTGAACTAAACACACAAGATTCCCTGAGGATCAACGAAGCAGTGTCTTATATGATATAATCAAGATATTTCAATGAGGCAATGATACCTCAATTGTATCTAAGATTCTCCGAAGATACTATAGCAATATCTAAAAAATAAATGAGATTCTTCGAATCGACGAAGCAGTATCTCAAACAACAAATTGTTAGGGGAAATAGTTTATGAAAGACTCCCTTTGGAGGAGATCTATTGGCAAAGATCTACAGTGGAAAAGCTCATAAGAGACTTTTTAGGGTAACCTCTACTTGGGGAGCAATGATAGCAAAGATAATGATGAATATCACTATCAACCATAAAGCTGAAAAATGACTTACTAGGAAATAATTCCATGAGCAAATGCAGGGTAATAGTTCCATTGAATTATATGAGGAATGTATGAGATACTCATGATTAATCTTGAATCCTGAATTATGTTATGTTTGATGTTTTGTATGACATGGGTGCAAGTACCATGCGTGGAACGATGCATGAGATGTATGTAAGTATGTAATTGCTAGGGATTTTTAGATGTGCATATAGGAATGCGAATGACTTTGTTCTATTTTGTATAAAATTCTCGTTTGAGCAGGAATGCCATGCATGGGTATGCTGATGATTGATAGAATTGTGTTTGATGAATTTTCCTATTTTGGCAAGAAAAGTATGCATGAACTGGTGCACGTGATGCATGTGGGGATGCAACAGAGTAATTAGATTTTTGTAGGGTTTTATTTTGTTTCCAAAGAGATTGTTTGGGAATGTCATCATGAAAGGGTTGATGGGAGATAGTGAACGTCGTCATCCAAGAGTTGATGAAAAATAATTTGTTATAGAATATCATCATCAAAGGGTTGATGGAAAGGTAACTGTCATCGTCAAAGGGTTAACAGAAAGAAAATTTGTCATCGTTAAAGGTTTGACGGAAAGAAAATTTGTCATCGTCAAAGGGTTGACGGAAAGAACTTCACTGTGGAGTAACATCATTAAAGAGTTGATGGAAAAGAATATATATATATATATATATATATATATATATATATAATATATATATATATATATATATATATATATATATATATATTATATATATATATATATATGTAATATCATCGGCAAAGGGTTGACAAAAAGAAACTTCACTATGGAGTGGCATCATCAAAGGGTTAATGGAAAAGAATTAAAGATTGTCATCACCAAAGGGATGGTGGAAAAGAAATTATATATTGTAATATCATCGTCAAAGGGTTGACAGAAACAACTAAAGGTTGTCATCACCAAAGGGTTGGTGGAAAAGAATTTGTCATCGTCAAAAGGTTGACGGAAATATCCTTCCGCTTCTCGTAATTCCGCCAGTGCAAATATCCTTTCGCTGTATAAAGTTGAAGGATTGATAGTTCCAATTGGAGTGGGTGTCAGCGTAAATATCCTTCCGCTTCTCGTAATTCCGCCAGTGCCGGTGATATTGATCATTGGATCACTAGACTTCAACGGTTCTTCTTGAATCTTATGACCATGAATATAGACTGAGGTGTCATACATCCATGGGACTGCCTTGGTGTCAACATATGGGAATGGTGTGGGAACTATTATTATGATTGGAGTAACAAGATTTGTTGACAGAGTTAACTGAGAGAAGTCATATGGAATTTGCAGAGGAAGGACTTCCTCGTATGGTATCTCGAGGGTAGACAGATTTTCTTTTGTGGACGGGCAGTCTACCACCAAAATCCCTTGGTCCATTAATTGTTGTATGACAGACTTCAACATTCTACATTGTTGCGGGTTAATCAGACAGTGATCACAGTCATTACTACAAATGGGAAAGGCATTATCCCTCATTAAAGCATTCTTGATCTCGATGAATGGTGTTTTTAACTCGTCCACACAGAACATCAATCTCCTTCCTTTGTCAGCTTCCATCATATTCAGGGCTGCATTATTGTGAGGGGGCATCGGGTTGTTATTTACATTCGTCCCCTTGGGGGCGAACATGATTGCCTTAGAATCAATAAGATCTTGAACCTTGTACTTTAACATTTTACAATTCTCGATCGAATGCCTAGGAGCGCCAGAATGAAATTCACAGCAGGCATTTGCATCATAATCGGGAGGAAGAACCGCTGGTGGGAGTCCTAACTCCCTTAGTTGTACAAGTGATCCCCTCAATAAATATGGTAGAATGTGACTATACGGCATAGAAACCGTGTCAAATCTTCTCTCGGGCCTCCGCATCCTTTGTTGTTGTTATTGATACTATGGTTGCTAACGTTGCATTTGTTGTTGTTACCGTTGTTGTTGTGGTTGTTGATAGCGTTGATGTTGTTGATTTTGAACAGGAATTGTAAATAGTTGTTGTTGACTTGGTTGGACGGGAGCTATGGCGGCTACTTGTGGATAAGAGGCATTTCTTGTTCGAATGATAGAGGTGGCATTGGTCTCGCCTTATCGTCTTTTACCGTAGGGAACAAAAGGTTTCTTTGATGCACTAGAAGTACTGGCAGAGTTTTGGATCTTTCCAATTTTAATCATATTTTCTATTATTTCACCGGCTAAGACCAGGTCGAAAAAACCCGAAGAGGTGATCCCTACCATTCTGTCAAGGTATGGACCTTGCAGGTTTCCCATAAACATGTCTACCAGTTCTCTTCCTAGCAATGGGGATTATACCCTAGCAGTTAATTCCCTCCACCAGTGGGCATACTCTTTAAAGGACTCCTCAGACCTTTGAGTCAGATTTTGCAACTGCGTGCGATTAGGTGCCATATCAGTGTCGTACTAATAGTGCTTGAGGAATGCCTTGGCCATTTCCCTCCATGTGTGAATATGCTTGCCCTCGAGTTGCATATACCAATCCAAGGATGCCCCACTGAGGGAATCTTGGAAAAAATGCATTAAAAGTTGATCGTCGCCGGAATAAGCAGTCATCTTTCGGCAATATACCCTAATGTGAGTCCTAAGGTCGCTATTTCCCTTATGTTTTTCAAAGTCTAGAACTTTGAACTTGGCCAGAATGATGACCCCAGGAACCAGACATATTTCTTCCGCATCAAGGGCCAAAACACCAGTGTTCCCCATTGCCTTGAGCTTTTCCTCGATACCTTTACCTTCCTCTCCGCCTCGTTAGTTGCTGAACCGAAGGCGTCATCCTGAGAAGTAGCTTTTGGGCTGAAGAACGCATCATGTTGGTCGTCTATTTCAAAAACATGAGGATGAGGATTGCTGTTTGGAACACCGTCGGGTGTACTAATGTTTATTGGAGGATCAACTTGAGGAACTGGAGTCGGAGTCTCGACCGCTAGAGGTGTAGGAGGGTTGGTAGTACTGGCACGTTGATTCATTTCTTTTTGCATTTTTGCCATAACCTCTTGGCCTCTTGCGATTGCTTGAATGGTCTCCATCAACTGCCGCATTTGGGACCGCACTTGGGATACTTCCTCTTGAAGGACAACTTGGTTCTCTTGGAGTTTGTCCATGACAGCTTGTCGACGTCATTGTGTATCGTACCGGAAAGTCAGCTTTGGAGAGTGGTTCTGGTCAGAAAAAAAGGGTGGATGGATGAGTTTTTTTATGTTTTTGTGTTTCGAAAGATGCAAATGATGCATGAATGTTTCTTTTATGTTAAAGCAAAGCTCTTTTAGTTATTCGTGTTTATTCATTGCAAAAACTACTTGACGGTCCACGTTCACAATCATAAATAAAGGAAAACAATGGAGAAAATCATAACTTTCATTCATCCTTTGAAGGGAAAATAGACCGCAATACATAGAAGTTGTAAAATACAAGTAACGAAAGCAAATAAACCAACTAGATATCCACCCTAAAAGTGACCCCTTGAGACTTGCGAAGAGCCTCAATGTCAGTGATGAGTTCGACCATCATCCTCTTGCAGAACTTGACAAAGTGATAGACCTCTTCAAGGTATTATCTGGGCACATGATCTGATCCGCCTCCTTCTACTTGTCGGGAAAGTCTTGAAGGGCATAGTTAGTTAATACCGTCATGTCGGTGTACTTGTCCCTCCATTCTTCGTAAAGGGCTTGGAGATTATGGATGATTTCATCCCTTTGAGCAATGGAAGCTTAGAATCCATGGCAACGCTCCTCCCAATGTCTACAGTTACTTTGCAACTCTACATAGGCTTGGTCATAGATTCCCCTCTTCAAGTTCTTGATTTGCTCGCAAGCTCGTCCAAGGTTGCAATGCTCCCGCGTGAAGCTTCGGTGAATCTTTTCCTTCTCTAGTTGTTCCTTGGCTAGAAAGTCCTTATACTCTTTTAGAGTGGTCTAGTTCGAGAATTTGGGCCTCGTAATCTTCCCTCGCTTCCTTCTTCATGGCATTAGACCTCTCGACAGCATTTTAAAGGTCCTTGATGATTCGGGATGCTCGATCCAACTTGTCGTTGCGGAAGTCTAGCTCAAAATTATCTCCTTATAGAGCTCCACCAACCCAAACTCTTTGTCCCTCGGCTAATCGGAGCCTCTTCTTGCTGTCTTCGAATTTCTCACAAATTTGCTTACCCTTATCCTCCAAGACGTGGTTACGTTTCTTGGCACGATTGAGTTGGACTCGTAATTGAGTGTTTTCCAACTCAAGCTCTTTGATATGGCTAGTAAGTTTATCCATGTCCTCTTGTAGGATAGGCTCGGGCTCGGGCATCAACGGGAATGAAGAGGGATCAAATAGAAACGGCATCTTAACAATCATAGCCCTCTCTTTTACCCACACATAGTAGGGTTCCTTGGCTAGGATGTTTTTCTTACCCCATTCATGGTCAATACGGACTATGCTTGTCCAAGATTTTCTCACTCTTTTCACATTTGAATCAAGCGGATCAACGATATTGATGACAAATGGAATGAAATCTCTTTCCTCGGGGGGACTCGTCATGGCGTACCCTAGTTGTCTCTTGAGTATAACAGGGTTGTAGTTGATGCAATCTTGCGTTCCTATTAAGGGCACGTTAGAGAACTCTCCACATCTTGCGATGACGTCCTTTGTATCCCATTCCCTCTTATACCATAGAATTGAGTTGGCAGAGAGAGATGCGAACCTTTGCGGCCATGTCAGTTTGTTTTCCGCAAAAGGTCCACTTTGAGGCATGCGGGCCCTCATCCAAATATGTAACATAGGAGCGCAACAGAGGAAAATACCTCCCTTCTTCTCATGCCTTGTATGAAAGGTATGGTAGTTGTCGACAAGTAAAAAAGGCACCGGTTTCTTTGTTAGAAAGACTTCAACTGCTAAATGATCCACGAACTTGTCCATATTTGGGAAGAGGACAATTCCATGAATCAAAAGTGCCAAGGTTGCACTACAGTAGCCGGGTCTTCATTTTTTAATCATTTCTCAAGCATGGGCGTCTAGGAACTTTTGGGTTAAACCTTTGATGGATCCTTTAACGCCCTAATTGTCTACTAGCTTGTTGGCAGTGATACCCAAGGCGAGTGAGAGCTGGACCAAACAGAAGCCTTCTTCCAACTTCGAGAAAGGGTTGTATTCTTAAGGTCTTCCGAGATTGGAGAGATTTGGAAGTCGGGGAAAGTGAAGAATCTTAAAGGGACGTCATAGTATTGGTACATTATAGTGATAGCACCATAGTCAACCTTCTCGGTTAGAAGATCTATGATGTTCCCAAAATTGGCTATAAACTTGTTATCTTTGAGAGCTACGACCTTTGAGGAGAGGACCTTTAGTGAACTGATGTTGGGACTCTTGAAACGGAACGTAGATGTGCTTTTCCTTGTTGAAGTATCCATGATTGTGTCCGAAAATAGTCTTGTAATTCTGTGTTCGAACAAACGAAAATTTTAAGAGCTTTGCTTATTATTTTAATGATGAATGAATGTATGAATGAATGATTGGTTTATTATTTCCACTGGTTTTTAGGCATGGGTTCATGGTTTTGGACCATTGTGACGAAGCATGGAGTTAATAATGACTGCTTATTAAACCAAGGTTCTCGCTTTGTATGATCTAAGGCTTTTGGAAAATTGAGCGTAAGACACTGCCCCTAGAGTCATGGACTTCCTTGACTGTCGGCCACTTATGTCAATTTACTTGCCAGGCGACTGATCCATCAAAGTCATCTACTCTAAGTGAGATCTTCGTATCGACCCTTACGAGGAAGGCTCCTCGGTGGCCTATACTACGCAACCATCGGTCTAGGCTAGCCGTAGTTTAAAGATTCTAAAATGGGTCTTAGGGTCATTGACTCTAGTAAAAGAAAAGATGCTTACGCCGAAAGCACGACGGTCATCAATCCCCTTAAGAGAATCTACCACTAAGTGAGGTTCTCGTATGACCCTAATGAGGAAGGCACCTCGCGGACCAATACTACTCAACCTCTCCTATCTCAAGCAAAAACTCTCAGACTCGGGTGAAGAGCCTTTCACACAAGGTTTTTCTTTGCAATCATTATTGCTTCCACAATTTCTTTGTCATAGAGCCAAAGTTTTGGACCAACAGGCAAACAGAGAAAATATGTACAAGTTAGCAACAAGAGCAATATATACAGAAAAATATAGATAATAGATAAATCTCTACGTATGTAAAAGAGAAACAACCCAAACTAGGCTAGACTTGCTTAGGGAATTTTGGTTTCCCCAGTGTAGTCGCCAACTATCGCTACCTGGATTTCACGATAACGACACCGGGACTAAAGAGATACCAAAGAGAGGTAAAGTCAGAAGAGTCGTCACCGAATTTTATTTATTTCCCTCTATCGGAGAGGCGAGGGGAAATAGTCGATAAAACCCTCGGGAAAAAAAAGACGCGCACGGGAAGCACTAAAAGAGAATAAGGAATCGGTCTTGCAACCGAGATTTGGGTTCGGAAGTCGGTTACACAAGGGAAATGTATTAGCACCCCTTACGTCCATGGTACTCCATGGGAACCATTTGGGTTGTTATACATACATGGGGATTTATCTATCATTATTTTATTTTCAAAAGAATGTGTGTGAAAGAGGGGGTGTTTTATTATTATAGTGCTCGCCAAGAATTGGGGCCCTTGTGCCTACGTATCACTCATTCGGGGATGAGGAATCAGAGCTCCGTAGTTCAGAGTAGAAAATATTTATGGGTTGGTTGATTTTACCTTTGAGAAAAGGGTTTTCGGGATGATGCCCTAAGGCACAAAAATGAGTTTGATGAGTTGTATTGTTTTTACCTTGAATAAGGGTTTTATGAAAGAATGTTTGTGATTATATTGTACTAAAGTCTATGGGCGGAGTTGATTATTCTAAACAACAAGCCAGGGTCTTGCATCCAAACTAATCAGAGTAAGGGTATGAATGCTCCATTATTACTCATTCTCCATCACTTAAGGCTCGTAGCACACAATAACAATCGTAATTATTAAGTGTTTTGAATTTGATTATGAAAATGCCACTTGACATTGAATCAAGGGTTTGTTTATTTAATTATGAAATTTGGCTTATGCAACATGAATGCAAAGTAACCAACAAGAAATTAAAGGGTCTCATTGTAAGGTAGTCCAAGAGAAAGCCTTTTTGTGTGCAAAAGTGACCTAAGCTAAACAAAGGATAATGGTCTTACAAACATGTCCCCCTAAGGTGGTGCCATGATGCCATTCTTATAACATGCATGTAAGTTACAGATGAAAATCCAAGTGTTTACAAAGTATCACAAAGAGTAAAGGAAGGCCTCCAAGCAAAGGTCCTAAGATGAAATCCTCTAAGTCCAAGTTGATTAAAAGTGGAGTGAACATTTTTGGTCTTATCATTTTATCATGTTTTTGTTGTTTTTAATTTATGATGACAATAAAATAAATAACAAATAAATAAACATGCAGGATGAGTTTGTACACTGATGATGGTAATGAGTACTTGAATGTAAATTACAAGGTAATAACCTAAAAGCAAATTACAAGATAAAGAATAACAATATTACAATAATAATGGTTAGTGGATATAAATGACACAAAATATACCACAAGTTAATGGTAACAAAATCACAATAATAATGGTTAGTAGTAAACAAAATTAGTGAGATAATTAGTGATTAGTAATATGTATAAAATGAACATTTTGAAAACTATTTTTCATGTGTCAAAAAACTAAAAAATATGACACATTAAGGGATAGCTTATCATTGATGCAAAGTATTGAAGATGATTAAAAAATCAACTAACAATAGATTTGTAACAAAGAAAGTTATGCAACCCTAAGTCCATCTATTAACATTTTAGAGAAAAAAAGAAAATGATTTATTCTATTCCTTTTATTTTTACTCCTCTTTTATTTAGCAAGATAATAAGGTAATAAATCAATTAGCATAATTTAAATGATATAGTTAGATAACAATAAACATAAACATAAAATAATTGGACTAAAGTGAACAATAAAATAAATTGTAAGAAAATAAAGTGCAATAATATAAATGTTAGAAGTTAGTAGTTAGTGAACATAAACATAAAATACTTGAATAAAGTGAACAATAAAATAAATTGCAAGGAATTAAAGTGCAATAATATAAATGTTAGGAGTTAGTGGTTAGTAACAATAAGCAAATGGAATAGCAAGTTAATATAAAGATATGGTTTCATCTATGCATCAAATGACTCAAATATGGTTGAAATAGAGGCAATCTATCAATGCCTCAAAGTATCATGAATGATCTATTGATCAACCATTAATAGGTTTGAAACATTGAAGATTTAATCAACTCTAGACAACCATGGTCACGATCTAATAGAATTCATCAACCAAATAAATGTAACAACAAGTCAACAATAAATATTAAATGATAACAAGAAACAAAGTTTGATTGAAAATGGTGGATAAAAAGTAGTAATAGCAAGAAATCTCAAAAAAAGTGTGTAAACCAAAGTTAACCATTTTTTGCAAACTTGAATCTAAACTCTATCAAAATATAAACCAAGAACAAACAACCATTTTTCAACACAAAACAGAACCAAAAAGTTAACAAAGTTTAAGCTAAAATCATTAACCAAAGATGTAAAAAAACTAGGTTGAAAGGATGTTGAGCTTGAATGTGAAGCAAAGGGGTTTTGGGATGAAAATATTTAGGATGGAAGCTTAGTGAATGGGATGATTTATGAATGTTAGAGAGTGAGAAGTTTTTTGGAAAAAAAGTGAAAGAGGACAAAAAAAATTGGTGGGGTGACTTTTTGAGAGAGGAAGGTTTTTTTTTGTTTTGACCTAAGTTTTGACAAGAGAGTGAATGGTACTTAGACATAACTTTTGGAGGTTAGGAAGCATGAAAAATGAGGGTAAATAGTACCCCCTATTTATAGGGAAAGTAAGTGGGAAAGGGGGTGAAACAAAATGTACTCTGTGTAAAAAATAGAGTTACTGCTATTGTCCTCGCAGGTGTAATCGATTACCAAGGTTGGTGTAATCGATTACAGGCACTAAAAATGGCCTGGGAACCTGATTTTTGCCAGGTAATCGATTACCAAGGTTGGTGTAATCGATTACATGCACCAAAAATGGCATGGGAACCTGATTTTTGCCAGGTAATCGATTACCATGGTTGGTGTAATCGATTACATGCACCAAAAATGGCCTGGGAGCCTGATTTTTAGCCAGGTAATCGATTACCAAGGTTGGTGTAATCGATTACACTGTCCAAAAGGTGAATTTTTCCTGTTTTGGTGGTGTTTTCTCAAGTATGAATGCCATGCATTGAGCCCGTGCAACATGCCTTTGGTTTTGCATGTTAATGCAATTATGGTGATGGAGCGATGAATTTATGTAGAGGTAATAGGGACATGAATCAGATGAAAGTTGTATGAGGGTAGGGTGATGGATCGAATGAAAGTTGTATGGGGGTAGGGTGAATTTTGGGGTATGACAGTACCACGCGTTTAAGTGATTTTGGCATATCATAAGATATGGGCCACATCCACTTAAGTGAGATTTTTAGCTTACAGCCCACACAAGTGGTTATATAAATAGAACCCTTGTGTAGAAGCATTTATTATGATGAAATTTAATTTCTCTCTCTCTCTCTCTCTCTCTCTCTCTCTCTCTCTCTCTCTCTCTCTCTCTCTCTCTCTCTCTCTCTCTCTCACTCACTCACTCAAAGCCTTCATTCGTAGCAGCTAGCATTGAGACTGAAGGAATCCGTTCGTGTGGACTGAGTAGAGGCGTTGTCACCATTCAACGTTCGTGATCGCTCCTTAGACCTGCATCAAAGGTTTCAATCGCCATAAGAGGTAACGATTCTATAACTGATCATGCCCATTTGTAAGGTTCACTAAAGGAGAAATTTGTAATTTCCGCTGCATTTTGGATCACTATTCTCCTTCACCTCTGTCATCTATTTTCCTTTCTTCCATATTTTCTTCTACTTTCTCCCCTTTGATCATTTTCTATTCCATTTTTTAATGACATTTTTAAATGCTTTTAATTTCATTTTTAATGTGAAAATAAATGATAGAATGTCATTAATCTAGTTGCTTTTAATTCATGTTTTGATAAAAATAAAAATAATGCATTTATTTAGAATTAATCACTAATTGTTTACTGTTAGCTTTCTAATTAGATTTTAACTAATAACATTCTACATCCATCTTGATTCTATGTCAGTTTAGAAATGGAAGCTTGTTGTTACTTTGATCTCCCTTAGAATTTAGGTTTAGAATTCATATACCTGATTTGCAATTGAATCTCACCCTTGATTGATTAAGTTGATCGAAGTCTCCTTTGATTAACTAAATCCTTTGACATGTGCTTATTCCCTTTATCTAGTAAAGTGATCAGAAGTCTCTTGATCACTTGATAAGACTAGTTCCTTGTACTGGAGTTGCATTGGATCTTTCGAGACTAACAACTCAAGAATTCATATTCAAGTCAATACAAGTCAGACAATACTACAAATATACTAGAGACTGGACTACTGCTCAAGCACAACTAAGGTTCTTCTTCAACACTTGTCAAGTTACGATTAGAATTGCACACCATGAGTCTTAAGCAACAGAGAATGATGAGAGGGATTATTCATATTCTTCTTTAGAGTACCTTTGAGTACGGAGCCTAGGCCCTGTAGCGGGGTATTCGTTACCGTTAGACATATTGACTAAATCCAAGGTAAACCATACAAGTCGAGTCGCCACCGCACTTCTATTTATCCAAATGAATGGTTAGAAAGCGAACAAAAACCTAAGAGTTTTATCGAATCAAAAACTAGTAAAAATGTCAGAGATCGGGGTAAGGGGGTTGGTTATTCAATGGGAAGGTTTTAAGCACCCAAAACATCCTAGGTACTCCTAGGGAGCCCTTTTCACACTTGTTGTAAGGTTGGTATTTTGTGAAAAATTTGTTTGTGCAAACATGATTGGGGAGATGAGAGAAGAATATACAAGTTATTTACAATTATGTGTTTGAATGGATAAACCCATTGCCTACATACCATCTTAAAAAAGATTAGGATCAAAACCTCGTAGTTCGGGGTAAAAATCTCAAAACAAGTTGGTGAATTGATTGGTCCAAAAGCCTTAAGGTCTTTTGTTATCCAAGGGAGAAAACTCAACCTAAAAACCACAAATCCACCATGTGAGGATAGCTTCAACATGCTAGTGAGGGGTTAACCCTATAATAAGCATGGAAGACTCATTGTCCATCACTAAGGATATAGGTGAGTATTACATCTACCTCAAGGATAACTCAAACCTAATAGCTATTGGTTATGAAAAGTTTTTGATAAGAAAGTGGCCATTGAAACCACAAAAGTATTTGAATGGGTTATATTTACCAATGAAAAGTATTTACAAAATATGGTCAAAGTTGACTTAAAGATTCAATTCAAAATAAGTGTTATGAAAAGAAAGTTTAAAAATCAAAAGCATAATGCTTAGGTTTCTAATATTTGAAAACAAGTGTTAAATGTTTGCACAAAAGTTTTGGCTTGGGTTAGAGTGGAGGGAAGAAGAAGAATGGCTAAAGTCCTAATCATACAAGAGATGAAGGATAAGAAACAAGACCACAAATGGAGTTCCTCTCTTGAGATCATATTGATGATCCAAGTAGCTCCCATCCTTTGGAATAAGCAAGCAAATAAGTGTAAACTCAAGCAATCAAATCAAACAAGCAAACTCTTAGAAGATCCCCAATGGATCTTGTATCTTTCTCTTTTGAAGCACATGACAATGGTTCTTCAATTTGGCTCAAACAGGATTCCCTAGCACAAAAGCACACACATCAAAAAGTTCCATGAAGTAGATCAAGAATGGACAAGGGTGAGTTTAGAGATTTGGTCCTTCTAATCCATCTTCAACATTAAGGCCTTTTTTACTCCATTTGAATAGGGTATGTCCTAGAATCTAAGTCCTTTTTGTCCATTTTTTGCATTTGGTCCACAACAATCAAGGCAAAACACAAGCACAATAATATATACACAATTATGTGCTCAAGTGAGCAAAAGGCAAATTGCATTAACATAAACATGTGCTCAAATGAGCAAAGAGCAAAAGCAAATGAATAATATGTACAAGAATAGTAAATTGCATAAATGTAAAGTGCAAGAATTAAATGTTAATGGTTAATGGTTAGTGTTAGAGTTAGTGTGCCATAAGGCAATTTAGCGCTATGTTAAGCAATCGTAATTGGACTTATGTAGAAGTCACAACTATCTGAGACCGGTCAATAATAATATAGGCAACAATACAAGTTAGAGATTTTGATTAGTGAATCAAACTCCTACAACTTGTCATGCCAAAAAGAAGATGAGAAATGATCTTGTATTGGTTTAAGTTCTTTGCTTGATTAGGAAGCAACCTATCCTTAATGCAAAGCCATTCACTTGATTCATGATCAAGTTGAATTAGATTTGAATCAAGGAAGGTTAATCCTCCCATGTATCAAGGCTAACCACCAATCTTTAACTCATTGATCAAAAAAGAAAAAGAAAAAGAAGAAGAAGAAGAAGAAGAAGATGAATATTAAAGTACATTAATGGAAATGAAATGAAATAATCAACAAGCATTGACCAAAGATAGAGAAGATCAAGGTCAAACAATAGTAAACAGAAGTAAAATGAAGATTAGAAGTCAAGAAACAACTAAAATGTTTTTGGTATTTTTCCAAACTAAAATAATACTTGAATTAAAATAATAAAGAAAGGTCAAACTTCAAACTCACTTCAAATCAACTTTGAAAAGTCCAAGTGAATTATCCTAAGTTCAACAAGGTCAAACAAAGTTTGACAAAAAATTTCAGCATTTTTGAAAGTCAGAAACTATTTTTTAATCAATTAAAAATGCATAAAAATAACCTAATTGAACTAAAATCTCAAATAAATCTCAAATCAATTAATAAATTGATGAGAATATTTTTCATAAATCTATCATCATTCAAAGAGGTTGGAAAAATATTTTTGTATTTTTTGAATATCAAAAACTATTTTAAATGAATTAAAAATAACCAGAAAAGAGAAAATTCCTAAAAAATATCAAATGATAAAATAAAAAATATTAAAAATCATTTTTAAAAACTAGAAATTAAAAGAAGAAAAATACAATTGGTCTCACATTTTTTGGACCAGTAATGAAGGAGATATGAATTTTTTAAAATGAAATGGAATTAAAAGAAATAAAAGAAAATTAAAATCAGAATTTAAAAATGTGAAAAAGCGTGGAGCGTCTGATCTGATTTCATTAATTGACGTGGATCATCACATGGCCAGGAAGCGCACGCTCACCATACACTCTAGTCAACTGAATCACACATAGCCAATAAATAAGTCATAATATGGGACGGCTGTGATTAAATCTGGAAATAGAAACGCATGGCTCAGATTGAATCTGAAGATTGGACGGTGACCTGCGCCACCGTCTTCTCCGGCCAGCTTCCGGCGAAGGTCAAAGTTGCAGAGAAATAAATGTGCACCAAATGCCACGATCTAGGTACCAAACAAAAGCTGGGGTGATGTACATCACCCCTGTGCCAACCAAATCCACTCTAGATTCCTATATTGAGAGAAATCAGAGATGGAATTTCTGTGGTGTTCAACTGAACTTGTTGGAATTTGAAAATTCAAAGCTCAAATCAACTGCCTCTATGAAGAGGACTTTAGATCACACAGAAACAACAAGAAACAAGCAATGTATGAGCAGATTCGAAGAAAATAAAATCAGAAGTAAACCTCTGATTTGCAGAGCTTAGAGACACAATTTCTTGATGTTAATGCTTGCAGTATGCTCTATGAATCAAGGTAGTGAGGCTTAGGAACTTTAGATCTAAAATTAATCAATGCAATTGAAGTTTAGATCTAAAAAAAATGAGAGAAAAATCGTGAGTTCCTTTGAGTGTGGGTGAGGAATCAATTGTGCAGCATTTAGAGCGCCTTCAGGTTAGTGAAATGAGGAGCATTGGCCTTGTATTTATAGCAGATTGCAGCTGAAATGCATGATCAACTCATGTGCATGGATGGAAAGGGCCTCCATGCATGGGCCTGTTCAGGCGCATGGAGGGCCCAATTCCACTTGGATTTGCAAGCTGATGCTAATTGGAATCAAATTGGTCGTGCAGATTGTGCATAATTATCTCATGCAATGCAAATTTAAATGGTTTCCAAAATTGTACCAATATGTTCATGCCTTTGAAAATGCCATCTCCATAATTGAAACACAACCTTATGAGTAATGGTTGGAAAGCTTTTCGCATGAGGATCATTTGTTATGTTGATCAAAACTTCATTTGAAACTTGGAAATTGGTGAAAAGTGATTATGAAGTGTAGGGTGCAAAACATGTACATGTGAGATTTTCAAAAATAGCCAAACTTTAAGCACCTTTGTTTCAATGATGCAAGCTCCAAATTGTCGCAACGTGCAAAAAAACAACCGACGAAGAAAGAACAGAAGAGTCGCCACCGTTTGTTATTTATCCCAAAGGAGGGAAAGGAAACGATCAAAGAAAACCTGAAGAGGAGGAAAAGACAAGGTCTCGCAACCAAATCTTGGTTTCGGGAGTTGATTATGCGAAGGGAAGGTATTAGCACCCCTACGCATCCGTAGTACTCTACGGGATCCACTCCTGTTGTTCTAGTCTAAAGGGTGTAGGTATATCTAAGGTACTATCTGCTAAAAGAAGGTCAAAAGAAAACGACTCGCAAGGATGTCGCATCCACTGCCTACGTATCTCACCTGAGTATGAGAATCAGAGTCTTCGTAGCTCGGCTACCTATGGGCGAAAGAGAAGTGTGCTCGGTAAGACATCGCGTCTTATGCCTACGTATCTCATATGTAATGAGAATCAAAGCAAAATGTAGTTCGGCTAACTACGAGAACAAGGGTCTCGATTGCAACTAGGGCAAGAGAAAAGGGAAGGTCTCGGTCGCAACGAGGGCGAGAGAAAAGAATCGCAACAAGGGCAAAAGCAAGCAAGGATTAGTTGTTAGTCGTCAGTCAAAAAACTCTGCAAGACATCGCATCTCGTGCCTACGTATCTCATCTGAACATGAGAATCAAAGTTGTCATAGTTCAGCTAACTACGGGAACAAAGGGTCTCGATTGCAACTAGGGAAAGAGAAAGGGAAGGTCTCGATTGCAACGAGGGCGAGAGAAAAGAATCGCAACAAGGGCGAAAGCAAACAAGGATTAGTTGTTAGTCGTCAGTCAAACTCGGCAAGACATCGCATCTCGTGCCTACGTATCTCATCTGAACATGAGAATCAGAGTTATCGTAGTTCGACTAACTAGGAGTTAAGGATTTCCATCTGAACATGGACTTACAAAAGAGGACACCGATTGTGTCAAAGGAAAGTGGGCAATATGTTCAACATCCTAGCAGTAGGTGTCGCAGCTCGCTGAATCGAGTCTTAGGCAGTTACCTCTTTGCAATAGAAAGGATTGACATGCCACAAGATCAGAGACGCACAGAAGGTCTAAAAGTAGGGAAGCGTTGCCCTAGAGTTGTCATACAATGTGGACCTATGTGTTAGGATTTACAGAAGGGAACATCTACCTAATGTTAGCATGCAAAGAGTAAGGGGAATTCTACCTATGTTATCATACAAAGGGTTCTACCTAATGGGTGCTACCTAAACGGAACAAGAGTCGACGGATGGAGCAAGGAGAGGAGCCACAAATAAGGGTAGATGGCGATGCCAGAAGCAATCGACTTACAGGTAGATGGCGATGCATGAAGCAATCGACTTACAAGAGGATGGATGAATACGTGCTGGTTCTGTTAAGTTTTGAAAATGATTACTCGACGTTGGATCGAGCTTTTGATCTTGTTTTGAAATGATTATCGGATGTTCGTTTTAATTCTTGTATTAACAGATGAATAAAGAATGAAAGAATAAACATTATACACTTCATGGGAGAGGGGTACATTTGTTATGAATGGGGATTGTTCATGGCAATCAAACAATAAGAATATATGCCTCATACATCATACAAGTAGGCAACAGTTATAAAACAATAAGAATATAGGCCTCAATCATCATACAAGTAGGCAACAGTTATCAATCAAATCGGATAAGCAAACAAGTGTGCAATCAAACCAAAGAATCAAATAATGGAGCATTAGACAATGCATGGGAGTATGAACATGTTAAACAATCAAGCAATAGAAAGCATGAATGAGAGAAACAAGTATAAAAGATAACAGATGAACCAAACAGATGAAAAGAAATGCACAAAAGGGTCCACTGAATAATTAAATCAGGAAATGAGGTAAGGACCAAATAAAATCAATATGAAAGGCCTCTAATACATGGCATATGAGATGAACAAGGGAGAATCAAAAGATCTCTTCAATTGCCATAAGCAATCCCTAAGTCAAACACCGATCATAAAGAAGTCAACTGAAAAATCGAGTCAACTTAAAAAATATGAAATAAATAGAAAATTAATCAAGAAAATTATGAAAAATTAAACTAAATAAGGTGAGGTCAGGAAATCATCATCCCCCAAAAAGATTTTAAAAATAATGAAAATTGGTTCATAAATTAACTGAAATAAAACAAAGGTCAAACCAAAAGTCAACCAACAAGACTAGGTTAAAAATAAATCAAGAATAAATAGTAAATTAATCAAGAAAATTATGAAAAATTAAACTAAATAAAGTGGGGTCAAGAAATCATCATCCCCCAAAAATATTTTAAAAATAATGAAAATTGGTTCATGAATTAATTGAAAGAAAACAAAGGTCAAACCAAAAGTCAACCAACAAGACTAGGTTAAAAATAAATCAAGAATAAATAGTAAATTAATCAAGAAAATTATGAAAAATTAAAATAAATAAGTTTGGGTCAGGTCATCATCATCCCCCAAAAATATTTCAAAAATAATGAAAATTAGTGTATGAATTAATTGAAAAAAAATAGAGGTCAAACCAAAAGGCAATCAACAAGACTAGGTTAAAAATATATCAAGAATAAATTGGAAATGTGAAATAAAAATCCAAGAAAATGGTCAGGTTGACCATGGGACAGTGGTCAACCTTCATCCCAAAAATCAAAAGCTAAAAATAATTTTAAGACATAAAAAAAAATCAAGAATTAAAGGTATGCTAAAAAGAACCAATTGGAATGAATAATTAGAATAAAATATTAACATTAAATAAATACGAAAATAAAAATTAAATAAAATTAAATAAGGCAACAAGAAATATGGAAATTATTTTTGGATAATTTTATGGACAAAGATAATATTTTAAAATAATTAAAATCAAAACAGAAATAAAAATGGGAATAAAAAATGAATATGAAAAGAGGGGGGTGCATTGGCAATTTAATTGAACTGGGAAAAGGTTATGCGCCAATGGGCCAAAAAAAAGGGGGGGCGTGGAAAGTAAGTAGCGCAGGCCCATGGATCCAAACAATTATTAAATTGGGGCGTGACAGAATAGAATAACATTTTAATAAAATAATTCATGTGGACTTGCATCAACCGGTCACGTTTCATTTAAGTGACTAAAAGACAAAATAAGGATGGGCGGCCAAGATTAGAACAAAAGCGCTTGATCCAGCGGTCCTCAAGACGACACGTGGTCATCTTCCTCATGGGACCAAAACCCTAATGCCATGCAATGCATAAACGCGAAAATACAGTGGATTTACTCAAACTTCAACTCAAAAATGTGCATGCCATAGTGCACCAAAAGACATGAAATAAAGCCCAGATATCAAGTATGAAGTGTGAAGATTAATGTGGTATCTTGTTTTAGGTTCAATTATGGCTTAATCATGGAGAAATATTGACAACAAAGTGACAACATGGACACGGGCAAGGGCAAAAATTCAACAGCATAAATCAATATCAAGAACATTACCTCGTACTGAGGACT
Organism: Lathyrus oleraceus; assembly: GCF_024323335.1. NCBI lineage: Eukaryota > Viridiplantae > Streptophyta > Magnoliopsida > Fabales > Fabaceae > Lathyrus > Lathyrus oleraceus. The sequence goes on along the minus strand of NC_066580.1, from coordinate 95,704,148 downwards.
TCAGAAGTAAACACAAGCATATGATTGGCATGGTAATGATGATGAGCATGGTAATGGCATGAAACAAGCATGGTAATGGTATAGATGTATCAATACATGGCCATGGAAGAGGAGTGATAGAGTTACCTAGTGGAAGTTAGGTCCACTGCCTCTTGATTGTGGAGAAAATGGAAGAAGAATGGTGCTGCCTTGATGGTGCTTCAAATCTTCAACTTGAGAAATGGAAGAGGAATGAAATCTGACTTGAATGAACTCCCTCCTTGCTTGCTCGAAAAATCACAATGCTTGCCTTCAGATTTAGGGTTTTAGGCTTAAATATGTGGGTCAATAAATCCTTAATGGGCTCAGAAATGAATGTTCTGTCCATGAGCCAATGATGCATTTGGTGAGGTGTAGAAAGAGGGCATGTGAAATTGTTTCTTATTTTGGCAAAGTTTAAGTGAGTGGAAATGTTGTTGCATGGCCAAATGAGGTAACCAAAATGTGGGCTGGTTTGTGCAGCATGCATGGTTTGGCTTGTGCAACATGAAATCAGTCCCAGATGGTGACTTTGTGGCCATATATCTTGATGAGCAAGCCACCAAATGATGAGATGATGCAAACAATGGAAAGATCTCATGGAGAATAGCATGTTTCATGTTGAGCATGAGTGGAAATGATGAGTGGAAAAAGGTGAAAAATGGGCCTCAAGTTCAGGTCACACCATGCAAAACTGGTTGGGTAAGTTTGGCCTAAAATCTGCCTAGAGAATCAAGTCATGGTGCCAACTTTAGGTGAATGTATCTCTCAAACCATGGATCCAAATGAGATGATTCCAAAAGGAGGTGAAAGAGGACATGGCAAGGTATAATTGTTGTGAAGAAAACATTTTCAAATGATGCCTTGAAGTGCAAGAAAACTGGCCAAGAAGCCTTGACAAACTTTGAAGATCTTTGGACTTAGAAATTTTTCTAAGTGTCCTAAAAATATTCCCCACTTTGACTAAGCATAACTTTCTCAATTTTGATCCAAATGGAGAAAACTTTATATTTCTAGAAAGCTTGGAAAAAGAGGAACAACTTTCATGTTGGAGAAATTTTCAAATGGAGCTTTTATCTTGATGGAAAATGGGCTTAAAGTGAGTGCAACAATCATGAAAACTTGTCCTAAATGGAAAGTCAACCAATTCCAAATTAAGTAACTTTTCCAATTCCTGATTAAATGATGAATCCATGATCCAACCTTGATCAAATTTCACATGTAGGCTCCCCTAGGCATGGAGTTTGAGATTCCACTCTCAAAAAGTCAGGAGTTGACTTTTTTGGCCCCGTAGTTGACTTTTCCCAAACTATCTGATTCCCGATTCCAGTGGTCAATTGAAGCACTTCTGGCTCAAATAAAAAGCTGATTTTTTGTATGTAGACCCTTGTGGACATATGGAGGGCCATGGAAAAGAGTTTCACCCCAAGAATCAGAAATAAACTGATTTTATACGAAACCCTAATTTTAGGGCAAAATGGATCGGGAACTGATTGCACTGCTTGCCAATGGATCTTTCTGAGATAATTGTGAGTCTTCCTAGGCCAAGATGCCTCTCCAATAATGACATGGATAAGCTCCTCTACTTCCAACCAAACATTGCCTGTTGCAGGTAGCCATGAAACCCTAATTTCCTGATTAAACCCAGATGAGCACTCTGATAGCTCTGAATCCTTCACTGATGAATTGAGGACCATAATAAGATACCTGGAGCCCCCTGAGACCCTTGAGACTTGTATACTTAGAGAATGAAGTCCAATTCTCAATCTTGCTTTGTGTGGGCTCCTTCTGTTAAGGAGTGGTCAATCAAAACCTGATTCCCAAGTCCCTAATGCATTATGCAATGAGTATGACCTAGTATGATGCTAATGAAGTGTGAAACATAATCCCATGCTTCCAGGAAAAAATGAAGGGTAAATTTTGGGGTATTACAGCTGCCCCTATTCAATCAACTGGAAACCCGAAAGGAAGATAGCAACGGCTTTCGCACTTTCGAGGTATCAAGGGATTGAATATGATAAAAGCCCGAAAATTTACACTGAAGTAGGAAAGTGAAAAATGAAGTAATAATGCCTGTCAGAATCGGCAAAGAGGTGGGAAATTGATTTGAGCATCAACAAAGAATCCGTCTGGTACGGTGAGAGTCGGTCTGAACACCGAAAAAAGAATGTTAGCCCGAATACCAAATAAATGGTAACACAGAAATAACCATGGCCTGAATGCCGCTCATCAATCTAAATACTGGAAATGACTTCGATCTGAGCATCGGAAGATACGAGATTATCAACATCGGTCTGAACACCGGGAAACTGGCCTGAGCGCCACTTCGGTCTGAACACCGGAAACTGGCCTAAATGCCACAAGTTGCGTCTACCTGAACATCGGAAACTTCTTCGATCTGAACATCGGAAAACTGGCTTGAATGCCACTTCGGTCTGAATACCGGAAAACTGGCCTGAATGCCACAAGTTGCGTCGACCTGAACGTCGGAAACTTCTTTGATCTGAACATCGGAAAACTGGCTTGAATGCCACTTCGGTCTGAATACCGGAAACTGGCCTGAATGCCACAAGTTGCGTCGACCTGAATGTCGGAAACTTCTTCGATCTGAACATCGGAAAACTGGCCTGAATGCCACTTCGGTCTGAATACCGGAAACTGGCCTGAATGCCACAAGTTGCATCGACCTGAATGTCGGAAACTTCTTCGATCTGGACATCGGAAAACTGGCCTGAATGCCACTTCGGTCTGAATACCGGAAACTGGCCTGAATGCCACAAGTTGTGTCGACCTGAACGTCGGAAACTTCTTTGATCTGAACATCGGAAAAACTGGCCTGAGCGCCACTTCGGTCTGAATACCGGAAATTGGCCTGAATGCCACAAGTTGCGTCGACCTGAACGTCGGAAACTTCTTCGATCTGAACATCGGAAAGCTGGCCTGAATGCCACTTCGGTCTGAATACCGGAAACTTGCATGCCTGTCAGCATCAACAGAAATAAGGAAAATGATAATTGAGGCGGCGCGTGGGCCAACGACGCCTGCTGGGAATAATAAAGGATAAGTCATGAATGACCTTCAGTCTGAGTACTGGAAACAAACTTCTGGTTTATCACTTGGGATACCGAGAATGTCTTATGCTTTACATGCGTATGTTTGAATTTTTCAATGGCATAATGCTCCATGAAAATGGAAATGCTACGCGATTTGGGAGGATGCAATGCGATATGATTCTACATGCAGGGATGCGAAATGCTAGGTTAGAGAGAACGCCAAGCCGAGGCAAGGAATTCTGATGGGGAAATGATCACAATCTCCTGGACCCTGACAATGTTGTTGGAGATACACAGCACAATGAACTCTGTGGGGAAATGAACAGCCACGCGGTGTTCTGGCAATAACAAAATACCAAGATTCTGACTAGGGAGAGAATGGCACTGAAAGCTTGCTGCTGAGGAAAGCGACAGCGGTTCTGGCAACCATAATCTACGAGAGAGACAACTCAGCAGGGGAAGCAAACATCGATATCGTACTGAAATTCTGCTTCAAGGAAAGAGACCATGGGTCTAGCGTCGAGATCATTGATCTGGCATCGAACTCTGAGGAGCATCCGCTTCTGCTGGGAAGATACAGTCTGACACTGTCGACTCTACTGGGGAATGTATAATCTGAAACAAATGCTTGGGGAAGTACAGTAGTGAGAAACTGCTAGGGATTGAAGAATCCAATGCTCAGACCAACTTTGCAGGGATAAGGTACCAAATACCAACTGTTGAAGAAAACACATCCGCGATCATCTGCTGGGGAACCTTAAGGAAATGCCCCGAGTGTACCTGTTCTGAATAGACGATCCAAAGCACTTAAAATTTACGGCAATTTTAAATGTTTATTAAGCATGTACCTGTTGTTGAAAAGTATATCTTCGGAAAATATTTTTATATCGTATCCACAGAGATTGGTTGTTATTACCGCCGTTCTATAATCCAAATTGTTATAAGTTTAGAAAGTAACCAAGTTGTTTTGTTTGGAAAGTTTTCTTTTGAGTAAAATGTCACTAAAAACACTAAAATGGTTTTAATCAAATGTAAAAGCTTGGCAAGATTGGAGTTCACTATTCAAATTGTTTATGCTTCCTTATGACAACTATATAGATTCAAGATTAATGATGATGTTCAAGTATCCTCTCAACATCATTTATGTCTAAATGATATTGTGATAATCACTATATTGATCCTTAGACGATCTCTCCAACTAACTATCAATATAGCAATCGTTAATGGTTGATACAAAAGAAGAGTAATGAATAAATCTATCTCTACAACTTATTCACTACTTGAAAACATATTTTCTGTCAAGACTTAAATAATCTCTTTCAGCAACTACTCAAATCTAATATTCAAATTAGGGCAAAAATATCTTTTAATACATCAACAATGTTTCATCATAGATAAAAGTCAAATGAAATACATAACTAAATAAGAATAGTTACTACCTCAAATCTTGACAAAATGGGGTTTAGCTCCTCATCATCATTTTGGAAAGCAAAATGCAATGGAAGAAAACTCTGTTTTTCTCTCTTACAAAATATCCAAACTATCAATGAATGTGTGAATAATGAATGAACAATTTCCATTCTGATTTTCTAAAAGGGTTGACATTTCCTAGAATGATCATTTTTATCTAAAGCTGAAAAGCCCCCCTAAGACAGACACCAAAATGGCAAAACACAGCTGGCCTTGAAAACAGCACACTTGGCCAAAACAGCTTGCTGGATTCGCAAGCTTCGCGGCGCGAACTGAAGCTACTTCAGCTTCCTTGCCTTGCAAGCTTCATCCAAAGAGTCTTCCAAGTGGTATTCTTCCAAGTTAGGCCTCCAAATTGCATTCAACACTTCTTTAAAATTATGATTGTGCAATCCAAAGCTCTCTTGCCCAAAAATTCTACAAAACTAACAAATATGTGAAATAACTATTCAAAACAACATAAATTAAACTTAATTGCATTTATACAAAATAGTGAGAATAAAAGTGTGTAATTACATCAAAACTTGGTAAAAGGGACCAATAAAATGATATAAAAAGTAGTACTAATTGGTCCCTAACAGCTCTCCCCAACTTAGCATTTTGTTTGTCCCTAAACAAAAGTTTCCACCATCACAACCAAAGCAATGACACAAAAGATTGAAATAAGGATTTACCAAGGACATTCGAATGGTTCAAAAGTGTTTGGCACTTTCTCAATCCACCTATCTCAATTCTAGACAAAACATGAATAAGAGAAATGGTTGAGTGCAAAAATCATTCCAAGGAATTCAAAGCCATGTATGTCAAAATTTAATCAAACTTACACACACATCATAATAATGATGAATAACATGAAGGGTTACTTTCACTCATCCAAGCAATTAAATCAATAATAACTCAAATCATGCGGTCATCAAAGCAAATACTAAATCATGTGAAAAATGAGAATCAAGAGGTCTTTCAAGGGTTGTAATGTGGCTTAGGTTACAAGAAAGGATATGATTTAAGAGAATTCAACAAAGTTTCCTATCCTAAAGGAGCATTCCCAAACATTCAACTCTACACAATTTCCATTTCTTTGATCCCTATCTTTTTCTTTTTCCTTTTCTTTTATATCCACACAACCATGAGCATTTTCTTTGCTTTTTTCTTTCTTTTCTTTTTCTTTGCTCTATGGTTTCAAGGATGATTTCTTTTTCTTGTTTCTTTTCATAATTTCACCCTTTCATAAAAACTCACTTTTCCAAGTTTCTAATCACATCTTTTTACTTTACTCTCCCCAAATTTAGATTCCAAAACCAAATTTATTCAATAATGCTCCCTACTTAGACATAAGCAAAAGGCAAAATTTGCAAACAACTCGGTTTAAGGGTTCAATTGATACGAAAGAAATTAGGATTCATTTATTCCAAAATTTTCAATTGATTTTACAATTATCAATCACATGAATCCTAAAATAAGCTCAAAGGGGTTTAACTAAGGATTACTCCCCACAAGGTTAGTTGATTCAAACTTTTTTTTTGGTTAAGTGGTTTTTCTCAACAAACAATGCCTCTATCATTTTCAAAATTTTCACACAAAAATAAATAGATGCATGATTTAGCATGATAAGAATGAGTTGAAATAATGCTCGGTTTCCCACATTTTAGTGTACAATGGAAATCTTCCTCACAATTGGTTAAGTCCTATTTTGATTCAAAAATGACATATATTTTAATGAATTTATGATATGGACTTTGCACATACCATTAAACTACTCATGTTAAGTCTAGAAAGCGATAAAGTGTACCTTGAAATGCCGACACTAATTCTTATCATCACCACTCGAGGTGTCCTATGCTTCTTTCTTTGCGAACATTTCTTGGTTGCTTTAAGCTTGACTTAAGAGTAAGAACAATTAAACAAAAAAGAATGTTGGTAAACCAATTTGATTGTAACACACTTAAATCTCAAAGAGTATTCATGCAATTATCAAAACAACTACCAAACCAAAGTTTTGGTGAACTAGAGTCACCCAAAAGTACATCAAAAATTTTCAAAAGCAAACTTAATACAAAGAAAACTCAAAATAAAACAAACTCCTCAAATTCACAAACTCCTCAATCTTCCTCCTCTTGGCCACCACCAAGAGATCCAAGGAAGTCCTCCATCTCCTCATTATGGTTTGCACCACCTCCTGCACCCCCCATAAAAGATGGCATGCCCTCAGGCCAATTAGCATAAGCAACATATTCCGCCTGAGAAGGAAATGTGCGGGCTTCGGGTGCAAGGAACGTGTTCTGAAATTGTTGCTGCATAGCATCAAAGATAAATGACTGAGACCTCCTAGAGGCCTCAAAGCTCTCACAGCAATAATTGGCAAACGCCATCTGGTCGAAGACTGGATTAGTGCGGGCTCGGGGTCTGGATGACGAAGTCCCAGCTCCTTCGGCTTTGTCCATCTGGCTTTGGCAGAACCTATTCAGATAAGCATCGTTAATCACACTAGTGATAGAGAAATGTACTTCATCCGGAATGGCAACATTCGCCTGTCGGCAAAGTCCCATGATCAGCCCCGGGTATGCAAGCACACCTGCTTTACCACCAAATTTTGTTCCGCTTATAGCCATCTTCCGCATTTCTCCCGCTATGATTGATGCTACATCCACAGATTTGCCGATCATGATGTAGTACAGCAAACACCCTACATCCAAAGGGATCGTGGTGTTGTGGCTCCTTGGTCGGATATTGTTCAACAGCAGCACCAGAAATGCCCTTGCTTCCAGATTTAGATTTTCTCTTTTGCAAGATTTTGGAAGTCCTTGATCATTTAGGTCAAATGTCTCTCCTTTAAGGCACAGGGTAGCACTCACCGCTGGAAGATCCCAAATGTTGGCCAATTCCTGGGTACGATACTCGAACCGCTCGTTCTCTCCCAAGGTTAGAGGATTACCAAGATATGAGTTAATTGCATCTCTGCCAAAAGAAATAATCCTGCCTCTTACCCTTGTTTGGTAGTTGAAAGCTACTCCCTCTTCAAGATGCATAGCGTTTACATAGAACTCTCGTACAATATCATAATTGATTGCCGCCTCTGGTTCACAAAGTTTGGTCCACCTTCTTCTCTCAAAATTTGAAACCAAATTCCGATAAGTCCCACCCGGTGATAAACGGATGAACCTTTCCGGTTGGATGGTTCTCTTGATTAAGTTTTCAAATCGTTCTTCGTGTTCGTCACTTTTGAACCGTCTCAATGAACGAGGATGAACGGAAGTCGTGGTTTTTGTTCTCTTAGACATCTGCAATAAACATCAGAACAACCACACAACAAAACATGAAGGGAGTTAGCAATCAATCAGCATAAAACATAACACTGGAATTTCCCAGTTCGCGGCGCGAAGGCCCGTTCGCAGCGCGAACCCTGCGAACCAGGAAATCTCCAGGAGCCTTCTAGGGTTCCAAAGATTTTAAGATTTTTACTTCCAACAGTCATAATCACAATCTCTATCCTAATCCTAATTTGAACCCATATTAGACATGCAAGGTTATTTCAAGTGTCAAGTTTCAATTTTTACAAAACCCTAACCATACCTAAATGAGAACCCGAAAGGAATGGAGAAGAGAACATGAAAAGAACAACATACCTTATTGAATTACACTTGACTCTTTGTTAACAAATGAGGATTTGGGAGATGGAGAAGGAAATTCTTGAGTTTTTAGAAGTTTTGGAAGTTTTGGTAGTGGGAGTGGAAAAAGGGTTTCTGCCTTGAAAATAAAAGAGTGACTTTGAAAATAACCTAACAAAATTAAGTGGTCCTGCCACGCACCGTTCGCGGGGCGAACTTTGTTCGCGGCGCGAACTGAATCTTTGCATTTAGTTCGCTGGGCGAAAGATGGTCGCGGGGCGAACTGCAGTGGACAGAACTCAAGTTTCACAAAATTTAACACAGCAGAATATCAACACAGCAGAATTGAGAAAATTTAAAATGCAGACTTAGAATGTTGGGTTGCCTCCCAACAAGCGCTTTGTTTAACGTCGTTTAGAGCTCGACGGTTCAATGATTAGCCCGATCCGGATAGAGAAATGACACACACATCCCGATTTACGTCGCCACTATGGTAGACTTTGAGTCTTTGGCCATTTATAGTCCAGCTCTCTTGTAACTTTGGATCCTCGATCACAATGGCCCCATAGTTGCGCACCTCTTTGACAACAAACGGTCCTGACCACTTTGACTTCAGCTTACCAGGGAATAACTTCAACCTTGAGTTGAAAAGCAATACCATTTGTCCAACATGAAACTCCTTATGACGGACCTTTCCATCATGGTATACCTTTACCTTTTCCTTGTAAAGTTTATTCGAATGGTAAGTGTTGTTCCTTGATTCCTCCAATTCATGGAGTTGTCCTTTTCTTCTTTCTCCAGCTAAAGTGGAGTCGAAGTTCAAGAATTTGAGAGCCCATAATGCCCTATGCTCCATTTCTATTGGAAGATGACAAGTCTTCCCATACACCATTTGAAACGGAGTTAGCCCAATAGGTGCTTTGTAGGCGGTACGATACACCCACAAAGCTTCATCCAGTTTTAAAGACCAATCTTTTCTTGAATTCGAGACTGTTTTCTCAAGGATCCGCTTGACTTCCCGGTTAGAAACCTCTGTTTGACCATTCGCTTGTGGGTGGTAGGGAGTGGTCACCTTGTGCTTTACACCATAATGTTGCAAAACTTTTTCTAGAGGTGTATTGCAAAAGTGTGATCCTCCATCACTTATCAACACCCTAGGCACACCAAAACGGGAAAATATGTTTTTCTTTAAAAAATTTATCACTGTTTTGGCATCGGCCTTAGGTGAAGCAATTGCTTCCACCCACTTCGAAACATAGTCAACAGCCACTAGTATGTACTCATTTGAGAAAGAAGAGGGAAATGGGCCAACGAAATCAATACCCCAACAATCAAAAACTTCTACTTCTAGCATGTTGGTTAGAGGCATTTCGTCCCATTTGCCTATTCCTCCACTCCGTTGGCATGTATCACAACTCTTCACGTGTTCATATGCATCTTTAAATAAAGATGGCCAATAAAATCCCGATTGGAGCACTTTAGTGGCTGTTCTCAAACCGCTATAGTGACCTCCATACGGAGAGTTGTGACAATGCCAAAGGATGTCTCTTGACTCCTCACTTGTTACACACCTTCTCAAAATATTGTCTACACCCACTTTAAACAGATAAGGATCATCCCAAACATAATATTTTGCATCCGCCAAGAATTTCCTTCTTTGATTGCAAGTGAGGTCTTTCGGTGTTAAACCGGTTTCCTTGTAATTTGCAAAGTCGGCAAACCAAGGTCTCACTTGAATCGCATACAGTTTTTCATCCGGAAATTCTTCTCTTACTTCCTCTTCTTTGTTTGTAATGTCCACATTGACCAAACGAGACAAATGATCCGCCACCAAGTTTTTGGAACCTTTTTTATCCCGGATTTCCAAATCAAACTCTTGCAGTAAGAGAATCCAACGAATTAGTCTTTGTTTGGAATCCGGCTTGGTTAGCAAATATTTGATCGCCGAGTGGTCAGTGTAGACTACAACTTTTGACCCGATCAAGTAAGCTCTAAACTTTTCCAATGCGTACACTATAGCTAGTAACTCTTTTTCATTTGTCGCATAATTGACTTGAGCCTCATTTAACACTTTACTAGCATAGTGGATAGCATGAAAAACTTTATCTCTTCTTTGACCCAACACCGCACCAACCGCATAATCGCTTGCGTCACACATAAGTTCAAAATCAAGTTTCCAATTTGGTGCCACGATTATGGGTGCGGTGACTAACTTTTCTTTTAGATCAAGGAAAGCTTTAAGACATGACTCATCGAAAAGAAAATGCGTACCTTTGTTGAGCAAGTTACTCAATGGCTTTGCTATCTTTGAAAAATCTTTGATGAATATCTGGTAGAAACCGGCATGTCCGAGAAAGCTCCTTATTCCTTTTATATTTGTTGGAGGTGGTAGTTTCTCGATAACTTCCACCTTAGCTTTGTCAACTTCTAATCCTTCGGAGGAGATCTTGTGACCGAGTACAACACCTTCGGTGACCATAAAGTTGCATTTTTCCCAATTGAGTACTAAGTTGGTCTCCACGTATCTTCCCAAAACCACATCAAGATGTTTTAAGCACAAATCAAAAGATGATCCATAAACGGAGAAATCATCCATGAACACCTCAATGCATTCTTCTATTAAGTCCGAGAATATCGCTTGCATACACCGTTGAAATGTTGCCGGTGCATTACATAACTCAAAAGGCATTCTTCGGTAAGCAAAGATGCCAAAAGGACATGTAAAAGCCGTCTTCTTATGATCCGCCGGATTGACCGAAATTTGGTTGTACCCCGAATACCCGTCCAAGAAACAGTAGAAATTTTTGCCTGCTAACCTTTCCAACATTTGATCCATGAAAGGTAGTGGGAAGTGATCTTTCCTTGTAGCTTGGTTTAGCCTTCTATAATCAATACACATTCTCCACCCAGTAACCATTCTTGTTGGAATCAACTCATTTTTATCATTTTTGATAACCGTCATACCACCTTTCTTAGGAACTACCTGTACCGGACTCACCCATTCACTATCGGAGATAGGATAAATCATTCCGGCTTCCAAGAGTTTGACAACTTCTTTCCAAACTACTTCTTTCATCGATGGATTTAGACACCTTTGAGGTTGTGCAACGGGTTTGAAATTCTCTTCCATCATGATCTTATGCATACAATAGGCTGGACTAATACCCTTCAAGTCGGATAACACCCACCCTATTGCACCTTCATTCTTTTTCAGCACTTGTACCAATTTGTATTCCTCTTTTGTAGACAAGGTGTTGCTAATGATCACCGGTTTAGTACACTCGTCACCAAGGAACACATACTTCAAGTGTGAAGGTAGCATTTTCAACTCTATTTTTGGTTCTTCCATTCTCTTTGTCACATCCAAGTCTTCATTTGTTTCTTCATGATAAGCAAGCTCCCCACAAGACTCTAATTCATGCAACATTGCTTCAATCTCTTTTTCTTCATTTTCGGTCAACACATTGTAGGCTCCGATAAGAGATCTTTCTAGAGGATTAGAAATATGAACTTGATTTGCGACCTCCACTACTTCCTCTTTTATTGCATCGATTCAGAAAGAATCATGCTTGTCGTTTGGATGCTTCATGGCTTCAAAGAGATTAAAGGTCACCTCTTCATCTTACACTCTCACCTTCATTAGTCCATCATCAATGTCAATCATCATCCGGGCTGTTTTCATGAATGGCCTTCCAAGAATTAGAGGAACATCACGATCTTCATCCATCTCTACTATCACGAAATCTACCGGAAACAAGAATTTGTCCACTTTCACTAACATGTCTTGAGCAATTCCATATGGTGAAGTGGTAGATTTGTCGGCTAGTTGTAAAGTCATCCTTGTCGATTTGATCTCAACATTTCCCAATCTTTTAACAATGGATAGGGGGATTAGATTGATGATAGATCCCAAGTCAATCAAACCATTACCAATGTATGTGCTTCCAATGGTTACCGGTAAAACGACTCGGCCCGGATCGGATTCCTTCCTTGGGAGAGTCTTTTGAATGATGGCACTACAACGTGCATCAAGCAAGATGGTTTCGCCTTCCACGTGTCTCCTTTTCTTTGTAAGAATGTCCTTCATGAACTTTGTGTACCGTGGCATTTGCTCTAATGCGTCAGCAAATGGAATATTGATTTGAAGTTGTTTGAATATGTCCATGAACTGTGCATAATGCCTAGCATTGTCCTTCTTCGATGGAACATGCGGATAAGGTAGATGTTGGGTTGGAATGACGCTCACACATTTCTCTCCTTTCTTCTTCTTTCTTGGTTCGACATCCTTTTTCACCTCCAATTCAGTCTGCTTCTCTGTTGGCAGTTCCTGCTCTTTTCGCGGCGCAAAGGGGGATCGCAGCGCGAACTGAAGAGTTCCAGCCACTTTCTCCCTTCCACCAACCATATCCTCTTTTTCCAGCACCCCATCCATATCATTCTCTACTGTAATTTCCTCACTTTTTCACTTGTCAACTCTTTACCGCTCCTCGTGACAATTGCTTTACAATGCTCCTTTGGATTGGTTTGAGTGTTAGCGGAAAAGGAAGATCTTGCCTTTTGTTCTGACAGTTGCTTCGCAAGTTGGCCTACTTGATTTTTCAGATTCTTAATTGCTGCTTCGTTACTCTTCTGATTTGCCATGGAAGCTTGCATGAATTGTTGAAGAGTGTCCTCTAGCTTGGAATTTCCTCCTTGCGATTGTTGGCCTTTAGAGTTTGGGTGTTGATAGGGACTTTGTTGCTGAAAATTTTGATTGTTGAACCTTGATGGTTGATAGCCTTGATTGTTTCTTGGTTGATAACCTTGATTGTTAGGAGGTTGTCTTTGATAGCCTTGATTTTGGTTGTTCACATAACTCACTTCTTCTAGTGGAGGATAAAAACCAGTAGGATGATCTCCTTGACATAATTCGCAACATGCTACTTGATGTCGAACTTGAGACCCTTGAATTTCCTTCATTTGATGTGGAAGCTTGGCCATTTGTTGAGTAAGCAACTCCACTTGTTGAGAGAGTAGTTTGTTTTGAGCAAGAATGGCATCATTGGTATTTAACTCAAGAACTCCCGGTTTACGTTGTGAAGGGCTACGGTCATGTTGACTTTGGCGATCATTGAGTGCCATCCGGTCAATAATGACTTTAGCTTCTTCCGCATTCTTTGACATAAGAGAGCCACCCGCGGTAGCATCCAAAAGTGTCTTGTGAGTTGATTGGAGTCCATTTAGAAAAATATGGATTTGAGTGAGCTCATCAAAACCATACCCTTGCATTTTCTCAACATTGACTTGAATCTTTCCCAAGCCTCATTTAGAGACTCGTTGCTTCCTTGAGTGAATACCGCAATAGCCGTTTTGGCTTCCATGAATCGGGATTGAGGGAAATATCTTTCTAAGAACTTTTCTTCTAGTAAATTCCAATCCGTCATCACTCTTGGTGTTTGATCAAGTTACCACTCCTTTGCCTTTCCCACTAAGGAGTGTGGGAACATCCTTTTGAATAATGCCTCTTCACCCGTTTCATCAATTCCCGTAGAACCCGCAATCTCATAGAATTTGATGAAATGGGTATACGGATCTTCATGGTCCATTCCGGTGAACGGATTTGCATAGAGAAGTTGGAGGATTCCGGTCTTCATCTCCGTATTTCTTCCTCCACGGGAAAATTGAGCATTCCTTCTTGGACTATTAGCGGACATTTCAGTACGATTGTCATCCGCCATGTTTCCGTCACAAGCCTCTACAACCACTTCTTCGATTTGAACAAGTGCGGAAGTAGATGCTTCTTCTCTCCGGTTCCTCTCTTCGGCTAGTTTCCTTCTTCTTCGTGTTTTGCTATTGTGCTTCCTAAGTGTTCTTTCAATTTCGGGATCGAATTGAAATTGCTCCTTAGTAGCTTTTCCTCGCATGCACTAGAATCTACAAAACTAACAAACCAAGTGAAACACAAGAGGGATAGTAATAAAAGTAACAAAACTTAAAACAATGAATTATTGCAATGCTTGTAATATCGAACACCAATCCCCCGCAACGGCGCCAATTTGTTGAAAAGTATATCTTCGGCAAATATTTTTATATCGTATCCACAGAGATTGGTTGTTATTACCGCCGTTCTATAATCCAAATTGTTATAAGTTTAGAAAGTAACCAAGTTGTTTTGTTTGGAAAGTTTTCTTTTGAGTAAAATGTCACTAAAAACACTAAAATGGTTTTAATCAAATGTAAAAGCTTGGCAAGATTGGAGTTCACTATTCAAATTGTTTATGCTTCCTTATGACAACTATATAGATTCAAGATTATTGATGATGTTCAAGTATTCTCTCAACATCATTTATGTCTAAATGATATTGTGATAATCACTATATTGATCCTTAGACGATCTCTCCACCTAACTATCAATATAGCAATCGTTAATGGTTCATACAAAAGAAGAGTAATGAATAAATCTATCTCTACAACTTATTCACTACTTGAAAACATATTTTCTGTCAAGACTTAAATAATCTCTTTCAACAACTACTCAAATCTAATATTCAAATTAGGGCAAAAATATCTTTCAATACATCAACAATCTTTCATCATAGATAAAAGTCAAATGAAATACATAACCAAATAAGAATAGCTACTACCTCCAATCTTAACAAAATGGGGTTTAGCTCCTCATCATCATTTTGGAAAGCAAAATGCAATGGAAGAAAACTCTGTTTTTCTCTCACTACGCCAAAAAGTGGAATAGACAGCGCACCTTAGAGGGCGCTTTATTACAAAAGCGCACTCTAAAGTGAAGCGAAAAAATAAGGAGCGAACAACTGGAATAGACAGCGCACTTTAGAGGGCGCTTTTGTAATAAAGCGCCCTCTAAGGTGAAGCGAAAAAATAAGGAGGAGATAGAGGGACAACAATACAGGGCGCTTTTTAGAAAGCGCCCTCTAAGGTTACCCTTAGAGGGCGCTTTTAAAAAAGCGCTCTATAAGTCCATGTGCATTTCCAGTTTATAAAGCGCTTTTGGAAAGCCTTAGAGAGCGCTTTCATAAGCGCCCTCTTAGGCCCCCTTTAGAGGACGCTTTTTTTCCACAAGCGCCCTCTAAGGTCCCCTTTAGTAAACACTAAAATTATAACATACTGCGCGTTTTGTTATTTCACTCTCTGTTATTTTCGTTCTTTTTCACGTTAGGATTCTCACTGCTACGATTTTCGCTACTTCTAAGGCGTTCTCCTTCCACCTCTGTTAGATCTACGACGTTTCCTCCTTCTATTAATTCGTTGTTAGCTGTTCGATTTTGACACCATAGGTATTTTTCTAATCTTCATATTACTTGGTTTCTCTTCTGACGTTCGCTATTGGTCATTTTTGGTTTCTCTTCTGACTTCGAAGAACTTAATTGGAGTTCTAGATATATACGGATTCGAGAGTTTCAAGACAAACAGGTTCTTAATCTTAACCACCCTCTTGCCTAATTTTATATGAAGTTTATAGACGTATGCACATTTGGCCAATCTCTGTGATCGAATTTTTTGTGTTCTCTATTTACATTTTTCGTATCTATTTACTTTTGAACCACAATTATTGTTCTAACAGTAACTAACTTTACATCGGCCCTGTTCAGCTTCGAGCAATTTTGTATCAATTTGACAAATGAGAAGTTACAGCAGCATTTCAACCAGGTTTGATTTTTCTACTATCTCCTGGTAAACAATTTCTATAGACTCAAATAACACTTCATTATTTCATTATGCAGCATGTCTTCAAAATGGAGCAAGAGGAATATACAAAGGAAGAAATTGATTGGAGTTATATAGAGTTCGTTGATAATCAAGATGTTCTCGATCTTATTGAGAAGGTGCAACTCACCCTTGCATTTTTGTCATTTTAGAAAAGTTCTATCAGTTTGTCATCTCATTCTTGTTTATAACTTCAGAAACCTGGCGGCGTTATTGCTCTTCTGGACGAGGCCTGGTATGTATTAAATGACAATAGTTCAAATATTTGTATTATAGTTCATGGTTTGTTTATGTCATTTTACATAATGTAAAGTGGCGTTAGCGCATGCAAATATATATACTTTGAGCAATAACTATGTTTTATAAAACTAGCACTTACCAGTTGAGCTACCCTACCCACTCACTGGCCTAACAGAGGGTTTAATTAAACTTCTTGAACATCGCCGTGGCCAGGATGGCGCATATATTGGATGCATGAAGTCAGGAGACGTGATATCAGAAGAGTACTTTCCTCTATCTGAATTAATTCTGATTATTTATTTATGATGATAGATCTGAGGAAATAGTTGCCAGTTTTTATGTGTAGATGGTCCCAGAAGATTTTGTTTTAAGATGTCTAAAATTGTTCATTTTTAAAAATTGAACATGTGTTGAATTTTATTCATTATTATCTGTTATCCATTTTTGTCGAGTTATTACTGTAGGTTTTTATTTTTCAGTAAATACTTTGAAGTTACCACATTTGTAGATGTAACTGATTATCTTAATTTTCATCCCTTTGCAAGTCTTTAGGCATGTCTCATTTTTGCCAATAAAATTTGCATTCCCTGGTGTTTAGATATTCCCAACCAGTATCTTAATTTCTAATGAGTAATGAAAGTTTCTATTTTGAATTGATATGTACTTAATCTTTTCTTAGTACAATTATATTTCTTTATCGCATGTTATTTTCTCCTTCATAACTACAATATCATTTTGTTTCATAATTTTTTTACAAATTTGACCTTTTCAATTGTGATTTTGTATTCAACTTATATGCTCTGTATTTTATCCTTTTTTTTCCAGGGGAAAGCCTTGGTATGAACCTGATTGGTGGAAATTTGGGGATGAAAAATCGTAAGTAATAATACCATTTAGATGAGAAAATATTTGGTGATTATTATTTTTTTTGTTTATTCAGGAATGATCTTCAATGTGATTATGGCTTAATATATTATTTGTTGAAACCAAATCTTATTGAATGGGTAAATTATTGATCTTCAGTCTTCACAATATATCACATCAGTGCCAAGTACTAACATATATTAGAGGCAACAAATAATTTTTAACTTCAGCATACTCATCTCTATGATATTATAAGTTATAACTCCTGATGGAAAATGCATGTTGGATACTTTTGACTGAAGTCTCTTTATGTATAAATATTGCACATGATTTTTTTTTCTTTTTTAGTATGGATCTCCATATTGAACTGCTTTATTTTTACAATGTGTATCTCATCTCTATTGATTTATTTTGTTTTTAGGTATTTCCGACATGCATCTGGTTCACTTGTTATACTTTCAAAGAACTTGCCACAGTACATTAACATAAACAGGTTAGTCTTGATGGTATTAAATGTTGCTTTTTCTTTAACTCTGTTTCCTTTTGAAAGATACTTTCTCCTATTTT
The DNA here is from genome assembly GCF_024323335.1 of Lathyrus oleraceus. Lineage (NCBI taxonomy): Eukaryota > Viridiplantae > Streptophyta > Magnoliopsida > Fabales > Fabaceae > Lathyrus > Lathyrus oleraceus. The sequence goes on along the minus strand of NC_066580.1, from coordinate 95,686,615 downwards.
ATCTTCCTATCTAGTAATATATCTTTTATTGATCCGAAAACAAAATGTAGTGTATCTTTGAAGACATATGCTTATAAAACTACCTATTCCAAAGCTGTTTGTATTCAAACCGGCATGCGAGGAATGGCTGCTAGAAATGAACTTCGATTCAGGAAGCGGACCCTAAGAAGACTGCGGCTAGCAAAAAAAACATACATCTCAGAGATGCTTTTGCTACTTAGTTTTATTTCTTTTTAAGTTATGAATTGGTTGTATATTTAGAATCTTTAGTAGTTAAACGATTATATATCAGTGGATTGTTGTATATGTATGGATTGTTGTATATAAGGCTTGTTGAATGCAATGTGTGAAAAAGGGCTTCAAATTATACAGTTTTAGGTGTACTGCTTCAATATACAGGTTGTCTAAAATAAATAAATAAAATATAGCGCTTTTAAAAAAAAAAAATTTAAATAACCACCCACTTTAGAGGGCGCTTTCCAAAATAAGCGCCCTCTAAACCCTTTAAATTTCCACTTTAGAGGGCGCTTTCCAGTAAAAGCGCCCTCTAAACCCTTAAAAGTTTCCACTTTAGAGGGCGCTTTCCAGTAAAAGCGCCCTCTAAACCCTTAAAAGTTTCCACTTTAGAGGGCGCTTTCTTTAAAAAGCGTCCTCTAAAGTGGCCCTTAAAGGGCTTAAAGAGCCACTTTATAGAGCGCTTTCACTAGGAAAAAAAGCGCTGTCTTTACCTATGCCAGCGCCAGATTAGAGGGCGCTTTAAAGCGCTGTTATAGGCCAAAAAAAGCGCCCTCTTTTCCCTTATTTGGCGTAGTGTCTCTTACAAAATATCCAAACTATCAATGAATGTGTGAATAATGAATGAACAATTTCCATTCTGATTTTCTAAAAGGGCTGACATTTCCTAAAATGATCATTTTTATCTAAAGCTGAAAAGCCCCCCTAAGACAGACACCAAAATGGCAAAACACAGCTGGCCTTGAAAACAGCACACTTGGCCAAAACAGCTTGCTGGATTCGCAAGCTTCGCGGTGCAAACTGAAGCTACTTCAGCTTCCTTGCCTTGCAAGCTTCATCCAAAGAGTCTTCCAAGTGGTATTCTTCCAAGTTAGGCCTCCAAATTGCATTCAACACTTCTTTAAAATTATGATTGTGCAATCCAAAGCTCTCTTGCCCAAAAATTCTACAAAACTAACAAATATGTGAAATAACTATTCAAAACAACATAAATTAAACTTAATTGCATTTATACAAAATAGTGAGAATAAAAGTGTGTAATTACATCAAAACTTGGTAAAAGGGACCAATAAAATGATATAAAAAGTAGTACTAATTGGTCCCTAATACCTGTAAAGCTCTTATGTTTCATGATGCAATGTTTATAAAAAATTCGGACGTCATTTTTGCAAACAAAAACAGTAAAATGAAAATGAACACAGAGATATACTGAATAACATGATTTTATTGATTAAATGGCCTCTGAATAGGCATTTACATCAGGAAGCAATCCCTGGAAAGAGGTAATTGCACAAAAGATAAACACAGAAATTAATCTAATGGCAATGTGAAATGGATTTCTATCGGATTCCAATTCTGCTATGACTCGCTCGTCTTCAAGATCCTCCAAATAATCAGCCTTCTGAAAAGGTGATTGGACTGTTTCCTATCCTTCGAAAGTTTCCAGTTATCGACACGAGATGAGATTCAGAACTACTCAGAACGCAGTCATTCGCTTAATCCCTAACTTTTGCCTGGATCGCCCTTTCGGGTTTTCGATCCACCGGGATACCCATTTTTGCCTAAGTTGCCTTTTCAGGTTTTCAACTTACCGGGTGTACAATCTTTTCATTTTTAATCCCTAACTTTTGCCCGAACCTTTTTCATTTTCTTGGTATGCCGGGATGCCCTTTTTTGCCTGGACTATTCTTTTTATTATCCAGCGGGTCTATTTTATGCGAAGTATTTTTTAATTGCATCTGAGTTCACAGGGGAAGTGAAGTCTTCACCATCCATAGTTGCAAGCATTAAGGCTCCACCATCAAAAATCTTGGTGACAATATATGGTCCATCATAGTTAGGAGTCCACTTGCCCCTGTGATCTGTCTGAGGAGGAAGGATCCTTTTCAACACCAAATCTCCGACTTGGAAGCATCGAGGACGCACTTTCTAATCAAAGGCTCTCTTCATCCGACTTTGATACAACTGCCCATGACAAATGGCTGCCATTCGCTTATCTTTGATAAGACTCAACTCATTGAACCTTGTCTGAATTCATTCAGCTTCGTCTAACTCGACATCCAGCAGGACTCTTAGAGAAGGAATCTCCACTTCAACAGGTAAGACTGCTTCCATACCATACACAAGGGAGTAAGGGGTTCCCCCGGTCGATGTACATACTGAAGTACGATACCCATGCAAGGCGAAGGGTAGCATCTCATGCCAATCTCTGTACGTAACGACCATCTTCTGCACAATCTTCTTTATGTTCTTGTTTGCTGCCTCAACAACACCGTTCATCTTAGGACGATAAGGGGAAGAATTGTGATGTTGAATGTTGAAATTCTTGCACAACTCTTTCATCATTTTGTTATTGAGATTAGAACCATTATCAGTAATGATTCTTTCGGGAATTCCATAACGACAAATGATTTCTTTCTTAATGAATCGGGCAACCACATGTCTGGTGACCTTCGCAAATGACGTCGCTTCGACCCACTTGGTGAAATAGTCGATGGCAACAAGGATGAAGCGATGCCCATTGGAAGCAGTCGGCTCAATCTCTCCAATCATATCAATGCCCCACATAGCAAACGGCCACGGCGAAGACATCACATTCAGAGGATTTGGCGGCACATGCACCTTATCAGCATAAATCTGGCATTTATGGCACTTCCGAGCATATTTGAAATAATCAGATTCCATGGTCATCCAGTAATAACCCGCTCTCAACAATTTCTTAGCCATTGCATATCCGCCGGCATGAGTACCGAAGGAGCCTTCATGAACTTCCTGCATTAACATGTCCGCTTCGTGTCTATCCACGCATTTGAGCAAAACCATGTCGAAGTTCCTCTTATACAGCACATCGTCTTTGTTCAAGAAGAAACTGCCTACCAATCTTCTCAAAGTCTTTCTATCATTGTTGGATGCCCCTGCAGGGTATTCTTGATTCTTCAGAAAGCACTTGATGTCGTGGTACCAGGGCTTGTCATCAACTACCAGTTCAGTAGCAAACACATACGCGGCCCTATCAAGGCGCATAACATCGATCCACGGAACATAGTTCCACCCAATCACCTTGATCATGGAGGATAAAGTAGCAAGAGCATCTGCCATCTGGTTCTCATCACGAGGTATATGATTAAGCTTTACTGTTGTGAAGAAAGTCAACAGTCTTCTTGTGTAATCTCTGTAGGGGACCAGATTAGGCTGGAGAGTATTCCAATCACCATTCACTTGATTGATCACTAGAGCTGAATCTCCGAAGATGTCCAGAGTCTTGATTCTCAAATCAATGGCTTGCTCAATACCCAAGATACACGCTTCATACTCATCTTCGTTATTGGTGCACTCAAAAGTCAGACGGGCGGTGAAAGGCATGTGGGCACCTTTCGGAGTGGTAATGATAGCACCAATTCCACTTCCTCTGGCATTGACGGCCCCATCAAACATTAAAGTCCACTTTTCATCTGGATCAGGTCCCTCCTCAACAACTGGCTCTTCATAGTCTTTCATCTTGAGGAACATGATGTCTTCATCTGGAAAATCAAACTTCATCGGCTCATAATCATCAATCGGCTGCTGAGCAAGATAGTCTGACAGAATACTCCCTTTGATGGCTTTCTGGGATGTATACTGGATGTCGTACTCTGTTAGTACCATTTGCCAACGAGCAACCCTTCCGGTGAGAGCTGGCTTCTCAAATATATACTTGATTGGATCCATTTTGAAGATAATGAAGGTTGTGTGAGTCAGCATGTATTGTCTCAATCGCTTAGCAGCCCATGCAAGTGCACAACATGTCTTTTCAAGCATTGAGTATCTCGACTCGCAATCTGTGAATTCTGTACTCAGGTAGTAGATGGCATGCTCTTTCCTACCTGTCTCGTCGTGTTGACCGAGAACACAACCCATGGAATTATCAAGTACTGTCAAATACATAATCAGCGGTCTCCCTGGGATTGGAGGCATAAGGATTGGAGGATTCTGCAAATACTCTTTTATTTTTTTGAAGGCCCTTTGGCAATCATCATTCCACCTAATAGCCTGATCTTTTCTTAACAATTTGAATATTGGCTCACACGTGGCTGTTAGGTGAGAGATGAACCTTGCAATGTAATTCAACCTTCCTAAGAAACCACAAACTTGTTTTTTTGTTCTTGGCTCAGGCATTTCTTGTATTGCTTTCACTTTGGCCAGATCCACCTCAATCCCTTTTTCACTAACAATAAAACCCAGCAGTTTTCCAGATCTCACCCCGAAAATGCACTTGTTCGGATTAAGCCTCAGCTTGAATTTCCTCAAACGCTCAAACAGTTTCTGTAAATTCACCAAATGTTCTTCTTCTGTCTGAGATTTGGCAATCATATCATCAACATAAACCTCGATTTCATGATGAATCATATCATGGAAAAGAGTTACCATAGCTCGTTGATATGTTGCCCTAGCATTTTTCAGACCAAACGGCATCACCTTGTAGCAGAAGGTGCCCCATGGGGTTATGAAAGTTGTCTTCTCCATGTCTTCTGGTGCCATCTTAATTTGATTATAGCCAGAAAAGCCATCCATAAAGGAGAATACCGAGAACTGAGTCGTGTTATCCACCAAAACGTTGATGTGAGGTAATGGGAAATCATCTTTAGGACTAGCTCTAATCAGATCCCGGTAGTCAACACACATCCGCACCTTTCCATCCTTCTTAGGTACTGGAACGATATTTGTAACCCATGGAGGATAATTTGTAACTGCTAGAAACCCTGCATCCAACTGTTTTTGCACTTCTTCCTTTATCTTGACAGCCATCTCTGGTCTTGTTCTTCTGAGCTTCTGCTTGACCGGAGGACAATACTCTTTGAGAGGCAAACGGTGTACCACAATGTCTGTGTCAAGCCCTGACATGTCCTGATAAGACCAGGCGAAGATGTCAACATACTCTTGCAACAAATCAATCAACCCCTTCTTCACATTATCTTCCAAAGCAGCCCCTATCTTGATTTCTCTCTTGACGTCCTTGTTGCCGAGATTAATCACTTCAATAGACTCTTGATGCGGTTGAATGACCCTTTCCTCCTGTTTTAACAACCTGGCAAGTTCTTCAGGGAGTTCACAGTCTTCATCACCCTCTTCTTCAGCTTGAAAGATTGGATTTTCAAAGTCGAAGCGAGCCATAGCAGAACTGTTATCAATAGGATTCGGTGACGTGCATCTGCATGAGTGATGGTATGTGCTTATGAGTGTGAACAAAGAGTGAAAACTAAACAAAAGATTGCCAAAATATATATTTTTTTATTTTTGAAAACTGCAAAAATGGAAAGACAGTGAACAAAATATTTGAATGCAAAAAGACGTCCTTTATTTATGATAAAAAAATGCAGGTATTCACATAGATGAGCCCTACAATGAGTCATTACGCCCTGGGCGGAACGTAAGACTTGGATATGCACAAATAAACAGAGAAAATTACTCTTCAATAAGAGTGACTTGGATAATCTCTTCGGAAGACCAATTGCGGAGAACTTCACCCGGGACCCTCAGACACACCCAGTTATCAACGTCGCAATCACTATCCCCGTCTTCTTCGTTGATTGCGGAGATCTGGCCATAGTGAATGATGCCAGCACTGGAGAAAGTAATCGGCCCCTGACGAGTCTGAGGCGTTCAGAACACCACGGCGGTACCTGTTATGCAAGACATGCTAATGGACATGCAAATGCAATGACATGTTTATCAATTCCAAAGGGTATTCTACCCCTTGATTCCAGTCTCACATCAGATAAGTAGTGTAAGAAGATCGAGTCGTGGATGAGAACCAGAAAACCCAGACTAGAATCAAGAAGAAGATATAAACCCTGTAAGACCCCAATTTTGACCCTAAGATCCCTCATGGCATCATAACATTGCATTTGCATTGCCTCAAGGATCATAAGCATCTTGTTTCCCTTTGCCTTTGGGTGGGACCTCTTGTGAGTGGTTTGAGATCACCAAGCATGCTTGAATTGTATATTATTGCTTTTCTTATTTTGTTTACTAACCAAAAGCACAAAAATATGTCACTAACATTTCTTGTTTGTAGCTTGAGCAATCACAAGGTCAAAAGCTTCAAGGAGATCATTGGTGCAAAGATATGGCCAAGAGAAGAGGAAAGTGTCGCATCCGCGAAAAACAACCGGCGGGCTGAAACAAAAACAACACAGAGCCGCCACCGTGCGTTATTTATCCCAAAGAGGGAAAGGAAACGCTCGAAGTAAACCTGGGAAAAGCATGGTCTCGCGACCAAAGAGAATGGGATCGGGAGTCGGTTACGCAAGGGGAAGGTGTTAGCACCCCTCACGTCCGTCGTACTCGACGAGATCCACGCTCTAAAAGATAGGTTAAGGTTGCTAAAACAAACATCACACACACACCCTGAAGACAACACAGGTGGAAGAAGAGGGGAGGGCTCGCTAGGATATCGCATCATATGCCTACGTATCTCGTCTGGAACGAGAATCAGAGCTGCCGTAGTTCGGCTCACGCACGCCAAACAGGACACACACAAACACGGGCAAACTTGGAACCCGAACGCCAATCGCTGGACTTACATCGGCTTCCGAACCAAACAAACACACTCAGGATACGGACAGCCAATCGCTGGTCTTACATCCATATCCCGACACACAAGAGGGAACAAGCAAACAAGTTACTAAGGAGTCAGGCACTCGAGCCTAGCAACTGTCAAGCAAACGCACACAAAAAAGAAAAAGGGTGCCCGGAGAGACCTCGCACGGTCTCCTGCCTACGTACCTCATCTGGTATGAGGATCAGGGCAACGTAGTTCCCCTTAACAGGGGAGAAAGACTAGCCTAACCAGATAACAGAGGGAGACACAACTAGGGAGACTAACTCAAGCCTAGATGTTATCATGCATAATCATCCCTAAGTTAAGGTTTGCTATCTACTTGCACAACAGCAAGCTAATCCTAACCAGGAAAAAGCAAAGCACGCAAGCATAAACAAAACAAATCAAACGTTCACAGTTAGCACACACTATATACAGACAGATGTGGCTCAATCAAGGGTTAGACTGCCAAAGCAAGTCAACTGTATCAGGGTGGTGTTAGCTCTTAACCCTGACATTGAGAGTCAGGGTGAAGCTGATGAAAGGTGAGTGAAGATTAGACTTCACAGCTCTTATCCCTGGTCAGGGAGAGCTTCAGACAATGAAGTGTGGGTCCAGAAAGTGGGAACCCTTCTACACTTAAGACACTGACTCAACTGATCTTGGGTCAATGTCCACAAGGCATCAACATGTAATGTGAGCCAAGGGACGACTCAACAGAATAGCAGGAGGTGGACTACACACCTCTTGTGTCTGCCAATTGCCTTAACAAAGGTCTTTTCCTGCTTGGGAACAAAGATAAACAAGCACAAACATTGCCTCTTAAGGAGGACTTCAGACAGGTGCCTGGCCAAGTAACAGGCCAGGTCTTCCAAACTACATGGAGAAAAGAAATTCTACCTCAATTGGTTTATACAACCAAGCAACAGCACAAGCAAGTTCTCAAGGAACTATTAGCAACTAATGTACCTGAAATCAATCAAATATAATCAGTATACCAAAAACAAACAGCATAAGAACCAACAGACAACACAATCAATCACATGTGCAAAGCACAAGCCCAAAGCAAGTGAGCTAAGCACCCTACAAAATAAAACAAGTTAGTTCATAACAATCAACCAAACTCAATCAACTTGCATTAATCTCCTTAAAGCATTTGCTTCCTAACCTGAAAAGCAAACTCAAACATGAGAATCAAGACCACTAGGACAAGCCTAGGGTCAAAAGGAGGTCAAAAATCCAAAACATCAAGTGAAAATTATCCAAAATCACAATCACACAATCAAGAATCAAATCCAATTGGTCTCATGTTTATATCATACATCATCATCATTTCAAGAACAAAATAGCACATAATATGCAAATTGGAACCTCAAAGGACCAAACAGAATGATCACAATCAAATCAATACCAAAACATTTCAATAAATCCTCAAAAAATTCATAATCAAACAGCATCCATAACATGTCAAGCACACCAAATTTCAGCTCATTTGGATCAAGGGAAGTAGGTCAATGAAAATCAGAAAGTCAACACAAATTCAAGCAAGATCAACACAAGGCATCAAAACAAACATCAACTTCCATCAATCATAAAACAGATCCAAAACATGAGAAATGAATGAGACCAAAGCCAAAATGCTCTTCAAGATGTCTACAACACACATGCCAAATTTCACATCCATCCAATTAATGACCAGAATTTCACAAAGCAAATACAAACATGTGTCACAAAAATCAACAAATGACCAAACAGGGGAGAAAATTCCAATCAAATAGGAAATGCAATCAATAAATCCCGAAAAATTCCCATGTATTCTCAACATCCATATGCTCAATCATGCAAAAATTCAGCTCAATCCAATGTCCACAAGCATGGAAAATAAAATCATGAAATTGCACTAAGCATGGTGTGACACAAATTGTCACACCTCTATTCAAAAAACCATATCTCATCATCCAGGAACTCAAAAATTGCAAACCACATATCAAAATGCTCCTTAAGATGTCTAGAACATGCTTGTAAAATTTCATGAATTTCTAATGAAGCATCAAGATTTTATGATCAAAATGGTGAGCATGGTGCACAAATGACACATTCAAACAATCCCTAGGCATTTAATTTTTCCACACGTGCACAAAAATATTAAAAATCATCATAAAAAAGTACACATCACAAGGAGAATGGTGAAAAAAAGTCTCATCAAATTTGGATTATTTTTGAAGAAGTTATGGATTTTTAAAGATCAATGATCAAAGTGAAATAAAAATTGAAAAAGAAAAGAGAAATGAAATGAATTAATGCTGATAATGGCAATTTTGTAAATAAGAAGCAGCGAAGACAAAACGCAGCGTTTTATTTTATGTAATGGCAGCATGTGATTGGCTAGCGCTCGCGGGAAACAGAAATTCAAAAACGAAGCCAGGCGAAATGGATCAAACGCTATCTAAAGCGTGTTCTTCATCATGTTCATCAACATCATTCCAGAAAATCACTCAAGAACAAACATTCATGGAAATGGACAAATCGTATATCATTGAACTCGTCTAAATACGTACATCAAGAATATCCACATGATTTAGCCTAATTCCTATCATGCTAAGCAAATCGATCAAAAGAAGTTTTCACATCCAATCTTAAATTCCAGATTTCTCACTCAATTTTCAATGAATTTCGAAACTACAAGCTGCATGCTACTCTATGAACTCAGATCTACACAAGCCATATCATGATTTTAGCAATTGTTGAAATCGAAATCTAACCTTATGATGATGCAGTTGGTGATTTCGCGCGTTTCAAAGTCCAAAAGCTGAAAACAGATAATGCTTGATGATGCAGAAGATGAATGGAAGAGTTCTTTCAGTTCAAAACAGCTCCAGATTGTAGAATCTTCAAACTGCCATGAATGTTCTTGGATGCAACAGTTCCAATTCCTCAATGCTTTGGCCAAGGTTTTGATCAACAGTTCTTCACAAGGTCCTGCAGAAGAGAGATCACACAAGAAACAGCAAAAAGAATGAAGCAATTCAATGGAAAATGGTGAAAAAGTGTGAAGAAGTTTGAAGAAAATTGAGAGGTTTTTGGATGAAAAGTTTGTTAGATCTGAGAAATGAAATGTGATTATCATTTTCTGTTATGATTATGGTCTTATACCATGTCTTAATCCAAGTGTTAATCACAATTAGGCAAATTGGAAGTGAATTAGCAAAATGAGGTTTATGCATAATTGGCCAAAATGCCCTTTTACAAATTCAGTCAATGTAACAGTGCAAAAACCATTCAAGCAAGTCCAAAATGATGTTTATGATGTGTAGGAATTGGTTTGGTATGCAAATGCCTTGTATTTTTGAAATTGACCTTTTTTCCCACCAAAATACAAAATGAACACTTGAAAAATGGCCTTTTTATGTGAAGGTTTTCAATGAAATGTAATGATGCAATGTGATAGTACATGTCAAATGTGGTTTGCTCAAAGAAAGATCACCCAATTTGGCCATTCCATTCAAAAGTTATGCTACTTTGAATTTCAACATTTTCTGAAAATGATTTGATCATAACTTGCCAACCACACATGAGAAATGAGTGTTCTTGGACTTTTTGGAAAGGTGAGAGCAAGATCTACAACTTTTCTGTTGGACAAAATTTCATTTGAAGCATTTTTGGACATGTAATTTTGAGGAGAAAAACTTTCCATTTTTGGCAGTTTTTAATTACAAGTCACCTGCCATTTTAGGAAACTTTTTGTCTGACTTTATTTTCTTCATTCTTGATGTTTGAAATGTCAAATGAAACTTGTTTAGACATGAATGAAGTGTATCTAACCCTCTCCAACCTCCAAATCCATCATTTCAGGCACAGTTGACCACAGTTGACTTTTCTGACTGATAGATGAATTTGGCTATGCACTGATCAAGTTGAGCCTCAAACTCCTGATGAAATGGCTCAACCATGAAACCCTAGCTTCCATAAGCTCAAAATAATCATGAAATGATCCCCATATCCATTATAGACCCCATCTCCTTGCCAAGCCCTGATTGGCCCAATACAACTGATTAGGGTTGACCAGTGGTCAAAACCCTAATCTCAAGGTATCTGATCAATCTCTTGGATGATATCAAGACCATGATGATGATGATGTATCATTTCAACCAAGATGAAGCTCAACCCCCTTGAGAATCAAGAAACCCTAATTTGTACCACACATCCTCAGATGATTAATGATCAATTCAATCAATGAAACCCTCAGCTTGCATCTCAACCTCTTATCTTCTGACCAAGACCTAGGAGGATGACTTGCTCAATGTAGCCACATGATATGCAACATGCTAATGACTAATGACCTAAGAAATGCAATGCAATATGTTAAGCTAGTCCCAAGAGAGGAGGGCAAATTTTGAGGTGTTACAGCTGCCCCTATTCAATCCACTGTGAACCTGTCGATATGAATAGCCTCGGCTTTCAGATGATCAGGGTGAAGAGTGATTGAATACCAAGAACAGACGAACAATTTGCACTCCGATGGGAAAATAATTAACAATGCCTGTCAGAATCGGCAAAGAAACAATCTTGAAGAAGAATCCGTCTGGTACGGAGAAAGCCGGCCTTAATACCGAAACAGCAACGTCGACCCGGATACCAAAATAAATGGTAACACAGGGATAACCATGGCCTGAATACCACACATCCGCTGGGGATTATCATTTTTTACTTTTCTTTTCTTGAACCCCGAAATTTTCTCTCGCGCAAATGATCCCGGATCACTGCATTTGAACCCCGATATCTTGTTTGCCAACATAATGAACCCCATTCTCCATTTGAACCCCAGTCGCCTGACGATAACTTGTGATCGCCATTGTGAACCCCGTTCTCCAGAAAATGCCTCAACATTTCCCTTTCTCCATTTGAACCCCGCTATCCAGAAAATGCCTCAACATTTCCCTTTCTCCATTTGAACCCCACTCTCCAATTTCTTGTGATAATTCCGCTGGCAACGTCGGAAATAACACCAAACACCACTCTGATGGCGACATATCAGAGGGTACACCTTCACAAAAGGAAGGTAACATGCGCATCTCTTCCTCAGAAGACACCCATAACGACCTCCATTGGCCTCAGCCAAAGTCTAAGGTGACACATGAACAGAAGATAATCCTGAGGACCTCATCCCGGATATAATCTTCAACTCCAATCTCCATTTGGACCCCGCTCTCCAGAAAATGCCTCAACATTTCCCTTTCTCCATTTGAACCCCGATTGTCGCGCTGATCGCGTAATGATGTTAAACTCATCCGAGTAACATCTTCACCATCCGGTGAAACCAAATCTCAAGCGGTATCCACGGCTTGAATCGCGCTGATCGCGCCATGATGTTAAACTCATCCGAGTAACATCTTCACCATCCGGTGAAACCAAATCTCAAGCGGTATCCACGGCTTGAATCGCGCTGATCGCGTCATGATGTTAAACTCATCCGAGTAACATCTTCACCATCCGGTGAAACCAAATCTCAAGCGGTATCCACGGCTTGAATCGCGCTGATCGCGTCATGATGTTAAACTCATCCGAGTAACATCTTCACCATCCGGTGAAACCAAATCTCAAGCGGTATCCACGGCTTGAATCGCGCTGATCGCGTCATGATGTTAAACTCATCCGAGTAACATCTTCACCATCCGGTGAAACCAAATCTCAAGCGGTATCCACGGCTTGAATCGCGCTGATCGCGTAACATTTCCATCTCTGTCCGACGGAAAAATTTCCTCCAGTATCGCACTACTGGGGAACCTTGTTGACCCAACACCACGATGTTAAACTCCTCAGAGTAACATCCTCACCATCCGGCGAAACCAAATCTCAAGCGGTAACCACGGCTTGACTTGCGCTGATCGCGTAACATTTCCATCTCTGTCCGACGGAAAAATTTCCTCCAGTATCGCACTACTGGGGAACCTTGTTGACCCAACACCACGATGTTAAACTCCTCAGAGTAACATCCTCACCATCCGGCAAAACCACCTCTCAAACAGTAACCACGGTTTGAGACTAGCTTATGCTTGCAATATGATGCATGATTGATTTTTCAACGTAATGCTCCACAATTATGGAAATGCTACGCGATTTATTATGCGATATGCTATGCTATTTTTTCATGATGAATGTATAAAAGAGGTATCCCCCTCAAGGGACTCTTCTGGGGAGCTCGAGACACTCTGCTGAGGAACTCGCCAATACTCCGATCTCCACCCCGCCGGGGAATAGCACTGATGCTGGGAAATAGGCAACCCTTGCTGAATAGTCCCCTCTGCACCCGATCCGTTCGAGGAATTGCTGGGGAAGGAACCACCAATGCACTGTGGGGATACAACGGTCTTTGACTTGCTGGGGATGCAACACTCCTGACTCTGCTTGGAGAGACACCACCCACAGATACCTCCGCTGGGAAACAGCAACCTTCAGGCCTAGCTGCTGGGGAAGCATCGATCTGGAACCTGCTGGGGATAACCATCCTGACCCTGCTAGGGAACCCACAGACCTTGAATCTGCTGGGGAATTAGTCCTTCTGACTCTGCTTGGCGACGAGGACAGTCCGGTACTGAACACCCGACGACTCGTCGACCCATTGGTATTCATCATCCAAATCCATTGCCAACTTTCCAATTCTGCGAACTCCCAGACTCGTCTGGACCTTTTCTGCTCCATCATCTTGTATTCCCAACTGTTCCGCGCTCGACGGAGAACGAACCCCTGGGATTTATACAAACTTTTCAATCTTCCGACTTTGAAGAGTCTTCTTGATTAATTTCAAGGATCGTCGTACGCCTCGTCGTCTTTTCCACTGTTCTTCCATTCATTCGTCCCTGAATGGACTCCATGGGGATTTGTTTTGTCAACAGCTTCCACATCACAACCTGCAAGTGAGTGAAAAGATCTAACAGTACCTGCAAAAGAGATCGTTAGATAAAACCGTTCCCTAGGCGTGTCAAGGTTTCAACACTTGGGTCACCCAACCTTCCGAATAAGATTTCAAACTTTCAATCTTATAAGCATGCATTGGAAGGGACCTGTATGTCTTAAAATGCAAGATTCTTTATCACAAACAATTGGATGTTTTTGCAATCAAAGCGGTAATGAAAACAAAAAACAAAATTATTTGACTGAATATGCATTTTATTGATATGGAAAAGTGTGGCTCAAATGAGCAATACAAAGGAAGCAATCCCTGAAAAGAGGTAATTGCGCACAAAAGGAAAAATCTATCCTAATGGCAATGTGAAACCCGTAATCTCATCGAGTTCCAACCCGGTTACACCCCATATGTCCTCAGACTCTCCTTTCTTTCTGCCTTCTGAACAAGACGTTTCCGACTGATCCCTACCGGGCATTATCCATGATGCTCTAACCAAAGCACAAACGATCATGCCAGACGCAGTTGTTCGTTTCAATCCCTCTTTTGCCTGGACCGCCCTTTCGGGTTTTCAATCCACCGGGATACCCATTTTTGCCCAAGCCGCCCTTGTGGGGTTTTCGACTTGACGGGTGTACATTTTTCATTTTATCCCTAATTTTTGCCCGAACCTTTTCTTTCTGTTTTTTGGTTCGCCGGGATGCCCATTTTTGTCTGGACTATTTTATTCTTTTCGTCCAGCGGGTCTCTTTACACGAAGTATTTTTTAACTGCGTCCGCATTCACAGGGGATGGAAAATCTTCGCCATCCATGGTCGTTAACAACAAGGCTCCACCAGAGAAAACCTTCTTGACCACGAATGGACCTTCATAATTAGGTGTCCACTTGCCCCTTCGATCGTTTTGAGGAGGAAGGATCCTTTTCAGCACCATATCGCCTACGTGATATACCCGAGGTCGTACCTTTCTGTCAAAAGCACGTTTCATCCGCTGCTGATATAACTGCCCATGACAGATGGCTGCCAGCCTCTTCTCTTCAATCAGGCTTAACTCTTCGTACCGAGTTCTTACCCATTCAGCCTCTTGCAACTTCACGTCCATCAGGACTCTCAAAGGGGGAATTTGAACCTCGACCGGTAGCACCGCTTCCATTCCATATACCAAGGAGCAAGGCGTTGCCCCAGTAGATGTGCGCACCAGAGATCGATACCCAGTATACAAGCTTCGTACTCAGCCACCCTTACTGGTGCATTCAAATGCTAACCTGGAAACGAAGGGAACATGGGATCCCTTTGGCGTAACCAAAGCAGTGCTAACTCCTTCACATTAACCCCATCAGACATCAGAATCCGTTCGGATTCGGGGTCAGGCCCCTCCTCCGGGATCGGTCACTCTCAATCTTTCGATTGGAGCACCTCGAGATGTCCTCATCAGGGAACTCAAACCTCATCGGTTGATAATTCTCCACGGGTTGTTGGGCGAGGTAATCAGACAATACACTCCCCTTGATTGCTTTCTGAGCGGTGTACTGAATATCGCATTCAATCAAAATCATTTGCCCTCTTGCAACCCGTCCGATCACTGCTGGCTTCTCAGATATGTACTTGATCAGATCCATCTTGAAATCCACAAAGTGGTATGAACCAGCATACACTGTCTCAGTCGGCGAGCAGCCTATGCCAAAGTACAGCAAGTTTTCTCGAGCAGTGAACGTATTGTTTCACAGTCGGTAAACTTTTTGCTAAGGTAATTTGCACGCTCTTTTCGACAAGACTCGTCATGCTGACCCAATACACCTCGTAGACCCCTCGAGGGCTGTCAAGTACAGATTAACAGTCTCTTTCCATAGGGAGGCATCAGAATCAGAGGTTCCTGTAACTTATTCTTTTATTTTTTCAATGCCCTTTGGCAATCATTATTCCACCTGACCGTTTGATTTTTTTCAACAGCTTGAATGGGTTCACACATGGCTGTTAGGTGTGATGTGAACCATGACATGTAGTTCAATCTACCTAGGAGACCACGAACCTCTCTTTCTGTTCTCGGTTCAGGCATTTCTTGTTTTTCTTTTCTTTTTTTTTTCTTTTTTTTTTCTTTCTTTTTTTTAGCAGGATCAACCTCGATTCCTCTCTTACAATGAACCCCAGCAATTTACCGGACCGCACTCCGAAAGTGCACTTGTTCGGATTCAACCTCAGTCTGAACTGTCTCAGCCGGTCGAACAACTTGGCCAGATCTACCAAATGCCCCTCTTCTGTCTGGGACTTCGCTATCATGTCATCAACATAGCATTCGATTTCATGATGAATCATATCATGAAACAAAGTCACCATGGCCCTCTGATAAGTAGCACCGGCGTTCTTGAGACCGAATGGCATCACCTTGTAACAAAAAGTGCCCCACGGTGTGATGAACGTTGTTTTCTCCATATCATCTGGCGACATTTTGATTTGATTATAGCCAGAAAAGCCATCCATGAAGGAAAACACCGAGAATTGAGCTGTATTGTCTACCAACACATCGATGTGAGGTAATGGGAAATCATCTTTCGAACTAGCTCTATTCAGATCTCGGTAGTCCACACACATTCTCACCTTCCCATCTTTCTTCGGGACTGGCACGATGTTCGCGACCCAAGGCGGATAATTAGTGACAGCAAGGAAACCAGCATCCCATTGCTTCTGCACTTCCTCTTTAATCTTCATCGCCATGTCAGGTCGAGTTCTGCGCAACTTCTGCTTCACTGGAGGACAATCTGCTCTTAACGGTAGCTTGTGCACAACGATGTCGGTATCCAACCCTGGCATATCTTGATAAGACCAGGCAAAGATGTCGACATACTCTTTCAACAATGCCACCATTCTGTTCTTGACACTTTCCTCCAAAGCAGCCCCGATTTTCACTTCTTTCTTGACCTCGTCGGTACCCAAATTCACAACCTCAATCTGCTCTTCGTGCGGCTGAATCACCTTCTCCTCTTGTTTCAACAACCTGGCTAATTCCCCTGGCAGTTCACAATCTTCTTCGCCTTCTTCTTCGGCTTGATAGATCGGATTGTCGAAGTCATACAAGGGTGTAACAGGATTGTTATCAATGAGATCCGGAGAATGATCGCATCTGCATGAATGTGGATTCATGCATTGCTTTAGAACCGGAACGAGTCAAATTGAAAAGAAAAAATGAAAACATTGCCATTTTTATTTTGTTTTTATTTTTAAACTGTAAAAATAAATGAAAAATAGGGAACACCGCTTTTAACTGAAAAACATCCTTTTATTAATGATGCAAAATTTGCAAATTTAAACATGAGGTGGCCCTTACAATGAACCATTACGTGTCGGGCAACACGTAAGGCTTTCATGCAAATAAAATCAAAACAAGAAAATATTACTCTTCCAGCAGAGTGACCGTGATGATCTTTTCAGCCTTCCAGTTCTGGATTCCCATCCCTGGTGCGCACGGCTTTATCCACCGGTCGATTTCGCAGTCGCTATCAGCTTCATCACTCATCATGCAGATGTGATCCGGATCCAGCATTCCGGCACTAGTGAACGTAACTGACGTACGACGTCCTCTGCCTTGTCCAGACGAGCCTCTGTTCGGCTGATATCCCACTCCGAAGCGGTCTTTCTTTGCGGAGATATCCATCATCCTGCCCCAACCAGGAGCCTCTCCATTCTTCACCACCTCGGCGGCCTGCTTGTACGAAGATATGGACGGTTTTTCTTCTTCTTTTGCAAACAGAGCATTCTCCACTTTAACAGTCTCAAATGCTTGACTCGGCGTCTCCCATATCTCACCGTCCATCTCAACGTACTTGAATGATGAAAGGTGGCTGACAAAGATGTCCTCCTCTCCGCACACAGTGACAACCTGTCCTTCCCAGATATATTTCAACTTTTGGTGCAAAGTCGATGTTACAGCCCCAGCAGCATGGATCCATGGGCGACCCAACAGGCAACTGTATGCCGGCTGAATATCCATGACATAGAAAGTCGACTTAAACACCTCTGGGCCTATCTTTACCGGCAGCTCAACCTCTCCGAATACAGCCCGCTTCGACCCGTCAAATGCCCGCACTATCAGATCAGTGGGAGTCAGAATCAGCCCTTCACAATTCAACTTAGCCAGAGCTTTCTTTGGCAACACATTCAAAGAAGAGCCGGTATCAACCAGCACATGCGAAAGCACGGCTCCTTTACATTCCATCGCAATGTGTAGAGCCCTGTTGTGATTCCTCCCATCTACCGTTAGATCCATGTCTGTAAAACCCAACCCATGGCTGGCATGCACATTAGACACGACCGTCTCCAACTGGTTAATGGTTATCTCCTAAGGAACATAGGCTTTCTTCAGAATTTTCAACAGAGCCTCTCTATGCCCCTCAGAGCTTAACAGCAAAGATAGAATCGAAATTTTGGAAGGAGTCTGCTGCAGATGGTCCACCAGCTTGTACTCAGACTTCTTGATGATCCTTAAGAATTCCTCTGCATCATCATCAAGCTTTTCTTCCGACCCAACCGGCGCCGGTGTCACCACTGGAGTACCATCATTCACCACTGCTTTCCCTTTCGCCCTGGCTAAAGCCTCGGCCTTTTCTTTTTTCTCTTTTTCTCCTTCTTCTCTCCTCAACGCGTCCGGAGCAAACAATCTTCCACTGCGAGTGAAACCGCTGGGACCGGCATTATCCACCTTTGAAACGGTGGTTTCACTTGCAGTCTGGTCTTCTACCCTTTCTCCATTGCAGTATACTTCCCCACCATAATGCCATGGCACGGCATCATCTTTGTCATACGGGATTGGCCCAGGTACCGTGATGGTAACTGGAGCCGCCTCCGCCAGGGTTGACAAATCAACCGGGTCAAAGTATATCGTTATGGTGGAGACCTCATCTTTCCCCACATCAGCCCTTTCAAACTGAATACTTCCATCGTCCATCAGTCCCTGGACAGTCTCTCTCAACAATTCACACCCATTCTGAACAACAGTGCACTCAGCACAATCATCACCACAGCCCGGGTAAACCCCATTCAACATCAACTGCCTCTTAACCTCAGCCAGAGGAGTCTTCAACTGATCAATAGACAACAGCCTCACTCTGTTCTCCTCCGAGATAGCATTCACCCCCCTTTGACCATGCACGGGCATGGGATTAGCATTGACGTTAGGAGATGGTGCGAAGTTGATAGCTTTTGAATCCACCAGGTCTTGAACTACGTGCTTAAAAGCTTTGCAGTTCTCTATGTTATGTCCGGGAGCACCCAAATGGAATTCACATTTTGCATTCTCATCATAATTGGCTGGCCTCTGATCAGGTCTCAAAGGCGCCAAGGTTCTTAGTTGTACCAACCCCAGATCCTGCAATTTCTTCAACAAAAAGGAGTAGGTCACAGGCGGCCTGTCAAACTGCCTATCATTCATCCTTCCCCGCACCTGATAACCAGCCCTCTGAGGCCTCTGCTGAAATGATTGTCTCTGCTATTGAGGTTGCTGCTGTTGCTGTTGCGGTTGTTGATTATCAGCAGGAATAGTTACTGCAGCAGTGTGCTGGAAGTAACGATCCCTACTGGGTCCTCTCTGAGCATATACCGCACTGGTATCACCCTCTTTCTTTCTCTGGCCATTACTGAAGGGCTTCTTCGACCCAGACGACGAAGCAGTACCCTGTATCTTTCCAAGCTTCAGCCAGCTCTCTATCCTCTCACCGGCCACCACTATGTCGGCAAAATTTGTCACCGGACAACCCACCATTCTCTCCGCGAATGCCCCCTGCAGGGTACCCATAAAGAGATCAGACATCTCCCTGTCCACCAGTGGAGGTTGCACTCTGGCAGCCAACTCCCTCCACCTCTGAGCATATTCTTTAAACCCCTCGTTGTTCTTCTGAGACATACCCTGCAACTGGGTACGACTCGGGGCCATATCAGCATTGAACTGATACTGTTTAAAGAAAGCGTCCCCAAGATCTTGCCAATTCTTGATATTAGACGACTTAAGCTTAGTGTACCATTCCAATGAGCCTCCGGACAGGCTGTCCTGGAAGAAATACATCCACAGCTTTTGGTCCATGGTGTAAGCAGAGATTTTACGGACAAATGCTTGCAGATGAGTCTCGGGGCAGGAACTCCCATTATACCGATCAAACGTGGGCGCTTTGAATTTCTGCGGGATCACAATCCCCTCTACCAACCCCATGTTTGACATGTTGACCACCCCAGGAGTGGCATAGCTCTCCAAAGCTCGGATCTTCTCAGCCAGCAGCTGAATCTCTTTATTCTGTGGTTGGGCACCGTACTGACCAAACGGTTCGTTGTGCATGGAAAACTGATCAGCCTCTCGGTCTTCCTCTCTGTCATCATCAACCCCGAAGAAAGGCGGAATAGACTGTCCTTCAAGTTTTGCCCAGGTTGACCACCAGTAGGAGCACCAAAACCTCCAGCATTGTTATTCACTATACCCACTGTTGTTCTTTTACCACCGTCTCGAGAACCACCCAGCCCCTGGTTGGAGACACCATCCAGGTTGACACCGCTATTTGCCGCTGAAGCCCGCTCGAGCTTCTCGACTTTATCAGCCAAAGCCTTCTGACCAACTGCAAAACCTTGCATGATGTTGATCAGCTCGTTCATCTTGTCCTTCAACTCGAGGATATCTGTGTTAGGGAGATCCATTAGTCTGGGAGTATTGCGTCGCGTGAAGTATCTGTGAGGACGGGTTGAGTGCAAAGGTACAACTCTGCGAGCACGAGCAATGATTCCTGCAACAATCAAGCACGTTAGAACTGATACCTGCAAAATAAAACACGTTATTATGATCATGCATGAATGCAGTGTTTATCCACAGGAGGAACACTTTATCTCTCGATCCTGGCTTCATCGAGACAAATAATATTTTGATATCCACACTCTGACATTCGAGATGTCTCTCGACCAGATTCTCAATCAATAATATTCCCCATATGGCTTAGACGTAGATTAGATGCAGATGAATGCAAAATGAGGTAAATGTATGGATGCAATGCACTGTGCCATCCTCCAAGTCATCTGATCATCCACCGTACTGAAGCCTGATCTCTGAACTGATCACAACCATCTGAAGGAATATAATCACAAATCCGACTTGAGGGTTCCGAAATAAACGGAACTGAAAGATACACCATCATCATCATCAGACAAACTCTGAGCAGATACCCATAATCCTCTGAATCGGCCCGGGGAATCCTGAAATAAACGGATCCCCACTGATAAATAACTCGGACAGCACTCCGGCGTCTCAGAAATAAAGGCCCATAAATCCGACTTATAAATATGACTCTGATCAACGGAACCATCAGTCACCACCAAAGTCACCATCTGTACCTGTAATAAAGATCATTCCCTCCCCACTCACGGGTGTCATCTAGGCCAGGGTAAGGTCGAGAGAAACGCAGCATAAATAACCTTTCACAGAATATCATCATATACACACCCGAAGTATGTAACGATAATATCCCATCAGGGTCTGAACTGCTCGTGATGTCAATGTTCCGCTAAGTGGCGCATACCACCCGCTTCCCATGAATCACTCTATTCCTAGGTTTCCTAGATTTCACTCATAGCCTGGGTATTGGGCCTTTTACCTCGAGTAACTCCCACCCCAAACAGAGAGAACACAGCCTAGCCAGCAGATGAATATGAATGAATGCAAACATTAATGCAAACATAAATGCAAACAATAAATAAATGAATGCAATAAATAACAGCAAATAGCAACCAAAGCCCTAACCTAGAGAGCGCTAGGAGAGACTCGCTTAGGGAAGATGGACCAGCAAGAGGTCAACAATCAACAATCCCCAGCAGAGTCGCCAGCTATCGCATCCGCGAAAAACAACCGGCGGGCTGAAACAAAAACAACACAGAGCCGCCACCGTGCGTTATTTATCCCAAAGAGGGAAAGGAAACGCTCGAAGTAAACCTAGGAAAAGCATGGTCTCGCGACCAAAGAGAATGGGATCGGGAGTCGGTTACGCAAGGGGAAGGTATTAGCACCCCTCACGTCCGTCGTACTCGACGGGATCCACGCTCTAAAAGATAGGTTAAGGTTGCTAAAACAAACATCACACACACACCCTAAAGACAACACAGGTGGAAGAAGAGGGGAGGGCTCGCTAGGATATCGCATCCTATACCTACGTATCTCGTCTAGAACGAGAATCAGAGCTGCCGTAGTTCGGCTCACGCACGCCAAACAGGACACACACAAACACGGGCAAACTTGGAACCCGAACGCCAATCGCTGGACTTACATCGGCTTCCGAACCAAACAAACACACTCAGGATACGGACAGCCAATCACTGGTCTTACATCCATATCCCGACACACAAGAGGGAACAAGCAAACAAGTTACTAAGGAGTCAGGCACTCGAGCCTAGCAACTGTCAAGCAAACGCACACAAAAAAGAAAAAGGGTGCCCGGAGAGACCTCGCACAGTCTCCTGCCTACGTACCTCATCTGGTATGAGGATCAGGGCAACGTAGTTCCCCTTAACAGGGGAGAAAGACTAGCCTAACCAGATAACAGAGGGAGACACAACTAGGGAGACTAACTCGAGCCTAGATGTTATCATGCATAATCATCCCTAAGTTAAGGTTTGCTATCTACTTGCACAACAGCAAGCTAATCCTAACCTGGAAAAAGCAAATCACGCAAGCATAAACAAAACAAATCAAACGTTCATAGTTAGCACACACTATATACAGACAGATGTGGCTCAATCAAGGGTTAGACTGCCAAAGCAAGTCAACTGTATCAGGGTGGTGTTAGCTCTTAACCCTGACATTGAGAGTCAGGGTGAAGCTGATGAAAGGTGAGTGAAGATTAGACTTCACAGCTCTTATCCCTGGTCAGGGAGAGCTTCAGACAATGAAGTGTGGGTCCAGAAAGTGGGAACCCTTCTACACTTAAGACACTGACTCAACTGATCTTGGGTCAATGTCCACAAGGCATCAACATGTAATGTGAGCCAAGGGACGACTCAACAGAATAGCAGGAGGTGGACTACACACCTCTTGTGTCTGCCAATTGCCTTAACAAAGGTCTTTTCCTGCTTGGGGACAAAGATAAACAAGCACAAATATTGCCTCTTAAGGAGGACTTCAGACAGGTGCCTGGCCAAGTAACAGGCCAGGTCTTCCAGACTACATGGAGAAAAGAAATTCTACCTCAATTGGTTTATACAACCAAGCAACAGCACAAGCAAGTTCTCAAGGAACTATTAGCAACTAATGTACCTGAAATCAATCAAATATAATCAGTATACCAATCACAAAGTCAAAACAAACAGCATAAGAACCAACAGACAACACAATCAATCACATGTGCAAAGCACAAGCCCAAAGCAAGTGAGCTAAGCACCCTACAAAATAAAACAAGTTAGTTCATAACAATCAACCAAACTCAATCAACTTGCATTAATCTCCTTAAAGCATTTGCTTCCTAACCTGAAAAGCAAACTCAAACATGAGAATCAAGACCACTAGGACAAGCCTAGGGTCAAAAGGAGGTCAAAAATCCAAAACAGCAAGTGAAAATTATCCAAAATCACAATCACACAATCAAGAATCAAATCCAATTGGTCTCATGTTTATATCATTCATCATCATCATTTCAAGAACAAAATAGCACAAAACATGCAAATTGGAACCTCAAAGGACCAAACAGAATGATCACAATCAAATCAATACCAAAACATTTCAATAAATCCTCAAAAAATTCATAATCAAACAGCATCCATAACATGTCAAGCACACCAAATTTCAGCTCATTTGGATCAAGGGAAGTAGGTCAATGAAAATCAGGAAGTCAACACAAATTCAAGCAAGATCAACACAAGGCATCAAAACAAACATCAACTTCCATCAATCATAAAACAGATCCAAAACATGAGAAATGAATGAGACCAAAGCCAAAATGCTCTTCAAGATGTCTACAACACACATGCCAAATTTCACATCCATCCAATTAATGACCAGAATTTCACAAAGCAAATACAAACATGTGTCACAAAAATCAACAAATGACCAAACAGGGGAGAAAATTCCAATCAAATAGGAAATGCAATCAATAAATCCAGAAAAATTCCCATGTATTCTCAACATCCATATGCTCAATCATGCAAAAATTCAGCTCAATCCAATGTCCACAAGCATGGCAAATAAAATCATGAAATTGCACTAAGCATGGTGTGACACAAATTGTCACACCTCTATTCAAAAAACCATATCTCATCATCCAGGAACTCAAAAATTGCAAACCACATATCAAAATGCTCCTTAAGATGTCTAGAACATGCTTGTAAAATTTCATGAATTTCTAATGAAGCATCAAGATTTTATGATCAAAATGGTGAGCATGGTGCACAAATGACACATTCAAACAATCCCTAGGCATTTAATTTTTCCACACGTGCACAAAAATATTAAAAATCATCATAAAAAAGTACACATCACAAGGAGAATGGTGAAAAAAAGTCTCATCAAATTTGGATTGTTTTTGAAGAAGTTATGGATTTTTAAAGATCACTGATCAAAGTGAAATAAAAATTGAAAAAGAAA
Source organism: Lathyrus oleraceus (assembly GCF_024323335.1). NCBI lineage: Eukaryota > Viridiplantae > Streptophyta > Magnoliopsida > Fabales > Fabaceae > Lathyrus > Lathyrus oleraceus. The sequence continues at coordinate 95,662,304 of NC_066580.1, read as the reverse complement.
AGAGAAATGAAATGAATTAATGCTGATAATGGCAATTTTGTAAATAAGAAGCAGCGAAGACAAAACGCAGCGTTTTATTTTATGTAATGGCAGCATGTGATTGGCTAGCGCTCGCGGGAAACAGAAATTCAAAAACGAAGCCAGGCGAAATGGATCAAACGCTATCTGAAGCGTGTTCTTCATCATGTTCATCAACATCATTCCAGAAAATCACTCAAGAACAAACATTCATGGAAATGGACAAATCGTATATCATTGAACTCGTCTAAATACGTACATCAAGAATATCCACATGATTTAGCCTAATTCCTATCATGCTAAGCAAATCGATCAAAAGAAGTTTTCACATCCAATCTTAAATTCCAGATTTCTCACTCAATTTTCAATGAATTTCGAAACTACAAGCTGCATGCTACTCTATGAACTCAGATCTACACAAGCCATATCATGATTTTAGCAATTGTTGAAATCGAAATCTAACCTTATGATGATGCAGTTGGTGATTTCGCGCGTTTCAAAGTCCAAAAGCTGAAAACAGATAATGCTTGATGATGCAGAAGATGAATTGAAGAGTTCTTTCAGTTCAAAACAGCTCCAGATTGTAGAATCTTCAAACTGCCATGAATGTTCTTGGATGCAACAGTTCCAATTCCTCAATGCTTTGGCCAAGGTTTTGATCAACAGTTCTTCACAAGGTCCTGCAGAAGAGAGATCACACAAGAAACAGCAAAAAGAATGAAGCAATCCAATGGAAAATGGTGAAAAAGTGTGAAGAAGTTTGAAGAAAATTGAGAGGTTTTTGGATGAAAAGTTTGTTAGATCTGAGAAATGAAATGTGATTATCATTTTCTGTTATGATTATGGTCTTATACCATGTCTTAATCCAAGTGTTAATCACAATTAGGCAAATTGGAAGTGAATTAGCAAAATGAGGTTTATGCATAATTGGCCAAAATGCCCTTTTACAAATTCAGTCAATGTAACAGTGCAAAAACCATTCAAGCAAGTCCAAAATGATGTTTATGATGTGTAGGAATTGGTTTGGTATGCAAATGCCTTGTATTTTTGAAATTGACCTTTTTTCCCACCAAAATACAAAATGAACACTTGAAAAATGGCCTTTTTATGTGAAGGTTTTCAATGAAATGTAATGATGCAATGTGATAGTACATGTCAAATTTGGTTTGCTCAAAGAAAGATCACCCAATTTGGCCATTCCATTCAAAAGTTATGCCACTTTGAATTTCAACATTTTCTGAAAATGATTTGATCATAACTTGCCAACCACACATGAGAAATGAGTGTTCTTGGACTTTTTGGAAAGGTGAGAGCAAGATCTACAACTTTTCTGTTGGACAAAATTTCATTTGAAGCATTTTTGGACATGTAATTTTGAGGAGAAAAACTTTCCATTTTTGGCAGTTTTCAATTACAAGTCACCTGCCATTTTAGGAAACTTTTTGTCTGACTTTATTTTCTTCATTCTTGATGTTTGAAATGTCAAATGAAACTTGTTTAGACATGAATGAAGTGTATCTAACCCTCTCCAACCTCCAAATCCATCATTTCAGGCACAGTTGACCACAGTTGACTTTTCTGACTGATAGATGAATTTGGCTATGCACTGATCAAGTTGAGCCTCAAACTCCTGATGAAATGGCTCAACCATGAAACCCTAGCTTCCATAAGCTCAAAATAATCATGAAATGATCCCCATATCCATTATAGACCCCATCTCCTTGCCAAGCCCTGATTGGCCCAATACAACTGATTAGGGTTGACCAGTGGTCAAAACCCTAATCTCAAGGTATCTGATCAATCTCTTGGATGATATCAAGACCATGATGATGATGATGTATCATTTCAACCAAGATGAAGCTCAACCCCCTTGAGAATCAAGAAACCCTAATTTGTACCACACATCCTCAGATGATTAATGATCAATTCAATCAATGAAACCCTTAGCTTGCATCTCAACCTCTTATCTTCTGACCAAGACCTAGGAGGATGACTTGCTCAATGTAGCCACATGATATGCAACATGCTAATGACTAATGACCTAAGAAATGCAATGCAATATGTTAAGCTAGTCCCAAGAGAGGAGGGCAAATTTTGAGGTGTTATAGAAAGCAAGCATGGTAATGGTTCCCAAAGCTCTCATCCATCAAATATGCCTCCCTAGCATCTCAATTCATCATTTTGATCAAAGCAAGTTAAAGGGTTTGAGGTTTATCTCCCAAGGAAACCCTAATTCATCAGATCATCCATAATGCCTTGCTCTTGAAGCAACCTCAACCCATGGTCAAATACAATCAAGGGAAGTTCTCTAATTCATCATTTCATGCATATTTGAATTTATTTGAGTGTCCTCAATCATCAATTCATCAAGATATGAGTCATGGACTTGAGAAGTTGGTCAGTCAATTCATCTGACTATTTTGAAATGCACTGAGACCTAACGTTTTATGTGTTGGTCAAATGGAGATGATCCCGAAAGCAAATATGTTCTTAAGGACAATATGAACAACTTTCATGTTCATCAAAAATTGATTTGTAGCTTGGAAGGTCATCTCCCATTCCAATACATTATAGGTCATTTTGACTGAAACCCTAATTTTAGGTCAACTCCCCAAGAACATAACTCATTAAGTTTTTATTATTTTGAGGTGGGATCAAATTAATTGGAAAGCTTAAGATGTCTACTTCAAATGTTATGTTGAACAAAATTTCAAAATCTCAAAGGAAATACATGTGATAATGCAAAACATTATAGGTCACTTTGGACCAAATGCATTGAAAGTCAAAAAACTCCAACTTCAAGTGCCCATAACTCTTTCATCAAAATTCCAAATGATACAAAATTTAAGTCCATTTTTATTGACTTTAAAAGATCTACAACTTTGATGTTGGAGGTGTTTTCATTTGGGGCTTGCATCATCAATACATAGGGGCTTGAACATTGGCCAAATTTGGAAACCTTGCCTTTACATGTTTTGCACCTTACACTTTAAATTCAAAATTCACTAATTTCCACACTTCAAATGGATTTTTGCCCAACATAACATTTGTTCCTTACATCAAGACCTTTCCAACCATTACTCACATGCTCATGTTTGGATTTGGCAAATGGCATTTTCGAAGAGGAGAAGTTTTAGGCATAATTGTGCATAACATGTTAAAACTCATTACACAAGCCTATGCAATGCCAACTACACGTCCATTTCAGCTCAATTATACTTCAGATTGCATTTGGTATTGGATTTGGGCCTTCTACATGATCATGCAAGCCCATGCAATGAATATCCTCTTGCCATGCACACGGATTTTCCACCTCCTTGCATCAGTTTCCACTATAAATACACTTGCTTGCTTCACTTGAAATCATCCATTAATCAACCTGAAATGCTGCTGAATTGAAAACCAAACCTCTCACCAAAGGAACTATTTCATTTTCATTCAAATTTCTCAGATCCGAAATTCAACTAAATCTGATTGAATTTCTAGATCTAAAGTTCCTAGACCTCTCTCTCATAATCCATTGAAGCTCTGTTTGGCCAAAGGAAGCAAGGAAGCAAGCTCAGATCACCACAATTCAAAGGTTCTCTCCAACTGGTTTTCTCTTCGAAACTCACTATTTCTTGATCTATTTGTTTGGATATTGTGTTGGCTGAAGTCCTCTTCATAGAGGCAATTGTTTTGAAGGCTCAATTGTTGAAATCCATGAAGTTCAGTATGAACACCATGATTTTCTCTCTCTGATTTCTCTCTCTATGAGGATCAAGAGGAGAAACCAATGGTACAGGGGTGATGTACATCACCCCAGCTTTCCAATGATGTATGGATCGTGTATTTTGGTTAAGCTTTTGAAACCTGTAATTTTAGCCGGAATCTTCATGCTCACCGGAGAAGACGGTGGCTCCGGTCACCGTCCCTTTGCCAGATGCATCGTGAGCCCTTGGATCTGATCTCCAGATTTAATCTCCATTGTCCAATGTTATGACTTTGTTTTAATGTTTGTGTGACGCATTGACTGGGACATACCATGGAAGCGTGCATCTGGAGCGTTTGATCAGCCACGTCAATTAATGAGGCTTGATCAGACGCTCCTGGTTTTTCTGATTTTCCTATTTTCTGATTTAATTTCTTTTATTTCCTTTATTTTCAAAAATTCATATCTTCTTCATTTTTAATCCAAAAAATATGGGACCAATTGCATTCTTCTCCAAATAATTTCTAGTTTCTAATTTTGATTTTTAATATTTTTTATTTTGTCATTTGATATTTGTTGTGAATTTTCTCTTTTCTGGTTATTTTTAATTCATTTTAAATAGTTTTTGATATTCAAAAAATACAAAAATATTTTCCTAACCTATTTGAATGATGATGGATCTATGAAAAATATTCTCATCAATTTTTAATTGATTTGAGATTTATTTGAGATTTTAGTTCAATTAGGTTATTTTTATTCATTTTTAATTGATTAAAAATAGTTTCTGACTTTTAAAAATGCTGAAATTTTTTGTCAAACTTGGTTTGACCTTGTTGAACTTGGGATAAATCACTTGGATCTTTCAAGGTTGATTTGAAGTGATTTTGAAGTTTGACCTTTCTTTTATTTTTAATTCAAGTTTATTTTAATATTAAAAATGCCAAAAATATTTTGATTATTATTTGACCTCCAATCTTCATCCCATTTCTGGTTTCTCATTGTTTGACTTTGACTTTCAATGTCATTTGGTCAACACACATGGATTGGTACATTTTATTTCACCTTATGCACTTTATTCTTTCCATTTTCCTTTTCCATTATTCATCTCTTTCTTCTTCTTCTTCTTTTTCTTTTTGATCAATGAGTTGAAGGTTGATAAGTTAGCATTGATTAGGGAGACTTAATCTTCCTTGATTCAAATCTAATTCATCTTGATCAATTAATCAAGTGAATGGCTTTGCATTAAGGATAGGTTGTTTCCTAAATCATGCAAAAGACTTAAACCAGTACAAGATCAATTCTCTTCTTCTTTTTGGCATGGCAAGTTGTGGGAACTTGGTTCACTAATCAAGACTTCTAACTTGTGTTGTTGCCTACATTATTATTGACCGGCCTCAGATAGTTGTGACTTCTACATAAGTCCAATTACGATTGCTTAACATAGCGCTAAATTTGCCTTATGGCACACTAACTATTAACACTAATCATTAACCATTAACATTTACCTTTTGCTCTTTACTTTTATGCAATTTACTATTCTTGCACATATTATCCATTTGTTTTTTCCTTTGCTCACTTGAGCACATGTTTATGTTAATGCAATTTGCCTTTTGCTCACTTGAGCACATAATTGTGTAAATACTATTGTGTTTGTGTTTTGTTTGATTGTTGTGAACCAAATGCAAAAAATGGACAAAAGGACTTAGACTTTAGGACCTTCCCTATGCAAAATGGAGTCAAAGAGCAACTAGGCCTCATGCCTTTAGAGTGCTATAAATGTCAAAGAGCAACTAGGCCTCATGCCTTTATAATGCTTAAAGCTTGAAGATGAACATTGAAAGGACCATATTCTAAACTCCCTCTTGTCCATTCTTTGATTTGTAAATAGAACCTTTTGATGTGTGTGTTTCTTTGTGCTAGGGATTCCAACTTGATCCAAATTGGGGAACCATTGCCATGTGCTTCTAAGAGAGAGAGATTCAAGATACATTGAGGAACCTTCCAAGAGTTCATTTGATTGTTGATTACTTGAGTTTATGCTTATGTGATTGCTTATTCCAAAGGATGGGAGCTACTTGGATCATCCATATGATCTCAAGAGGGGAACTCCATTGTGGTTTTGCTTCTTATTCCTTACCTCTTGTATGTTTAGGACTCTAGCCCTTCTTCTTCTTCCCTCCACTCCAACCCAAGCCAAAACTTTTTTGTGCAAACATTTAACAATTATTTTCAAACATTAGAAACCTAAGCCTTATGCTTTTGATTTTCAAACTTTCTTTTCATAACACTTATTTTGAATTAAACTTCTAAGTCAACTTTGAACAAATTTTGTATATACTTTTCATTGGTAAATATAACCCATTCAAATGTCTTTTTGTGGTTTCAATGGCCACTTTCTTAATCAAATTTTCCATAACCTTTAGCTATTAGGTTTGAGTTATCCTTGTGACAGATGTAATACTCACCTATATCCTTAGTGATGGACAATGAGTCTTCCATGCTTATTATAGGGTTAACCCCTCACTAGCATGTTGAAGTTATCCTCACATGGTGGATTTGTGGTTTTAGGTTGAGTTTTCTCCCTTGGATAACAAAAGACCTTAAGGCTTTTGGACCAATCAATTCACTAACTCATTTTGAAATTTTTACCCCGAACTACGAGGTTTTGATCCTAATTTTTTTTAAGATGGTACGTAGGCAATGGGTTTATCCATCCAAACACAAAAAAACATAAATAACTTGTATATTCTCTTTGTAACACCCCAAAATTTGCCCTCCTTATTCACGCATTCATTTTTAGGTCATTTAACATTAGATACATTGCATTTCATCATGTCAATCGGGATTAGCTCCAAGAAGCTTGAACATCATCCAAGACACTTTGTGGGTCCTATCTGGGTGATCGGTCAACACAAGGGAATGGCTTGAGATACTTCCAACATGTTCAAATGGGGTCTATTCATCAATCAAAACGTTAATCTTGAAGGAGCAAAAGTTTGTTCATGAACTGTCATGCTCGCTAGGCGAAGCCCACGCGTTTCGAAAAAAAATAAAAATAAAAAAAAACGAAAAAAACGAAGAAAAAAAAACGAAAAAAAAATTAAAAAAAAATAATTAATTAATTAAATAAATAAAATATAATAGAAAAATCTTGGACTTCGACCTCTCTCATTTGAGCCCACAAAGCCATGAAAATCAGGTTATAAAAGAGGGAGAACAGACAGAAAAAGGAAAAGAAGCAAAACACTCTGAGGTTTCCTTGGAACAAAACCCTGGACAAAACCTGAAGAGAAACCTAGACAGAGAGAGTGAGAATTAATCTGCAGCAACCTCCAGGCAACTCTGAAAGGTTCATTCTGACTCACACACTTTCAGCTCAAGCAAACCCTAACATTGGTTTGTAAATCCAGCCGTGCCATTTGATTTCAACCGATCTCTCCAATCAGGTTTGCCCTTATTCCCATTACCTTTGTGCTTTGAAGTTGAATTCTCTGAATGTATGAGGTATTATGGGTGAATTTGATACCCTTTTGATGCATGTGTTTGACAAGAGGTTTAGGCCTCCTACCCTTGGTTGCTTTTTGTGAGCTTTTTGTGAATTTTAATGGCATGATTCATGTGGTTACATTTTGATTTGGGGGCAACTCTTGATTACCCTATCCTGTTTGCTCTAACCTGTTTTGTGTTTGTTATGGCATTGTTTTCTCCTAATTCCGTCATATTACTCTAACCTGTTTGTTGAGTTTTTGTGAGGGCTCACATACTCTTGCAGGGATAGCTTGCCTGGTGTTCCACTTTATTTGTGGGATACCACCTGGAGGTTTATTCCGATTACCTGTACTGACTCACTTTCTTTGATGGTGTTTAGCTTGGAAGGATCCCTGGGTTTCCCATTCCTCTAATTGCTGCTACTTCGGATCTTTATCCGCGTGGTACTTTTACATTTTCCCCGCATTTTACTGCTTTCCTAGCTGGAAGACCTCGATAGGAGGCAATGTTTTTGTGTGTTTATTTTTTTTACAGGTTCCTTCGTCCAGGATTCCTTTTGCATGCGCGTTCCTAAAACGCAAACATTTCATTGATTTTTCTTCTCCTAAGAACATGTACTCCTTCTACTACAGGCGAGTAAGTCTCCAAAGGTCGAGCATCTGGTAGATTGCATAGTAACGTCGTTCGTCCAAAACCCAATCCATAACCCCGAAGTTAGCCGAACTACCGCTTACTCTGATTCTCGTTCCAGATGAGATACGAAGGCATAAGACGCGATGTCTTAGCGAGCACAATTACCCTTAACCCCTAGGTAGCCGAGCTACGAAGACTCTGATTCTCATATTCAGATGAGATACGTATGCAGTGGATGCGACATCCGTGCGAGTCATTTTCTTTTGACCCCTTTTTTTTAGTAAATAACACATTAGATAAACCCACACCCTTTAGACAAGAACTACAAAAGTGGATCCCGTAGAGTACTACAGATGCGTAGGGGTGCTAATACCTTCCCTTCGCATAATCGACTCCCGAACCCAAGATTTGGTTGCGAGACCCTGTCTTGTCCTTTCCTTTTTCCAGGTTTACTTCGAGTGTTTCCTTTCCCTCCTTTGGGATAAATAACGCACGGTGGCGACTGTCCTGTCTTTCTTCGCCGGTTGTTTTTTTTCGCATTCCATTTTTCAGGTTGCGACAGCTGGCGACTCTGCTGGGGACCCGGTTTCCCTAAGCGAGTCCCTCCTAGCTTTTGTAGGTTGTTTGTTTATTGGGTGTTTATTCTTTTGTACAGTTATTTATCTTTCAGCATTTACCTGCTTTATTGCATTGTGTACATATGACTGCCGTATCTGCTGGTTCTATTTGTGAGATGAGTTCTATACCCGAACTCGAGTGCACTTAGGATAGGAGAATGGCATAGTCTTGTTGACTTGTGTGAAGTTATTCCTTAGCAAGTTGACTTGCAAGCCCATTCACTTGGTGGAGGTCATGTTGGGATCAATAATGTCACACAAGAAAGTTGTGGTTAGACATTACTTTTTCCAATATAGACCTTAGAAGCCAAGGACCTTAGTTTACCAAACCCATCTTGGCCTATTCATAGGACGTAGTGCAAAAGTCGTTCAAGTGTAAGATTTGATACGATTGTTACGCGATACTACACTCATAAGAGTCTCTCTTGAGAATATTTTTGGAATACGAGTAGTCGTTCCTCCGATAATATCTGAAAGATGGGATTATGACTATGGGAACCTTTTGTAGAACATGTTTGGCAGGTTTAAACCTTAGTACACTCCCTTTGGGTGGTTCTTAACCTAAACTCCATGCTCGTGACTTGCAACAAACCCTTGATTCATGGTTGATCCGTTCAGGTATCCTTAATATCAATGAAACTTGGGTGTTGATAAGGTGTAAACCATAATCCACCAAAAATGGATGGTTGATATTAAGGATAACATGATCCATCCCATGACCTTTGTTTGGTGTGCTTTGCTTGATCCTCTTAATTTCTCTCCAGGCAGTGCAACCTGACAGATGTTCAAGCGGATCCAGCAATTCTGATTGACATGCCATTGCATTGTATAACATCATCTGCATATTTGCATCCAACATTTCATGCTTATTCATTTACAGGGTATTCCCTTTTTAAGGGGGGGCCTTAAAATCGAATAAGCAGTGCATCGCATACCATACATACTAACCCTTGTCTGTTTTGCAAGTGTCACCGCAGTGTCTAAAGTTTGTTCCCTGTATCAGGCAGTTATTGGTCCCAAGCGAGTTCACAGGTACCCGACAAAGGAAAACCGTCCACGACTAGCAATGGACCAGATACAGAAAGAACTGGTTGATATGCGTGGATGTACTATTTTGAAGACAGTTTAACTGGAGCTTCTCGTGAATGGTATTCTCATTTGTCTCGTACTACCATCAAGAGCTGGAAAGACTTGGCAGAGGCTTTTGTCAAGCAATATCAATACAACTTGGACATGGCTCCAAATCGGAATTTGTTGCAAGGAATGTCTCAGACTGCCAAGGAAACCTTTAGAGAATATGCTCAGCGTTGGAGACAGATTGCTGCATCCGTCCAACCCCCTATGTCTGAAAGGGAGATGGCGGACATGTTCATGAACACTCTTCAAGGCAATTATATCGAGAGATTGGCTACTTTCCCGTCAATCAACTTTGCAGAGATAGTGATTGCTAGAGAAAGGATCGAGAGTCTGTTGAAGATGGGCCGAATTCAAGACAACAGTGCTTCCAACTCATCAGTTCCCAAGAAACCGTTTGCTGGTAACGGTCAGCGAAGAAGAGAAGGTGAGACGAGCGTTGTATATGCCGGAAGAGGCAGGGGCAGAGGACGCCCTAATTATTATCAAGATCAAGTGGCCGCAGTCACTATTCCAACACCTATTCCTCAACCGCAGTATCATCCGCAACAGCAACCCAGGTACAACAATCAACAACAAGGAGGTAATTCGGGTCAGCAGAGACCCTATCAACAACGTCCAAGGCAGGCGGACCGGGTCATTGAGCCAATCCCAATGCCTTATTCTGTATTACTTCCCAAGCTGATCGACATGAATCTGGTTACGTTGAGAACTCTGGCCCCACCGGTCGATCCCAACAATCTGCCTAGAGGTTATGATGTCAACGCCAGATGTGCTTTTCACTCCAACGCACCTGGCCATACTACAAATAATTGCAAGGCTCTCCAGCTAAAGGTACAAGATTTGAGAGATGCCCAGGCCATCAATTTTTCTCCGGTGCCTAATGTTATCCAAAACCCGATGCCAGCTCACGGCGGGCAGAGGATTAATGCTGTTGATAGTGGGGAAACTTTGAATTTGGTTTCTGATGTGACTAAAGTGAAGACTTCGCTATCGGTGGTCAAAGACCGACTATTGAAAGGACGGATTTTCCCGGGCTGTGGGGAAGAATGCAGAAATTGTCAAGACGCCGAGAACGGATGTGATAGTTTGAGAAGGGGTATTCAGCAACTGATAGATGAAGGTTGTCTTCAGTTCGATCAGACTCGTCCAGTGAAGAATGATGTGTCGACAGTAACGTTTTATTTCACTCCTGAAGAAATATATGTTCCCGAGAGACCCGCTCCGACAACAATATATTTCCCAGAAAGTCCAGCACCAATTTACTCTGACAACCCTCAACCGACTTTGATTGGTCCGGTCACCATCACGGTACCAGGACTTGTTCCGTATGAGAAAGACAGTGCTATCCCGTGGCACTATGGGGTTGATATCTACTGCCAGGGGCAGAAAGTTAACGAAGAAGACATTGACATTGGTAGCTCCGTTGTAGACAATGTTGGAGGAATTGGTGGCTTCACTCGCAGTGGACGCCTATTTGCACCATCAACATTGCGCACGAATGCTGAAGCTGAGGCAGCTGCCAAGGCTAAAGGAAAACAGGTATCCACCGAAGAGGTTACTACCGAGGAAGCTCCTCCTAAGACCGCATTCGAGAAGGAAGTGGATGAGTTTATGAGGATTATCAAGAAAAGTGACTACAAGGTAGTCGACCAGCTAAATCAGACACCCTCAAAGATCTCCATTCTCTCACTATTGATGTGCTCTGAGGCACACAGAGCAGCCTTGTTGAAAGTACTGAATATGGCTTATGTTCCCCCAGAGATAACTGTGGACCAGCTGGAGTCGGTAGTTTCGAATGTACACACTAACCATGCGCTAGGTTTCACCGATTATGACCTAACATCTGAGGGCAGGAATCACAACAAAGCCTTGCATATCACAATGGAATGCAAAGGGACGGTGCTTTCCCATGTTTTGGTTGATACAGGTTCTTCTCTGAATGTTCTCCCAAAGAAAGCCTTAACGGAGTTGGATTGCGATGACGCCACCCTGAGGCCGAGTAATTTAGTTGTAAGGGCTTTTGATGGCTCTAAGCGAGCTGTTTGTGGCGAAGTTGAGTTGCCAGTTGAGATTGGACCGCAGGTATTCAAGAGTACCTTTTATGTGATGGATATCCATCCTGCCTATAGTTGTCTGCTAGGTCGACCCTGGATTCATGTTGCCGATGCTGTTACTTCTACTCTCCACCAGAAGCTCAAATATGGACTAGAAGGTTAGATTGTCACCGTCTGTGGTGAAGAGGATATTTTTGTTAGCCACCTGTCTACATTTAAGTATGTGGAGATGGATGGCGAGATGCATGAGATGCTGTGTCAGGGCTTCGAAGCCATAAACATCAGTGAGGTCGCGCCCGAAACTGTCTTTTCACCTGAGTTTGAGAAGGTCGGGACTTCTATCTCTTCATACAAGAAAGCTGTTGAAGTGGTTAAGGCTGGTAATGCCCAAGGCTGGGGCAAATTTGTGGAGCCAATCATAAAAGAAGACAAGTTTGGATTGGGGTATACTCCGGGGTCTCAGAAGAATGAAGTCGGTACTTTCTCCAGCGGGGGTTTGGTTTCTCCCCACACCGTCAATGTGCAGATGAAGACAAGGCTGACAGCGACTGTGACTTAGATAGCTGGATTCGCCCGTGTGTCCCAGGAGAAAAGCTCGACAATTGGTCGTCTGAAAAAGTCGTCCGGTTTACTCTACTGAAGGAGTAATTTTTATTGTTTTCCTTTTATCACATGCATAACAAAGTCTTACACTTTGACCAAGGTGTAATGACTCATCTGTAGGGCCATCCATTTAGTTACATTTCGCAATTATTTTCATTATCCATAAAGGACGGCTTTTGCAAACAATTTTGTGTTCTCTTTCTTTCAATTATTTTTACTGTTACAAAAACGGCAATGTTTCTTTTTCATGTTTCTTTTTCGTTTTTCTTTCTAAAAAACACCTCGTAAAACTGATCACCCGGATCTCACTGCTAACGACACTGCTATGGCCAAGTATGACTTCGACAATCCTATCTATAAAGCCGAAGAAGGGGTTGAGGAAGATTGTGAATTGCCTGAGGAGTTAGCCAGGTTGTTGAAACAGGAGGACCGAGCTATCACACCTTATCAGGAGGTGGTTGAGACCATCAACATTGGTACCGAAGACGACAAGAAAGAGATCAAGATCGGGGCCAGTCTACAGGCCGAGAGGAAAAGACCGTTGATCATGTACTTGACTGTGTTAGAAAGGTCAATGGGTTGTGTGGTCGGTCAGCATGATGAGTCAGGTCGAAAAGAGCATGCAATATACTACCTTAGCAAAAAGTTTACCGACTGTGAACAAAGATACGTGGTTAAAAGAGTTTTCTCTGGTGGAGCTCTGATGCTAACAACCATGGATGGCGAAGACTTCCCGTCCCCTGTCAACTCAGACGCAGTTAAAAAATACTTCGCATAAAATAGACCCGCTGGACAGTAAAAAGAATAGTCCAGGCAATAAAGGGGCATCCCGACGAACCAAAAAAAAAAGAATGAAGAGGTTCGGGCAAAAATTAGGGATATAAAAATAAAAATAAATGTACACCCGGTGAGTCGAAAACCCGAAAGGGCGGCTCAGGCAAAAAAGGGTATCCCGGTGGATTGAAAACCCAAAAGGGCGGTCCACGCAAAAGTTAGGGAATAAGCGAATAACTGCGATCTGAGTTCATCCGTGTTATATCACCGTTTCATTCAATCCGGCAATCTTCTAAGGTAAAAGATCGACTAATCATCCACTTCATAAAGCAAGATGAGCAGAGCGTCTTGAGGACATACGAGCCATAGCAGAGTCGAAACTCGGTGGGACCCCGTTTCCACATTACCATTAGGATAGTTTCTCTTGTTCAATTTATAGCGATCGCCTCTTTCCAGGGATCAGCTTCCTGATGTACTCGCCTATTCCTTGCACAAATTTTTCAACCAACAAAAGTCGAATAATTCAGTTAAAAAGCCTCTTTACTTTTCATTTATCAGTTTGTTTGCAAAAGATGTCTGAATTCTTGAGGAAACGTGTATTTTTTGGTTACAGGTCACAGGAACCGGATGCCAAGTCATGAATCCTCACCCCCAAGCGGTTGACAAAGCCTCTCCTCTGCAGAGCAGGTTCCCCAGTAGAGTTGACAGTATCCAGACTGTATATCCCTAATAGAGTTGACAGTATCCAGACTGTATATCCCAGCGGAGTCAACAGTGCTAGACTGTATCTTCCCTGCAACAACGGAGTAGTCGCATACCCAACAGACAAGAGGGTGGTGTTCCCAATGTTCATCTCGTCCCTAGCAGATTATTTTTTTTAATAGATTTGTTTTAATCCCCAGCCTGAGGACGATTAGCAAGTTCATATCCCCAGCAAAGGTCGATTCCTACGATATTTCCCCAGGAACTGCTTTCCTCACAGACTCTCCTCGCAGAGCCTCGCCAAGCAAAGTTTCCATAGTTGATACTTCCCCAGCAAGGTCAACTTTTCAAAAAAGGCCGATTATTTTTGGTGGCTCCCCGGTCCCGGAAGACGGATCGTTCCCCACAGAGCATTCAAGGATTGATACAGCGATCCGCTCCCTACCAGAGTTGCTTCCCCAAGCAGATTTCTTTTTTCTTTTGCACCATGCATAACATTTGCATTTGCATTTGCATGCATATCAAACATACACATAAGCTGATAAACAGGTTCTTCCAAGCAGACTGAAAAATTACTTTACAACCAAAGTCATGAGATTCGGCCAGAGGATCAAGTGTGTGTGTGACCCAGCATGAGGGTCATTTCGAAGATTCAGCCTGAGAATCGTTTTCTAGAGATCCAGCCTGAGGGTCATTTCGAAGATTCAGCCAGAGAGTCGACTATGAGCGTTATTTCCCCAGCAAGCCAGTTGGAGGAATAGATTGACAGCTCAACAGAAAATCAACCTACAAGAAGATCCAGCTCGCGGATTGCATTAAAAAAACAAAGTCTAATCGAAGAGTCGTTATAACATGTCCTAGCCTGAAGAATATGTACGAAGCCCAAAAGTGGGATATTCTCGAAGCTGTATATCTAACATGAAGACTGTAGATTTCGAAAGAGGGTCAACCAGCGCATGCCTCAGATGCGAGATCTTGATGATGGGAATTTATCATCAAAACAATCCAGATCTAGCCAGAAGATCAAAGTCAAGTCTAGCCCGAAGACCGAAAAATAGATAGATTCAGCCAGAGAATCAAAGAAAATAGATTCAGCCAGAGAATCGAAACAATTCAGATCTAGCCAGAAGATTGAAGTAGATTCAGCCAGAGAATCAAAGAAAATAGATCCAGCCAGAGAATCGAAACAATTCAGATCTAGCCAGAAGATCGAAGAAGATCTAGCCAGAAGATCGAAGTCAGGTCTAGCTCGAAGACCGGAAATAGATTCAACTAGAGAATCGAAACAATTCAGATCTAGCCAGAAGATCGAAGTAGATTCAACCAGAGAATCAAAGAAAATAGATTCAGTCAGAGAATCGAAACAAAGGAGATCTAGCCAGAAGATCGAAGAAGATCTAGCCAAAAGATCGAAGAAGATCTAGCCAGAAGATTGAAACCGTATCCAGCCCGAGGATCAAAATTAACATCCAACCAGAGGACTAAATTGAGTATAGATTCAGCCAGAGGATCGAAATTCCAGATTAAGTCAGAAGACTGATTCAGATTCAGCCAGAGGATCGGAAGAGAAATAAACAGCGCGGTGTATTTCAGCATTTTTGTGGTGTTCTCGGAGCGCAAATTTTCGGTCTGTCTTTGGTATTCAATCACAGCTCACCCTGTTTGTCTGATAAGCTGTTCGCTTTCATCCTGCTCGAGTTAGCTGATGACTGAATAGGGGCAGCTGTAACACCCCAAAATTTGCCCTCCTTATTCACGCATTCATTTTTAGGTCATTTAACATTAGATACATTGCATTTCATCATGTCAATCGGGATTAGCTCCAAGAAGCTTGAACATCATCCAAGACACTTTGTGGGTCCTATCTGGGTGATCAGTCAACACAAGGGAATGGCTTGAGATACTTCCAACATGTTCAAATGGGGTTTATTCATCAGTCAAAACGTTAATCTTGAAGGAGCAAAAGTTTGTTCATGAACTGTCATGCTCGCTAGGCGAAGCCCACGCGTTTCGATAAAAAAACAAAAAAAAAACAAAAAAAAACAAAAAAAAACAAAAAACAAAAGGAAAAAAAACGAAAAAAAAACGAAAAAAAAAATTAAAAAAATTAATTAATTAATTAATTAATTAATTAATTAAATAAATAAAATATAATAGAAATATCTTGGACTTGGACCTCTCTCATTTGAGCCCACAAAGCCATGAAAATCAGGTTATAAAAGAGGGAGAACAGACAGAAAAAGGAAGAGAAGGAAAACACTTTGAGGTTTCCTTGGAACAAAATCCTGGACAAAACCTGAAGAGAAACCTAGACAGAGAGAGTGAGAATTAATCTGCAGCAACCTCCAGGCAACTCTGAAAGGTTCATTCTGACTCACACACTTTCAGCTCAAGCAAACCCTAACATTGGTTTGCAAATCCAGCCGTGCCATTTGATTTCAACCGATCTCTCCAATCAGGTTTGCCCTTATTCCCATTACCTTTGTGCTTTGAAGTTGAATGCTCTGAATGTATGAGGTATTATGGGTGAATTTGATACCCTTTTGGTGCATGTGTTTGACAAGAGGTTTAGGCCTCCTACCCTTGGTTGCTTTTTGTGAGCTTTTTGTGAATTTTAATGGCATGATTCATGTGGTTACATTTTGATTTGGGGGCAACTCTTGATTACCCTATCCTGTTTGCTCTAACCTGTTTTGTGTTTGTTATGGCATTGTTTTCTCCTAATTTCGTCATATTACTCTAACTTGTTTGTTGAGTTTTTGTGAGGGCTCACATACTCTTGCAGGGATAGCTTGCCTGGTGTTCCACTTTATTTGTGGGATACCACCTGGAGGTTTATTTCGATTACCTGTACTGACTCACTTTCTTTGATGGTGTTTAGCTTGGAAGGATCCCTGGGTTTCCCATTCCTCTAATTGCTGTTACTTCGGATCTTTATCCGCGTGGTACTTTTACATTTTTCCCGCATTTTACTGCTTTCCTAGCTGGAAGACCTCGATAGGAGGCAATGTTTTTGTGTGTTTATTTTTTTTACAGGTTCCTTCGTCCAGGACTCCTTTTGCATGCGCGTCCCTAAAACGCAAACATTTCATTGATTTTTCTTCTCCTAAGAACACGTACTCCTTCTACTACAGACGAGTAAGTCTCCAAAGGTCGAGCATCCGGTAGATTGCGTAGTAACGTCGTTCGTCCAAAACCCAATCCATAACCCCGTAGTTAGCCGAACTACGGCTTGCTCTGATTCTCATTCCAGATGAGATACGAAGGCATAAGACGCGATGTCTTAGCGAGCACAATTACCCTTAACCCCTAGGTAGCCGAGCTACGAAGACTCTGATTCTCATATTCAGATGAGATACGTATGCAGTGGATGCGACATCCGTGCGAGTCATTTTCTTTTGACCCCTTTTTTTTAGTAAATAACACATTAGATAAACCCACACCCTTTAGACAAGAACTACAAAAGTGGATCCCGTAGAGTACTACGGATGCGTAGGGGTGCTAATACCTTCCCTTCGCATAATCGACTCCCGAACCCAAGATTTGGTTGCGAGACCCTGTCTTGTCCTTTCCTTTTTCCAGGTTTACTTCGAGCGTTTCCTTTCCCTCCTTTGGGATAAATAACGCACGGTGGCGACTGTAACACCCCGATTAAAATAAGAGAATTATTTAATTGAGTTAATATTATTTTATTAATTTAATTAAATAAAGTTGGATTATTGGATTATTTTTATTATTATTTTTGATGTTATTTATTTTAATAATAATTAAATAAATAAATAAATGGAATATGAAGAGTGGAAGGGTAAAAGTGGAAATTTATATAAGAAGCCAAGAGAACTCAGAGTTGGGTTTTCACGTGTTTTGCTTCAGAGTCAGAGAAAGGGGGAGAAACGCTAAGAGAAAGAGAAGGAAGAGGAAAAGGCCAAAGATTGCTCGGAGCTTCCTTCAATCCAAAGAGGTAAGGGGTCTGAACCTTATTAAACGATAATATGCGAGCAATTTCATGATATCTGTTGGGTTGTTAATGAATTTTGGGGATTTTAGAGAGATTGGGGAAGTTGGGGTTTTGATGGAAAATTCTCCGATCTGTGAGTTTTGTTGCGTTATATGCACTGTAATCGAAGTATGTTGTGTATATATGACTGTTAAATGTCGATTTTGGGTTGTTAGCTGTGGGGTACGAGTTATGGCGAGTAGAGAAGCAAAGCTGCGCTAATTTCTGCAGCAGAGGCTTCTGTTCGCGCGCGATTCGCGGCGCGAAGCCCAGTTCGCGGCGCGAACTGGGCAGGATTTAGAGGAGTTCTGTAATTCGTTGTTCGCGGCGCGAACCCTGCTTCGCGGCGCGTACTGAAGCGAAATAAATTGTTCGCGACGCGGTCCTTCGTTCGCGGCGCGAACTGTGTTGTATTGGAAGAGTTCGCGGCGCGTCCCTATGTTGGCGGCGCGAACTGGAGAAATGCAGAAGCTAATGTTGGTGGGTTTTGAGTACGTTGAGTTGCGAGACTCTTAGTAAGTCGCTGTAATTGTATTATAAACAATTAACAGTGATTATATGATTGTGTATGAGGTGTTTATGATAATGATATGTTGAATTTACGTGTTTAATTATGAATGTGTTATGTGACGATGGGATATCGTTGTAATGTTGTTGTTTTGTTGAGTTGAAGGTCATGCTATTAATGATGATGATAACATGACTATATGATGATGTTGTTGCTATGTTGATTATGATGCATGTTTGATGTGCATGCATTCATGAAAGGCCGATGCCTAGTGATGAACGGACTGAGTTCCAATGATGTTGTTGACTCCGGGCTTGTTGAGAGGCTTGGTTCCTTGCGGGGAACTCGGATTCTATGGTGATGAATCTGGGAGTGGTGATCCTGTAGTTGGTCACAAAATGGGTATACCGAGTCGTGTTGAGTCATGCATGGGTGTGTGCATTGCATTTGATGTGTTGTTTTGTTGATGTTCATGAGTTTGTTGATTATGATAATGATGATGAGCTGTGTTGGCATATATGAAATATATATTTATGTTTATATTTTTGTCGTTATATTATTATTTAATAATGTAATTCTCACCCCTTCTGCATGTGTTTATGTTCATCTATGATGAGCAATGTGCAGATAAAGAGGAGTAGCTATTGTTGAGGTTCGAGGAATAAGCGTAGAGTTATTCTACAGAGTCGAGTCAAATGCTCTGGTCATGTGACACCGGGGTTATGGGATTCGATAGATAGTTGATTATTATTTATGTTGTTTATGATGACTAAATGTTGAGATGTTTTGTTGAGATAATGTTGAAACATTATTATGAATTATAATATTTGTGCTGTTGTCCGCTGCGAAGTTTAAATATTAAATAATATGTTTTATGTTGTAATGCAATAAGTGTTACGTTGTAAGAAATGTAAACTCTTCTACATGTTGTACTCTGATAATATATTTAAATATGTCGTTTGGGTAGAAGGGTGTTACATTAGTGGTATCAGAGCATTGTCAGTCCAGTCGAGTCATAATGTGAGGTTTTCCCTGCTGGTCGATTAGTGTAAATGACACTGTCGATATTTAACGGTTGTGGTTGTGTTGTGCAGAGTATGGCTGGAGAAAATGACCGTGCGATTGCTGAGGCTTTGGCTGCTATGGCGCAGGCTATGCAGGCGCAGCAGAATCCGCCGGTCGACGAGTTTAGGAATTTGGGAAGGTTTCTGAAGAATAACCCTCCTACATTCAAAGGGCGCTATGATCCAGATGGTGCTCAGATTTGGCTGAAGGAAATTGAGAAGATTTTCCGGGTGATGACGTGTACTGAAGCACAGAAGGTGCAGTTTGGTACACATATGTTATCTGAAGAGGCTGAAAACTGGTGGGATAACACTCGCCAGAGAATTGCAGTACCAGGTGCTGAGATGACTTGGGAAAGGTTCAAGACGGCCTTTTTGGAGAAATATTTTCCTGCTGATGTGCGATGTAAGAAGGAGATGGAATTTCTAGGACTGAAACAGGGTAACATGTCTGTTGCTGATTACGCTTCGAAGTTTGAGGAGCTGGTGCAGTATTGTCCTCATTATAATAATGCTGATGCTGAGGAATCCAAGTGTGTCAAGTTTGAGAATGGGTTGCGTCCAGAGATCAAACAAGGCATTGGTTACCAGGAGATTCGTAGGTTTCCTACACTGGTTAATAAGTGCAGGATATTTGACGAAGATAGCAAGGCTAGGACTGCTCATTACAAGAGTCTTAGTGAGAAGAAGAATAAGGATCGTGGTAGTCCTTATGCATCTCCGAATGGTAAAGGTAAGCAGAAAGTGGTAGATGAGAAGAAGTCAAGTGGGGGAGGATCTCCCATAGCTGGTAAATGTTTCAAGTGTGGCGAGCCAGGCCACCGTGCTGATAGCTGTACCAAGAAAGTGCTGAGATGTTTCCGATGCGGTCAGGCTGGTCATAGAGTTACGGAATGTAAGGATGCTGGTCCGACATGTTTTAATTGTGGCGAGAAAGGCCATATCAGTTCGCAGTGCTCGAAACCGAAGAAGGCGGCTACTGCAGCTCATACTACTGGTAGGGTGTTTGCTCTGAGTGGGACTGAAGCTCCTAAAGAAGATAATCTGATTAAAGGTACTTGCTTGATTAATAATGTTGAATTGCTTGCTATTCTTGACACTGGTGCTACTCATTCGTTTATTTCGTATGAGTGTGCGACTAGGATTGGTGTGATTATGTCGTCCTTAGGCGGAAGTATGGTGATAGATACTCCTGCTAATGGTTCTGTGAAGACTTCTGTTGTCTGTCGAGGTTGTCATTTGACGATCTTTGAGAGAGAGTTCGTGGTTGATTTGGTGTGCTTACCCTTGCACCAAATTGATATTATTCTGGGAATGAATTGGCTAGAATTCTATGGCGTGTTTATCAACTGCTATAGGAAGACGGTGCGGTTTTCTAAAGTTGGTGAGAATGATGAGGCAAGATTTCTATCTGCTAGGCAGGTGGGGGATTTTGTGAAAGATGAAGCTCAGATATTCGCTTTATTTGCGTCTCTGCAAGCGGATAAGAAAGTGGTGAGTGTAGATTTGCCTGTTGTCTGTGAATTTCAGGATGTGTTTCCGGAGGATGTAAGTGAATTACCTCCAGAACGTGAAGTCGAATTTGCCATTGACTTAGTACCAGGTACGAGTCCAGTGTCGATGTCTCCTTATAGAATGTCGGCAACTGAATTAGTTGAATTGAAGAAGCAACTTGAAGAATTGCTTGAGAAGAAGTTTGTGCGTCCAAGTGTTTCTCCTTGGGGTGCACCAGTATTGTTAGTGAAGAAGAAAGAAGGTACGATGAGGTTGTGTGTCGATTATCGGCAGTTGAATAAGGTGACTATCAAGAATCGGTATCCATTGCCGAGGATTGATGATTTGATGGATCAGTTGGTTGGAGCTCATGTTTTCAGTAAGATTGATTTGCGGTCGGGTTATCATCAGATCCGAGTGAAGTCAGATGATATTGCGAAGACTGCTTTCCGTACGAGGTATGGTCATTATGAATACACTGTGATGCCGTTCGGTGTGTCTAATGCTCCAGGTGTGTTTATGGAATATATGAATCGTATATTTCATCCGTACCTTGATAATTTTGTTGTGGTGTTCATAGATGATATATTGATATATTCTAAGACGGAAGAAGAGCATGCAGGACATCTGAGGATTGTTTTGCAGGTGTTAAGAGAGAAGAAATTATATGCAAAGTTATCTAAATGTGAGTTCTGGTTGAAGGAAGTGAGTTTCCTTGGCCATGTGATTTCGAGTGGTGGAATTTCTGTTGATCCTGCTAAAGTGGATGCTGTATTACAGTGGGAGACTCCGAAGTCTGCTACTGAGATACGCAGTTTTCTGGGGTTAGCTGGTTATTATCGCAGATTTATTGAGGGCTTCTCTAAGTTGGCATTGCCGTTGACGCAGTTGACTAAGAAGGGTCAAGTTTATGTGTGGGATGCAGCTTGTGAAGCGAGTTTTGTTGAGTTGAAGAGGCGGTTGACCAGTGCTCCAGTGTTGATCTTGCCTAATCCTGGTGAGTCCTTCGTTGTTTATTGTGATGCTTCTTTGATGGGTCTTGGTGGTGTTTTGATGCAGAATGGTAAAGTTGTAGCTTATGCTTCTAGACAGTTGAGAGTTCATGAGAGGAATTATCCTACGCATGATCTAGAACTTGCAGCTGTTGTATTTGTGTTGAAAATGTGGAGGCATTATCTGTAGGGTTCCAGATTCGAAGTGTTCAGTGATCACAAGAGTCTGAAGTATTTGTTTGATCAGAAAGAGTTAAATATGAGGCAGAGAAGGTGGTTAGAATTACTGAAGGATTTTGACTTTGAATTGAGTTATCATCCCGGTAAGGCTAATGTAGTTGCAGATGCGCTGAGTAGAAAGTCTCTACATATGTCTATGATGATGGTTCGGGAACTTGAGTTAATTGAACAGTTCCGTGATATGAGTTTGGGTTGTGAAGTTTCCGCTGATAGTGTAAAGTTGGGTATGCTGAAGTTGACTAGTGGAATTCTGGAAGATATTCGGAATGGTCAGCAAGTTGATGTCGCTTTAGTTGATCATATTACTATGGTTAACCAGGGTAATGGTGGTAATTTTGAGATTGATGAGAATGGAATCCTGCGATTTAAAGGTAGAGTTTGTGTTCCTGAGGTGTCTGAATTGAAAAAGAGTATTCTTGAAGAGGGCCATAGGAGTGGATTGAGTATCCATCCAGGTGCAACTAAAATGTATCAAGATTTGAAGAAGTTGTTTTGGTGGGCTGGTATGAAAAGAGATGTTGCTAAGTTTGTGTATGCCTGTTTGACTTGTCAGAAGTCAAAGATTGAACATCAGAAACCGGCAGGTATGATGCAACCTTTGAAGATTCCTGAATGGAAGTGGGATAGCATTTCCATGGATTTTGTGACGGGATTGCCGAGGACGGTGAAAGGTAATGATTCTATTTGGGTGATTGTGGATCGATTGACTAAGTCGGCGCATTTCTTGCCGATGAAGATTAATCACTCTTTAGAGAAGTTGGCAGAGTTGTATATTGAGGAGATAGTGAGGCTGCATGGTATTCCATCCAGTATTGTGTCTGATAGAGATCCCAGATTTACTTCTAGATTTTGGGAAAGTTTGCAGAAAGCGTTGGGGACTAAGTTGAGGTTGAGTTCAGCTTATCATCCTCAGACTGATGGTCAGACTGAAAGAACTATCCAATCCTTGGAGGATTTGTTGAGAGCTTGTGTGTTGGAGCAGAGTGGTTCTTGGGATAGTTATTTGCCGTTGGTGGAGTTTACTTATAATAATAGTTTTCATGCTAGTATCGGTATGGCTCCATATGAAGCATTGTATGGTAGGAGGTGTAGAACTCCATTGTGTTGGTATGAATCAGGTGAGAGTGTTGTACTCGGACCTGAGATTGTGCAGCAGACGACTGAAAGGGTTAAGATGATTCAGGAGAAAATGAAGATTTCTCAGAGTCGTCAGAAGAGTTATCATGATAATAGGAGAAAGGCACTTGAGTTCCAAGAGGGAGACCATGTGTTCTTGAGAGTTACTCCGACGACAGGTGTGGGTAGAGCTTTAAAGTCCAAAAAGCTTACTCCGAGGTTTGTGGGTCCGTATCAGATTTTGAAGAGGGTTGGGGAAGTGGCGTATCGGATAGCTTTACCGCCGTCGCTTTCTAATCTGCATGATGTGTTTCATGTATCTCAGTTGAGAAAATATATTGCGGATCCTTCGCATGTTGTTCAGTTGGATGATATCCAGGTGAGGGATAATTTGACCGTTGAGGTGTTGCCAATTCGGATAGATGACCGAGAAGAGAAGACCCTGAGAGGTAAGAAGATTGCTCTAGTGAAAGTTGTTTGGGGAGGTCCAGCTGGTGAGAGCTTGACTTGGGAGCGTGAAGATCAGATGAAAGAATCGTATCCGGCTCTATTTGCTTGAGGTATGTTTTCGAGGACGAAAACTCTTTTAGTGGGGGAGAGTTGTAACACCCCGATTAAAATAAGAGAATTATTTAATTGAGTTAATATTATTTTATTAATTTAATTAAATAAAGTTGGATTATTGGATTATTTTTATTATTATTTTTGATGTTATTTATTTTAATAATAATTAAATAAATAAATAAATGGAATATGAAGAGTGGAAGGGTAAAAGTGGAAATTTATATAAGAAGCCAAGAGAACTCAGAGTTGGGTTTTCACGTGTTTTGCTTCAGAGTCAGAGAAAGGGGGAGAAACGCTAAGAGAAAGAGAAGGAAGAGGAAAAGGCCAAAGATTGCTCGGAGCTTCCTTCAATCCAAAGAGGTAAGGGGTCTGAACCTTATTAAACGATAATATGCGAGCAATTTCATGATATCTGTTGGGTTGTTAATGAATTTTGGGGATTTTAGAGAGATTGGGGAAGTTGGGGTTTTGATGGAAAATTCTCCGATCTGTGAGTTTTGTTGCGTTATATGCACTGTAATCGAAGTATGTTGTGTATATATGACTGTTAAATGTCGATTTTGGGTTGTTAGCTGTGGGGTACGGGTTATGGCGAGTAGAGAAGCAAAGCTGCGCTAATTTCTGCAGCAGAGGCTTCTGTTCGCGCGCGATTCGCGGCGCGAAGCCCAGTTCGCGGCGCGAACTGGGCAGGATTTAGAGGAGTTCTGTAATTCGTTGTTCGCGGCGCGAACCCTGCTTCGCGGCGCGTACTGAAGCGAAATAAATTGTTCGCGACGCGGTCCTTCGTTCGCGGCGCGAACTGTGTTGTATTGGAAGAGTTCGCGGCGCGTCCCTATGTTGGCGGCGCGAACTGGAGAAATGCAGAAGCTAATGTTGGTGGGTTTTGAGTACGTTGAGTTGCGAGACTCTTAGTAAGTCGCTGTAATTGTATTATAAACAATTAACAGTGATTATATGATTGTGTATGAGGTGTTTATGATAATGATATGTTGAATTTACGTGTTTAATTATGAATGTGTTATGTGACAATGGGATATCGTTGTAATGTTGTTGTTTTGTTGAGTTGAAGGTCATGCTATTAATGATGATGATAACATGACTATATGATGATGTTGTTGCTATGTTGATTATGATGCATGTTTGATGTGCATGCATTCATGAAAGGCCGATGCCTAGTGATGAACGGACTGAGTTCCAATGATGTTGTTGACTCCGGGCTTGTTGAGAGGCTTGGTTCCTTGCGGGGAACTCGGATTCTATGGTGATGAATCTGGGAGTGGTGATCCTGTAGTTGGTCACAAAATGGGTATACCGAGTCGTGTTGAGTCATGCATGGGTGTGTGCATTGCATTTGATGTGTTGTTTTGTTGATGTTCATGAGTTTGTTGATTATGATAATGATGATGAGCTGTGTTGGCATATATGAAATATATATTTATGTTTATATTTTTGTCGTTATATTATTATTTAATAATGTAATTCTCACCCCTTCTGCATGTGTTTATGTTCATCTATGATGAGCAATGTGCAGATAAAGAGGAGTAGCTATTGTTGAGGTTCGAGGAATAAGCGTAGAGTTATTCTACAGAGTCGAGTCAAATGCTCTGGTCATGTGACACCGGGGTTATGGGATTCGATAGATAGTTGATTATTATTTATGTTGTTTATGATGACTAAATGTTGAGATGTTTTGTTGAGATAATGTTGAAACATTATTATGAATTATAATATTTGTGCTGTTGTCCGCTGCGAAGTTTAAATATTAAATAATATGTTTTATGTTGTAATGCAATAAGTGTTACGTTGTAAGAAATGTAAACTCTTCTACATGTTGTACTCTGATAATATATTTAAATATGTCGTTTGGGTAGAAGGGTGTTACAGCGACTCTCCTGTCTTTCTTCGCCGGTTGTTTTTTTTTCGCATTCCATTTTTCAGGTTGCGACACTCTTCTCATCTCTTCAATCATGTTTGCACAAATAATTTTCACAAAATACCAACCTTACAACCAATATGAAAAGGGCTCCCTAGGAGTACCTAGGATGTTTTGGGTGCCTAACACCTTCCCATTGCATAACCAACCCCCTTACCCAGATCTCTGACTTTCTTTTACTAGTTTTTGATTCGATAAAACTTTTAGGTTTTTGTTCGCTTTCTGATCATTCCTTTGGATAAATAGAAGTGTGGTGGCGACTCGACTTGTATGATTTACCTTGGATTTAGTCAATATCTCTAATGGTAACGAATACCCCGCTACAAACCCCTGGGAATAGATAAACATGTGTTAAATGATGTGAATGCAAGATGATGTGATGCAATGCAGTGACATGGGAATCAGGATTGCTGTATCTGCTTGAACAACTGTCAGGTCGCACTGTCTGAAGAGAAAACCACTGAGGAACACATAAGAAATCAAAGCTCTGCTCCAACAAGAATACCAGAAAACCGGGTTGGTTGAAAGTTAAGGTTTCCTGAATTTAGCCCGCCCCTCACTGGTAGGTTCTAAGAACAGAAGTTTGTCAGCTTCTAGCCCTTCAGTCAAGAATAATACGTTTACCGCTGAAGGTTTGGCATTATTACGAGACAGAAGACCTCCACTGACTCCCCTCAACAAGACATCCTAAAAGCAAGTTCCCAGCCTTGGGTCCTCGGGTTGAGCAGCGAGAATATGCCCACCAGAGCTAACATAATCGTGTCTCGGAGGAGTGGCCTCGACTGAGTCCTCGGGAAATGGTCACCAGAGTCGACGATTTCTAACGGAACATCTTGTCGTTACGGAACACCCGTAGGACAGAATATATCCAAAAGAAACCTCATCTGGATGTGGGTCTCATGAACGACTTAACATAGCAACATGTTACGCAAGCCTCATGACTATCCACTCTAAAACCTGTGTGTACACTCAAGCCTGGGTAGTGGGCTTATCTCTCATAGAACAACCCATCCCAACAAACAACCAACCCAATGGATCCAACAGATACAACAATCATATGTACACAATGCAATAAGATAAAGCAGATAAATGCTGAAAGTAAATGACTGTGCAAAAGAATAAACACCCAACAAACAAGAAATCACAAAAGCTAGGAGGGACTCGCATGGGGAAACCGGGTCCCTAGCTGTCGCAACGTGCGAAAAAACAACCAGCGAAAAAAAGAAACAGAAGAGTCGCCACCGTTCGTTATTTATCCCAAAGGAGGGAAAGGAAACGATCGAAGAAAACCTGAAGAGGAGGAAAAGACAAGGTCTTGCAACCAAATCTTGGGTTCAGGAGTCGATTATGCGAAGGGAAGGTATTAGCACCCCTACGCATCCGTAGTACTCTACGGGATTCACTCTTGTTGTTCTAGTCTAAAGGGTGTAGGTATATCTAAGGTACTATCTGCTAAAAGAAGGTCAAAAGAAAATGACTCGCAAGGATGTCGCATCCACTGCCTACGTATCTCGCCTGAGTATGAGAATCAGAGTCTTCGTAGCTCGGCTACCTATGGGCGAAAGAGAAGTGTGCTCGGTAAGACATCACGTCTTATGCCTACGTATCTCATCTGGAATGAGAATCAAAGCAAAACGTAGTTCGGCTAACTACGGGAACAAGGGTCTCGATTGCAACTAGGGCAAGAGAAAAGGGAAGGTCTCGATCGCAACGAGGGCGAGAGAAAAGAATCGCAACAAGGGCGTAAGCAAGCAAGGATTAGTTATTAGTCGTCAGTCAAAAAACTCGGCAAGACATCGCATTTCGTACCTACGTATCTCATTTGAACATGAGAATCAGAGTTGTCATAGTTGGGCTAACTACGGGAACAAAGGGTCTCGATTGCAACTAGGGCAAGAGAAAGGGAAGGTCTCGATCGCAACGTGGGCGAGAGAAAAGAATCGCAACAAGGGCGAAAGCAAACAAGGATTAGTTGTTAGTCGTCAGTCAAACTCGGCAAGACATCGCATCTCGTGCCTACGTATCTCATCTGAACATGAGAATCAGAGTTGTCGTAGTTCGACTAACTAGGAGTTAAGGATTGCCATCTGAACATGGACTTATAAAAGAGGACACCAGTTGTGTCAAAGGAAAGTGGGCAATGTGTTCAACGTCCTAGCAGTAGGTGTCGCAGCTCGTTGAATCGAGTCTTAGGCAGTTACCTCTTTGCAATAGAACGGATTGACATGCCACAAGATCGGAGACGCACGGAAGGTCTAAAAGTGGGGAAGCTCTGCCCTAGAGTTGTCATACAATGTGGACCTATGTGTTAGGATTTACAGAAGGGAACATCTACCTAATGTTAGCATGCAAAGAGTAAGGGAAATTCTACCTATGTTATCATACAAAGGGTTCTACCTAATGGGTGCTACCTAAACGGAACAAGAGTCGACGGATGGAGCAAGGAGAGGAGCCACAAATAAGGGTAGATGGCGATGCCAGAAGCAATCGACTTACAAGTAGATGGCGATGCATGAAGCAATCGACTTACAAGAGGATGGATGAATACGTGCTGGTTCTGTTAAGTTTTGAAAATGATTACTTGATGTTGGATCAAGCTTTTGATCTTGTTTTGAAATGATTATCGGATGTTCATTTTAATTCTTGTATTAACAGATGAATAAAGAATGAAAGAATAAACATTATACACTTCATGGGAGAGGGGTACATTTGTTATGAATGGGGATTGTTCATGGAAATTAAACAATAAGAATATATGCCTCATATATCATACAAGTAGGCAACAATTATCAAATAATAAGAATATAGGCCTCAATCATCATACAAGTAGGCAACAGTTATCAATCAAATCGGATAAGTAAACAAGTGTGTAATCAAACCAAAGAATCAAATAATGGAGCATTAGGCAATGCATGGGAGTATGAACATGTTAAACAATCAAGCAATAGAAAGCATGAATGAGAGAAACAAGTATAAAAGATAACAGATGAGCCAGACAGATGAAAAGAAATGCACAAAAGGGTCCACTGAATAATTAAATCAGGAAATGAGGTAAGGACCAAATAAAATCAAGATGAAAGGCCTCTAATACATGGCATATGAGATGAACAAGGGAGGATCAAAAGATCTCTTCAATTGCCATAAGCAATCCCTAAGTCAAACATCGATCATAAAGAAGTCAACTGAAAAATTGAGTCAACTTAAAAAATATGAAATAAATAGAAAATTAATCAAGAAAATTATGAAAAATTAAACTAAATAAGGTAAGGTCAGGACATCATCATCCCCCAAAAAGATTTTAAAAATAATGAAAATTGGTTTATAAATTAACTGAAATAAAACAAAGGTCAAACCAAAATTCAACCAACAAGACTAGGTTAAAAATGAATCAAGAATAAATATTAAATTAATCAAGAAAATTATGAAAAATTAAACTAAATAAGGTGGGGTCAGGATATCATCATCCCCCAAAAATATTTTTAAAATAATGAAAATTGGTTCATGAATTAATTGAAAGAAAACAAAGGTCAAACCAAAAGTCAACCAACAAGACTAGGTTAAAAATAAATCAAGAATAAATAGTAAATTAATCAAGAAAACTATGAAAAATTAAACTAAATAAGGTGGGGTCAGGACATCATCATCCCCCAAAAAGATTTCAAAAATAATGAAAATTAGTGTATGAATTAATTGAAATAAAATAGAGGTCAAACCAAAAGTCAATCAACAAGACTAGGTTAAAAATAAATCAAGAATAAATTGGAAATGTGAAATAAAAATCCAAGAAAATGGTCCGGTTGACCATGGGACAGTGGTCAACCTTCATCCCAAAAATCAAAAGCTAAAAATAATTTTAAGACATAAAAAATAAAATCAAGAATTAAAGGTATGCTAAAAAGAACCACTTGGAATGAATAATTAAAATAAAATATTAATATTAAATAAATACGAAAATAAAAATTAAATAAAATTAAATAAGACAACAAGAAATATGGAAAATATTTTTGGATAATTTTATGGACAAAGAAAATATTTTAAAATAATTAAAATCAAAACAAAAATAAAAATGGGAATAAAAAATGAATATGAAAAAGGCGGTGCATTGGCAATTTAATTGAACTGGGAAAAGGTTATGCGCCAATGGGCCAAAAAAAAGGGGGGGCGTGGAAAGTAAGTAGCGCAGGCCCATGGATCCAAACAATTATTAAATTGGGGCGTGACAGAATAGAATAACATTTTAATAAAATAATTCATGTGGACTTGCATCAACCGGTCACGTTTCATTTAAGTGACTAAAAGACAAAATAAGGATGGGCGGCCAAGATTAGAACAAAGGCGCTTGATCCAGTGGTCCTTAAGACGACACGTGGTCGTCTTCCTCATGGGACCAAAACCCTAATGTCATGCAATGCAGAAACGCGAAAATACAGTGGATTTACTCAAACTTCAACTCAAAAATGCGCATGCCATAATGCACCAAAAGACATGAAATAAAGCCCAGATATCAAGTATGAAGTGTGAAGATTAACGTGGTATCTTATTTTAGGTTCAATGATGGCTTAATCATGGAGAAATATTGACAACAAAGTGTCAACATGGACACGGGCAAGGGCAAAAATTCAACAGCACAAATCAATATCAAGAACATTGCCTCGTATTGAGGACTTCAGAAGTAAACACAAGCATATGATTGGCATGGTAATGATGATGAGCATGGTAATGGCATGAAACAAGCATGCTAATGGTATAGATGTATCAATACATGGCCATGGAAGAGGAGTGATAGAGTTACCTAGTGGAAGTTAGGTCCACTGCCTCTTGATTGTGGAGAAAATGGAAGAAGAATGGTGCTGCCTTGATGGTGCTTCAAATCTTCAACTTGAGAAATGGAGAGGAATGAAATCTGACTTGAATGAACTCCCTCCTTGCTTGCTCGAAAAATCACAATGCTTGCCTTCAGATTTAGGGTTTTAGGCTTAAATATGTGGGTCAATAAATCCTTAATGGGCTCAGAAATGAATGTTCTGTCCATGAGCCAATGATGCATTTGGTGAGGTGTAGAAAGAGGGCATGTGAAATTGTTTCTTATTTTGGCAAAGTTTAAGTGAGTGGAAATGTTGTTGCATGGCCAAATGAGGTAACAAAAACGTGGGTTGGTTTGTGCAGCATGCATGGTTTGGCTTGTGCAACATGAAATCAGTCCCAGATGGTGACTTTGTGGCCATATATCTTGATGAGCAAGCCACCAAATGATGAGATGATGCAAACAGTGGAAAGATCTCATGGAGCATAGCATGTTTCATGTTGAGCATGAATGGAAATGATGAGTGGAAGAAGGTGAAAAATGGGCCTCAAGTTCAGGTCACACCATGCAAAACTGGTTGGGCAAGTTTGGCCTAAAATCTGCCTAGAGAATCAAGTCATGGTGCCAACTTTAGGTGAATGTATCTCTCAAACCATGGATCCAAATTAGATGATTCCAAAAGGAGCTGAAAGAGGACATGGCAAGGTATAATTGTTGTAAATAAAACATTTTCAAATGATGCCTTGAAGTGCAAGAAAACTGGCCAAGAAGCCTTGACAAACTTTGAAGATCTTTGGACTTAGAAATTTTTCTAAGTGTCCTAAAAATATGCCCCACTTTGACTAAGCATAACTTTCTCAATTTTGATCCAAATGGAGCAAACTTTATATTTATAGAAAGCTTGGAACAAGAGGAACAACTTTCATGTTGGAGAAAATTTCAAATGGAGCTTTTATCTTGATAGAAAATGGGCTTAAAGTGAGTGCAACAATCATGAAAACTTGCCCTAAATGGAAAGTCAACCAATTCCAAATTAAGTAACTTTTCCAATTCCTGATTAAATGATGAATCCATGATCCAACCTTGATCAAATTTCACATGTAGGCTCCCCTAGGCATGGATTTTGAGATTCCACTCTCAAAAAGTCAGGAGTTGACTTTTCTGGCCCCGCAGTTGACTTTTCCCAAACTGTCTGATTCTCGATTCCAGTGGTCAATTGAAGCACTTCTGGCTCAAATAAAAAGCTGATCATTAACAAAAGGGCGTCACATCGACGTTTTCAAAAACTAAAAGCTTTCAAAAACCAACATCATTCATCATCAATACACAATACACCTGGTCATTTAAAATAACACATCTCACTTATCATGAATATTCAAGAATATGCGTTCGCAGCGGAAAATAATGAATACTCATGCAATTCATAAAATGATCCATGTCCCTTACCATGATCATCTCTCAATAATCTCTTCAAGATAACATAAAACCATAATCAAAATATTTGGCACTATGGCCTCTCAACAGCAATTTCAAATAAACATGTTCATAAGTAATAACATAATACTTACCCAAATAGGATACGAGTTCAATACTACTAATCTACCCAGTGTTACATGACCAGAGCATTGACTCATTACCTAGTCTTCCAACTAAAATACGGAAACTCTCCGGCTAATCTCGAGCGAACTACCGTCCACTTACTTCAGCGATACTACTCCTGAGTATCTGCACGATACCCATGTAAAGGTAACATTCAAACAGAAAGGGTGAGAATTCAAATCATTATGAAGAAGTATAATCAAGCACAATGATTAAATCAACAATTAAAGGAATTCATCACACTTCGCATAACCATGTAAATAATATTAATCAACATTTATTTCACATGTTTCAAACATTCATCAAAACGCAAAGAGTATAATATTAAATCCAATACTATATTCCCATAACTACAATTATCACACAATCACATAGTTTGTCAAGTTATGTACTCAACCATCACCAAATTCAATTACCATATCTCATACACACATCACAATCACAACAATGCACACATTCAATTATCACACGACTCTAATGTGACTCAATGCAAGACATGTGACTCTATGCATGCGGTACCTCAATGTGAACCCTGTAACACCCTTCTAAATACCCCAATAATTTAATTAAATATCAAAATACAACATCAGAGTAATTATGCCCTTTAAGGGTGTCACACAACATATTCACACCGTTCAACAATATAGAGGTCATGCTCTTTTATTAATTTCAAACTTAAACAATTGCATAAAACACAGCGGATATAATTTCATCAATCATGTAAAACATTACATGGAAAATGGTTCTCAACCAATAATAAAACATTCAAAACAAGTTAGGACAACCCATCCCGATGTTACATCTATCAGAGCACGACCCACTACGGAGACTACACTAGACTCCAATAATTAGCTCCTACTCAACTCATTTCTCGTTACCTGAAAAATAAGTGTAAGGGTGAGTTCCTCAATCAATATAACGAGCATTATACAACATTATGTAATGTTAAGTAAATAACGCATCAAATCACCCTAACCAGGCCACATGCTCAAAACAGCAGTATCAACTCAAACATCATACTTAACAATAACATATAGCATATGTATAATCTCAAACCATACTCAATGACCACACAACAATACCAACACAAACACACGTGTAATATTGGAATACATCCATTCATATTACACGCCATACATATATTATGCAATGAGACTTCATGCATGCGGTACCGACTATTTGTGAACATATAGTTCAACCTCACCGTCCAAACCCAGGCACGGCTACCAAGCTCACTAGTCCCACTCATTTGAGACATAGTGACTCACTCACTAATTCCTCACCATGGGAATTAGCTACCACCCCAAATGGGCCATGAAATGCACGCTAATCACCTAGCATGCAAACAATCAACAACAGTCCAATAATGACTAACTCACTAATTCCTCACCATGGGAATTAGCTACCACCCCAAATGGGCCACAATGTGCAAGCTAATCACCTAGCAAATGCAACATCAACAACAATTCAAGAATAGACACATGCCCACACTCTAAGCAACAAAACAGTCTATTCACAATGCCTACATAACTGATACATTCACAGCATCATGTATAGCATCACACATCATTAACACATTTTATCACAACAGCATATCATGTCATGCCACAAAATCAAACACAGTATTAGCACCCTCTACTAATACCTATGCTACTCAAAACAATGGGAAATGATCCCTACTACATCATGCATCAGCTAAGTCACCTCACTCAGCCTAAACAGCCAAAACTGCACAACAACAGTTCAGAAAAATCATCAATTCTGCCCATACGCGTATTGCCCATGCCATACGCGTATTGCCCACACCTGACCAAAGTCCATACGCGTAACGCCCATGCCCATACGCGTATGCTACGCGTATCACATTCCCATACGCGTATCACCAGAGACCAAAACACGTTCAAAACCTCATCTCTTTCACTCATACGCGTATGACATACACCATACGCGTACCACATCCAGGGATACGCGTATCACACGCGTATGGCGCGTACCAGCGCCAAAACTCCCCTTTCCAAGCCATTCCATACGCGTATTGCCTAGTGCCATACGCGTACCAGCCCATCTCATACGCGTATTGCCTAGTGCCATACGCGTATGACCAGAGACCACAATTCCAGATCTGTCATGGTTTCTCTGCTACGAATTCTTAGATCTACACTTCCACAATCCAATTTTTCATACACTTTCGTTCGTTTTATCAATTACAACTCAGATACATTCAACTTCTCAAATCGCTAACCTTACTACATCTAATTCCTACGAATTTCATCGATTATCATTCAATTTCGTTCATCCCAACATTTCACAGATTTTCAGCATACATCAATCCAATCAGAGGTAAAACAATGATTATTACTACCCAGTACATATTATCATATAATACCCCTTAACCGATGATAAACCCCCCTTACCTGAGTTAATCCGGCAGCTTCCGAGCTCCAAGCTTCTCCTTCCTTCAACCTTCGTTCTCTGGCTTTTTGCCCTTTCTGCCTCTTTTCCCTTTTCACGTGAAATTCACCTTTTTACCAAAAATGGGATTTTTCTAAATTCCAACTTATATATTATTCCAATAAATAATTATCCCAATAATTATTATTCCAAAATAATAATAAAATAAAAATAATCCAAACATCCAATTATTCAATTAAATTAATAAATAAAATATTAATTTAAATCAAATAATTAGCTTAGTTTAATTGGGGTGTTACAAACCCAACGTTTCACTGCTTTCCGATTCAATATCTAGAATCCAAGCCACCACGTCTATTTCCAATTAAGGATCAACGTCTGCTACCCCTATTTCCAATTAAGGATCAACGTCTATATGGACCCAACGTTCCACCGCTTTCCGATTCAACATTTAGAATCTAAGCCACCATGTCTATTTCCAATTAAGTATCAACGTCTGCTACGCCTATTTCCAATTAAGGATCAACGTCTATCTACCACGCCTATTTCCAATTAAGGATCAACGTGTGCTACCATGTGAACCCACAGTTTCACCGCCTCCACTATGAAACCGACCATGCATGCCATGAATGAATGTACAAATATCAATACATATGCAATTAAGATCATCTCTACCATCTTAACATTCCACATATCACCATAATTCAACTCTATGAATTATCCACCAATGGTACATATACACATTCATAACAATATATCATTCACAATCCACCAATGGTACATATACACATTCATAACAATATATCATTCACAATCCACCAGTGGTACATAAACACTTTCATAACAATATATCATTCACAATCCACCAATGGTACATATACACATTCATAACAATATATCATTCACAATCCACCAATGGTATATACACATTCATAACAATATATCATTCACAATTCACCAATGGTACATATACACATTCATAACAATATATCATTCACAATCCACCAATGGTATATATACATATTCATAACAATATATCATTCACAATCCACCAATGGTACATATACACATTCATAACAATATATCATTCACAATCCACCAATGGTACATATACACATTCATAACAATGTATCATTCACAATCCACCAATGGTACATACACACATTCATAACCATATATCATTCACAATCCACCAATGGTACATATACAAATTCATAACAATATATCATTCACAATCCACCAATGGTACATATACACATTCATAACAAATACACCATTCACATAATATTTATTAGAGTCACCTTTCTAATGCTTTAAACCCCAACCCAAAATGAATTACGAGTTGAAAGTTATGAATAAAACCGTGCACGAAGGCGTTACTAAAAAGATGTTGTTTTCTAAATTTTCCAACATAATTTTCATCTTCGTCAACCCCAAAAACATCCATGAAATAATCTCCAAAATTATTTTATTCCTGAAACAAAGTTATAGCCTTCTGTTTCAGCTATCTAACGTTTCAAACGGCACTCAATTTGGACTTACGGATCAAAAGTTATGACCAAAACGATTTCGACAATAAAACATAAAAAAGGGCCGCGATTGTGACGGACAGCATGTAGAATTTTCTGCGGTTTTCATCGTTGGAGGACTTCCGGACCTCCGATTTCGATTTCGTAAAAAGCTACACGTTTAGAAAATTATAACTCATACAATACTCTAAATATATAACGTTAATTTGCAGTTTTAACACAATCAATCACCACAATCGAGCATACTCATCAAAACCTAACAATTCCAAACAACCATACAAAATTAGGGATTTTAACCTAAACATACATCTACCCATTGACCCAATCATACTAACCCATAATAATAAGGATTCCCCCCTTACCTCTTTAATTTGATGGAAACCCTAGCTTCTCTTTTGTTCTTCCCCTCTTCTCCTCACTTTTCCTCTTCTCTTTTTCTATTGTTATCAAATGATTAAATGAATCCTAATTCTCACTCTCCTCACCTCTTATATACTAGTATCATATTTGGACTTAAAGAGTGATACTTCTAATTTAATTAATAGGCCCAATAAGACCTAATATTTAAATATCTCTATTTAATTCAAATAAATTAAACCACTCAATATGCACACCAAGTTAATTAATTCCATTATTCATTATATCTCATATCAACTAAATAATTAATTAACACACCAAATTAATTAATAATCAATTATTATACTACCTAACAACCAATTAATTAATTAACACTCCAAATAAATAAAATAAAATATAATAATAATAGTATAATAAATAATTACAAAAATTGGGTTGTTACAGTGGACATCTGGAGGGCCATGGAAAAGAGTTTCGCCCAAAGAATCAGAAATAAACTGATTTTATACCAAACCCTAATTTTAGGGCAAAATGGATCGGGAACTGATTGCACTGCTTGCCAATGGATCTTTCTAAGATAATTGTGAGTCTTCCTAGGCCAAGATGCCTCTCCAATCATGACATGGATAAGCTCTTCTACTTCCAACCAAACATTGCCTGTTGCAGGTAGCCATGAAACCCTAATTTCCTGATTAAACCCAGATGAGCACTCTGAGAGCTCTGAATCCTTCACTGATGAATTGAGGACCATAATAAGATACCTGGAGCCCCCTGAGACCCTTGAGACTTGTATACTTAGAGAATGAAGTCCAATTCTCAATCTTGCTTTGTGTGGGCTCCTTATGTTAAGGAGTGATCAATCAAAACCTGATTCCAAAGTCCCTAATGCAGTATGCAATGAGTATGACCTAGTATGATGCTAATGAAGTGTGAAACATAATCCCATGCTTCCAGGAAAAAATGAAGGGTAAATTTTGGGGTATTACACAAATGACAAAACCTTCAAAAACAAAGTTGTAGATCTTTTCCAGACAATCAATTTGGACTTTATTTTGCATCATTTGGATTTTTGATAAAGAAATTATGGGCACTTGAAGTTGGACTTTTTCACATTTCAATGCTTTTGGTCCAAAGTGACCTATAATGTTTTGCATTATCATATGTATTTCTTTTAGGATTTTGAAATTTTTCTCAACATAACATTTGAAGTATACATCTTAAGCTTTCCAATTAATTTGATCCCACCTTAAAATCATGAAAAATGAATGTGTTATGTCCTTGGGAAGTTGACTCAAAATTAGGGTTTCAGTCAAAATGACCTATAATGTTTTGAAATGGATGATGACCTTCCAAGCTTTAAATCAATTTTTGATGAACATGAAAGTTGTTCATATGGTTCTTAAGAACATGTTTTATCTTGGGGTCATCTCCATTTGACAAACACATTAAAAGTTAGGTCTCAGTGTACTTCAAAATAGTCAGATGAATTGACTGATCAACTTCTCAAGTCCAAACCTCATATCTTGATGAATTGATGATTGAGGACACTCAAATAAGTTCAAATATGCATGAAATGATGAATTAAAGGACTTCCCTTGATTGAATTTGACCATAGGTTGAGGTTGCTTCATGAGTAAGGCACAATTGATACACAAATGAATAAGGGCTTCCTTGGGAAACAAACCTCAAATCCTTTGGTTTGCTTTGACCAAAATGATGAATTGAGATAATTGGGAGGCATATTTGATGGATGAGAGATTTGGGGAACCATTTCCATGCTTGCTTTCATCTTCCCTTGACCATATCAATGCACATAGGATCTCCTAGAAGCTTTGAATTTTGTGACTGCTCAATCTACAAACAAAAGATGTTAGTGACATATTTTTGTGCTTTTGGTTAGTAGATAAAAATGAGAAAAGCAATAATATACAATTCAAGCATGCTTGGTGATCTCAAACCAACTCTCGAAAGTTCCCACCCAAAGGTTAAGGAGCCAAGATGCTATGATCCTTGAGGCAAGATGCAAATGCAATGTTATGATGCCATGAGGGATCTTAGGGTCAAAATTGGGGTCTTACAGATGCCCCTATTTAAGGTCATTCTAGCCGGAGAAGTGAAGGTTAAAATCTTCGTCTCGACGAGGTAGAATGGGCTTAAATAACAATAAAGAGACGAATTTTGGTCCCTAAGAGACCTCATGATGCAGATGTATGTATGCAAAAGGTAATACTTTGTGGAGATATTTGTCCACAAAGAAGAAAAGAAATCAGAGGAGACTGAAAATCCATATGAGTAATACACTCAATGGGACAGAGACTTTGGGGACTCTTATGGGGATAAGAAAGGGAATAAATTGTGTGAGCAAGTCACGACTTAGAACTCGCTGAGAGACACGAGATGAATTCCATGAAAATAAATCAATGGAAGGACTCGAGCTGACTCAAAGACGCATGTATTGGGGAATATGCCAACACAGCAAAAACTATCCACAAAGGATACTTCGGATGAAGATCCGGACTCAGATGGGGAAACCGGTTACTGGGCATATAATAGGTGACCAACCAAGCGTGAATTGGGGAATATCTCCAAGACACACATCATCCGAAAGGAGGGCTGAAAAAGCAAACTCGATTACAGGATGGGCATTCGATTCCATAAGGAAATACGAATCTTACTCGACTGGGGAAGAACAAATGACTTCGACTGGAGAGCGCATGAGATATATTATCTATTACCGTCAGAACATAGATAATATACTCGCATGGAAGATTATCCACAACCGGTTACTAGGTTAATAAATGATAAATCAACCGAAAGGAGAGGACATCGGGATACTGAATACTAGGTATAAAATGATGACCAATCAAAGGGAGAAACAATCATTACCAACCAAGGGTAAATGAAAGATGACTCGCTGGGGATACATTGGTAAAGGCAATGATCCGGGAGATATATCACCGGTTACTGGGAGATATATCCAAAAAGTGAAGGAATATCAATACCGATCAATGGATAAAGATAACTAACAAGGAGGGGATTATATCTACCAGATATTAGGTAGAAAACCACAGAAGAATAACCGTCATCGGTTAAGATGAACAAAAATAAGGTTAACTTTGCAAGGGGATAAGACGGGGTTTACATCTACCGGTATGAGGGTAGAAAACCACAGAAATAGCACTTACAACTATTGGTTACTAGGTAGAAGGCCACAGACTCCACCAGGGAATAGATGGACAATTACTGGTTACTGAGTAATCATTCATCTAAAATGCGGGGAAGTGCAGGGGAAATAACAACAGGAGTCGGTCTAGGAACGAGCTAGAGCGACACACCGAAACAAGACTCAACCCAATGAGGATATATCTCAGGGGAGAACTCCATCCCAATACATGTGTTGGAAGGAAACTAAAATAACAATCATCCACGAGGACATAACTCAGTGGGGAATATGGGAGAAAGGGTAGACACTTTCTGCCTATGGGGCTGACTCTATATATGGAGAGATCAAACACCAACTTTTGCTTGGAGGAATATATCACCAACTAGCAGGAGACAACAAACAAAGATATATGGCGAAGGAATGCAGCATGAATATCTGAATGTTTAAGAATATGCGTATATGCGTATATATCTAACACAAACAGGTCCAAGAATCAATGGACAGACATTTGGTACTACATCTCAAAAGAGAGAGCCAAGCCCACTAGAGAATATCCAAACTTATGGGGGCAACAGATACCGGGAAACAAAGATCTCTGCAGGGAAAAGAGAACCAATCACTCCCATGGGGAAGGGATCAACACATCTTCCTCAGAAACTCCCATGCTACTCTACAATCAGGCAAAGTCTCGGCTGAGGAAGATAAACACGGATAAAATCCACCGTAGAAGCAAATCTACCGGGGAAATTATCGAAGACAGAACTGAAACTCTGTGGGGAACAACCACCAGTCAGAAGGTCCCAATGCCACCACAGTTCTTGCACTGTTGGAGAAATCATATCTGCCGAAGAGAAAGGGTACTACTCCGCTAGGGAAGGAAAGATAAACATCTTCATCAACCACTTTTCTTGGGAGGAAACGACAAACGGGCTCTGATCGGACAATTCCACTAGGGAAATACTGCTGACGACCGATCCGGGGATTACCCGTAGGCAACTTACTGGGGATACCCTGTTGGTGACCATACTAGGGAGTAAAAGTGGGATCAATCCTGTTGAGGATGGTCGAGGAGCAAATTTTCTGGAGATCAAAGTAGACAAGTCTACAGGGGAAAAGCTACAAACCAAACTTGATGATGACTCCGCTTATGCTGGGGGTTTCCTGCTCACTCTGGCGGAGAAATTTCTAACTCGAAGTGAGGGAAAACCAACTTCTTTAAAAACATTAGCATATTCAATTTATCAATCTATAAGGGATTTTAGGTCAATCCACGCAAGGGATGACAACCATATAATTGATAACACAAATGCTAAATCCAGACTTACTGAGGAATTAGAATATTGAGACCGCATCCAAAACTCCAAACTCTCTGGGGATTTGGTGGGATGTACGACTTTCTTCTGTGCTCGCGGGGGAGACAACCTGAAAGATAATGAAGAGGATACAAGTATGCTGGGAATATGAACAAATGTCTTACCCTTTTGGGGATCATACTATCCTTGGGAGAGCGCTGAAGACGTCCCAAGTATCCTTTTTGTCATTGTGAATGTCCACTTTGTTTAAAAATAAATTATGAAAATTTTATTTATTTAAAACAATGATATTGTTCAATTAAAACATGCAAAATAT
Source organism: Lathyrus oleraceus (assembly GCF_024323335.1). Classification (NCBI taxonomy): domain Eukaryota; kingdom Viridiplantae; phylum Streptophyta; class Magnoliopsida; order Fabales; family Fabaceae; genus Lathyrus; species Lathyrus oleraceus. The sequence continues at coordinate 95,621,185 of NC_066580.1, read as the reverse complement.
TTGTTGAATAGAAACAAAATAAGAGTGCAAAGAATTGCATAAAGGCTCAAATTTATTTGATGGAATGGTAGTCTGCAAATGGCAAGACTCCATCGATCTTTATAAATTTGAAATAGGTGATATATAGTGGAAAAGGGCTACATTGAACATAATGACCATTCCTCCACCAACTCTGAATCTGATGTATTTGAAGCTTTAGTTGACGATGACTGAGCGAAAATCTTTGACAGATGCCAATTGTAGAACAAAGTCTTGTCAGGATGCAGCTACTTGCCAAATCCCTAATTTTTGCCTAGATTGCCCCGGGGTGAGGTACTCAATCTAGCGGGATACATATTCATTTTTTATGTCTCTAACTTTTGCCTGGATCGCCCTTTCGGGTTTTCAATCCACCGAGATGCTCATTCTTGCCTAAGCCGCCCTTTCGGGTTTTCAACTTAGCGAGTTATTCTGTTTTTATTTTTAGGCGAAGTATTTCTTGACTACATCTGAATTCACAGGACGAGTGAAATCCTCCCCATCCATAGTTGTGAGTATCAAAGCACCGCCTGAAAAGGCCTTCTTAACAACATATGGACCTTCATAGTTTGGAATCCACTTGCCCCTGGAATCGGGCGCGAAAGACAAGACTTTCTTGAGCACAAGGTCACCTTCTCGGAACACACGAGGCTTGACCTTCTTATCACAGGCTTTCTTCATCCTTTGTTGATATAACTGACCATGGCACATGGCATTCAATCTCTTCTCTTCAATCAAATTCAGTTGGTCATAATGACTCTGAACCCATTCAGCATCAGTCAACTTGGCTTCCATCAAGACTCTCATTGATGGGATCTCCACCTCTATTGGGAGCACAACCTCTATACCGTAAACAAGAGAGAAAGGGGTTGCCCCTGTTGAAGTGCGGACAGATGTACGATATCCATGCAAGGCAAATGGCAGCATCTCATGCCAATCTTTGTACGTAACAACCATCTTCTGGACAATCTTCTTGATATTCTTATTAGCAGCTTCAACAACCCCATTCATCTTGGGTCTGTATGGGGAAGAATTATGATGTGCAATCTTGAACTTGCTACACAGCTCTTTCATCATCTTGTTGTTCAAGTTAGATCCATTATCAGTAATGATCTTATCTGGCACACCATAACGGCATATGAGTTGATTCTTGATAAACTTCACAACCACCTGCCTGGTCACGTTTGCATATGATGTCGCTTCGACCCACTTGGTGAAGTAATCAATTGCTACGAGAATAAACCTGTGACCGTTAGACGCTTTCGGTTCTATCATGTCAATTCCCCACATAGAGAAAGGCCATGGTGATGAAATCACATTCAGAAGTGTTGGGGGAATATGAATCTTATCCGCATAAATCTGACACTTGTGGCATTTCTTCACATATTTACAGCAATCAGACTCCATTGTCAGCCAATAGTAGCCTGCTCTCAACATCTTTCTAGCCATGGCATATCCATTGGAATGAGTACCAAATGAACCCTCATGGACCTCAGTCATTAACAGGTCTGCTTCGTGTCTATCCACGCATCTGAGCAAAACCATGTCAAAATTCCTCTTATAAAGCACATCGCCATTGAGGTAGAAATTGCCAGACAATCTCCTCAAAGTCTTCCTATCTTTCACAGATGCCCTAGGCGGGTAAATCTGACTCTGAAGAAAGCACTTGATATCATGATACCATGGCTTATCGTCTTTCACTTCCTCTACTGCAAATACATGAGCTGGTCTATCCAAGCGCATCACAGTGATATTGGGAACCTTATTCCAGAGTCTCACCACAATCATTGAAGCAAGTGTAGCAAGCGCATCTGCCATCCGATTCTCATCTCGAGGAATATGATGGAAGTCAACCTCAATAAAGAATGTTGAAATCCTCCTCGCATAATCTCTATATGGGATGAGGCCAGGCTGATTCGTCCCCCATTCACCCTTAATCTGATTAACAACAAGGGCCGAGTCACCATAAACATCAAGATGTTTGATCCTAAGATCAATACACTATTCTAAACCCATGATACATGCCTCATACTCAGCCATATTATTCGTGCATTTGAAGGTTAGCCTTGCTGTAAAAGGAAAATGTGTGCCCTGAGGAGTAATAATCACTGCCCTAATACCATTTCCATACTGATTTACAGCGCCATCAAACACCATGCTCCATCGGGAACCAGGCTCTGGCCCTTTATCGAGCGTAGGCTCATCGCAATCTTTCATTTTCAAATACAGAATCTCCTCATCTGGGAAGTCATACTGAACTGACTGATAATCCTCGATTGGTTGATGTGCCAAGTGGTCAGCCAAGATACTACCTTTAATAGCCTTCTGAGCTCGATACTCAATATCATACTCAGACAACAACATCTGCCAACGGGCAATTCTCCCAGTTAAAGCAAGCTTCTCAAAGATATACTTGATTGGATCCATTTTGGATATCAACCAAGTCGTATGATTTAACATATACTGGCGTAAGCGCTTAGCAACCCAAGCCAAAGCACAACATGTTTTCTCAAGCATTGAGTATCGAGACTCACAATCGGTGAACTTCTTACTCAGGTAGTAGATAGCATATTGTTTCTTCCCTGATTCGTCTTGCTGACCAAGGACACAACCCATAGAGTCTTCAAGAACAGTTAGATACATAATCAATGGTCTCCCTTCCATAGGTGGAGACAGAATCGGCGGCTCAGACAGATACTCTTTGATACTGTCGAAGGCTTTTTGGCAATCCTCGGGCCAATCATGAGACTGATCTTTCCGGAGGAGCTTGAATATAGGTGCACATGTGGCAGTCATGTGTGATATAAATCTGGAAATATAATTCAAGCGGCCAAGAAAACCTCGAACTTGCTTCTCAGTTTTGGGCGCAGGCATCTCTTGTATTGCTTTGACCTTTGCAGGATCAACCTCAATACCTCTTTCACTGACTATAAAGCCCAATAACTTGCCAGAACGGACTCCAAATGTACACTTGTTAGGATTCAGACGAAGCTTATACTTCCTCAAACGCTGAAAAAGCTTCAACAAGTGCTCTACATGTTCAAATTTCGTTCTTGACTTCGCAATCATATCATCAACATACACCTCGATCTCCTTGTGCATCATATCATGAAACAAGGTAGTCATAGCTCGTTGATACGTGGCTCCGGCGTTCTTCAAACCGAAGGGCATCACTCGATAACAGAATGTTCCCCAAGGTGTGATGAATGTTGTCTTCTCCATATCCTCGGGTGCCATCTTAATCTGATTATATCCGGAAAATCCGTCCATAAACGAGAAGACATTGAATTTAGCTGTATTATCTACCAACATATCAATATGTGGTAGAGGGAAATCATCTTTCGGACTAGCTTTATTCAAGTCTCTATAGTCCACACACATTCGGACTTTTCCATCTTTCTTAGGCACGGGCACAATATTGGCCACCCATTGAAGATATGTAGAAGTCATCAGAAACCCCGCATCAATTTGCTTATGAACTTCCTCTTTAATCTTCACTGCCATATCAGGATGAGTTCTTATGAGCTTCTGCTTCACAAGCACGCACTCAGGCTTCAAAGGCAGGAAATGTTGCACGATATCAGTGTCCAGACCAGGCATGTCTTCATATGACCAGGAAAAGACGTCGACGTATTCTCGTAGCAACTCAATCAACCCCTTCTTAACAGACTCTTCCAGGAGTGCCCTGATCTTCACTTCTCGCACACAATCCTCAGACCCCAAGTTGACTGTTTCCAGATTCTCAAGATGCGGCTGAATGATCTTCTCTTCGTGCTCAAGTAGACGGGTAATCTCGTCAGGAATCTCCTCAACATCATCTTCTTCGGCTTCAAATACAGGGAACTCAAAGTTGGGAGATGGTGTTGGATCATTATGTTCAATGGGTTTGATCAACCTGCATAATGATTTTGGATATAAAAGAGATTTTTAGAAGTCAAATAAGGCAAATCATTATGCAGATTAAAAGATTGATTTTATTCTATTTTTAAGGTTTTATGTGATCACCAATTTCATGCAAAAAGCAAAAAGTGAAAATAATTGGAAAAACAAACATTTAACATGAATTTATTGAATGAAAATATCATTGTATTTATGAGCCAACAATGTCATCACTCCTCCTTTTGGCATGGGAGAAGGGTTTTTTGAACAAAATGAACATTACGTTGACTTATGGACGACTGTTGGAACATCAACAGCGACCCAATTATTGTAGACCCCTCCAGGGATGACAAAATTGCCAGAATCTTCCTCTGCATCCTCTTCCACAATAGCAGCACCTTCCTCGTCTTGGACGGCGTAGGTGAACCCACCACTCTGAAACAGCCCAAACTTGTTGAAAGTTCCAAAAGAATACCCTATGCCAGCCCGGGATTTGTTGTCTTCCAGCTTGATCATTTGTCCCAAACCGGTAGTCGTGCCATGCTCAATGGCCAACTTAGCATCATTGTAGGACGCAAATGAAGAAGTTCTTTTCTTAGTAGGCTCAACAATAGATAAAGCTTGAAAGGGCGTTCCAACTTCATCCTCAGCATCTATGTAAGAAAAGGAAGACAAATGGCTAACCAGGAGAGCCTTTTCTCCCCCTACCACCAACAGCTTTTTGTTTTTAACAAATTTCAGTTTCTGGTGTAGGGTGGATGTCACGGCGCCTGCCTCGTGAATCCATGGTCTGCCCAACAGACAACTATATGATGGGTGGATATCCATGACCTGAAAAGTGATCTGGAAATCACTTGGTCCGATCTTGACTGGGAGTTCAACCTCTCCAATCACAGTTTTACGGGATCCATCAAAAGCTTTGACCACTACTCCACTCTGCCTCATGGGAGGCCCATAGTATGACAATCTGGCCAGAGTGGATTTTGGCAACACATTCAGCGATGATCCAGTGTCTACCAGCACATTAGACATGGCATCATCTTTACAGCTCATGGATATGTGAAGTGCCAAATTGTGGTCTCTTCCCTCCTCAGGGAGATCAGCATCACAAAAACTCAGATTGTTACAAGCGGTAATGTTTACAACAATACTATCAAATTTTTCTATTGTGACATCATGATCTACGTACGCCACGTCTAACACCTTCTGCAGAGCTTCACGGTGTGGTTCTGAGTTCATTAGCAAAGATAATACAAAGATCTTTGACGGCGTTTGTAGAAGCTGATCTACAACGTTGTATTCACTCCTTTTGATGAGCCTCAACATCTCATCACATTCTTCTTTCATGGTGCCACTCTGGCCAGCAGAGACAGGAGTTCTTACAACAGAGGCAGGTTTATTGGCAATAAGTGCCAGATTCGGAGCAATAACAGCATTCCCAACCGGGCGTTCAGCACAATCAGCAACATCAGTCCTTCAAACGTCAGCCTGAGGTTTCGGCGGAGCCGAGAAAACACGACCACTGCGGGTCAGGCCGCTGACATCGGCAATATTAACAACAAAAGTAGAGGGCAGGGGCACCTCCTTCCCATCTTCCAATGCCACAGCATTGTAACAATAGGGGACAGCTTTATCGGAACAATATGGCACAGGGCCAGCTGGTTTAATAATCAAAGAGGGAGAAGCCTTCTGCTTGCTGCCATCATACCTGATGACAACAGGCTCTGGGATCCAAAACACCGGAGATATCACATTAACTTCATCATCAGCATCGCGATTTTGAAGTATTTCAATTACACCTTCATCCAGCATTTCTTGGATGTCTTTACGGACTTGGCGATATCCCCTCTGATTGACAGTGCAAACACGGCATCTATCATGGTCATGCTTGTAATGATTGTATTCACACAACAGTCTGTGCATCTGGACCAATGATTATCGAATATGGCTGACATATTTGACCTTATATTTACCAGGGCAGCCCTGGACCATGTTGACAGAGGATTTCCCATGCTCGGGCAATGGGTTCTTCTTAACATTGGGACCTATGTCCTCGAAACACAAGATACCACATCTCACAAGGTCTTGAACCTTAGTCTTCAGCGGGTAACAGTTTTCCACGTCATGTCCGGGGGAACTGGAATGATAAACACAATGTAGCTCGGGCTTATACCACCACTGAGGGTTGGTACGTATAGCCAGTGGATCGCGTGGAGTAATCAGCTTCGTCTCTATCAAAGAGGGATAGAGCTCTGCATAGGTCATAGGAATAGGATCAAAGGTGACCCTCTTCCTCTCATAGCTTGTACTAGTCTGATTGTTGTTTCGAGACTGGTAGGCCTGCTAATGAGGATGATGTTGTTGTTGTTGATATTGTTGATGTTGCTGTTGTTGGTTATTGTTATGCTGATAGTGCTGATTTTCTCTAAAAACAGGTGCTATGTGAGCCACCTGATGCTGATTACCGGCAGGACGCACTGTCTTCCTCCTTACTAAGGGTCTTCTTGGTTTAATATGGGAGGTCACATCATGTGCCTCGCCATCTTTCTTCTTTCCAAACGCTCCATATCGTTTGGCAGAAGAGCCTTCTTCTCTAGTCAGACGCCCTTCCCTGACTCCTTCCTGCAAACTCATCCCCATGTTCACCATCTCGGTGAAATCAGAAGGAGTGCTGTCAATCATCTGATCATAGTAAAATGAGCTCAAGGTCTTCAGGAAGATCTTGGTCATTTCTTTCTCTTCTAGCGGAGGCACAATCTGTGCTGCTAGCTCTCGCCACCTCTGAGCGTACTCTTTGAAAGTTTCCTTGTCCTTCTGGGACATGGCTCTCAATTGATCCCTATCGGGAGCCATATCCACATTGTACTTGTATTGCTTGACGAAAGATTCGCCAAGGTCGTTGAAGGATCGGATGTTCGCGTTGTCCAAGCCCATATACCATCTCAGGGCAGCATCGGACAAACTGTCCTGGAAATCGTGAATAAGAAGTTGATCGTTGTCGGTCTGAGTCGACATCTTCCTCGCATACATAACCAGGTGGCTGAGAGGGCAAGTATTTCCCTTGTATTTTTCAAAGTCAGGTACTTTGAACTTTACAGGGATTTTGACATTTGGAACTAGGCAGAGTTCAGCAGCAGACTTGCCAAAGAGGTCCTTTCCTCTGAGAGTTTTGAGTTCCTTGCGGAGCTCAAGAAATTGATCGTTCATGGCGTCCATCTTTTCATAGACATCTGGGCCCTCAGACGGCTCAGAGTGGTAGATGGTATCGTCTACTCTGGGCATAGTATGCACGACAAGAGGTGGAACGGCGAGGACTAGGCTAGATGCCGACAGAGAAGCAAATGTAGGGGCAAGACCCTCAGGAACAAAATTGGGAGGCATCCCCTAGGGAAACCCGGTTGGCATAGCTGTTGGTGCAAAGTGGGCGCTGGCCGCAGGCACTGTTGAAGAGGCAATCTCAAAGATGATTGTCCTCTGGGGAGGAGTTGAAGGTGTCAGAGACGACTGGATCTGGGCGGCCATGAAAGATTCCATCAGGGCAGTCAATCTGGCCACTTCCTCCTTGAGTTCACGATTCTCTTGCTCTAGATGATCCATCAGTCTTGAAGCGTTGGCTCGGGTGTAGTACCGGTGAGTCAGCTTGTCTTCAAAATAAATGAAGAACACAGAGTTAGACCTTTGAACAAGAAGCCTGAAGTAAAACCTGCTTATGCACATGATGCAAGCAATGCTTGTGCATATGATTTATTTTTTAATCAGAGGAACTTTAGAGTCCTATTTGCAAATATTTGAAAATATTAATCATTTAGACATATATGGAAATATCGCATCAATAGTATCTGGAAAATATTTTTACACCAAAGAAGTACAGTCTTGGTAACCAAATACAATACAACAGAGAAGGAAAATGAACATCCTATGGAACCCTAGAAGCAATCGTCTAAAGCTCTGGAGACTGGAAGATAGGCTGCACGAAGCCTATTCACCTCCCTCTCATAGGCTGCCTCCATATCTGCCTTCTCTTTGGCGAGTCGATCGTACTTCCTCTTCCAAAACTTGGAAGACTGAGGAAGAAGAGAAGTCAACACATCATCAGGCTCATCGATGACCTGGTGCTCGAGAAACTCTATCAAAGCATCCTTCTCTCTAAGCTGCTGAAGCAACTCCTCTCGTTCACGGATCCAGGCACGTGAACGGTCTTCGTCTCTCAACTCCTCTACTCCTTGGTCAGGGAGGGTTGAAGGCCCAGCCACAACCAAAGGTGTAGGTCTTGGATACTCATAAGGCATAAGGTATTCAGAAGCTCTCCTCCTAACCCATGAAGTATAGGGTTCCAAAGCAATACAGTTCTTCGGACCCAGCTCCTTTCTTCCCTTCCTATGGATCTTGCGCCAAGCGCGAACCATCTTGCCCTTCAAGCCTTGAGGATCTTTACCCTTCTGGAAGAATACACCTTCTAACAGAATGTTATTAGGTTTATCCTTTAGGGGGAACCCAAGCTGACGACGTGCCAAAATAGGGTTGTAGTTAATCCCACCACATGTACCAAGAAGAGGCACATTGGAGAATTCACCACAAGAGTCGATAATCTGCACACCATCATATACACGGCTGTACCAAAAGATATCATCATTAGTGAGAGACATAAGTCTTGTGGACCATCGTAGACATCCTTTGTTCTCCTTGAAGGCGACCGTCTGCGGCAAGTGCGAAATAAACCACTTGTATAGCAGAGGCAAACAACACACAATGGTACCACCACCCTTTGCATTCCTCATATGCAAAGAGAAATAAGTGTCACCCAACAGAGTAGGAACGAGATTAAGAGTAGAGAAAATCCTAATAGCATTCACATCCACAAACTTGTCGATGTTTGGGAATAACACTAGCCCATAGATGAGAAGTACAAATATGGCCTCAAAGGCGTCCTCACTCATGGCTTTCCCATACATAGTAGCTTGAGCGATGAGGAACTCAGAAGGGAGACCTTGAATTCCACCTTTGGTAGTCATATGAGCACCAACCAGAGATTCATCTATATGTAACATATCAGCTATCTCTTGAGAAGTAGGAACCCTCTCTAAGCCACTGAACGACAACTGGTCTAGGATAGGTATGCCCACAAGATAGGCATACTCCTCAAGCGTGGGCAAGAGCTGGAAATCCGGAAATGTGAAGCAACTGTACAAGGGATCATAGAACTGTACCAATACACTCATCAATCCTTCGTCCACTTGAGTGGCTAGAATAGATAGAAGCTTTCCATGACGAGCCTTGAAACCCAAGGGATCTAATACATAGGATGTCAAATTCCTTAGCTCTTTCAAGTCGGGTTGTCTGAAACTGTACTTCTTCGTATTCCTTCTTTGTCTTTCCATGTCTGAAAATTTGCAAATAGACCTCTTAAGTTCCTTGAAAATTTTCTCATTGTTGATGATATGGATGCAAATGGGTGCATGAATGTATGGATGCAACAATCACACTCAAGGATCAAGCAAAACACACCACACAAAGGTCATGGGATGAATCAAGTCATCCTTAATATCAATCATCCATTTTGGTGGATTATGGTTTACACCTTATCAACACCCAAGTTCCATTGATATTAAGGATACAAGAACGGGTCAACCATGAATCAATGGTTTGTTGCAAGTCACGAGCATGGAGTCCCGGTTAAGAACCACCCAAAGGGAGTGTACTAGGGTTTAAACATGCCAAACATGTTCTACAAGAGGTTCCCATAGTCATCATCCCATCTTTCGGATATTATCGGATAAACGACTACTCGTATTCCAAAAATATTCTCAAGAGAGACTCTTATGAGTGTAGTATCACGTAACAATCGTATCAAATCTTACACTTGAACGACTTTCGCACTACATCCTAAGAATAGGCCAAGATGGGCTTGGTAAACTAAGGTCCTTGGCTTCTAAGATCTATATTGGAAAGAGTAATGCCTAACCACGACTACTCGTGTGACATTATTGATCCCAACATGACCTCCACCAAGTGAATGGGCTTGCAAGTCAACTTGTTAAGGAATAACTCCACACAAGTTGACAAGACTATGCCATTCTCCTATCCTAAGTGCACTTGAGTTCGGGTATAGAACTCATCTCACAAAGATCACCAAGCATACAAAGAATTAATATTCAAGCAATTCAATTATTACATACAATACAGTAATCCCAAATTGCACAAAAATATGTCACAAAATAAAATACAATACAATACAACAAATATGAAAAGTAGGCAAAACCCACTAGGCAAATTTCCCCAGCAGAGTCGCCACTTTTTTTCTGTAGCGGGGTATTCGTTACCGTTAGACATATTGACTAAATCCAAGGTAAACCATAAAAGTCGAGTCGCCACCGCACTTCTATTTATCCAAAGGAATGGTTAGAAAGCAAACAAAAACCTCAGAGTTTTATCGAATCAAAAACTAGTAAAAATGTCAGAGATCGGGGTAAGGGGGTTGGTTATGCAATGGGAAGGTTTTAAGCACCCAAAACATCCTAGGTACTCCTAGGGAGCCCTTTTCACACTTGTTGTAAGGTTGGTATTTTGTGAAAAATTTGTTTGTGCAAACATGATTGGGGAGATGAGAGAAGAATATACAAGTTATTTACAATTTTGTGTTTGAATGGATAAACCCATTGCCTACGTACCATCTTAAAAAAGATTAGGATCAAAACCTTGTAGTTCGGGGTAAAAATCTCAAAACAAGTTGGTGATTTGATTGGTCCAAAAGCCTTAAGGTCTTTTGTTATCCAAGGGAGAAAACTCAACCTAAAAATCACAAATCCACCATGTGAGGATAGCTTCAACATGCTAGTGAGGGGTTAACCTATAATAAGCATGGAAGACTCATTGTCCATCACTAAGGATATAGGTGAGTATTACATCTACCTCAAGGATAACTCAAACCTAATAGCTATTGGTTATGAAAAGTTTTTGATAAGAAAGTGGCCATTGAAACCACAAAAGTATTTGAATGGGTTATATTTACCAATGAAAAGTATTTACAAAATATGGTCAAAGTTGACTTAAAGATTCAATTCAAAATAAGTGTTATGAAAAGAAAGTTTGAAAATCAAAAGCATAATGCTTAGGTTTCTAATGTTTGAAAACAAGTGTTTAATGTTTGCACAAAAGTTTTGGCTTGGGTTAGAGAGGAGGGAAGAAGAAGAATAGCTAAAGTCCTAATCATACAAGAGATTAAGGATAAGAAACAAGACCACAAATGGAGTTCCTCTCTTGAGATCATATTGATGATCCAAGTAGCTCCCATCCTTTGGAATAAGCAAGCAAATAAGTGTAAACTCAAGCAATCAAATCAATCAAGCAAACTCTTAGAAGATCCCCAATGGCTCTTGTATCTTTCCCTTTTGAAGCACATGATAATGGTTCTTCAATTTGGCTCAAACAGGATTCCCTAGCACAAAAGCACACACATCAAAAAGTTCCATGAAATAGATCAAGAATGGACAATAGTGAGTTTAGAGATTTGGTCCTTCTAATCCATCTTCAACATTAAGGCCTTTTTTACTCCATTTGCATAGGGTATATCCTAGAATCTAAGTCCTTTTTGTCCACTTTTTCATTTGGTCCACAACAATCAAGGCAAAACATAAGCACAATAATATATACACAATTATGTGCTCAAGTGAGCAAAAGGCAAATTGCATTAACATAAACATGTGCTCAAATGAGCAAAGAGCAAAAGCAAATGAATAATATGTACAAGAATAGTAAATTGCATAAATGTAAAGTGCAAAAATTAAATGTTAATGGTTAATGGTTAGTGTTAGAGTTAGTGTGCCATAAGGCAATTTAGCGCTATGTTAAGCAATCGTAATTGGACTTATGTAGAGTCACAACTATCTGAGGCCGGTCAGTAATAATGTAGGCAACAACACAAGTTAGAGATTTTGATTAGTGAATCAAACTCCTACAACTTGCCATGCCAAAACGAAGATGAGAAATGATCTTGTATTAATTTAGGTTCTTTGCTTTATTAGGAAGCAACCTATCCTTAATTCAAAGCCAATCACTTGAGCCATGATCAAGTTGAATTAGATTTGAATCAAGGAAGGTTAAACCTCCCATGTATCAAGGCTAACCACCAATTTTTAACTCATTGATCAAAAAAGAAAAAGAAGAAGAAGAAGAAGAAGAAGATGAATATTAAAGTACATCAATGGAAATGAAATGAAATAATCAACAAGCATTGACCAAAGATAGAGAAGATCAAGGTCAAACAATAGTAAACAGAAGTAAAATGAAGATTAGAAGTCAAGAAACAACTAAAATATTTTTGGTATTTTTCAAGATTAAAATAATACTTGAATTAAAATAATAAAGGTCAAACTTCAAATTCACTTCAAATCAACTTTGAAAAGTCCAAGTGAATTATCCTAAGTTCAACAAGGTCAAACAAAGTTTGACAAAAAATTTGAGCATTTTTGAAAGTCAGAAACTATTTTTTAATCAATTAAAAATGCATAAAAATAACCTAATTGAACTAAAATCTCAAATAAATCTCAAATCAATTAATAAATTGATGAGAATATTTTTCATAGATCTATCATCATTCAAAGAGGATGGAAAAATATTTTTGTATTTTTTGAATATCAAAAACTATTTTAAATGAATCAAAAATAACCAGAAAAGAGAAAATTCCTAAAAAATATCAAATGATAAAATTAAAAATGTTAAAAATAATTTTTAGAAACTAGAAATTAAAATAAGAAAAATACAATTGGTCTCACATTTTTTGGACCAATAATGAAGGAGATATGAATTTTTTAAAATGAAATGGAATTAAAAGAAATAAAAGAAAATTAAAATCAGAATTTAAAAATGTGAAAAAGCGTGGAGCGTCTGATCTGATTTCATTAATTTACGTGGATCATCACGTGGCCAGGAAGTGCACGCTCACCATACACTCTAGTCAACTGAATCACACATAGCCAATAAACAAGTCATAACATGGGACGGCTGTGATTAAATCTGGAAATAGAAACGCATGGCTCAGATTGAATTTGGAGATTGGACGGTGACCTGCGCAACCGTCTTCTCCGGCCAGCTTCCAGCGAAGGTCAAAGTTGCAGAGAAATAAATGTGCACCAAATGCCACGATCTAGGTACCAAACAAAAGCTAGGGTGATGTACATCACCCCTGTGCCAACCAAATCCACTCTAGATTCCTATATTGAGAGAAATCAGAGATGAAATTTCTGTGGTGTTCAACTGAACTTGTTGGAATTTGAAAATTCAAAGCTTAAATCAACTGCCTCTTGTAATACCCCAAAATTTACCCTTCATTTTTCCTGGAAGCATACGCTTTACACCTCATGCGTGCATTCATTTTTTAGGTCATTTAGCATTTGCATTTCATCATGGCAATCGGAATCGGATCCAAGAAGCTTGAACATCATCCAGGACACTTTGTGGGCTCTATTTAGATGATCAGTCAACACAAGGGAAAGACTTGAGTTACTTCCAACAGGGGTCTATTCGTCAGTCAAAACGTTAATCTTGAAGGAGCAAAGGTTTGTTCATGAGCTGTCATGCTCGCTAGGCGAAGCCCACGTATTTTGAAAATAATAATAATAATAATAAATAAATAAATAAAAGAAAAAATCTTGGACTTGGACCTCTCTCATTTGAGCCCACAGGTCCACAAAAATCAGGTTATAAATTCAGAGTTTCAGTGAAACAAAAGGCAATTCTATTCCTATTACCCTGGCTGGAAAAAGATAGTGAGAGAAGAGCTAACAGAGTTCAGAGCAGCCTCCAAACCCTGAAGGGAACTCAACTGCACATAATCACCTCTGCCTCACATAAACCCTAAAGATTGTTTTGTAAACCTCACAGGTGCAACTCAATTTCAATCAAGCTCTCCAATCAGGTTTGCCCTTATTCCCATTACCTTTGAGCTTTGAATTTGAATACTCTGAATGTTTGAGGTATTATGGGTGAATTTGATACCCTTTTGATGCATGTCTTTTTTGTGAATTTTAATGGCATGATTCATGTGGTTACATTTTGATTTGGGGGCAACCCTTGATTACCCTATTTTTTTGTCTCTAACTTGTTTGTTGAGTTTTTGTGAGGGCTCACATGACTTTTGCAGGGATAACTTGCATGGTTTTCCACTTTATTTGTGGGATACCCCCTGGAGGTTCATTCTGGTTACCTGTACTGACCCACTTTCTTTGATGATGTTAGCTTGGAGGGATCTCATGGTTTATCGTTCCTTTAATTGCTGTTACCTCGGATCTTCATCCGTGTGGTACCTTTTACATTTTCCCGCATTTTACTGCTTTCCTAGCTGGAAGACCTCGATAGGAGGCAATGTTTTTGTGTTTACTTTATGCAAGTTCCTTCGTCAAGGACTGCCTTTTTGCATGAGCATCCCAAACCCTAACCCTTCATTGATTTTTCTTCTCCTAAACACACGTTTACTCCTTCTACTACAGGTGAGTAAGTCTCTAAAGTTCGAGCATCCAGTAGATTGCGTAGTAACGTCGTTCGTCCAAAACCCAATCCATAACCCCTTAGTTAGCCGAACTACGGCTTGCTCTGATTCTCATTCAGATGAGATACGTAGGCATAAGACGCGATGTCTTAGCGAGCACAGATCCCCCAAACCCATAGGTCAGCCGAGCTACGAAGACTCTGATTCTCATATTCAGATGAGATACGTATGCAGTGGATGCGACATCCGCGCGAGTCATTTTCATTTAACCCCTTTTTTTAGTAAACAGCACAAGATAAACTCACACCCTTTAGACAAGAACTACAAAAGTGGATCCCGTAAAGTACTACGGATGCGTAGGGGTGCTAATACCTTCCCTTCGCATAACCGACTCCCGAACCCAAGATTTGGTTGCGAGACCTTGTCTTTTCCTTTCCTCTTTTCAGGTTTACTTCGAGCATTTCCTTTCCCTCCTTTGGGATAAATAACGCACGGTGGCGACTCTTCTGTCATTTTCTTTCGCCGGTTGTTTTTTCGCACACTGTATTTTTCAGGTTGCGACAGCTGGCGACTCTGCTGGGGACCCGGTTTCCCTAAGCGAGTCCCTCCTAGCTTTTGTAGTTTGTTTGTTTATTGGGTGTTCATGCTTTTGTACAGTTATTTACCTGCTTTACCTTATTGCATTATGTACATATCATTGCTGTATCTGTAGGCTGGCTATGGCTGCTTGGTGATCTTTGTGAGATGAGTTCTATACCCGAACTCAAGTGCACTTAGGATAGGAGAATGGCATAGTCTTGTCGACTTGTGTGGAGTTATTCCTTAGCAAGTTGACTTGCAAGCCCATTCACTTGGTGGAGGTCATATTGAGATCAATAATGTCACACAAGTAAGTTATGGTTAGACATTACTTTTTCCAATATAGACCTTAGAAGACGAGGACCTTAGTTTACCAAACCCATCTTGGCCTATTCGTAGGACGTAGTGCGAAAGTCGTTCAAGTGTAAGATTTGATACGATTGTTACGCGATACTACACTCATAAGAGTCTCTCTTGAGAATATTTTTGGAATACGAGTAGTCGTTCCTCCGATAATATCCGAAAGATGGGATTATGACTATGGGAACCTTTTGTAGAACATGTTTGGCAGGTTTAAACCTTAGTACACTCCTTTTGGGTGGTTCTTAACCTAAACTCCATGCTCGTGACTTGCAACAAACCCTTGATTCATGGTTGATCCGATCAGGTATCCTTAATACCAATGAAACTTGGGTGTTGATAAGGTGTAAACCATAATCCACCAAAATGGGTGGTTGATATTAAGGATAACAGGATCCATCCCATGACCTTTGTTTGGTGTGCTCTTAATTTCTCTCCAGACAGTGCAACCTGACAGATGTTCAAGCAGATACAGGATCCTGATTCCCATGCCACTGCACTGCATTCACATCATTTTGCATCACATCGTTTTGCATTCATAATCATTCACACATGTTTATCCATTTCTGTGGGGTTTATATCTTCTACTTGATTCTAGTCGGAATTTTCTTGGTTCTCATCAACGGCTTAGTTTTTTTTTTACATCGTTTATCTATTGAGAGACTGGAATCAAGGGGGTGGAATACCTTTGGAATTGATAAACATGTCATTTCATTTACATATTCATTAGCATGTCTTGCATAACAAGTACCGCCACAGTGTTCTCAGTTTGTTTGGTGTTCCATCAGCAGGATAGCTGACCCAGGCATTCACCGGTACGGTACCCGCAGAAACCAACAGAGAGTAATGGAGAGCCTACAGGCAGAGTTCGCCGAGATGAAAATCCGCATGAATCAATTCATGGATGTGGTTCAAGGGGTGGCTCAGGGACAGCAAGAGCTCAGGCAGATGATACAGAGGAATCCCCCTGCTCAACCAGAGACGGTGACTGATCCTCCAGCTGGAGAGGCTAATGAACCCAATGGACCGGGGCCTATCCCAATCCTACATGTCACCTCCGGTCAACAGCCCGTTCATGATGATCAGGACAATCAGTTCCCCCTGCTGCAGGAAGACTTTGGTATGGGTCATTGTGTGGACCCCATGTTTAGAAGATTGGAAGAGAGGTTGAAGGCAGTGGAAGGACAGAATCCTCTGGGAGTAGATGTTGCTGACTTGGGGCTGGTCCCAGGTGTGAGAGTGCCACCGAAATTCAAGGTCCCGATATTTGACAAATATAATGGCAACTCTTGCCCGAAGACCCATGTGCAAGCCTATTTCCGTAAAATGGTTGCATACTCCGATGACGAAAAGTTGCTTATGTACTTTTTCCAGGACAGCCTAGCTGGGGCATCCCTGGAATGGTATATGAGGCTGGACAGAGCCCACATCCGTTGCTGGAGGGATTTGGCTGAGGCTTTCGTGAAGCAGTATCAGTATAATGCAGACATGGCTCCGGACAGAACTCAACTTCAAAATCTGTCTCTTAAAAGCAATGAGTGCTTCAGAGAATACGCTCAACGCTGGAGAGAAACAACTTCCCGTGTTCAACCTCCTATGTTGGAGAAGGAAATGGCTAACATGTTCATGAACACTCTGCCAGGACCTTATTTGGAACGCCTGGTGGGTTGTAATGCCTCCAATTTTGCTGATATAGTCTCTACCGGAGAGAGGGTGGAGAATTACCTGAGGACATACAAGACCCAGAGTGGAGATGGATCCTCATCAGGGGTGAAGAAGTCGTTCCTTCAGGGACAGAAGAGGAGAGAAGGGGATGCAAGTGCCATATCTTCTTATCAGAACAGGGATAACCGGAGGAATAACTTTCAGAACTATCATCAGCAACCGTATGTTGCGGCTGTGACCATTCCAGCTGCAGCACCACTACAACAACAATAACCACAGCGTCAACCAGCTCAGTACCAACCACAACAACCGGGTAACAGACCCGCCTATCAACCGAGGCCAAGGACGATGGACCGGCGTTTCGACACTCTTCCAATGTCGTACGCTCAGTTGCTTTCTAGTCTTCAACAACTACAACTTGTGCATTTGCGCACTCTGGCTCCTCCTGTTGGTAGGCTTCCGGTGGGTTATGACGCCAACGCTAGGTGTAGCTTCCACTCTGGGGCACCTGGCCACAATATTGAGAACTGCAAAGCTTTTAAGCACATAGTTCAGGACCTCATCGATTCGAAGGCCGTTAACTTTGCACCAGCTTCTAATGTCGTCAACAATCCTATGCCCCAGCATGGTGGAGCCAATGTTAACATGGTTGAAGGAGAAGTCAAATTAGTCTCTGCGGTCAACAATGAAGATGGGGATAGTGATTGCGACATCGATAACTGGGTGCGTCCGAGGATCCCGGGTGAAGTTCTCAACAATTGGTCTTCTGAGGAGATTGTCCAAGCCACTTGTCTGGAGGAGTAATTTTCTTTGTTTATTCATGCATATCCAAGTCTTACGTTCCGCCAGGGCTTAATGACTCATTGTAGGGCTCATCTACGTGACACTTGCATTTTTTTATCATAAATAAAGGACGTCTTTTTGCATTCAAATATTTCGTTCCCTGTCTTTCTATTTTTGCAGTTTTTCAAAAGAAAAATGGCAATGTTTTGTTTAGTTTCCACTTTTTTTTTCACACTCATAAGCACATATCATCACTCATGCAGATGCACATCACCGGATCCTATTGATAACGGTTCTGCTATGGCTCGCTTCGACTTTGAAAATCCAATCTTTCAAGCTGAAGAAGAGGGTGATGAAGACTGTGAACTCCCTAAAGAACTTACCAGGTTATTAAAACAAGAGGAAAGGGTCATTCAACCGCATCAAGAGTCTGTTGAAGTGATTAATCTCGGCACCGAGGACGCCAAGAGAGAAATCAAGATAGGGGCTGCTTTGGAAGACAATGTGAAGAAGGGGTTGATTGAATTGCTGCAAGAGTATGTTGACATCTTCGCTTGGTCTTATCAGGACATGCCAGGGCTTGACACAGACATCGTGGTACATCGCTTTCCGCTCAAAGAAGGTTGTCCTCCGGTCAAGCAGAAGCTCAGAAGAACAAGACCAGAGATGGCTGTCAAGATAAAGGAAGAAGTGCAAAAACAGTTGGATGTAGGGTTTCTAGCAGTCACAAATTATCCGCCATGGGTTGCAAATATCGTTCCGGTACCTAAGAAGGATGGAAAGGTACGGATGTGTGTTGACTACCGGGATCTGAACAGGGCTAGTCCTAAAGATGATTTCCCCTTACCTCACATTGACGTTTTGGTGGATAACACGGCTCAGTTCTCGGTATTCTCCTTCATGGATGGCTTTTCTGGCTATAATCAAATTAAGATGGCATCAGAAGACATGGAGAAGACAACATTCATAACCCCATGGGGCACCTTCTGCTACAAGGTGATGTCGTTTGGTCTGAAAAATGCCGGAGCAACATATCAGCGAGCGATGGTGACTCTGTTCCATGATATGATTCATCATGAAATCGAGGTTTATGTTGATGATATGATTGCCAAATCTCAGACAGAAGAAGAACATTTGGTGAATTTGCAGAAACTGTTTGAGCGTTTGAGGAATGTCGCAACCCGAAAAATACAGTATGCGAAGAAACAACCGGCGAAAGAAAAAGATGACAGAAGAGTCGCCACCGTGCGTTATTTATCCCAAAGGAGGGAAAGGAAACGCTCGAAGTAAACCTGGAAAGAGGAAAGGAAAAGACAAGGTCTCGCAACCAAATCTTGGGTTCGGGAGTCGATTATGCGAAGGGAAGGTATTAGCACCCCTACGCATCCGTAGTACTCTACGGGATCCACTCTTGTTTGTTTCTTGTCTAAAGGGTGTGTGTTTATCTAATGTACTATTTACTAAAAGGGTCAAGAGAAAAATGACTCGCATAGATATCGCATCCATTGCATACGTATCTCATCTGAATATGAGAATCAGAGTCTTCGTAGCTCGGGTACCTAAGGGTTAAGGATAAATGTGCTCGCTAAGACATCGCGTCTTATGCCTACGTATCTCATCGGGAATGAGAATCAGAGCAAAACGTAGTTCAAACTAACTACGGGAACAAAGGTCTCGATTGCAACTAGGGCAAGAGAAAGGGAAGGTCTCGATCGCAACGAGGGCGAGAGAAAGGATCGCAACGAGGGCGAAAGCAAACAAAGATTAGTTGTTAGTCATCAGTCAAACTCGGCAAGACATCGCATCTTGTGCCTACGTATCTCATCTGAACATGAGAATCAGAGTTGTCGTAGTTCGGCTAACACGCACACAAACAAACACAGGCAAACGTGGAGCCTGACTGCCAATCACTGGACTTACATCAGCATCCGAACCAAAACACACACAAAGAGGCAAACGTGGAGCCCGATTGCCAATCACTGGACTTATGTCAGCATCCGAACCCAAAACAAACCCACACTGGAACCCGAATGCCACTCGATGGACTTACATCAGCTTCCAAGCACACAACAACACACACAGAAGGGGGTTGAGACACAAAGGTTGAAAAAGAAAAAAAAGGGGCGCCCGGAGAGACCTCGCACGGTCTCCTGCCTACGTACCTCATCTGGTATGAGAATCAGGGCGACGTATTTCCCCCACACAGGGGAAAGAATGAACACACAAACTAATAGGGAGTCTGGAACTCGGACCTAATAGCTGGCACACAAAACACACGCAAAAAAGAAAAGGGTGCCCGGAGAGACCTCGCACGGTCTCCTGCCTACATACCTCGTCTGGAACAAGGATCAGGGCGATGTAGTTCCCCTGAACGGGAAAAGGAACACACAAACTAATAGGGAGTCGGGAACTCGGACCTAAAAGTCATCAAGCAAGCAAGAAGAGACGCTGAGACGTCAAAAGAAACTGAACACACAGACTAACAGGGAGTCGGGAACTCGAGCCTGATAGCTGGCAAACAAAACACATGCAAAAAAGAAAAGGGTGCCCGGAGAGACCTCGCACGGTCTCCTGCCTACATACCTCGTCTGGAACAAGGATCAGGGCGATGTAGTTCCCCTTCATAGGGATACAGGACTAGCCTAACCAGATAACAGAGGGAGACACAACACTAGGGAGACTACGACTCGAGCCTAGATGTTGTCATGCAAAATCATCCCTAAGTTAAGGTTTCTAGCTAACTTGCACAGGAAGCAAGCCTATCCTAAACATGACTTGCACAGGAAGCAAGTCAAACAAACACACAAGCACAAGTTGCACACACTATACACAAGCAATGGGCTCATACAAAGGTTAGGTTTTAGTCGAGGGGTCATATCAACCTCAACAAACAAACCACTGGAACTGGGTAGTGTTAGCTCTTAACCTTGCCATTGAGGGGCTAAGGTGAAGCAGATGAAAGGTGAGTGAAGATAAGACTTCACAGCTCTTATCCCTGGCCTGGGAGAGCTTAAGACAAGAATGTGTGGGTTCAGAAAGGGGGAACCCTTCTACACATTTGATATTGACTCAACTGCACAATTGTACAAGATCTTGGGTTTGTATCTGCAATGCATCAACACAGTGGTGTGAGCAAAGCAGATGACACAAAGAATAGCAGGGGATAGGTTGCATATCCCTTGGGTTCTGCCAATTGCCTCTTCACTTAGGAGGTCTTTGACTCTATACAAGGACAAATGTAAACAGTCACAAACATTGCCTCTTAAGGAGGACTTCAGACAGTTGCCTGGCCAAGTAACAGGCCAGGTCTTCCAGACTACATGAAGATAAGAAAATATACCTCAATGCAAATTGCTCTTAAGCAAAGCAAAGCAAAGCTCACAAGGAACTAAAAGCAACTAAAGGTACCTGAAACCAGTCAAACAACATTAGCATACAAGTCAAAGTTAAATCAAAATGAAACAGAGGTCAACAGTCAACACAATCAAATAAGTGTGCAATGCACAAGGCTCAAGGCATGTGAACCGAGCAACCTACAAAACAAGCAAGTTAGTCATGATAATCAATCAAGCATTAATCAATTTGTATTGATCTCTCTAAGGCAATTGCTTCTTATCCTGAAAAATGAACTCAAACATGAGTAACAGGACCACTAGGACAAGCCTAGGGTCAAAAGGGGATGAGAAAGTCAAAACAGCAAATGAAATCCAATCAAAAATCATATTCAAACAATCAAGAAGCAAACTCAATTGGTTCCACAATCATATCATTCATCATCATCATTTCATGAACAATTTAGGTCAAAGCATTGGCATATGGAAGCTCATAGAAGTCAACAGCAAGACTTAAGTCAAAACCAATCATAAACATTCCAAAAAATTATCAAATAAATCATGATCAAACATAATACATAGAATGATATGCATGTCAAATTTCAACTCATTTGGATCAAGGGAAATTGGTCAATGAAAATCAGAAAGGCAAGGCAAGTTTAAGCATGCTCAAAGAAGTCAACCAAACATGTATCAACTTCAAAAAATCATAAATCAGTGATAACATATGAGAAATGAATAGGATCAAAACCATGGC
This sequence comes from Lathyrus oleraceus, assembly GCF_024323335.1. Taxonomy (NCBI): domain Eukaryota; kingdom Viridiplantae; phylum Streptophyta; class Magnoliopsida; order Fabales; family Fabaceae; genus Lathyrus; species Lathyrus oleraceus. The sequence continues at coordinate 95,599,329 of NC_066580.1, read as the reverse complement.
AAATCTTAAGATGTCTACTAATCACATGTCAAATTTCAAGTTCATCCAATTAGGTATGAGAATTTCACAAAACAAATGGGAACAAGTGTCACAAAAGTCAACATTTTGGTCAAGCAGGGGAGAAAATCCCAAACAATTAGGAAATGCCATTAAAAAATTCCATAAAAAATCACATGTCAGATAGACATCCCTAAGTATGTTCATGCAAAAAATCAGACCAAATTGAGTTCATTAGGCTAGGTAAATAAAATCATGAAATTGCACATCAATGGTGTGACACAAATTGTCACACCCTAATTCAAAAAATCATAACTCACAAACCAGAGATTATAAATTCACAAACTCTATACCAAAATCACCGTGGATGTGTCTAGTTTAAGCACAAAAAATTTCAAAGCCATTGGATAAAGCATCATCATTTCACAAATGTTTTAGCAAAGTGTACAAAAAATGAGCACATGTCACAAAACCCTAATACCAATTAAAATCCACTTATCCAAAAAATCAGGAAAAAATATGATAATAAACTAGAGATCCAGATGAACACAATGCAAAAATTCCCATGAAATTTGGATTTAAAATGGATGTGATATGATTTTTGTAAGATAGTGATCAAAAATGGAATAAAAAAATAAAACAACATGAAATCAATGGGACAAGGGGCACAGCCGGTGGCAATTTTGTAATTCTGGAGCCACTTAACAAGACACTGCGTTTTGGCCATGGAAAGGAAATAACGTGATTGGTTGGCTCAATGAAACAGTGCCCATAACATGCAACACACGTGAAGAAAAATCTGGGAAAATGCAGATTAGGGTTTATGTTGTCTACAGTAGCAACTTCATCATCTTCCAAATTCGTGAAATTAATTTATGCCCAGAAATGCAAATTGAACATACTATCGTGATCAGCAAACATCACACATCAACATTCTAAAAGCCATTTACATTAAATCAAACCAAGCATCATGAATCGAGCAAAAACAACTTTGAGCATCAAACTTTAGAACTAGATTTCTCTAAGCACAAGCAACCAAAATGCACGATTCAAAGCTTAATGAAACCAACAAAGTGAGATCTATTAGAAGCATATTATAGTTTGGCAAATGGAGAAAATCGAAAACTTACTTGATTTTGAAGAACTGATGAAACGGTGATGTATGGATGCCAAATGCTCGAAACAGCTGCTACTTCAAGCTTCCAATGATGAATGGAGGAAGATCCTAGCTCAGCAAGGCTTGAAATGATACATTCTTTGAACTGCCATGGATGAATGCTTAGAGAAACAGACCTTGAAGATGAAGTTACAGCTGGAGAATCGAGCTTGAAATGGACTCAAAGATGATGGTAGGTGATGTAGCAAACAAGGCAAGGTCGTGTGCTTGAAGTTTGTTGACAGAAATTGCAAAATGAAGGAAGATGAGAATTGAGAGAAAATGATTTTTTCTGTGTGATACTGTGGCTGCTAGGGTTTTTTCAGAGAGAATATGCAGTATATGTATGCTGTTTAATGTTCTAAGCATGGTTAGTTTTGGTGGTAATTGCAATTTTGTAAAATGAGGTGTTTTTGCTAATTTGTCAATTTTCACTCAAATGGCAAGGTCTGTGGTTACAGCTGCGAAAGTGGGCCTTGTACACACTCCAAATATGATTTCTTAGCAATTTCAATTGGCAAAATATATTGGAAAGGCTTAAATTGCAAAAATCACTTTTTCACCTCACTTGAAATAATTCAAGTCACTTCAAAAAGTGCCATTTTGATTGGTGAGTTTTTGGTAAATTGTGATGACATATTTGGAAAGAGGGCATCAAATGTGACTTGTAGCAAAAAACCCCACCCAATTTGGCCAAATGGTTTGGAAGATATGCCACTTTGAAGTTCAAAAATTTTTGAGAATGATTTGATCATAACTTGCCAACCATTCATGGGAATTGAGTGTTCTTGGACTTTTTTTGAAAATGGGAGAACAAGATCTTCAACTTTCATGTTGGGCAAAAATTCATTTGAAGCTTGTATCATGATGTAATTTTGAGGATCAAGACTTTCCATTTTTGGCAAATTCCAATTACAGGTCAACTTTCTATTTTTGGAAATTTCTTGTTTGACTTCAAATTCTTCCATGATGATGTTTGACATGCTATATGAGGCCTATATGGACATGAATGAACACCTTCAAACCATTTCCCACCTTGAAATCCATAAAATCAGGCACAATTGACCACAGTTGACCATGGTTGACTTTTTAGGGTTTCTGGTGAACTGAGCCATGACTGATGACTTCTGGGCACCCAATCTTTGACCAAAACACTTCAAAAGAACCCCTAGGTCATGTGAACATGTTGGACCAACCCTAGGGCCTTGCCTCAAAGGAAAATGCACTGACTTGCTTGATTGACTGATCTCCTGACCAGTTTGACCTAATTCTTCTGAATGGCTTGCACTTGGGCAAAAGGGACAATGCAATGTTATGCAGTGGATTATGTTATGTTAATGACCTAACATGAAATGAATGTACAAAATGTAGGGTGCAAATTTGAGGTGCTACAGGTTTGTAGGTAGAAACCAACAAACAAGGAAATTCAAGCTGAGGCTTAATCCGAACAAGTGTACTTTTGGGGTGAGATCTGGAAAACTACTGGGTTTTGTTGTTAGCGGAAAAGGGATTGAGGTGGATCCGGCCAAAGTGAAAGCGATACAGGAAATGCCTGAGCCAAGAACAGAGAAACAAGTCTGTGGTTTCTTAGGGAGGTTGAACTACATTGCAAGGTTCATCTCTCACCTAACAGCCACGTGTGAGCCAATATTCAAATTGTTGAGAAAAGATCAGGCTACCAGGTGGAATGATGATTGTCAAAGGGCGTTCGAGAAGATAAAAGAGTATTTGCAGAATCCTCCTATCCTTGTGCCTCCGGTCCCAGGGAGACCGCTGATTATGTATTTGACAGTACTGGACAATTCCATGGGTTGTGTTCTCGGTCAACACGACGAGACAGGTAGGAAAGAGCATGCCATCTACTACCTGAGTAAGAAATTCACAGATTGCGAGTCGAGATACTCAATGCTTGAAAAAACATGTTGTGCACTTGCATGGGCTGCGAAGCGATTGAGACAATACATGATGTCTCACACAACCTTACTGATCTCCAAAATGGATCCAGTCAAGTATATATTTGAGAAGCCAGCTCTCACCGGAAGAGTTGCTCGTTGGCAAATGGTACTGACAGAGTACGACATCCAGTATACTTCCCAGAAAGCCATCAAGGGGAGTATTCTGTCAGACTATCTTGCTCAATAGCCGGTTGAAGATTATGAGCTGATGAAGTTTGATTTTCCATATGAAGACATCATGTTCCTCAAGATGAAAGACTGTGAAGAGCCAGTTGTTGAAGAGCGACCTGATCCAGACGAAAAGTGGACTTTAATGTTTGATTGGGCCGTCAACACCAGAGGAAGTGGAATTCGTGCTGTCATTACAACTCCGAAAGGTGCCCACATGCCTTTCACCGCTCGTCTGACTTTCGAGTGCACCAATAATGAAGCTGAGTATGAAGCCTGTATCTTGGGTATTGAGCAAGTCATTGATTTGAGAATCAAGACTTTGGACATCTTCGGAGATTCAGCTCTGGTAATCAATCAAGTGAATGGTGATTGGAACACTCTCCAGCCTACTCTGGTCCCTTACAGAGATTACACGAGAAGACTGTTGACTTTCTTCACAACAGTAAAGCTGTACCATATACCTCGTGATGAGAACCAGATGGCAGATGCTCTTGCTACTCTATCCTCCATGATCACGGTGATCCATTGTAACCATGCTCCCAAGATCGACGTGATGCGCCTTGATAGGGCCGCGTATGTGTTTGCTGCTGAACTGGTAGTTGATGACAAGCCCTGGTATCACGACATCAAGTGCTTTCTGAAGAATCAAGAGTACCCTGTAGGGACATCCAACAATGATAGAAAGACTTTGAGAAGATTGGCAGGCAGTTTCTTCTTGAACAAAGACGATGTTTTGTATAAGAGGAACTTTGACATGGTTTTGCTCAGATGCGTGGACAGACACGAAGCAGACATGTTAATGCAGGAAGTTCATGAAGGCTCCTTCGGTACTCATGCCGGCGGACATGCAATGGCTAAGAAATTGTTAAGAGCAGGTTATTACTGGATGACCATGGAATCTGATTGTTTCAAATATGCTCGGAAGTGCCATAAATGCCAGATTTATGCTGATAAGGTGCATGTGCCGCCGAATCCTTTGAATGTGATGTCTTCGCCGTGGCCTTTCGCTATGTGGGGCATCGATATGATTGGAAAGATTGAGCCTACCGCTTCCAATGGGCATATCTTCATCCTTGTTGCCATCGACTATTTCACCAAGTGGGTCGAAGTAGCGTCATTTGCGAAGGTCACCAGACATGTGGTTACCCGATTCATCAAGAAAGAAATCATTTGTCGCTATGGGATTCTCGAAAGAATCATTACTGATAATGGTTCTAATCTTAACAACAAAATGATGAAGGAGTTGTGCCGGAACTTCAACATTCAGCATCACAATTCTTCCCCTTACCGCCCTAAGATGAACGGTGCTGTTGAAGCGGCAAATAAGAACATAAAGAAGATTGTGCAGAAGATGGTCGTTACGTACAGAGATTGGCATGAGATGCTACCCTTCTCCTTGCATGGGTACCGTACTTCAGTACGTACATCGACTGGGGCAACCCCTTACTCCCTTGTGTATGGTATGGAAGCAGTCCTACCTGTTGAAGTGGAGATTCCTTCTCTAAGAGTCCTATTGGATGTCAAGTTAGACGAAGCTGAATGGATTCGGACAAGGTTCAATGAGTTGAGTCTTATCGAAGAGAAGCGAATGGCAGCCATTTGTCATGGGCAGTTGTATCAAAGTCGGATGAAGAGAGCCTTTGATCAGAAAGTGCGTCCTCGATGCTTCCAGGTCGGAGATTTGGTGTTGAAAAGGATCCTTCCTCCTCAGACAGATCACAGGGGCGAGTGGACTCCTAACTATGATGGACCGTATATTGTCACCAAGGTTTTTGATGGTGGGGCCTTAATGCTTGCAACGATGGATGGTGAAAACTTCACTTCCCCGGTGAACTCAGACGCAGTTAAAAAATACTTCGCATGAAATAGACCCGCTGGACAATAAAAAGAGTAGTCCAGGCAAAAATGGGCATCCCGGCGAACCAAGAAAATGGAAAAGGTTCGGGCAAAAATTAGGGATTAAAAGTGAAAAGATTGTACACCCGGTAAGTTGAAAATCTGAAAAGGAAACTTAGGCAAAAATGGGTATCCCGGTGGATTGAAAACCCGAAAAGGGCGATCCAGGCAAAAGTTAGGGATTAAGCGAATGACTGCGTTCTGAGTAGTTCTGAATCTCATCTCGTGTCAATGACTGGAAACTTTTGAAGGATAGGAAACAGTCCAATCACTCTTTCAGAAAGCTGATCATCTGGAGGATCTTGAAGACGAGCAAGTCATAGCAGAATTGGAACCCAATAGAAATCCATTTCACATTGCCATTAGATTAATGTCTGTTTTTATCTGTTGTACGATTACCTCTTCCCAGGGATTGCTTCCTGATGTAAATGCCTATTCATAGGCCGTTCAATCAATAAAATCATGTTATTCTGTATATCTCTGTTTTCATTTTCATTTTTCTGTTTTGTTTGCAAAAATGACGTCCGAAGTTTTTGATAAATATTACATCATGACACATAAGAGCTTTACAGGTACATGCTTAATAAACATTTAAAATTGCTGTAAATTTTAAGTGCTTTGGATCGTCTATTCAGAACAGGTACCCTCGGGGCATTTCCTTAAAATCCCCTGCAGATGATCGTGAATGTTTTCCTCCAACAGACGAATTCGGTATCTTATCCCTGCAGAGCTGATCAGAGCGTTGGATTCTTCAATCCCCAGCAGGTTCTCACCACTGTACCTCCCCCCAAGCAGTGGTTTCAGATTATACACTCCCTAGTAGAGTTGACAGTGTCAGACTATATACCCCCAGCGGAGTTGACAGTGCCAGACTATATCTTCCCAACAGAAGCGGCTGCTCCTCAGAGTTCGAGGCCAGATCGATAATCCCAATGCCAGATCCATGGTTTCTTTCCTTGAAGCAGAACCTCGGTACCGTATCGGTGTTTGCTTCCCCTGCTGAGTCATCTCTCGTAGATCGTGGTTGCCAGAACCACTATCGTTTTCCCCAACAGCAGGTTTTCAGCGCCGTTCTCTCCCCAGTCAGAATCTCGGTATTTCGTCATTGCTAGAACACCGTGTGGCGGGTCATTTCCCCACAGAGTTCTTTGCGCTGTGCATCTCCAGCAGCCTTGCCAGAGTCCAGAAGATGGTGATCATTTCCCCAGCAGATCCCCTTGCCTTAGCTTGGCATTCTACCCAGCATTTCGCATCCCTGCATGTAGAATCATATTGCATTGCATCCTCCCAAATCGCGTAGCATTTCCATTTTCATGGAGCATTACGCCATTGAAAAATTCAAACATACGCATGTAAGCATAAAACATTCTCGGTATCCCAAGTGATAAGCCAGAAGTTGTTTCCAGTACTCAGACTGAAGATTGTTCATGACTTACCTTTGTTATCCCCAGCAAGTGTCATTGGCCCATGCGCCGCCTCTATTATCATTCCCTATTTCTGCCGATGCTGACAGGCATGAAGTTTCCGGTATTCAGACCGAAGTGGCGTTCAGGCCAGTTTTCCGATGTTCAGATCGAAGAAGTTTCTGACGTTCAGGTCGATGCAACTTATGGCGTTCAGGCCAATTTTCCGATGTTCAGATCGAAGAAGTTTCCAACGTTCAGGTCGATGCAACTTGTGGCGTTCAAGCCAGTTTTCCGATGTTCAAATCGAAGAAGTTTCCGACGTTCAGATCGATGCAACTTGTGGCGTTCAGGCCAGTTTTCCGATGTTCAGATCGAAGAAGTTTCCGACGTTCAGGTCGATGCAACTTGTGGCGTTCAGGCCAGTTTTCCGATGTTCAGATTGAAGAAGTTTCCGACATTCAGGTCGATGCAACTTGTGGCGTTCAGGCCAGTTTTCCGATGTTTGGATCGAAGAAGTTTCCGACGTTCAGGTCGATGCAACTTGTGGCGTTCAGGCCAGTTTTCCGATGTTCAGATCGAAGAAGTTTCCGACGTTCAGGTCGATGCAACTTCTGGCGTTCAGGCCAGTTTTCCGATGTTCAGATCGAAGAAGTTTCCGACGTTCAGGTCGATGCAACTTCTGGCGTTCAGGCCAGTTTTCCGATGTTCAGATCGAAGAAGTTTCCGACGTTCAGGTCGATGCAACTTGTGGCGTTCAGGCCAGTTTTCCGATGTTCAGATCAAAGAAGTTTCCGACGTTCAGGTCGATGCAACTTGTGGCATTCAGGCCAATTTTCCGATGTTCAGATCGAAGAAGTTTCCGACGTTCAGGTCGACGCAACTTGTGGCATTCAGGTCAGCCTCTCGGTGTTCAGACCGATATTAATAATCTCATATCTTCCGATGTTCAGATCGAAGTTATTTCCAGTATTCAGACTGATGAGCGGCATTCAGGCCATGGTTATTTCTGTGTTACCATTTATTTTGGTATCCAGGTTAACATTCTTTTTCGGTATTCAGACTGATGAGCGGCATTCAGGCCATGGTTATTTCTGTGTTACCATTTATTTTGGTATCCAGGTTAACATTCTTTTTTCGGTATTCAGACTGACTCTCACCGTACCAGACGGATTCTTCTTTCAAGACCACCTCTTTGCCGATTCTGACAGGCATTGTTACTTCACTTAACTTCAGTGCAAATTTTCGGGCTTTTATTGTATTCAATCCCTTGATACCTCGAAAGCACGAAAGTCGTTGCTATCTTCTTTCCAGGTCTCCAGTTGATTGAATAGGGGCAGCTGTAATACCCCAAAATTTACCCTTCATTTTTCCTGGAAGCATACGCCTTACACCTCATGCATGCATTCATTTTTTAGGTCATTTAGCATTTGCATTTCATTATGGCAATCGGAATCGGATCCAAGAAGCTTGAACATCATCCAGGACACTTTATGGGCTCTATTTAGATGATCAGTCAACACAAGGGAAAGACTTGAGTTACTTCCAACATGGGTCTATTCGTCAGTCAAAACGTTAATCTTGAAGGAGCAAAGGTTTGTTCATGAGCTGTCATGCTCGCTAGGCGAAGCCCACGTGTTTTGAAAAAAAAAAGAAAAAAAAACGAAAAACGAAAATAAATAAATAAGTAAATAAATAAATAAAAGAAAAAATCTTGGACTTGGACCTCTCTCATTTGAGCCCACAGGTCCACAAAAATCAGGTTATAAATTCAGAGTTTCAGTGAAACAAAAGGCAATTCTATTCCTATTACCCTGGCTGGAAAAAGATAGTGAGAGAAGAGCTAACAGAGTTCAGAGCAGCCTCCAAACCCTGAAGGGAACTCAACTGCACAGAATCACCTCTGCCTCACATAAACCCTAAAGATTGTTTTGTAAACCTCACGGGTGCAACTCAATTTCAATCAAGCTCTCCAATCAGGTTTGCCCTTATTCCCATTACCTTTGAGCTTTGAATTTGAATACTCTGAATGTTTGAGGTATTATGGGTGAATTTGATACCCTTTTGATGCATGTCTTTTTTGTGAATTTTAATGGCATGATTCATGTGGTTACATTTTGATTTGGGGGCAACCCTTGATTACCCTATTTTTTTGTCTCTAACCTGTTTGTTGAGTTTTTGTGAGGGCTCACATGACTTTTGCAGGGATAACTTGCGTGGTTTTCCACTTTATTTGTGGGATACCCCCTGGAGGTTCATTCCGGTTACCTGTACTGACCCATTTTCTTTGATGATGTTAGCTTGGAGGGATCTCAGGGTTTATCGTTCCTTTAATTGCTGTTACCTCGGATCTTCATTCGTGTGATACCTTTTACATTTTTCCCGCATTTTACTGCTTTCCTAGCTGGAAGACCTCGATAGGAGACAATGTTTTTGTGTTTACTTTATGCAGGTTCCTTCGTCAAGGACTGCCTTTTTGCATGAGCATCCCAAACCCTAACCCTTCATTGATTTTTCTTCTCCTAAACACACGTTTACTCCTTCTACTACAGGTGAGTAAGTCTCCAAAGGTCGAGCATCCGGTAGATTGCGTAGTAACGTCGTTCGTCCAAAACCCAATCCATAACCCCGTAGTTAGCCGAACTACGGCTTGCTCTGATTCTCATTCCAGATGAGATACGTAGGCATAAGACGCGATGTCTTAGCGAGCACACATCCCCCAAACCCATAGGTCAGCCGAGCTACGAAGACTCTGATTCTCATATTCAGATGAGATACGTATGCAGTGGATGCGACATCCGCGCGAGTCATTTTCATTTAACCCCTTTTTTTAGTAAACAGCACAAGATAAACTCACACCCTTTAGACAAGAACTACAAAAGTGGATCCCGTAGAGTACTACGGATGCGTAGGGGTGCTAATACCTTCCCTTCGCATAACCGACTCCCGAACCCAAGATTTGGTTGCGAGACCTTGTCTTTTCCTTTCCTCTTTTCAGGTTTACTTCGAGCGTTTTCTTTCCCTCCTTTGGGATAAATAACGCACGGTGGCGACTCTTCTGTCATTTTCTTTCGTCGGTTGTTTTTTCGCACACTGTATTTTTCAAGTTGCGACACCTCTATGAAGAGGACTTCAGATCACACAGAAACAACAAGAAACAAGCAATGTATGAGCAGATTCGAAGAAAATAAAATCAGAAGTAAACCTCTGATTTGCAGAGCTTGGAGACACAATTTCTTGATGTTAATTCTTGCAGTATGCTCTATGAATCAAGGTAGTGAGGCTTAGGAACTTTAGATCTAAAATCAATCAATGAGTTTGAAGTTTAGATCTGAAAAAATTTGAGAGAAAAAATCGTGAGTTCCTTTGAGTGTGGGTGAGGAATTAATTGTGCAGCATTTAGGGCGCCTTCAGGTTAGTGAAATGAGGAGCATTGGCCTTGTATTTATAGCAGATTACAACTGAAATGCATGATCAACTCATGTGCATGGATGGAAAGGGCCTCCATGCATGGGCCTGTACAGGCGCATGGAGGGCCCAATTCCACTTGGATTTGCAAGCTGATGCTAATTGGAATCAAATTGGTAATGCAGATTGTGCATAATCATCTCATGCAATGCAAATTTAAATGGTTTCCAAAATTGTACCAATATGTTCATGCCTTTGAAAATGCCATCTCCATAATCGAAACACAACCTTATGAGTAATGGTTGGAAAGCTTTTTGCATGAGGATCATTTGTTATGTTGATCAAAACTTCATTTGAAACTTGGAAATTGGTGAAAAGTGATCATGAAGTGTAGGGTGCAAAACATGTACATGTGAGATTTTCAAAAATAGCCAAACTTTAAGCACCTCTATTTCAATGATGCAAGCTCCAAATGACAAAACCTTAAACATCAAAGTTGTATATCTTTTCAAGAAAATAAATTTGGACTTAAATTTTGCATCATTTGGATTTTTGATGAAGAAATTATGGGCACTTGAAGTTGGACTTTTTCACATTTCAATGCTTTTGGTCCAAAGTGACCTATAATGTTTTGCATTATCACATGTATTTATTTTAGTATTTTGAAATTTTTATAAACATAAAATTTGAGTTAGACATCTTAATATTTCCAATTCATTTGATCCCACCTCAAAATCATGAAAAATGAATGAGTTATGTCCTTGGGAAGTTGACTCAAAATTAGGGTTTCAGTCAAAATGACCTATAATGTTTTGAAATGAATGATGACATTAAAAGCTTCAAATCAACTTTTAATGAACATGAAAGTTGTTCATATGGTTCTTAAGAACATTGTTTCTCTTGGGGTCATCTCCATTTGACAAACACATTAAAAGTTAGGTCTCAGTGTGCTTCAAAATAGTCAGATGAATTGACTGATCAACTTCTCAAGTCCAAACCTCATATCTTGATGAATTGATGATTGAGGACACTCAAATAAGTTCAAATATGCATTAAATGATGAATTAAAGAACTTCCCTTGATTTCATTTGACCATAGGTTGAGGTTGCTTCATGAGCAAGGCACAATTGATACACAGATGAATTAGGGTTTCCTTGGGAAACAAACCTCAAACCCTTTGGTTTGCTTTGACCAAAATGATGAATTGAGATACTTGGGAGGAATATTTGATGGATGAGAGCTTTGGGGAACCATTTCCATGATTGCTTTCATCTTCCCTTGACCATATCAATGCACATAGGATCTCCTAGAAGCTTTGGATTTTGTGACTGCTCAATCTACAAACAAAAGATGTTAGTGACATATTTTTGTACTTTTGGTTAGTAGATAAAAATGATAAAATCAATAATATACAATTCAAGCATGCTTTGTGATCTCAAACCAACTCTCAAAAGTTCCCACCCAAAGGTTAAGGAGCCAAGAGGCTATGATCCTTTAGGCAAGATGCAAATGCAATGTTATGATGCCATGAGGGATCTTAGGGTCAAAATTGGGGTCTTACAGGCCCCAGTTACTCAAAGTATTTTCCTTTATTTCAATATTTTAGTTCAATTCAAGTTCAATAACTGATAAGACATTGCAAGAAGAATTGATATCAAGGCATTGACCATTGTTGGATCCTTTGGGACTTCTTCTTTTTTTTTTCTTTTCTGTTAAGACTAAAACCATTTGCGTAAATAAACTAAAAAACACTTAAAAATACTATTTGAATTATGCACCATGATACTTAAGCAATGGAGAAGTAATGAGAGGGAATATTCATATCCTCATTCTGAATATCTTTTGATACGGGACGAATGACCCAATTGTTCAAAGTATTCACCTCCACTCATAGACTTTAGTGAAATTAAAATCAAGACCATCTTTTCAAAGCTAAAACCAATCACAAGTCATCAAATCCATTTTTTTGACTTAGGGAATTCAAAACCTTTTCACAAAGTACACATTGCTTCTGTTCTACCGCAAATGAATGATGCTTAAGCCTCTCATGCACGAGCATACAAGTTATGTTTAGCTACTAGAATACGACCCAAGCGCATCCATTCTACCATAAACAAACAAACGCTTAAGTATCCCATGCGCGAGCATACAAGAAATGTTTAACTGCTAGGACGCGACCGTTAACATTGTTCACTAAAAACAACCAACAAATTCGTATTTTCTACCACGAACTATGGAGCTCTGATTTCGTTATTGCACTATGAGGATACGTAGGCATAAGGGTCTGAATCCTTGGTAAACATACTAATCATTAAACCTTTTTTTTATCATTTTTAAGTAACCCTTAGATAATAACACCCATTCGAGCAAATAACAATCAAAATGGTTCTCTTTGAGTACAACGGATGTGAGGGGTGCTAATACCTTCCCCTTGCATTACCGACTTCCTTACCCTTTTTCTTTTCCCCCGTTTTTAATCAATATTTTCCCTTTCCTTCGGGAATAAATAAATTTGGGTGGCGACTCTATTGTATCTTTGAGCGTGTGAAGCGCTCATGTATTTTTCACGGTGCGACAACAACCACGTAGGATTTAAAAAAGATTATGGATTGAAATAGTCAACCAGGGGCCAAACACACATAATCTAGAAATTCTAAGGGGGGAATATAAAAAAATCTTACAGAGGGTAAACCAAAACTCGCTAATATTACAGGGGGTGACGTATATTTAACCCTTAAAATAATATATAAATAATAGAAGAATATAGGGGAAAATAAGAAATATGAACTATGGGGTAGAAAGTGGTATAAGGAGATAAGTGGTGGGACAAGGTGAGAAAAACCAACAGATGAGGGGAGTTAATAAAAAATAAATTATATTTTATTTTTAAAAGAAAAATAGAGAGAACTATAGGAGTTTTTGGAACAAAACGTGAAAGCTGTGAAAGTTGGATTTTGGAGAGGCGAGTGCAAACCTATGATTCCAAAGAGAAGATTCTGAATTTTTCTGTAGTATTCAGGTAAGGGGGATTATTCTTCAATGGGTGCATGTTTCTTAAAGTATAGGGAGGGATCATAACCCTCTTCCTCCATTGTTGAGGATTTTGAATCCATGAGATGGTTGTTCATACCTCTCTGGATTAACATTGCTACCAGCAGGACCTCCCCAAAAAAATTTCACTGAAGCGATGTCCTTTCCTCGTAAGCTTTTCACTTCAGGATCCTTAATTCTCAAAGACAAGTTTTACACTATCAGGTTCTCTCTAACTTGAACATCATCTAACTATATTACATGATACATATCATAAATGTACTTCCTTAGCTGAGACACATGAAACATATCATGAAGATTTGAAAGATATGGTAATAACTCCACTCGGTAGGCCATCCATCCTACTCTCTTAAGAACCGGAAACAGACCAATGAAACATAACGTAAGTTTCTTAGACTACAATACGCGACCAACACCAGTTACCAGATTAACTCCCAGGAACACATGATCTCCCTCTTAGAACTCAAGATTTTTCCTCCTCTCATCATGATAGCTCTTTTGACGAATCTATAAAGCTTTCATCTTCTCTTGTATTATCTTAATCTTCTCATTAGTCTGTTGAACTATCTCAGCTTCAAGCATCACATTCTCACCAGAATTATACCAACACAAATGTGTCTTACACCTTCTACCATACAGAGATTCGAACGGTGTCATTCTAATGCTAGAATGGAAATTGTTGTTGTAGGTGAACTCAACCAATGACAAGCAATTGTCTTGGTTACCTCCTTGCTCCAAAACACACTCTCAGCAAATCTTCCAAAGACTGAATAGTCTTCTCTGTCTGACCATCTGTCTATGGATGATAAGTGAAACTCAACTTCAACTTAGTACATATCGCTTCTTGAAATTGATAAGTTAAGTTTTGAAAAGAGTTTTGTTTAATGTTTTTAAATAGTCATAATTTAAAAGATCTAAAAATAAAATAAAATAAATAACTACATCAATATTTAAATCCAATATTCAAGCATTTACACATGATAAATAAATTAAATAAATGTACAATATTAAAAAAAAGTTCAATGTTATTTTTACAATAAATGTTAAAATAAAAAATATAATATAATTAAAAAAATAAAAACAACAAAAGGAAATAAACAAATAAAAAAAGAACAACGGTCTAAGAGGCCCAAACGCATGGGGGTGGAAAAAAAAGAAAGGCATGGATGAGAGACGTAAGGGAGAAGGCCCAATTTCCTTGCCTAGCCCACCTGAGAGTTAATCCTATTAGCTTAACCAGGTCTCTAGGATCTGCATACCCTTTTGGTCAAACAAGATCTAAGGCTAAGATGTGTGTTCGTGCTGGCTACGATTGGGAGTCCTACATGGGAACCCTTGTTGACTAGAAAAGTAAACAGATCAATAAGCCAAAGGTAGTGCCACTTGGCACAATCATGGAAGCAGACGGAGGGGCATAAAAGCGTGGTTCAAAGAGAGATGAGTTCATTTGTAACTTCTCTTTCTATCTCCTCGTTTATGAGTCTCTCAACTATCTCAACAATAAATATGAGTCATAACCCATAAACTAGCCTTGACAGATCAAAGTCGGCGGTTCCTAAGAACTCACGCGGTAACACTTTTGAAGGTGCATGGAGGCGTAGATGAACACCACGCTGGTGTTCATCCTGTAGTCGTCAGAGGTTAAACAGCACCCCTCCCTTAAGGTTTTCGACCACCCTGAGTTTGAATTTGAACTCCAAAACTAAAAATAAAAAAACCTAAACCCTTCAATCAAGCTTACAGAGAAGGAAAACCTAAATTTCAAACTTAAAAAATAAAAGGCAGGAAAAATTGTAAGAAGCAAAAAACTACAAGGAACCAAGCAACTAAACGTGAAAGGGAAGCGAGGGTGATACCAAAGCAGAAGTTACCGGTGTGACGATCTCCATGGATAAGTTCCTTTTTTGCTCTTCTCTCTCTCTCTCTCTCTCTCTCTCTCTCTCTCTCTCTTACTCTGGGCCTAGTTATATCTTCTTCCACTCTTTTTTTTTTCTTTTGATGTGTGTTGCTTGGTTTTTCTTCTGTGTTGTTGTTGTCTCTAAGTCTAGGCTTAGATCAATTGTTTGGAGAGCTTCTAATATGAAGCTCTCAGAAATTTGGGATGAATGAGCTCTGAGTAAAATGTTAGGGTATTATAAATTTTGCATTTTGAGTCCTCTTAGTTCTCAAAAAGTTAGATTTTCTCTCTCTATTTTTCTGTGAAAAATTTGTTGCAATTTATAGCATGATTTTGAGTGTTCTGGTACGTGTGATAGAGGGATGTGAGGAAGATATTTTTGTTGCTCAAGTCTGGGAATTAGGAATGGATAAAGATCACAACTAGGTGAATTGTTATGAATCCTTTCCACCATCACTGAATGTGTAGGATTTGAGAGTGAGTGGGAGGAAAATGTGTATTGAGCATGTGCAGTGAGTTTTTGAATTTTGTTATTGTTGTAAAATTTTGTTTTTTCAATGCAAAGCTTTCTAAATTATAATTATATACTGCAGTGAAAAAATTGTTGAGCGAAAATTTTATTTCCTTTTCTCTTGGTCTTTACTGCAGTGAAAAAATTTGACACCTCTTGTTTGATTTTTCCTGGCTTATTTAGAAAATGATAATATTGCCTATAAAAATATGGTGTTTGTTGCACTGCATAATTGTTGTAGATACCTTGATGAACTTCTTATATAATTGTTTCATTTTTGCATTGTTTGAATTCCACAACTTGTGAATGTCTTGGTTTGTGTTATTTGAGCATGTCATGGTGATTCTCATGTTGCATTGGCTTGTGTTCCTTACTTTCTTTGGTAGGTATTTTATTTTGGTGTTATAGGTCCTTGAAGCATCAAAGGTCAGCCAATTGTTCAAATGAAAATGGGAAATGGGTAGAGATGGATTGGGGTGAAGAGGAGATGGCTTGGTGGTAAAGAAAATGGAGGCAAAATTTAAGTTTTGAAGACTTAGCAAATAAGTCTTAGTTGTTAGGTTTATGGTTTATGTCCATGTAAATCAACTTAGGCTTATGTAAAAATGTAGTAAAAACTTCAAATGTACCAAAATGAGATGTATCTTGAAATAAATTAATGTAACTTTTTTTGAAATTTCAATGATGCAATGTAATGATATTTGAACATATTTGAACATATTTGAAATAAATATGAATGTAATGTTTTTTTATTCAAAAGCTTGAACTTTAACATGACACGTGAATGGAATGAAAATGACATGTTTGCACAAAATGAATGTATGTAAGAAACTTAATAATGAATTATGGATATATTTATGAACCATGAATGACCTTAAACTCTTGAAACCAATCCTATGATCTCAAACTAAAAAACCCTAAATGGACTTAATGTAGAAAATATGAAGGTATGAATCATGTAATGAGATGCAAAAGAACAAATGAGACCACTCATGTTTAGACATTGGATGCATGATCTGACCATGCAAATGATCATATGAAAAGTCAAACAGTTGACATTTCTATGTTATTGACTTATGTATACTAAAGACTACTCAATGACCTAATGAAATGGTCATTATGTAGTGATGCAAATGAGATGCAGATGAAAGACTTTAGGGGGGACAAAATTTAGGGTATAACATACACTTTAAGCAACTATCATTTACTACTTTCTACAACAAAAGCATTATGCAGATATAGAGTATGACAAAAGTGAGTTTATCAACTGGTTAGAGATGACAGACAGACACTTTAAAATATATGTGAGAGTTCTTAAGATTTCTAACAAGAAATTTATCCAATCAAAGATTTTGGAGATTCCTAAGAAGGAATTCATCCACCACAAAGAGTTGGAGTTTTCTAACAAGAAAAGCATTCAATTAAACTATGGAGATCCCTAACAAGGAATTCATCTAATATAAAATTCGTGAGTTTTCTAACAAGAAAATCATCCACGCACAAACTTTGGATATCCCTAACATGGGATTCATCTAAGACAAAAACATTGGGAGTTTTCTAACAAGAAAATCATCCATGCAAAAAATTCTGGAAATTCCTTAAAACGAAGAGGCGTACAAATGATTGTCTAGGAAACATCAAGACAAATCGATTAAATAGATATAAAGTCTATGTATATGCCAAAAAAGTTGGACTTTAACCGTATGCATCAGTAACACCTGAACTTCTGACACATGAGGCCTGTAACAACTAGACTTTTGACCATATGCATCGGTGACAACCTCAATTATGACAGATAGTGCCAATAACAGCTGGAATTTTGATCGTAGGAATCAGTAATAACTTGACTTATGAAGGATGGTTCCAGTAACAACTTGACTTTTGACAGTAGGCACCGGTAACAACTAGACTTCTGATGGATGGTGCCAGTAACAACCAAACATTGACCGTAGACATCAGTAACAACCAGACTTCTGACGGATAGGGCTAGTAACATCTGGACTTTGACCATAGGCGTTGGTAACAACCAGACTTGCGACAGATGATGCCAGTAACAACTGGACTTTTGCTTATAGGCATCGATAATAATCAAACTTCTGACGGATGATGCCAGTAACAATTGGACTTTTGACCGTAGGCATATATAACAATCGGACTTCAGACGGATGATGACAATAAAAAATGGATTTTAACCATATGCATCGGTAACAACTGGACTTCTGACGGATAATGCCAATAACAATTGGACTTTTGACTGTAGGCATCGGTAACAATCAAACTTCTGATGGATGATGCCAGTAACAACTGTAATTTTTACCGTAGGCATCGGTAACAACCAAACTTCTGACAGATGATGACAGTAACAACTGAACTTTTGACATTAGGCATCGATAACAATCAGACTTCTGACGGATGATGCCAGTAACAAATGGACTTTGAAGAGGCCAATGACAATTGGACTTTGAAGATGCCAATCGCAGTTGGATTTTGAAAATGCCAATAAAAATTGGACTTTGAGAATGCCAATAAAAATTTGACTTTGAGTACCAATGACAATTGGGTTTTGGTCTCGGGATAATTCTTAACAAGACATGGTTCAATACAAATGAGCACGCAATACACTTTTGGTTATGCATGGTTTAAATTTTGCTTTTATGCATGGTATATTAATGATCATGGTATGCAAAAGCTGACATATATGAAGACTGGGAGTTTATAGAGGTTTTGATTCCCTAACACCAAGAACTCAACCAAGTATTTTCTATTATAGATGTATTTGAGTGCACTTCTATCAGTCTTGATAGTTACAACTAGCCAAGGGTCCTTTCAGAGGGTTGATGGGGCGGGTGCCAGCATGATTTCTCAGTAGTTATTTCGAACTCAACAAATACTGACGTATAACAGAGTTTGCTTGAGCATCCTAAAGGCATGGAGATGACTTTCCCTCTGTGGCTCATCTTGCCCCATCTGTTGGGTATTTGAAGATATTTACCTTGAAAGGAGTTTGGAAGCAGCTTGTCATGACCTTGAGGTGGCTTTCCCCAATGTTTGAATCTTGTAGCATTCTACCCTTGATTAACCAATTCTTGGAAAGGTAGACTTCTTATCAACCGACCTTTGAAGGGTTTGACTTATTGTGCTTTTTGTGGTGGCTTTCCCTAGTCCGAGTCTTGAAGAGATTTGCTCTTGACTAACTGACTCTTGGGGTGGTTGGCTCGGATTGACCGATGCTCAAGGAGATTTACCCCTGACTGGACTTCTTTCACATGATCAAGTTCCTCAATTGACTGCATATTATTGGAATGAACATGATACTAAGTGCTAACTTGCAGTTAAAATTGTTCATTCAAAAATGGTAATTTTAATACAATGCTCATCCATATTATGAAATTAAAATTTAATGAGATTGGTTTGGTGAAATACAGTGAATGGGTAAATGATCATAAAATAACGTTGATCTAGAAATTCAAAGTGTGAAAGATGATGTGATCAATACAAATATTAACAAAGATCTTTAGGAGTCAAGTTAACGCAACCTTGTTGTAGTATGCTTTCAAAATAACCCTTACTTAAATTAGGTCTTTTAAGGCTTGTAATGTGGCCTGGTTCACGGTTTTTGAAACAAAATTATATAAGACTCAAAAATTAATTTTAACCCAATCCATTATCCATAATGATCTCCAGTCCTATGTTCATATAATTCGACACACGCATTCAACTTCTAAGAGAGTTTGAAAGTGTAAGGGTAAAAATGATGATTCAAGATGAGATATTTTTGAAATGGTTGTCACCTTATTTCTGTTTTTGTTAAGAGTGTTGGTGACCCTTTGATTCTTGATATGGTGGTCACGTAATATTGCTTTTATTTGTTGAGGGATTGATGACCTCTATTTCTTTTTGCTTTTTATCCCTAATTTTTGCCTCGACTACTTCTTTGAAGCTTTTCGGTCCACCGGGATGCCCTGATTTTGGCCTAAGTCTCCTTTTATGGTGTTCGACTTGTCACTACACGAAAACTGACCGACAAATATCCTACATGACACAGAGTCGCCACCAGATTTTATTTATCCCTCATATAAGAAAGGAAGGAGAAAATAGTCGATAAAATCCTCTACAAAAAAAGAATATGGAAAAGGATTGGTCTCACAACCAAATATTGGTCCAGAAGTCGGTTATACAAGGGGAAGGTATTATCATCCATCACATCCATGGTACTCCATGGGAACCATCTAAGTTGTCTACGTGTGTGGGTGTCTATCTTAAAGTTTACTTATTATCAGAAAAAAGGAAAGGGTTGATTTTTTATTATTGTGCTCGCCAAGGATTGGGGCCTTTGTGCCTACGTATCATCATCGGATGATGAAGAATCATAGCTCCATAGTTCGAAGTAGAAAATGTTTATGTGTTGGTTTCTTTTACCTTAAAAAAGGGTTTTAAGAGTGATGCCCTGAGGCGCAAAAATAAGTTTGATGAGTTGATGTTTGTTTTAAGGTTTTTTTTAAAAGAAATTATTTTTGATTAGAATTGCACTAAAGACTATGGGAAGAGGTGAATATTTCAGACAAACAACCCAAGCTTCTTGTGTCCAAAATACTCAGAGTAAGGGTAGGAAAACTCCATTCTTACTAATTCCCCACCACTTCAAGCTCGTCACACATAATTCTAATCGTATTTTTATTGTATTTTGAATTTGGTTAAGAAAATGTCACTTGATGTTGGATCAAGGGTTTATTGCTTATTCATTTTGAAATAGTGGTATACAATGGAATATTTACAAAGTAACAATGCGAGAAATAAAGGGTCTCATTGTAAGGTAGCCCATGACAAAGTCTTGCGTGTGTAAAGTGACTTATGCTAACAGGTGGATAATGGGCTTAAGAGCACGTATCTCTAGGGTAGTGTCATGAATGTCATTCTTACAATAAAATATTGCAAGTTACAGATGAAAATCCATGTCAGAGCAATGAGTCAGGGATCAAAACAAGGTACAAGTGCAGGGGGACCTAATGAATCCTCTAAGTCCACAGTGGGACACAGATGAATGCAGTTTTTTGGTCTTTTGATTTTATCATGTTTTTGTTCTTTTATATTATGCAATGATAATAAACAAATAACGAAAGATAAAGATGTATGATATATATATATATATATATATATATATATATATATATATATATATATATATATATATATATATATATATATATATATATATATATATATATTGACAAGAAAGATAAATGACAATAAGATAAATTAGGTCCAAAAGTCAATGGTTAGTGATAATATTTATTGGTTAGAAAATCAAAATGCGCAAGGTAACCTAGGTACTATTTATCCATAAGTAAAAGGACTCAAAATATGGCGCATCGAGAGATAACCTATCATTGATGCAAAGTATTGAAGATTATTCATGATCATCTATCAATAGATTTAGACCAAAGAAGGTTATAACATCCTCAAGTTCATCTATCAATGATTTGAAGTGTGGAAGATTGTATCACCCAAGTTATCAAGTTAAAAGTCAAATAAGATATAAGTTAAATATCCAAATCCAAGTGTTAGTGGTTAATGAACAATGGAAACAATGAAATATAAATAAAATCATAAAGTAACACTGAAGTAACTAAAAGTCTCATCTAAACATCAAGAGGTGCAAACATGATCAACTAAAGGAAATCTATGAACACCTCAAAGTGTCAAGAATGATCTATTGATCACTAATCAACATATTTGAAGTGTTGAAGATTTAACCAACCCTGAGATTAATTACCAATTATCAAGATATTATCATCAACCAAGACTAAATATAAGGGAAAAATGGTTCACAAAGAAAATGATGAAAATAAATAGTAATAATAAAAGTATTTGATGAAATATATTTGAGTAAAAATAAATATAAGGAAAGGGAAATAAATGGGAAACAAAAGATTAAAATGATTAAGTGATGAAAAATAATAAATAAATAAACACAAAAAAGTAAAAAGAAAAGAAGAAATAATAAATGAAAAGGGAGAAACACAAACAAAGGGGGGCGCCAAGGGTTGAACCCTTAACTTTGGGGTTACAGGCCAATCACCTTACCATTGAGCATAGTGTGCTTGGCTGATAATGATTGCGCACATGAATATATAAAATAAATATGAATAAAAAATGAATGGACCAGAAAGAAGGGGATATATCTTGATATGAGTGGTGATAAAATAGCAAAAAGGGGAGGCCCACGCAAAAGCAGGCTCATTAGAATGAAGAAAAGAGTAACTCAGACTTATCTCCCTCTAAATTCAAATTGAAAACACTTCCCGCTCCGCCGCATCAGAGTTCGTTACCGGCGGTGGCGAAGCTTAAACCAACAACCAAGCAAACCAAAATGTTTCTCTCCCTCTCCTGAGTATGAAAACAAAGCTCACTCACTCTAATTCTACCCAGTTAACCAAATCGAAGAAGAATGTGCAAGAACCCTAGAAACGGGAAGAGAAATCAAATGGTCATGCAGGTTCAATCAGCTTTAAAAGATTATGGGAAAGGTTCCTCTAGTTTAGCCCTACACCATGACAACTCACACGCAAGCAAACAAACTGTTCGAGTTCTACCTTTGCCAGAGAAGACAACCAGAAAGGCAATGGAACAGGTAAGTTTTTGTTCTCTCTCTATCTGTCTCTCTCTGTCTCTGTCTCTCTCTTGTACTATGCTTCTCTTACTTATCTGAGAGTGAAAATGAAATTTTTACTTGTGTTTTGCTCAAACTCGACATGCAATGCTCAATCCTTTTGTGATTCTGAAATCCATTCTTTTATAGAGGAACAAATAGGGTTTCCAAGTTTTTGAAAGGGAAAGGAAAAGTGGACTTTTGCTAGGTGCAACAATGTTTGTCCATTTTCATGTTTGTTCTGAAAAAGTCCTCTGCAAGCTGTACCTTTATTTGTCTACTTGTGGAATGTTTTGCTTTTTACCTCTTTAAGTTTTTTTACTGCAATAAATATTGAGTGTTTGTTGTTTGTTGAATGCTTGTTTAGTAAGGTTTTGTTTGCTGCAGGTTTGTGCAGGTTGTGTAATGCTTAATGTTTTTTATTGATGCCTTGCTTTTTTGGTTTGTAGTTGTTGGTTTGATATGGTAACATGCTTCAGGTTTGTTCATGTTGATGGGTTGCAGGGGCTGCATTGATGGCATTGGTTTGTGTTATGTGAATCTTTGTTTTTGCAGGTTTGTATGTTGTTTGTCGTGGCTATAGGTTGGATGTGCATTGGTGTGGCAAGTTATGTCCATTGTTTGATCTGGTTCAGGTCTTTGTTGATGCATAACAAGTTGTGTATGTGGTTTGTCATGGCACATGTTGTGTTGCAAGTCAGGACATGGTTTGTTGCATGATTGTGTATGTTGCTGCATGTTGATCATTTAGTCTTTGCAGGTTTGGTAATGTTTTATGGATGTTGTAGGCCTGAGTTGGCATTGTTTTGCAAGTCAGGTCCATTTGGTTCATTGGTGCATGTCATAGGTTTGCATTACATGTCAAGACATGTGCATTGGTGGAAGTCGTGTAATTTGTGTGGTATGCACATGTTGTATGACTTTGTTATTATTTTGATATATTTGCGTCATCATGAGCATGTTTGTAATTGACTTGATATGGTTTTTGTAGGTTTGTGGGCATGAACATGAGCATGGACCATGTGACTTGTAAATGAAGCAACCATGGTAAAAGCAAATAATCAAGGCCTTTGGATGGTGAATCAAGGCAAGATGGATGATATTAGGTCTTAGGTGGTCAAAAGGGGGGAGTTGCCTGTTGGTTAACTAGTTGACCAAAAAGTCAACTATTGTAAAAAGTGGTCAAATTTGTAGTTTTGAATACATGTATCGACTTTCTTGTGATTTTTATGATGAAATGAATACTTGAATGAACATCTGTTTTATGGAAATGGTGTTTGGATGAATGGTATTGAATTTTGAATGAAATTGATTGGATTTGAAATGATGCATTATATGGATTGAAATGAAATGAATATGACTTGAATTGTATGGACTTCAAATGAATGGAAACATGGACTAATGAAATGAAGAGACTTGATTGAATGAAATATATATGGACCACTAATGAACCAAATGACTTGATTGAATGGAAATCTAATGAACCAAGTGTATGACCTAACCATCTAACAACTTGAATTGGCAAGAAGGTGAGTGCATAACATGATTTGAATGAACCAAATATGACATTGTAGCGGTGTATTCGTCGCTATATGATCTATCGATTAAATCATAAGCTAGGAGATACATTGAAATTTCGAGTCGCCACCGCACTTTTATTTATCCAAAGGATTGGCTAAAAAGCGAACAAAAGCCTAAGAAGTTTTACACGTAGAAAACTAATAAAAAGATCAGAGATTCTGGGTAAGGGGTAAATTACGCAATGGGAAGGTGTTAGGCACCCACTACGTCCTAGGTACTCCTAGGGAGCCCTTTTCACACTTGTTGTAAAAATTGTTATTTGTTATGACATAAATATTGTGCAAACATGATTGGGATGGTGAGAAAAGAATATACATTTTTTATTGGGTTATTGGGTTCGAACGGATGAACCCAATAACACAAAAATAACTAACTTGTATATTCTTTTCTCATCATCCCAATCATGTTTGCACAATGTTTATGTCATAACAAATAACAATTTAGTACAACAAGTGTGAAAAGGGCTCCCTAGGAGTACCTAGGACGTAGTGGGTGCCTAACACCTTCCCATTGCGTAATTTACCCCTTACCCAGAATCTCTGATCTTTTTATTAGTTTTCTACGTGTAAAACTTCTTAGGCTTTTGTTCGCTTTTTAGCCAATCCTTTGGATAAATAAAAGTGCGGTGGCGACTCGAAATTTCAATGTATCTCTTAGCTTATGGTTTAATCGATAGATCATATAGCGACGAATACACCGTCACAGAAAAGTGGCGACTCTGCTGGGGAAAGGGTAAAGTATCGGGTATCAAACCACTGACTTACCGAGTCTTCAAAAGAAAACAAACGTGCTGAGGAAACAGACAAATCCTGCTGGCACACTGCATGGGGGAAAAGCGGTAACAACTCCACTTGCAACCCTGGTGGGGATATTAATAACAGCTCTACTCGCGACTCCGAGGGGAGTATCAATCAATCAGTTATACTCGTGACTGCGCTGAGGAGACAAATAAAGTCTGGGGATATACGACCCACTGGAGAAAGTGACAGGGCACCAAGATGACAAACCATCAACCGCCGAAACTTCACAATAAAACACCCATGCTAGGGGAAAACTGCTGCTGGAGAAAAACGAAGTCTTCAACAACAAATCACTTGCGACTGTACTGAGGAACAACCCCAACAACAACTCTGTTTGAGGAACAGCCCCAACCAAGATCTCAAGAAAGAAGATACAACCAAACCAGGAATATGAACGAATGTCTTACCTGTCGGGAATCATGCCACCCTCGGGAGAGCACTGAGATATTCTTGAGTATCCTTTCAATCTTGTGAATGTTCACTTTGTTTTAAAACAAAAATTTTGAAAAATTTGATTGTTTAAAACAATGACATTTTATCAATTTAAAACATGCAAAACATTTGTTGAATTGAAACAAATACGAGTGCAAATAAATTGGATAAAAAGCTCAAATTGATTTGATGGAATGGTAGTCTGCAAATGGCAAGACCCCATAGATCTGTACAAATTTGAAATCAGTGATATATATTGGAAGAGGGCTACATTGAACATAATGATCCTTTCTCTACCAATTTGAATCTCGATGTATCCGAAGCTTCAGTTGACGATGAATCGAGAATCTTCTGACGAAATGACGACTGATGAACCAGAAAGTCTTGTCAGGATGCAGTTACTTGCCAAATCCCTAATTTTTGCCTAGATTGCCCCAGAGTGAGGTACCCAATCTAGCGGGATGCAAATATATTCTTTTTTCAAGTCTCTTATTTTTGCCTGGATTACCCTTGCGGGTTCTCCACCGAGACGCTCATTTTTGCCTAAGCCGCCCTTTCGGGTTTTCAACTTAGCGAGCAATTCTGTTTTTTCATTCTTTTTTTTCATTTGCATATACTTTTTTCTAGGCAAAGTATCTTTTAACTGCATCTGAATTCACAGGACGAGTGAAATCCTCCCCATCCATTGTTGTAAGCATCAAAGCTTCGCCTGAAAAGGCTCTCTTAACAACATATGGACCCTCGTAGTTTGGAGTCCACTTGCCCCTGGAATCGGGCGCGAAAGACAAAACTTTCTTGAGCACAAGGTCACCTTCTCGGAACACACGAGGCTTGACCTTCTTGTCGAATGCTTTCTTCATTCTCTGTTGATACAACTGACCATGGCACATGGCAGTTAATCGTTTCTCTTCAATTAAATTCAACTGGTCGTAACGACTCTGAATCCATTCAGCATCAGTCAACTTGGCTTCCATCAAGACTCGCATTGATGGGATCTCCACCTCTACTGGGAGAACGGCTTCCATGCCATAAACAAGAGAGAAAGGGGTTGCCCCTGTTGAAGTGCGTACAGACGTACGATATCCATGCAAAGCAAATGGCAGCATCTCATGCCAATCTTTGTAAGTGACAGTCATCTTCTGGATAATTCTCTTGATATTCTTGTTAGCAGCTTCAACAGCCCCATTCATCTTAGGTCTGTAAGGAGAGGAATTATGGTGTGCAATCTTGAATTCAGCGCACAACTCATCCATCATCTTGTTGTTCAGATTGGATCCATTATCAGTAATGATCCTCTCTGGCACACCATAACGGCAAATCAGCTGGTTCTTGATAAACTTCACAACCACCTGTCTGGTTACATTTGCGTACGAAACGGCTTCAACCCATTTGGTGAAGTAATCAATTGCTACGAGAATAAAACGATGTCCGTTGGACGCTTTCGGCTCAATCATGCCGATCATGTCGATTCCCCACATAGAGAAAGGCCATGGTGATGAAATCACATTCAGGAGTGTCGGAGGAATATGAATCTTATCCGCATAAATTTGACACTTGTGACATTTCTTCACATACTTGCAACAGTCAGACTCCATTGTCAGCCAATAGTAGCCTGCTCTCAACATCTTCTTAGCCATGGCATGTCCATTGGAATGAGTACCAAATGAACCCTCATGGACCTCAGTCATCAATAGGTTTGCTTCGTGTCTATCCACGCATCTGAGCAAAACCATATCAAAATTTCTCTTATACAGCACTTCACCACTGAGGTAGAAACTGCCTGACAACCTTCTCAAAGTTTTCCT
This sequence comes from Lathyrus oleraceus, assembly GCF_024323335.1. NCBI lineage: Eukaryota > Viridiplantae > Streptophyta > Magnoliopsida > Fabales > Fabaceae > Lathyrus > Lathyrus oleraceus. The sequence goes on along the minus strand of NC_066580.1, from coordinate 95,572,617 downwards.
ATCTTTCACAGAAGCCCCAGGCGGGTAGACCTGGTTCTGGAGGAAATTCTTGATATCAAAGTACCAAGGCTTGTCATCTTTCACGTCTTCGATTGCAAATATGTGAGCGGGTCTGTCCAAGCGCATCACAGTAATGTTGGGAACATCATTCCACCATCTGACAACAATCATGGAAGCAAGCGTTGCAAGGGCATCTGCCATCCGATTATCCTCTCGAGGAATGTGATAAAATTCAACTTCTGTAAAGAAAGTTGAAATTCTCCTTGCATAATCTCTGTATGGGATGAGACTTGGTTGATTTGTCTCCCATTCACCTTTGATCTGATTGACAACCAAAGCTGAATCACCATAGACATCAAGATATTTGATTCTTAAATCAATGCATTCTTCAAGTCCCATAATACAGGCTTCGTACTCCGCCATATTATTCGTGCATTTGAAAGTTAGCCTTGCTGTAAACGGAATGTGCGATCCCTGGGGATTAACAATTACTGCCCCAATTCCATTTCCATATTGATTAACAGCGCCATCAAACACCATCGTCCATCTAGAACCAGGCTCTGGACCTTCATCCAGTGTAGGCTCATCGCAATCTTTCATCTTCAAATACAGAATTTCCTCGTCCGGGAAGTCATACTGAACAGACTGATGATCTTCAATCGGCTGGTGCGCTAAGTGGTCAGCCAAGATACTACCTTTGATAGCTTTCTGAGCTCGATACTCAATATCATACTCAGACAACAGCATCTGCCAACGGGCAATCCTCCCAGTTAAAGCAGGCTTCTCGAAGATATACTTAATCGGATCCATTCTGGATATCAACCAAGTTGTATGATTAATCATGTACTGGCGCAAACGCTTAGCTGCCCAAGCTAAAGCACAGCACGTCTTCTCAAGCATAGAGTACCGAGACTCACAATCAGTAAACTTCTTACTGAGGTAGTATATAGCAGACTCCTTCTTCCCTGATTCATCTTGTTGACCGAGTACACAACCCATCGAGTCTTCAAGAACTGTCAAGTACATAATCAGAGGTCTTCCTTCCACAGGCGGAGACAAAATCGGAGGTTCAGACAGATAATCTTTGATACTGTCGAAAGCTTTCTGGCAATCCTCGGTCCAATCATGAGACTGATCTTTCCGGAGGAGCTTGAATATCGGCGCACATGTGGCAGTCATGTGGGATATAAATCTGGAAATGTAGTTCAAGCGGCCAAGAAAACCTCGGACTTGCTTCTCAGTTTTGGGTGCGGGCATCTCTTGTATTGCTTTGACCTTTGCAGGATCAACCTCAATACCTCTTTCACTTACCACAAAACCCAACAACTTGCCGGAACGGACTCCAAAAGTACATTTGTTCGGATTCAGGCGTAGCTGGAATTTCCTCAGACGCTGAAAAAGCTTCAACAAATGCTCAATATGCTCCACTTCCGTTCGGGACTTAGCAATCATATCATCAACATAGACTTCTATCTCCTTGTGCATCATGTCGTGAAACAAGGTAGTCATAGCTCGTTGATACGTGGCTCCGGCGTTCTTCAAACCGAAGGGCATCACTCGATAACAGAATGTTCCCCAAGGTGTGATGAATGTTGTCTTCTCCATATCCTCTGGTGCCATCTTGATTTGATTATATCCGGAAAATCCGTCCATAAAGGAAAAGACTTTGAATTTAGCTGTATTGTCTACCAACATGTCAATGTGTGGTAGAGGAAAATCATCTTTTGGACTAGCTTTATTCAGATCTCTGTAATCAACGCACATACGGACTTTTCCGTCCTTCTTAGGAACAGGCACAATATTGGCCACCCATTGAGGATATGTCGAAGTCACCAGAAACCCCGCATCAATTTGCTTCTGAACTTCCTCTTTGATCTTCACTGCCATATCTGGATGAGTTCTTCTGAGCTTCTGCTTCACAGGCACGCACTCAGGCTTCAAAGGCAGGAAATGTTGCACAATATCTGTATCTAAACCTGGCATGTCTTCATAGGACCAAGCAAAGATATCTGAATATTCTCGTAGCAAACTGATCAAATCTTCCTTAACAGACTCTTCAAGAAGTGCCCCAATCTTCACCAGGCGCTCACAACCTTCAGATCCCAAGTTGACTATTTCCAAGTCTTCGAGATGCGGCTGAATGAACTTCTCTTCGTGCTCAAGGAGACGGGTGATCTCATCAGGAATCTCTTCAACGTCATCTTCCTCTGCCTCAAATACAGGGAATTCAAAATTGGGAGATGGCGTTGGATCATTATGTTCAATGGGTTTTAGTATCAACCTGCATAATGATTTTGGTTAAGAAAAATTCAGCATTTAAACAAGCAAATCATTATGCAGATGAAAAATGTTGCTTTGATAGCTTTTATTTTTGTTTTTATTTTTTTTTGTGATCACTGATTTCATAAAGAAAAGCAAAAAGTGAAAACAAAAGAAAAACAAATGTTTTGACAATGCAAAAATTGAATGAAAACATCATTGTATATATGCTTTGCCAACAATGTCATCACTTCTCCTTTTGGCATGGGAGAAGGGTTTTAAACAAAATGAACAATTACTCTGATCTATGGATAACTGTAGGAACATCCACAGCGACCCAATTGTGGCAGACACCACCAGGAATAACAAAATCGTTCAAGTCTTCTGCATCTTCTTCCTCAATGATAGCAGCAGCTTCCTCTTCTGCAGGTTGATCAGCATGGATGAATCCTCCACTCGTGAACAGACCTTGCTTGTTGCATGCCCCAGAACCATAGCCAATGCCAGCCCGGGAACGGTTATCTTCAAGTTCAAGCACTTTCCCTAAACCAGCAACTGCACCACATTCAATGGCCAGCTTTGCATCACGGTAGGAAGTGAATGAAGGAGACTTCTTCTCGATTGGTTCATCAATAGATAAAGCTTGGAACTGAGTTCCAACTTCATCCTCTGCGTCAATGTACGAGAAAGAAGACAGATTACTGACCAGGAGAGCCTTTTCTCCCCCTACTACAACCAATTTCTTATTTTTCACAAACTTCAACTTTTGGTGTAGGGTGGATGTCACGGCGCCAGCCTCGTGAATCCATGGTCTGCCTAAGAGACAGCTGTATGATGGGTGAATATCCATTACTTGAAAAGTGATCTGGAAATCACTTGGTCCAATCTTGATTGGGAGATCCACTTCCCCAATCACGGTCTTACGCGACCCATCAAAAGCTTTTACAACAACCCCACTCTGCCTCATAGGAGGACCTTGATATGACAGACGAGAGAGTGTGGATTTTGGCAATACATTCAGAGACGATCCAGTGTCCACCAACACATTGGACATTGCATCAGATTTGCAATTCATAGAGATATGTAAAGCCATGTTGTGGTCTCTTCCCTCCTCAGGGAGATCAGCGTCACAAAAGCTCAGAGTGTTGCAAGCGGTAATGTTTGCAACGATGCTATCAAATTGTTCCAGGGTGACGTCGTGATCAACGTACGCCAGGTCCAAGACTTTCTGAAGAGATTCCCGATGGGGCTCTGAATTCAACAGTAGAGAAAGAATAGAAATCTTGGAGGGCGTGTGTAGAAGCTGGTCTACAATATTGTACTCACTCTTTCTGATGAGCCTCAGCATCTCATCAGATTCTTCATCAACAATGCCACTCGGGCCAACTGAAGAAATGGGAGTCTTTTGTACGGAGGAGGAAGGCTGGGCAACAGCAGGTGCCGGATTCTGAACATTCACAGCATTCCCTACAGGGCGCTCAACAGATTCAGAAGAAACAGCAGGAGCTTTGGCAGGTGCAGAAAACACACGACCGCTTCGGGTCAACCCACTAACATCAGCGATAGTGGTCACGGAAGTAGACGGCAAAGGTACCTCGACCCCATCCTGGACAGCAACAGGATTGTACCGGAAAGGTACGGCTTTATCAGATGAATACGGCACAGGGCCGGCTGGTTTGATGATCAAAGCAGGGGAAGCCTTCGGCTTGTTGCTATTGTAGCGAATAACAACAGGCTCAGGCAATTTGAACACCGGGGAGATGACACTCACTTCGGGCTCAACAACATCCACATTGCGATTCTGGAGAATCTCAATGGTACCTTCATTCAACATCATTTGTAATTCCTTGCGAACCTGGTCACAACCCAAACGATTGACCAAGCAGACGCGGCACTGGTCATGGTTATGCTTCAAATAGCTGTGCCGACACAGCATCTTATGTAATCCAACCAATGACTGCCGGATATGGCTGATGTACTTCACCTTGTATTTCCCAAGGTCTTCCTGGATCATATTCACAGATTTCCCATGCGAAGGCAATGGGTTCCTGGTGACATTTGGGTTGGAGTCTTCAAAACTCAGAATTCCGCTTCTCATAAGGTCTTGAACCTTAGTCTTCAGCTGGAGGCAATTTTCAATATCATGGCCCGGAGCGCCAGAGTGATAGACGCAATGCTGGTCAGGCTTATACCACCACTGAGGGTTGGCAGGTATAGCCGGAGGATCTCTCGGAGACACCAACTTCCGCTCTATCAGAGAGGGATATAACTCCGTATACGTCATAGGAATCGGATCAAAGCTGATCTTCTTCCTTTCATAGCCCATGTTTGCTTGATTACTCGTATTCCCACGAGGCTGATAAGCCTGTTGCTGTGGACGAGATTGTTGATATTGAGGTTGTGGATATTGCTGTTGATGTTGATATTGTTGAGGTTGAGGAGCGTTGTTCTTGAAAACAGGCGCTACGTGAGCCACCTGGTGTTGATGACTGGAATGTCGTGCAGGCTTCCTCTGAACAGAGGGTCTTCGATGCTTCGGCTGAGACTGCACAGCATGTGCTTCACCTTCTTTCCTCTTAAACGCTCCATATCGTTTAGAGGAAGAACCATCATCTTTTGCCAATCGTCCTTCACAGACACCTTCTTCGAGACGCATCCCCATGTTCACCATCTCGGTGAAATCAGAGGGAGCGCTAGCCACCATTCTCTCATAATAAAATGACCCAAGAGTCTTCAGAAAGATCTTGGTCATCTCCTTCTCTTCTAATGGTGGAGTGATTTGAGCTGCCAGCTCACGCCATCTCTGCGCGTACTCCTTGAACGTCTCTTTGTCCTTTTGTGACATAGACCTGAGTTGATCTCTGTCAGGCGCCATGTCAACGTTATATTTGTATTGCTTGACGAAAGCTTCGCCAAGATCGTTGAAAGACCGGATGTTGACGCTGTCCAGGCTCATGTACCAACGGAGAGCAGCACCAGACAAACTGTCTTGGAAGTAGTGGATCAAGAGTTGATCGTTGTCGGTCTGCGTGGACATCTTTCTGGCATACATGACTAAGTGTGCCAAAGGACAAGTGTTCCCTTTATACTTCTCAAAGTCTGGGACCTTGAATTTGACTGGTATTTTAACACCGGGAACTAGACAAAGTTCGGCTGCTGACTTGCCGAAGAGATCTTTACCTCTAAGAGTTCTCAATTCCTTTCTCAGCTCGAGGAATTGATCGTTCATTGCATCCATTTTCTCGTGAACATCTGAGCCCTCAGAAGCTTCAGAGTGATAGATGGTGTCGTCTACCCTAGGCATGGTATGCACGACAGGAGGAACAGGAATAGGGACCGGGCTAGATGCCGGCATTTGAGCAAATGTAGGAGCTGGCAGATCAGGCATGAGGTCGGGAGGCATCCCCCAAGGAAAACCGGGAGGCATGGCGTTTGGCTGCTGGGCACTAACAGGCACCGATGAAGTAGCTACTTCTGATATAACAGTCCGCTGAACGGGAGTTGTTGGCTGAGGAGCAGGCTGATTCTGGGCAGCAAGAAGTTGCTCCATCAGAGCGCCAAGTCTGGCGACTTCATCTCTCAGACTCTGGTTCTCTTGTTCCAATTGCTCCATAATCCTTGCAGAGTTGACCCTCGTATAATACCGGTGAGTCAGCTTGTCTTCAAAATAAATGAAGAACAGACGTTAGAACCGGAAGACCAGAAAGATGGGTACCTGTTTATGCAGGAATGATGCATGCAATGCTTTGTGCAAATGTTTTGATTTTCAAGGAACCCTTTAGGGTATTATTGGCAATATTTTGAACTTTAAACATTTTGATTGCTCATGGAAAATATTTCTTTTAAATATTAGGACAAAGAAGTACAGCATTCTTTTAAATATTACAAAGAGAAAAGGTAAATAACATCCTATGGATCCCTATTAGCTCGGGATGCTGGAAGACGAGAAGTGTACAACTTCTTGATCTCTCTCATAGGCAGCCTCCATATCAGCTTTCTCCTTTGCAAGTTGATCATACTTCCTTTTCCAGAATTTGGAAGACTGAGGAAGCAGAGAAGTCCAAGTGTCGTTCGGATCATCGATCACTCGGTGCTCGAGAAATTCAATCATAACATCCTTCTCCTTGAGCTGCTGCAGCAATTCCTCTCTCTCGCGGATCCAGGCACGCGAAAGGTCTTCTTCTCTCAACTCCTCTACACGTTGGGTAGGGAGGGTTGAAGGCCCAGCCACATCCAACAGTGTAGGTCTCGGATGATCATATGGCATCAGGTAGGTAGCAGCCCTCTGTCTGACCCAAGAGGTGTATGGCTCCAAAGCGATGCAGTTCTTTGGACCCAACTCATTCCTACTCTTCATGCGAATATTGCGCCAAGCGCGGACAAATCTGGCTTTCAGGCCTTGGGGATCTTTACCCTCCTGAAAGAATACACCTTCTAACAGAATGTTATGGGGTTTATCCTTTAGGGGGAACCCAAGCTGACGACGTGCAAGCGTAGGATTGTAGGTAATCCCACCACATGTACCAAGAAGAGGCACATTGGGGAATTCACCACAAGAATCGATGATCTGAACGGTATCATACACGCGATCATACCAGGTGATATCATCATTGGTGAGAGACATGAGTCTCTGAGACCACCGTAGACATCCCTTGTTCTCCTTGAAAGCAACTGTCTGCGGCAAGTGCGAAATAAACCACTTGTACAGCAGGGGTAAACAGCAGACAATAACTCCTCCATTCTTCATATTCCTCAGATGCATGGAGACATATGCATCACCTAACAAGGTCGGAACTGGATTAAGAACTGAAAAGATCCTAATGGCATTCATGTCGACGAACTTGTCGAAGTTGGGGAATAGCACCAATCCATAGATGAGCAACACAAATAGAGCCTCAAAGGCATCCTCACTCATGGCCTCCCCATAAAAGGTAGCTTGGGCAATGAGGAACTCGGAAGGAAAACCCTGAATTCCGCCTTTGGTAGTCAGATTAGCTCTAATCAGATCTTCATCTATGTGCAACAGACTGGAAATCTCTCGAGCAGATGGAATACTCTCTAGGCCACTGAACGGCACTTGATCCAGAATCGGAATCCCAATAAGGTGAGAGTATTCTTCCAAAGTCGGCAATAACTGGAAGTCCGGAAATAAGAAGCAATGATAGAGCGGATCATAGAACTGAGCAAGAGTGCTCATCAATCCCTCATCCACCTGAGTAGTTAACAGCGGCAGAAGCTTCCCATATCGAGCCTTGAAACCCAAGGGATCTAATACATATGATGTCAGATTCCTTAACTCTTTTACATCGGGCTGCTTAAAGCTGTACTTCTTTGTATGCCTTTTCGGTCTTTCCATGTCTGAAAATTTTGCAAATAAACCCTTTAAGTTCCTTGAAAATTTTCCTTTTTTGATGACATGAATGCGGATGAATGCGTGAATGCATGAATGCAACAAACACACTCAAGGATCAAACAAAGCACACCAAACAAAGGTCGTGGGAAAGCTCTATGTATCTCTAATATCAATCATCCATTTTGGTGGATTTAGGTTTTCACCTTATCGACACCCAAGTTCCATTGATATTAACGGTACATGAACCGGTTCAAACATTCCTAATATCAACCAGCCGCTTTGATGGATTTTAGGTTTTACACCTGATCCGGGATCCATTGATATTAACAATGCTTGAACGACTCAACCACGAATCAAGGGTTTGTTGAGAGTCACGAGCATGGAGTCTCGGTTAAGAACCACCCAAAGGGAGTGTACTAGGGTTTAAACCTGCCGGACATGTTCTACCAGAGGTTCCCATAATCATCGTTCCATCTTTCGAATATTATCGGAGGAACGAATACTCGTATTCCAAGAATATTCTCAAGAGGAACTCTTATGAGTGTAGTATCGCGTAACAATCGTATCAGAACTGACATCTGAACGACCTCCGCACTACAGTCCTAAAAATAGGCCAAGATGGGTTTGGTAAACTAAGGTCCTTGGCTTCTACGGCACATGATTGAAAGAATAATGCCTAACCACAAATAACTTGTGTGACATTATTAGTTCAACATGACCTCCACCAAGTGAATGGGCTCGCAAGTCAACTGGCTAAGGACTACTCCACACCAGTCGACAAGACTATGCCATTCTCCTATCCTAGAGAGCACTCGAGTTCGGGTATAGAACTCATCTCATAGATCACCAAAGCAAACAAGCAAATGTATATCAAGCAATTCACACATTACAATCAATACAGTGATCCCAAATTGTACAAAAATATGTCAGATAAAGAATAATAATATAGCACAACAAGGGTGAAAAGTAGGCAATACCACCAGGGATTCTGGTTGAATCTCCCCAGCAGAGTCGCCACTTTTCTGTAGCGGTGTATTCGTCGCTATATGATCTATCGATTAAACCATAAGCTAAGAGATACATTGAAATTTCGAGTCGCCACCGCACTTTTATTTATCCAAAGGATTGGCTAAAAAGCGAACAAAAGCCTAAGAAGTTTTACACGTAGAAAACTAATAAAAAGATCAGAGATTCTGGGTAAGGGGTAAATTACGCAATGGGAAGGTGTTAGGCACCCACTACGTCCTAGGTACTCCTAGGGAGCCCTTTTCACACTTGTTGTACTAAATTGTTATTTGTTATGACATAAACATTGTGCAAACATGATTGGGATGATGAGAAAAGAATATACAAGTTAGTTATTTTTGTGTTATTGGGTTCGAACGGATGAACCCGTTGCCTACGTACCTTCCATCAAAGGTAAGGATCAGAACGCCGTAGTTCGGCTAAAAGATTTCCAAAAGTTGGTGGATTCAGTTTTAAACACAAGCACTGAGGCTTTTCATTATCAATGGGAGAAAACTCGACCAAAAAACAAAATCCACCATGCGAGGATAGCTTCGACGTACTGGAGGGGTTAGCCCTGTTTTAAGTACGGAAGTCTTACTGTCGACTCACTAAGGATAGGCAAGATTTACATCAACCACAATGATAATTGAAGCCTATGGCTAATGCATGAAAAGATTAATGGACAAAGCCAAAACAAGTGAATGAGTGAAGTTAATTGATTTTGATTATGAAAGTGAAGTCAAAGTATGATTAGGATTGATTCAAAGAAGTATTATGAAAATGGAGTTTGAAAAAAGGTCAAGGACTTGAGTCCAGGTTTTTAGTTAGAAAACATGAAGATGTTTGCACAACACTTATGTCAACATTGAAAGATAAAGTGTGAAAAGGTTTAGGACATAATGAATGATGAATGGATGAAATGGATAGTAAAACTTCTTAGAAGGGTTCACTTCTTGAAATCATATAGCAGATGATTCAAGTGTGTCCTTTGGAATAGCAATTAATAATAACAAACAAGCAAAGCAAGCAAAAGCGGATATCGGATGCCAATCAATGGTCTTATACCAATCTCCTAAAACAAAACGGGATATCAGATGCCACTCAATGGTCTTACACTAATCTCCACAGGCAAAGAAATAAAAGCGGATACCGGATACCAATAAATGGATTTACACCAGTCTCCTAAAACAGAACAGGATATCAGATGCCACTCAATGGACTTACACTAATCTCCACAGAAGAAAACAAGAATGAAACATGGAAGTCAACTGCCAATCTGTCTGGACTTAGGTTAACTCCACAGTATGGTCCTAGGATATCCAATGCCACGTTGCAGGGACTTACAATGGATCCTCACATACAAGAATAAAAGCAACAACATGATCACAGGTATGCAAATGCCAACTAGCTGGGACTTACAGTTGCAACCTCACATACAAACAGATGAAACAAACTATGATCACAGGAAAGCAGATGCCAACTTACAGGGACTTATAACTGCAACCTCACATACAAATCAAACAGATCACATTATGATCACAGGACAACAGATGCCAACTTACAGGGACTTATAACTGTGACCTCACATACAAACAAAACAATGACAGAAGATATGAGTGACCAATGAGGTCTTACACTCTATCCTTCCATATCATAGGAGCAAATGCCAAAGAGATGGACTTACAGTTGTCCTCAATGGGCAAACAACAATGATAGCATCACAAAAAGCAAATGAGATGATCATGCATTAATGGCAATTGATGATGATGATAGATGCATAACATACAGGCAAGCAAGTGCATATGAAGCAATCAATCAATCAATGAATAACAAACAGCACACTCTATAGCCAAAACAATGGGGGCTCACACAAGAGGGTTTGACTTTGAAAGTCCACTGTAATAGGTAAGGGTCGCTCTTAACCTGGCCATTGAAGGGCTCAGGTGAAGCAGATTAAAAGGAGATGAGGGGTGTGCCTCATTGCTTCTATCTCAAATCAGAGAGAGCATATCAGAAAGTGTGGGAGTTCAGAAAGTAGGAACTCTCTCCACATTATTGACTCGATTAGATCTTGGGTATTTATCTCAATGCTTCAACCATGTAATGGGAGCAAGGAGAGGACACACTGAATAGTGGGGGATAGATTGCTTATCCCTACCTTCCACCAATTGCCTTACTTGAAGGACTTTTCCTGCTTAGGACAAAATTAAACACACACAGGCATTGCCTCTTAAGGAGGACTTCAGACAGTTTGCCCGGTCAAATAACAGACCGGGTCTCCAGACTACATGAAGAAGAAAGGTTTATACCTCAAAGCAAATGCTAAATAGCAAAGCAAGCAAGTTCAAAGAACTTAGGCAACTAAAGTACCTGAAAAAGTCAAACTCATTAGCAAACAGTTCAACAGTCAAAATCAAAGGCAAATGGATAAACAAAAGTCAACCACAGAGGGATCAATTGTGCAAGGCACAAAGACTCAAGCATATGAGTCACCTACAAAACAAAGGTTAGCACATTAAACAAAACTCAAGCACATTTGAATGATCCTCAATGCATTGGTGCTTAACCTGAAACAGATGAACTCAACATAAGCTTAGAAGACCACTAGGACTAGCCTAGGGTCAAAGATGAAAGAAAAAGTCAAGGCAGCAAGAAAAAGTCAACCCAAACCAAGTTTAAACATTCAAGAAGCATTCTCAAATGGATTCATAATTATATCATGCATCATGGTCATTTCACATGCAAAAGGATGCAAAGCATGGCAAGAGAAGCATACAAAAGTCAACAGCAAAGACTTCATTCAAAAGTCAACTCAAACAATCTCAAAAATTATGAAATAAATCACACTCAATCCTAACATCTAACATGGTAAGCATGTCAAATTTCAATGCATTTGGATGAGAGGAAGGCAGTCAAGTAAAATCATGAAGTCAAACCAAATTCAAGTAAGCATAATGAAAGTCAACAAACATGGGTCAACTTCAAAAAATCATATCAAATTGAAAACCGAAGAGAAATGAATGAGATTAACACCAATGCAAAGCTTGAGATGTCTAGTTATCACATATGAAATTTCATGGTCATACAATAAGATATGAGAATTTCACAAAAGATTTGGCAATGCATAGCACAAAAAGTCAACAAATGACCACATATGGAAGAAAATTCTCAATCAAATGGAAAACAGCATGATTAATTCCAAGAAAATTCATATACAAACTAGACATGTGAAGGATCATTCATGCAAAATTTGAGGTCAATTGGATAAGAGGAAGCATGTGAACAAAAATTGGGAAAATGCATGATCATGGTATAGCACCAAATTCAACACATAACTTCAGAAAATCATAACTCTCAATCCACAAATGATAAATGCACAAACTTTATATGGAAATGAAGGTCAATGTGTCTAGTTTCACCACAAAACATTTCAAAGGCATTGGATATAACATGAGTATTTCACAATTGAAATGGCACAATGTATCATTTTGGCACACATGTTGGGAAAATCAATTATCATTAAAAATTCAGCCACTGAAAAATTAATTAAAATTCACCATAAAATACTAGACTCAATTGTGATCATGATGGAAAAAATTTCGGGATTTTTGGATGAAATTTGAATTAAAAATGAATTGTTGAAGTTGGATGAATATTTGATGAAACATGAAGAACATAGCATAGCAAGATGGTCAACATAAGAGTCAACGATGGCATAAGCGTAATATTGATCTCACTTACTTAAGCTGTGCGTTTTGGCAAGGCAAAACGAAATGTTTTGATTGGCTCTCAGCCAATAAAACAGTAATTTGGCCAATGGTTCAAAATCTGAGTTTTCACATAAACCCTTAGGGTTTCTAACAGCATACATGGCATATGGCAATCAACAGCAACACAAAAACTTGACTAGCATACAACAGCATTCATCATCATTTATCATTTAAATCAACAGCACATGAACACAGCAACATTCAATAATCAGGGCCATGAAACGTCCTCATTATGCAATATTAACTAACAATCAAACCAACAAAATCATGAGAAAAATTCTGGACATGGTAAGTTTCGAAACAGCAGCATTGGCATATTCATCATCATCATGTTCATCAAAAACAACAGCAAGCAACAGCATGGTATTTGAACATCAATGTTCCTCATCCAACCAACACAGCATACAACCATCATTCACATAGATTTTCTGGAAATTCATGCAGCATTGGGGTTTCACATGGCAACAGCATTCATTCCTCATCATTCATCATTAAACCGACAAACACATGAACAGCATCAAGAAACCAAAATGGTCATGCAACATCAACATCATGCAGTATTAACCAACAACAAACAAGCATATTTATGAGATTCAAAACAGCAGTGGTCATGGTAGCAATGGTATGTCAAAATTCAATAGCAGACCAAACACAATGTAATAGCATAGCATTTAATAGGATTCTTCAATACAACCATAACACAACAACAAACCAATGCCGTCAGTTCATGAGGAATTCTTGCAAGTTTATGGTTCAAGCAATAACAGCAGGGCATAGAAATGTTTCATGCAAAATGAGCAACAACAATAGCCAATCCTCATGCATCTATGAAGCTGGATTTTTTTCTAGAAATAATGACAGAGTTCATCATAGCAGGATTTAGCAGCATGGTTCATGGTGTCATCAAGCAAGTATCAACAATCATCAAACATCATGGTTCGACCAATCCACACAACAGCACATAAACAGCATGGATTTTCTAGGCATGTTCATGTGGTTCAAAACAGCAACAAGGTTTCAGCAATAACATAATGTGTTCATCAAAATCCATCATTAATTGAAGTTCCAACCAACAAGCAAACAAACAACAGCATGGCTAACATGTTCAGCTCATAAGCAACATCCCACAATAAAATGGCATTGGTTCAGGTAATATCATCCAGCAACTAATAAACACGAACATGGCAAATTTCTGGACAGTTTAAGGTTGCAGCTACAGGGTATCATCAATTTCATCATCCAAACACCAATCATGAACAACCAAACATAAACAATAATCAAGCATAATCATGAAGTAACATCCTTATGTAACAACAACTAACCAAGCATAATCATGGGGTTTCATGGACAGAGTTCTAGGGTTTCAAACAGCAGTAAGCAACATCATCATGTGAAATCATCAAGAATCAATATGCCCAAAAAACGAAACTATACCCACCAACATGTCAAACAAACATCATTCATGCATATTCTAGCAACCATCATCACTAAATCGAGCTACAACCAAAGAAACATACCAAGACAACTTTGGACATATTGCTTAAAAATCAAATTTCTCATGCATAACTCTACTATTTTACATGCCACAAATTGCAATGGACTCAGTGATGTGTATTCTACCAGAAGCATACCATAGTTTGGAGAAAAAGGAAGGTCGAGAAACTTACTTATTCTTGAAGAAATGGGGATGCAGTGGTCTTTGAGTGGTTGTAAGCAAAAACAGGTGAGCACAATGGTTGATAATGATGGAGGCTTGAAGAACCTTGGCTCAGTAGTGCTTGGAAACAACCATAACTCGAGCTGCCATTGAAGGATTTCTTTGAAAACAGACCATGATGAAAGCTGTGCAGAGGATGTTTGATGCAGCAAATCACTTTCAAATGGAGTCCAGATGAAGAAATAATGAAGGTGGTTCAAGGGTTTTTGATGTTTTGCTCAGAATTCCCTTTGTGCAAAAATGCAAGATGAGAGGAGAATGAATGTTTTTGGTCGGTGGCTGCTTGTCTCTAGGGTTTAATCTGGCAGAAAATCACTTTATATATGTCTGTTTAAGTTTTGCTAATGATGTACTACCAAGGATTAGCTCAAATGGAACCATTTGCATTTTGCTAAGTTTTTGTTCAAATGAAATGGAGGGTGTATGCTGTACCCGAATTGGGCCTGGACAGGCTGTACATAACCTTGCCAACTGCTGTTTGTTGTTTTTTCATGCAGTGTTAACCTTACTTTGCTTATATGACTCCATTTGCCAAAATTACTAACTTTGCATAAGTGAAAGAGGAGGTACATGCTTGCCCCGATTTGGGCTTTGGTAAGGCTGCAAATGACCAAGGCAATTGCTGTTTGTGGTCTGCTGCAGAACTGCTGTACCTTGCTTGGTTCTTTTAAGCCATTTGCAAAAGTTGCCAACTTTGCATTTTGATCCAAAATGTAGTAGAATGATGGTGTAGATATGATTTAAGGCTTGAGACAAGTCACAAATGTGATTTTAAACCTTTCCCAATTGGCAAAAATGAGAAAAAATCAAAGGATCAAAAAGTCAAAGTTTGGTCAAACTTTGAATTTAAATGAAAAAGGTCCAAAAATGCCATTTTGAATGGTAAGGTTTTAGGTCATGAAATTTATATTTTTGGAAAGAGGATGAAAAATGTGGTTTGTAGGAAAAAACCCCACCAAATTTGGCCTTATGGTTTGAGAGATATGGCTTGTTGAAGTTCAAAAATTGGTGAAAATGATTTGATCATATCTTGACAACCACACATGGGATTTGAGAGTTCTTGGACTTTTTGAAAATGGGAGAACAAGATCTTCAACTTTCATGTTGGGCAAAAATTCATTTGGAGCTTGTATCATGATGTAAGTTTAAGATCAAGAAGTTTCCATTTTTGGCAGTTGAAATTACAGGTCCACTTTCTATTTTGGGAAATTTCTGATTGACTTGATTTTCTTCCATGATGAGGTTGAACATGATATATGAGACTTATACAAGCATGAATGAACTCCTTCAGATCAATTCTATTCATCAAATCTCTGATTAAATCAACAGTTGACCAAGTTTGACTTTTCTGTTGACTTTTCTAGGGTTTTGAATGATTGGACCACTTCTGGTGAATTCCAAACCCTAATTCCTTGAGACTTTGACTTCAAATGATATCCCAAGATGTATGAACCTTTGATTATTGATCATGGTGCCCAAATTCTGCAAGAATGGCCACCATCCATTGCTTTGACTGACTGTTGACTGTCTTTGACCTAATTGCTTCATCTGCAATCAACAAGGTTAGACTGACAATATTTTTGTACTTTTTGGTTAATAGACATATGAAAGCAAAGATATACAAATGCAAAGTATGCTTGGTGATCAAGGAACAAACTCACAAGGCAACCAACCCACTAGGAGGGGACAAAGGCATGCAATGATCCTTGAGGTTATGATATGAATGATATGGGCCATGAGGGATCTTAGGGCCCAAAATTGGGGTCTTACAGACATTAAGAATAAAATTAATGAAAATTAATTGAAGGATTAGTGGACACATGGACACACATGATTTAAGCAAGGGCTAGCAATGACCATATGAAATGATCAAGCACAAACTTTATGAAGTAGGGGTTTAGCTAACAAACCAAAACATAGAAGTATAGAGGCATAACTAGGGTTTTAGGGCACAAGAAATAAGCATCAAGCATGTCCAAGGTAAGAACTCCAAAGCTAGGGTTTCTTGTACCAAAAGGCTTCTCAAGGGTCAAAGACATACATACCAGGGTTTGGGTGTGCCTGAGGTGTCATGGTGTAGTTTCCCAAGGTTGATGCATGCCCAATGTTGGAGATTAGGGTTTCCTCAAGGCCAAGGTCCAAGCACAAGTCATATAGTCCAATGATGATTTGTACCGGTCATAGAGGATCAGAAGATTAGGGTAGAGGCTCATGGATGACCAGATGAACAAGCAAAGCTTCCAATCAAGGCTCACCATCCAATTAGGGTTTTAAAGGTGAATGAGATGACTTGTGCAGTCTCACAAAGTTAAAGGGGTGCTTGAAGATATGAATTAGGGTTTGGGGTGGATTGGACATACCCCAACATGATCAATAGATCTTGGTGATTCTCATATATGAACAACATGCCTTGAGTTTATGTAACATGCTCTCTTGTTATGAATGCACATGCAAATGAAGTGATGAGATGGGGGAATGTATGCCTATGAATTAGGACCATAGAAGTTGTATAGAGGTAAGGTAAATTTAGGGTATGACACGACTTAGTTGGCTTTTTATTCTTTTTCTCAATCTTGTTTGAAAGATTGCGTCTGCCTTGTTAATGGTTGGTGAGGATCAACCACAGTAAATTTTGGCTTTTCACGGCTTGTACAGAACTTCAGGATGTGTGTGAAGAATAACATGTGGTTGATCCCATATGAGATGTTTTCTTTTGCAATTTGAATGCATAGTCATATTAAGTGAACAAAACTACCCTGCCTCTGGTTAAGCATAATTTTTTTTAATTCCAAAAGAAACACTAACTCCTAGGCTCGAAGTGGCTGACTAAGGATTAACTTCTTATCTCTTCAATGTTTGGGGATTTAAAACAATTCCTTACATCATCAGCAAAGTTTTATCCAAAAGCATACGGTCAACAATTTGGGTATTTTGTTTTCAGCATTCTCCCTCCGATCTTTGCTTAAACAAAAGTTTGATAAAGATAAATGAATGGGAGAAGAATCAATATTTTTTTACATAAATGAAAGAAACATAACAAGAGTGAAAACAAATGGATTAGTTTAAAAAATGCATGATCATTACATTAATCTTACCACTAAGAATAAACAAATTTAAAAGCAAACCAAAGTGTTTAACATGCAAAGAAAT
This sequence comes from Lathyrus oleraceus, assembly GCF_024323335.1. Taxonomy (NCBI): domain Eukaryota; kingdom Viridiplantae; phylum Streptophyta; class Magnoliopsida; order Fabales; family Fabaceae; genus Lathyrus; species Lathyrus oleraceus. The sequence continues at coordinate 95,555,360 of NC_066580.1, read as the reverse complement.
TACAAATGCAAAATGTTAAATGATCAGCAACGTCGAGGATGCATTTTTTGTATGATCTACTAGTTTTAGAATGAGCTCCCTAAAGTCTTCGCATTGATTCGGGCGAGAGGTTGACGTTCACCAATAGGTTTCCTTTAGGAAAGGCTATGTACTTATTATCGATCAACTGTTGTACTCTAACTTTGAAAGCGCTGCAGTCCTCGATCGAGTGTCTTGCTGATCCGACATGATATCACATTGCCATTTGGATCATACCTTGGTGGGAAAATCGTGTCATTGACTTGGGTGATCTGAGAGCCACTAGCGAGCTATGAATCAGAGGTCATTGAAGTTGATTCTATGTCATAGGAATTGGATCGAGCGGAGCATTCCTTATTTCTATATTGTTTTGAGGCCTAGGTAGACTCTGATGCTAATTTTAATATCCTCGGCCTTAGGCTTGTTGATTTGAATGAGGAGTGGTCCATGGTTGCTGGCATTGAAGATCAGAAGGTAGTGGTTGCTGACACGACACTCTGGGTTTCGCAGGTTGCCCATTTTTAACCACCCAAAGGTTAGGGTTGACATGCTCGTCTAATTGGCATGATGATATCCAAATTCTTTTCCTTCAACCTCCTCGTCGGATGCAACCCTTTTTTATCTATCCCCTACTTCTTCTTTGCTTCCACTAGCGTGAGTCATGGCATTGTAATTCCATGACGCTATCTCAATGCTCTCGCAGGGAAACAAAGATATCTCATTAGCCACATCCTTAACCTCTTCCTTTTAGTACAATACCTTAAAGAGTTTCAGAAGTCCCTTGCTTTCCTCATTATATGGCTCAAAAATAAAGCATTTGCATTTGGGCCTCCTTCCTTAAGGGTTGGTGACCTTGTGTCGAACAACCTTTGCACTTTGAGCTTAGAACCCTTGCATTCTTCGATAGAGTTCCCCACTGTTCTAGTACAGAATTTTCTCACGACCTTCAAATGGTCTTCTTCGAAGACTAATCTCCTGTTGTTGATCAACTGTCATAGTTGGGCTTTCAGCCCCATGCAAATATCTAACGCATGTCCTAATGTCCCTTTGTGGTACTCACATGTTGCATTTGTGTTGTACCATGGTGGGTATTGTGTTGGCTATGCCCAATAGACCGAGGAGTTACCAATGAATTCTGAATCAGTTATGAGTATAGCTTACTATAAGACACATGAATCAAGTTAAAGTGAATTTTATTCCTTTTATTTTGATTCTGATGTTGGCTTTGATTCTGACTCCGGTATCTTGAGGAGGAAAAGACAGAGGATACTAATATGCCGACTTGGCAATCAACAAATGAAGATGACATCTGGGGGGACCATATGTCGAGAAATAGGGGATTTTCGCTGACCTAGGGTAACACGGAATTGATGTAGAGTAATAGCCATTTCTGTTGCAACAATTGGTGTGGGGTTGCCCTCTCTTCTCAATAAGGCTTGCAGGGTTTCCACGACCCATCCCATTTGACTTTTTTAATTTTTTTACCTCCTCTCTCAATGATTCCTCACCTCGCTAAATTTCATCGGTCGTCTTTTGAGACATGGCTTACATTTTAAATGTGTGTCGGGTGATCAACTTATTGTGGGGATAGACAAAGGCTGAAATGAGTTTTTATTTGATGACTGTATGGATGCAAGTATGCAAATTTTATGCAAAGCTCTTGGTCATATTTGTTATTTATTTTTAGGAATGTTAAAACATTTTTATGTTAATTTCCACGCATTCATAAAAATAAATAAGCAAACACATTAATGAAATTGACAAAGATATATTTTTCATTATTTGAATAAATTCAAGTACAAAGAGTCCTTAAAGCTATATGAGCCCTATAGATAGTTGCAAGATCATTGTGAGTCCTTATAACATCCTCTTACAAAACCTTACAAAGTTAAAGACCTCATATGGAGTACTCCCTCGACACATGACCTCATATGCACTTTGTAGATTTTTTGGAAGATCTTGAATGATGTAATTTGTAAACTTGGACAAATTTGTAAACTTGACCTTCCATTCAAAGTAGAGACTACATAGATCATTGATTATAATGTCCTTTTCATCCATGGAGACCTTCATTCCCTTGTAAAAGTTCTCCCAATATATGCTCTCGTTCTTCAAGAATAGGTACACTGCCTCTTGTTTCCCATATTAGGCTTTGAGGGTCTTGATCTTCCCAAGGACTCGCTCCATTTGGTACCTCTGGTGTACAAGAGCTCGCCCCACCTCATCCTTTTGAAAATTCTCAAAATATAACATTTCTTTGTACTCTTTGAGGGTTTCTTTGAATTTAAGGATTGGTGCCTCAAAGTATAATTTGGATTCCTTTTGCATCTGTTTATATCTACCTACCATTTTGTGTAGCTCATAGATGGAGCGTTTATCCTTGTCCAACTCTTGGTTTCTAGCCTTAAGCTCAGAATCAGATCCATGAAGAGCATCTCCAATCCATTATCTCTTGCCTTATTTAGATCATACCCTCTTGTTACTCTCCTTAAGTACTTTCTACTTTTCTTGACTTTCCCTCTTCAAGTCTTTGTTTTCCTTTGTGGTCTGGTCAAGCTTTAGCTATAATTATGAATTTTCCAACTCAAGTTTCTGGACTTTAGGTCTAAACTCCTCAACATCTTCAACTAAGATGGGATCAGGCTCAAGAGTTTGTGGGAAAGCATAGGAATCAAATACGAAAGGAAGCTTAATCATATAGACTTTTTCTTTCACCATTGGGTGTAAGGTTCTCTGGAAATGCAGTTTCTTTTTCCTAACTCCTTTCATTTTATGTTGATCTTCCTTCAAACTCTTTGTACTTTCTTCATAATTGGGTTGGTTTCCCAAATGTCATGCAAGATGAATTCTTCTATGAGGTCATCATCTGGTGGGCCATCCATAAGATACCCAAGTTGCGTCACGGATAACACATGGTTATAGTTAATACACCCTCGAGTTACCATTAATGTCACATTGGTGAAATCCCCACAACTAAGGATGATGCCCTTTGTCTCAAAATATCTCTTATACCACTTAATAGTACTAAGGGTGAAGGATGCCAACTTTTGAGACCATTTGAATTCCTTAAATACAAATGGGCCTTCTTTAGGCATATGCGTCATGAGCCATGCATGTAGGAGTGGATCACATCATAACAGAGTTCCAAATTTCTTCATATGGCGAGTGTGGTGAGAATAATATATGTCAGCTAGAAGAGAAGGCACAAGGTTACATGAGAGGAATACTTTAATAACCAAGTTGTCCACAAAGTTGTATATGTTAAGGAAAAGTACAAACCCATAAATCAATCGAGATAGGACGACATTGAACCCCTTCCAGTTTTCAAATTTCTCTAATTCTATGGCTTGACTTTCCAGGAATTTCCTTGAAAAACTAATAAAAATCCATTTAGTGTCCAATTATCTATCACGTCTTTGATATCAATACCCAAAGCTAAATCTATCTTCTCTAGAGTAACATTTTCACCTAGTTTAATAAATGGATTATGGTCCTTCAAAGTTCGACCCAAGATTCTCTCAAACTCTTCCAAGGTGGGAGTCAACTGGAAGTCTGAAAAATGTGAAGATGCGTAGTGGCGGGTTATGGAATTGGGATAAAGTAATAACATCCCCCAAGTCCATATTCTCAATCAAGAGGTCCAAGATCTTCCCACAGTCACCTCTGAAATCAATGCGCTTGATAAGAGTCAGTTTAGAGCTCAAAACCTTCAGGATTTCAATCTTAGGCTCTTTGAACTTGAATAGGAAAGTGTCCCTCCTTTCTGAACGCATTGTTAAATGCTTATAAATATCTCAAAATCCTGAAATAAATGTCAGATAGTAAGAGCTTTGTCTTTTTATCATGCATATGCAATGGTATGTGGATGAATACAATGAAATGCCATGTTTTTGTTTTTGTTTTTTAGGCAACATGGTTTCAAAGGTCCGAGGTACGGATGACAAACAAATCTGATTGCTTTTTCACATAGGGTTCTCACCAGGTAACATCTAGGGCTATGATAAAGGTTCCTAAAATCATGGATCCAAACAAAAGCATTGTTGCCTACGACAAATTACTTATTGATCAATAATACTCTCACGAGGATCTCTTCTAGGTGAGGTTCTCATGCTAACCAACATAAGGTATACATATCACAACCAACACCATGCAACCATCAACTTCAAGGTTCTAGACATAGTTCCCAGAGTCATGGATTTGACATGAATAGATTCCTGCTTACGGAAAATTATTTGTCGAGCGCTAATTCCTTCAAGGGAATCTATTTTAAGTGAGGTTCTCGTATCGACCCCATGAGGTATACATCTCATATGTCAATAATACACAACCATCATTCCTAGTAGGCCATGGGTTTACTGTTCTACAAATGTTCTTAGAGTCATGAACCCAATAAGAAAATATTATCGCTTATGATAAATTACTTGCCAGGAAACAACATCCTCAAGAAGATATACTCTAAGTGAGGTTTTCATGTCAACCCCATAAGATATACATCTCGCAGGCCAACACTACACAACCATTTTCATATCTTATATTTTTTCTTTAGACTCGGGTATAGAGTCTTTCCCACAATATGTTGAAGCAATCAGAGTATCCATACCAACAACACATGGAAACCATATAACAGATATTGGATAAAGAAAATATAACACAATATAAGATAACAAAATAAAAAGATAGAGGAAATCCAAACAAATAAAGTAAACACTTAACACAAAACAAACCAAACTAGGTTTAACTCACTTTAGCGAACCAGATCCCCAACAGAGTTATCGGTTGCCATATCTCGAAAAATACGACCTTACGAGTGCATCGCCCACTCGCGGATGACTAACAGAGTCTCCATCGAACTTTATTTATTCCAAAAAAAGGAAAGGGAAAATATCGATAAAACCATTAAAGATGACAAAGATCTTACATTGCAACCAAATTGGGTTCAAGAGTCGATTATGCGAGGGGAAGGTATTAACACCCCTCACATCTGTTGTACTCAACGGGAACATCTTAGTTAGTTTTACGATAAGTGTTAGCTTAAAAGTGTTTGCGTTCCTTAAAAGTTTGAAAGGACTAAAAGGTAAGTTTTTTATTAGGGTGCCTGATGAGACTTTAAATTTTGCTCTCACGTATCTCCGGTGCGATGGAGAATTCAAAGCTATGTAGTTCTGGGTAGAAAGTATTTGTTTGTTGGTCAACTTTAGAGAAAGCTATTTTGTCACAATCGAACAAAAAACATTTCTTACCCAAAATAGTGGAGAATGAGGCGTTTGCATCATGGCATAATGGATTTACAAATCAACATTTGTGGGAAAACATCGCTTAGCTTACTCACACATATAAGTGGACAAAGCGTTATTTTGCACCATCTCGAGACGAAAAATATTTCATTTAAAAAGAGTTTGAAGTTTTAAGCCAAAAGGAAAAAGGGGTTTGAATGTGTTGGATATATTTTTGGGTGATGACTAATGTTCGGATGGTTGAGTTATACAACTCATATCCAACACTCAGGGAAATCGTGATATACATCGTGTTTCTTTTTCATCTTATTTGTGAAAGGGTTAGATATAATTAGGTATTTTTGGTTGGAAGATGAACATTCAGATGGTCAAGATATACACCTTGTATCCAAACACTTGGGGATAGCGTGATATACACCACGTTCCTTTTCCGCCCAATTTATTATAAAAATGATTTGTATCAATCGGGTTAAGAGTTTTTTAAAAGGATGACGAGCACTCGGATGGTCAAGATATACACTTCATATCCAAACTCTCGGGAAAAAGTGTGAATACATGACGTTCTTTTTTCATCTTTATTTATGAAAAGATGTTTGATTATGATTAGGTATTTTGTTTTTTGATATATGAAAATGTGCTCAATGTTGATCGAGGTTTGATTTGCGTTGCAACATGAAATGAATTTGAATTGGTTTGAAATTGAAATGAAATTGATTGTTGAAAATGAACTTGTGATTAATTAAAAAAATATTATTTAAAAGTGGAGTGAAATTAATAAGGAAACAGATTATTACTTACAAATAATAGTGAAATTGATAAGTTAAGTTTTGAAAAGAAAGTTTTTTTAATGTTTTTAAATAGTCATAATTTAAAAGATCTAAAAAAAAAAACTACATCAATATTTGCATCCAATATTCAAGCATTTACACATACAAAATAAATTAAATAAATGTACAATATTAAAAAAAAGTTCAATATTATTTTTACAAATAAATGTTGAAGTAAGAAAAATAAAAATTAATATAATAAGAAAAACAAAATCAATAAAAGAGAATAAACAAATAAAAAAAGAACAACGGGCTAAGAGGCCCAAACACAGGGGGGTGAGAAAAAGAAAGACATGGATGAGAGAAGTAAGGGAGAAGGCTCGATTTCCTTGCCCAACCTACCTGGGAGTCAATCCTATTGACTTAATCAGGTCCGTAGGATCTGCATAACCTAAAATTTGTGTTCCTGGTGGCTACGAATGGGAGACCCACACGGGAACCCCTATTAAGTGGAAAAGTCAACAGATCAACAAGCCAGAAGTAGTGCCAATTGGCACAATCATGGAAGCAGACGAAGGGTCATAAAAGCGTGGTTGAAGAGAGAGGAGTTCATTTTTAACTTTTCTTTATATCTCCTTGTTTCTGAGTCTCTCAACTCTCTCCAAGAACAAGCATGAATCATAACCCAGAAATCAGACCTGGCATATTAAAGCCAGTGGCTCCTAAGAACTCATGCGGTGACACCTTTGAAATCTATTCCCTTAATGTTTTCAACCATCCTGGGTTTGGATATGAAGTCCAAAACCCTAAAAAAACAAACCTAAACACTTCAATCAAGCTTACAGAGAAGGAACCCCTAAATTTAAAACTTAAAAAAAAAAACCTAAAAAAAACAAGTTACAAAATCAAGGCAAGGAAAAGTGTAAGAACCAAAAAACTACAAGGAACCAAGCAACTAAACGCAAAAGGGAAGTGAGGGTATTACCAAACTGAAAGTTACCAATGTGACAATCTCCACATGTAAGTTCCTTTATAACTCTCTCTCTCTCTCTCTCTCTCTCTCTCTCTCTCTCTTACTCTGGGCCTACTTATCTCTTCTTCCACTCTCTATTTTTCTTTTGATGTGTGTTGCTTGTTATTGCTTCTGTGTTGTTGTTGTGTCTGAGTGTAGGCGTAACTCAATTGTTTGAAGAGCTTCTGATATGAAGCTCTCAATAATTTGGGATGACTGAGCTCCGATTAAAATGTTAGGTTTTTAGGGATTTTGCATTTTGAGTCCTCTGAGTGCTCTAAAAGTTAGGAGTTTTCTCTCTATTTTTCTATGAAAAGATTGTTGCAATTTATAGCATGATTATGAGTGTTCTGGTATGTGTGACAGAGATATGGGAGGAAGATATTTTTCTTGCTCAAGTGTGGGAATTAGGAATGGATAGGGATCACTGTTGGATGAGTTATTATGAATCCTTTCCACCATCCCTGGATGTGTGGTATTTGAGAGTGAGTGGGAGGAAAACTTGTATTGAGCATGTGCAGTGAGTTTTCGAATTTTGTTATTGTTGTGAAATTTTGTTTGTTCAATGCAAAGCTCTCTACATTATAATTATTTAATGCAGTGAAAACATTGTTGAGTGAAAATTGTATTGCCTTTTCTCTTGGTGTTTACTACAGTGAAAAACTTTGACACATCTTGTTTGATTTTTACCGACTTATTTAGAAAAATGATGTCATTGCCTATAAAAATATGGTGTTTGCTGCACCGCGTGATTGCTATTGTTATCTTGATGAACATGTTATAAAATTGTTGCATTTTTGCATTTTTTGAATTCCACAACTTGTGAATGTCATGGTTGGTGTTATTTGAACATGTCATGGTGCTTTTTATGTTGCATTGGCTTGTATTCTTAGCGTGCTTTGACATGATTTTATTTTGGTGTAATAGGTCCTTGAATCATCAAAGTTTAGAAAATGGTTCAAATGCAAAATGGGAAATGGCTAGAGATGGTTTGGGGTGAAAAGGAGGTGGCTTGGTGGTAAAGAAAATGGAGGTAACCTTAGAGTTTTGAAGACTTAGCTAATATGTCTTAGTTGTTAGGTTTATGGTTTATGTCCATGTAAATGAACTTAGGCTTATGTAAAAATGTAGTAAAAATTTCAAATGTACCAAAATAAGATGTATCTTGGAATAAATTAGTCTATTTTTTTTTGTATAAATAGATGTGTTGCGTGATTCATTTTTCCATATCTCTTTTCATTATATTGCAAACATGTTTCGTATTCATCGCCGCTATGGAAAAGTTATTTATTCGAGTGACAAGACTCCGATGGAGATGATGTTCTGGAACATCTGTCGTTTCGAGCAACTAAAGAGGGAGTTGGTTCATTGGTTAGACGAAAACATACCTGAAGGCAAAAAAATTAAAAGTATTGAGAGACTCGATGCAGTATGTGGTTGGGTGCGAGTAAAAAATAATAAGGATGCTAGGGAAGTGATGTTTGGACCAGATGACATCAATTTGATTGTTGTAATAAGTTAGAAATGTTATTTTTAAATGTTGTGGTTAAGTATTTTTATCTATTTTGATATTTGTTGTTTGTGTTGTTTATTCAGACTTATTCAGTTTTAAGTGTGTTTAAGTGGGAGTGATGTTTATTGTTAACCTTGTAGTAATAAGAAGTTATTAATATATCAAAATCAAAGGTTACAAAAATTGAAAGGAGGTACTAAATTATGATGCAGAGGTTGCATCTAGTTTGGGACATTTTTTCTTATCGTGTACGGGTTGATGAGATATACTACATAATCTTATCATTTTATCAGCCGTATCCATTTCTGTTCTAATAAGCATGTTGTTTGGCCATCCTTTTTTTCTTTCTTCGCATCTCATCAGTGTGCCAAACTATGTCCCCTTGATATGGAGGCCAATATTCCTCCATTTCTAGCACTGAGAAGCTTTTGTTATAAATATTCATGACGGTAATGGTCTTGTAAACATCGAATAAATGGTTGTAAGTGTCCTGTCGAGTATGTGCACATTCCGCAATGACTTGGGAGCAAGGAATACAGAAGGTCTGAAACTTTCCACGGTTGCACCAACTTCTATTTAGTCTGACAGCATAGGATAAATTTGGCCTCCCCTCATTGTGGTCCATTGTTTCTTGTACACTGAAACTTTTCCTATGACGGTTAAATATTATAATCGCGTGTATGCTAGCTTTGATAGTTTCCTCTTTCATTACTTTCATACAACATTCACTGAATAATTGACCTGACATTAACACTGCACTCCATCTTTCACATTTGGTTGAGAAGGTCGATGCCAACCTAAAATAGGTTATTCTTACCAATGCGGTTATTGGTAGATTTCTAATGCCTTTGAATATGCCGTTCATGCATTCCATAAGGTTTGTTGTCATGTGGACCTATCGACAGCCTCTGTTAAATGCTCTTGTCCATTACTCTAATGGTATGTTATCCACTCACCTTCCTGCATTTGCATTAGGCAATCTAATTTTGTCACGGTAATGTTGAAATGATGACTGAGTTAGAGCATACCCTGCATTCACCACTTTTTTTGCAAAGGTTCTTATCTTTGATTGCACGCATGAAGTTTTGTGTGATATGTCTAATGCAATAGACATGGATAGAAGGAGGATTATTCCATCCGTTATCATGGTTATTGTAAGCACTCTTAATAACAACATGTTTATCTGAAATCAAATAGAGACCGACTTGTGGAGCGACATGTGTTTTGAGATTACTAAGGAAGAAACCCCAACCACCAGCGGTTTCACCTTCAACCAGAGCAAAGGAAATGTGAAAGACATTATTGTTGTCGTCTTGTGCAACAACCATAAGCAAAGTGCCCTTGTATTTTCTGTATAACCATATTCCATCAATTTGAATAATAGGTTTGCAAAATACAAAACCTTTGATACATGGTTGAAACGCCCAAAAGAGGCAGTGAAAAATACTATTTCCAGCAACACAAGTTTCGTCTAGCCTAAATGCTTGCAAAACATCACCTTACCATAGCCTCCTTATCCAAAACACTCAGCGATCATTTAACACGAATCATCCCTCCTCCTACTATAGCCAAGAAGCCCAAACATCACAAAACCAAAACATGCAACAACCATATGGCTACCAAACACCACAATAATCATTTCAACCTTTCCTCGACACATCATTCACACCAATGTTGCCCTTCAATTGTCCAGGCTACCCTCTAATAACTCAAACACAACCCAACTACTTCGGCATGGGTCACGAACTCAGTTATGCCGGTAGCACTTCATTGCATACAAATGACTACGCGGATTTGTCTTAATATCTTAGGCAATCTCCTGCAGGTGGTGGTGATGTTCATGGGCCCTCAAATACTTAAACACACAGGGTGAATCATCAACGTGGGTTAGGGTCACGCGTTCAGGTAGCTAGAGGATGTGGTACCGGAGGTCGGTTAGGTCATCACGGTCAACAACATTAGTCTTTTTGGTTATTGTATGTAAACGCATATTAATATTAATATCAATTGGTCCAATTTCGACTTTTATCTAAAACGTACATTGTTTTTCAAAAGAAATTACACAACACACATAGGTGCCAGACCAATTGGTGCCTCCTTTAAAACCTAACACACAAGTACCAATTGGATTGGAAGCACTAGGTGCATAAGCCAATCCAATTGGCGCCACCTCTTTAACTTAGAGAGCAGACACCAATTCATCTAGTCTCTTCAAAGTGGGGTAGTTTAGGAAATAATCTTAAAAGTGGGTTTTTTTTTTGAAAAAGTGGGTTATTTGAGTAAAAAATTATAAAAATGCAGTAAAAATTTTAAATGTACCAAAATGAGATGTATCTTGAAATGGGTTAATGTAATTTTTTTTTAATTTTCAGGGATGTAATGTAATGAGTTTTTGAACATATTTGAAATAAAGATGAATGTAATGTTTTTTTTTTAAATTCAAACTTTAAGCTTGAACTTTAACATGACACATGAGTGGAATGAAAATGACATGTTTGCACAAAATGAATGTATGTAGAAAACTTAATAATGGATTATGGATATATGTATGAACCATGAATGACACTAAAGTCTTGAAACCAAGCCTATGATCTCAAACTAAAAAAAACGAAATGGATTTAATGTAGACAATATTAAGGTATGAATCATGTAATGAGATGTAAAAGAACAAATGAGATCACTCATGTTTAGACATTGGACGCATGACCTGACCATGCAAATAGTCAGATGAAAAATTCTAACTATTGACATTTCTCTGTTATTGACTTATGCATACTAAAGACTACTCAATGACCAAATGAGATGGTCATTATGTAGTGATGCAAATGATATGTAGATGAATCAAAGTATATGAAAAACTTTTAGGGGGAGAATTTAGGGTATGGCATACACTTTAAACAACTGTCATTTACTACTTTCTACAACAAAAATATTATGCAAATTGCAGGGTTCCAAGGCAAGCCATAACTATCTTCGGATCCCGGTCGAAAAATAACTATGACTAAATAAGGAGCAATAATACACCAAAAAGCACAAGCATGCTAGAGGTAATAACTCAAACACATAAATATAAAAATTATTTACAAACCGAGGCACAAAGGCCCGATCAAATATTACAGGAGAAAATAAAAAGAAAAAGAATAAAAAGGTGCTCAGGCGTTGCCACCCAGCTCCTCAGATCCATGACAACCTCTGGTATCCTTCTCAAAAGCATCTTCTAAAGGGTACACCTGGTCAATGGTGATAGCAAGGTTGTGACAGAACAACTGAGCCTTCTCTAACAACCACCACCTTCTTGAGAGCCTTCAAAGCACTTGCCCCATCATTTTTTCTCAGTTGAAGATCTTTATGATCCGCTTCAAACTCCTGACACGCTTCAGCCACATCTTCAGAAACCTTCTTACAACATTTGTCCCCATCAGCAAGAAAGACCTTCAACTTATCTATCTGAGCTTCCAAAATGGAAGGTCTTTTATACTGATCCACCTCTTCCTAGAAAGAGATAATAACATCACCATTCACCCTAAGATAAGCAAATTCCTTCCCAGCATCAAAATTTTGCCGCTCAAGAGCTTCACACCCCTCATTCAGCTCATCTCATTTCCTTGAAAGCTCGCCAAAACCCATAACATCATCCCACCCAACAACCACAATAGAAACAAGGGACCCAACCTTAAACAAAGTACAAAAAATATATGTAAAAAGGCTCCGCCTGTCAATTGTAGACAAACCCCGAATGAAATCCAGGTCTTCAACAGCTACAATAGTATAAAACTCTTATGGGGTGCTATGTACTCGGGAAGGAAGAATAACAGGAAGACGGAAGAAAGGAGTTAAAGCATCCTTCTCTCCGCCCTCCGCCAAGCGATCTCGTTTGGAAGAACCTCCTTCTACATGAGTAGACAAGCTATCACCAGACCCCTCTTTATAGGGGAAAGAGAAGGTGAATGTCCCCGAGTATATAAATTAGTCGTGGTAGTAGCCGATAGACCCATTTCAGGAGTTAGGACCGGGACAACAGTTTCAACTACCTTTGGGACAATCACCAAATGAGGAATTAGAGCCTTCAGAACAAACTTAGAAGCAACAAAAGATGTCGCCGACACCAGGATGGACAAACTAGTTTTAAGTCTTTGATCATTTTCGAGCGCCAGAGCTTTCCGTAGTTGACTAAACTAATTCATGTTATTTACAAAAGGACAAGTATCATGGTTTAAAAAAATAGTGCACATATCCCCATCCTAACCACCGAGTTTTTGTCTCTCGGGATGTTCAAACGCATTAATAATCACGTGAATATCTATTTTCCTTTTCTTTTACTGAAAGGAAAGTATTTTACCAGGACCAAAGCCTTCTTCATATTCGAGTCCCTGATACCAGGCATGCAAGTCCTCTTTCATATTCACTTCCTTAGAAGATAAAAAAGTTGGCTCGAAGTGATAAGAAGGAATAGGTCGGTAGAAATGAACATTGAACCAATATTTCCAAAAGCCACCTCTATAAGAGCAGGCAGTTCCCACTAGATCCAAAGACGGACATAAGGCCATACGCACCTCAGAAGTGAAGGGTTTCACCAACATGAAACGCTCCAAAAAATCACTCAAATCAGAAGAAAAAAAGTTGAACCAATATACTTGGGGACGAATGGAGATTAATCATTTATCTCGAGCATCATCCAAAAAAGTACGAGCCATAGAGAAAAGTTTGAAGAAGAGCCCTAATGAAGGTTTCCAAGACTTATACCTGACGTAAATATGAAACGTCATCATAAAGGCCCAAGCTCTAGGATGAAGCTGCCGGGGAGGGGGAACTTTTAGATGATTTATCACGGCCACCTCAAAATCTGATAAGGGGATGTGCAACCCCAATCCGGTGAAAAAACAGTCGTACATGGGAACTGAGCAACCCTAGAAAGAGTTGTATACCCTTTCATCCATACCTACTAGTAGAATCTCCCAATTTGGGGAATTGCCAACTATGATGTTGGTATGGGTTACAACTTCGACGATGTTCAAGATAGAAGAAGTCCCAACTATTTCGGGGGCCACCTAATGGTACCTATTCATATTGGTCGAGTCTATTAATCTAAAACCTTTATGGGCCAATACACCGGCTCTACGATGATCATTGGGATTGACCTAAGACACGGCGTCATGCTTCCCATGGCACCCTATATGACGAGCAATTTCAGTGTCACTAGGGTCATGACTAGTTGACTCCCGAGATGTTTTGACAAAGCATCTGGCACATTCCTTACTTTGACAGGCAGCCTATATTTCTGCCTCGGCCAAGACACGGGAAGGCATCAGTCTCTCAACAAGGTTTTCAAGCCCATCGAATATCACAAGAAACAGAGATTCTAAAGTACTCATAGAGAGATCTTCGTCTGAAAGAGATTCTCCAAACAACTCATCAATCCTCAAATCTTCACTCAAAATGATGATTCTAGATTTAAAACCCCCACTGACAGAGGGGAAGAAATGCGATTCAGAGTCCATTCCCTTTTTTGAAGACGAATAAATACTACCCTCTGAGTCAGTCTCGGCGATAATAGGGTTACCACTCATCGTAAAGAAATGCGATAAAAACTTGAATAAAAGTTGAGGAGAAGAGAAGGTACCTTGAAATATGAGGGTGAAAGTGTTGAAACAAGGAAGGGAGTTAAAAAGTCGAACCTTTAATGCTTTAAAATTATGAACGTGTCACTACAATTACTCTAGAAAGCAAGTTTTCTCAAATAAGAGGGGAAAACTCAGTCTATAAGATGGCTAAAAGTTTCTCCATGATCTCTCTCCATCTTTATATATGAGAAGACAATCAAACAAATTAAATCGAAAGCAAAAAATAAGGGCAAATCGACGGTCAAATTTCATCTAGGGAAGAGAACCATACTCAAGTGTACTCGAGTACACGAAAAGTTGTGTCACCTCACCCCACACGTTTTCAGGTCATACGTTAGAGAAAAAATGGCGAAACATTTCAATAATGGGATTGCATTTAATGCTTACATCCGCATCACGCTTTGACAAAACCAAAGCGGCGCATGCCAAACGGCACCTGGACGAACATCCTTTAAGGTCAACCATTACTACTAAAAGACTCTTCTGACATTAAGCATGCCCGACGATTCTTATGGGCAATTGTTCCGTATCGGCCAAAGACCCGGGATCCATTGCTCAATGTTGATCAAAGACCCAAGACCCACTGCTCTAAGCCGGTCAAACGTCCAATAGCATGAGGCCCATTATCTAGCCTACTTTGTCAGGCCCAAGGTATAAATACCTTCGTAAAGTGTTCATAGCTACACAATCTCTAATCTCCACTCTCACTTCCATTATCTTGAATCCTAAATTGACATAGACGTTGGAGTGATAACCATGTAGGTACTCCCTCTCTTAGTCCACTGTATCAGAGATAATAACACCGATAAACGACATTGCATAAAGACCGACCTCTCTGATTCAAAAAACACTATGATCACAACCTTCAATCCACTGTATCACATCAGTGTTGTGCATCGAAAATTTTGCTCCACCGTAATTTTTGCAATCATCACAATTTCAGATTCCACGACATAACAACTAAGTAAATATATTTTATAGCACATCAAGTATATAGTTTAAACTGTAAAAAAAATTATGTAATTTAAATCAGTTTTAAATAAAAGAAACATATAACACCTAAAAAATACTTAATAAGATGACAAAAGTCCCTTCCAACTTAATTAGAAGTTTTGGATTTATACCAAATATGTTTCAAATAAATTCATAATTTTTTAAATTATAGATTAATCATAATTAATATTAAAACTTTTATTTTTATATATGCATTATTTTACTCTGATCATTTATTTAAAATTGTTGATCTATAAATATCAACAATTTATTTAAATTAATACATAAATATAAATAAATATTATCGTTAGAGACTGAACCATATACCATTAGTTTACATTTAGTTGAGTTACCCACCACCTAACTCAAACCAAATCAACTCATATTATTACCAAATAAATTCATAATATATTCAAGAGGATAATGAGAATCACCACGAAGAACATAAGAGATAGTCACCCCTATCAGAATATGAGTATTATCATTAGCTTGCAGTCTAGTAAAAACAATCTTTGAAGTCGTTGTGTCTTTTGGGAATATCTCTACGATCATCAATAACATAGTCATCTTTTAACGTATTATAAGTTATATGATGAATTCCATCAACCACTTTTTTTTACTGTCTAACTTGAAATGACTTTTGAAAGACTAATTGCCAAACTCATTATAACACATTATACAAATCATAACCTTCACACTCCATTGCTCAAAGATTCACGTGACATCAATTTGTTCTAACCATACAAAATAACCATTATCATCTCACACACATATTTCAATATCCGAGCAAACTTGTTGTTGAAATATGACACCATCTACATTACATTTGGAAGAATCAAAAGGGAGATGCTCCCAATGAATACTTAATTGATGATTTAACCTGACTTGTGTCATTGATTGTTTTGAGCATGTTTTCATGAGTTAGGCATGTTTGTTGTTCAAATAATCAAGTGCTCAACATAATCATATTTTTCATCCCAAACTTTAGATTCCTCTTTTGTCAAATATTCCAGAAAACACAAATATCTATCGAGAGCAAAACACCATCATAAAAATCATTCATTTTTTAAATAACATACTAATATACATTCGTCAACAAAACAAATAATCCCGACCTCTCTTTTTAAGACAAAATTTGACCCAAAAGAAAAAACTATTTAATGCACCATTTAGATCTATATACTAAAAGAAACGAGACGGATGTAGGGCAAGCAAAATGCGAGACACTTGACCAAAAAAAAAAACTTTACAATTTTTTTTTTATAGATTCATTCCATAGATATTATTAGCTGCGATTTGAATTTTGATGCACGTGTATATAGTTGTCTTGACACACATTTCTGAATGCAATCATATCTTAGTCAGTCAATGGTTGTGATTTGTTGAATTCTAATTAAATATCTGCATTCTCCTTTCGGTTCATGATTCATCTCTCTAACCAAACCGGTAACGATACTCCGCGCTTTCTCCTCACACAATCCTAACCGCTTCGAGATTTTCTCCAGAAACTCGTTATTTCCCGGTAATTTCTCTCTCTCTCTCTCTCATCAAATTCCACGCATTTCGTACAGTATTCCGAGCTAGATACGCGATTTTCATCTACTCACCTTACTTTCCATTTTTCGGTTTCAGATTCAAGGAGGAGGAATTCATACATGGCGCCTCCGATTCTCTCTCTTGCTCTTCCTTCCGAAACCGGTCGTGTTCTCAGCATTCAATCTCATACTGTTCAGGTTTTTCTTTTTAATTTCAATTCAGTATATATATCTTTTTGAATCTGTCTGTAAATTATTCAGATTGGTTCTATAGACTAGAATTCGCCTTTTCAGGTTATATTCAAGCATGCTGTTGTTTGTTATGTATTGTAGTGAATTCTCAATGTTACGGTTAAGTTGGTTTAGTATGTATGGTGGTGACATTTTCGCTTTATTTGCTGTTACTCTCTTAGGGTTATGTTGGAAATAAATCAGCTGTTTTTCCTCTGCAACTTTTGGGCTTTGATGTGGATCCAATTCATTCTGTGCAGTTTTCCAATCACACAGGTAAGGTTTTTTTTTTTTTTTTTTTTTAGAGACAAATGCTAGTTGTTAGCTATGAAGCACGGACACCCCGAACACCCCGAACACGACACTGACACTGACATTGTTACGGCAACACCGATAATAATTTGAGAAAATTAATAAATTAAATGTAATCACAAGTGTCGGACGTCTTTTTTCAGAGGTGTCGATGCTATAGAGATTGTTGTTAGCTATAAAGCATACAGACATCGACATCGGATATTGACGCATATGTATAGACATGCACCACTACAATTGAAGAAAATGAAAGTAATTAAATGTAACCACGTGTCAGTCTCTGATAGTGGAGACACCAACGATATGAAGTGTCCAGTGCTTACATAGATTGTTAGTGGAGTATGTTGGTAGTTAGAGTTTAAACCCTTTACCTCCTTCTCAATCTCATTCGGGCGTTTCACACGCAAGCCTCTTTTGTTTCTTCATCTTCTTAAATTGGGAGTGTCAGACCTGATAGATGTTGTTTGAGGTTATCTGGAAAGGTTTCCTTTATTTTTAAATGAGTGAAATTTTTGTATGATAGATTTGAAGGTTGTGCAGGGTATCCATCGTTCAAGGGCCAGGTTTTAAATGGACAGCAACTCTGGGAACTTATTGAAGGTCTTGAAGCTAATGATTTGTTGTACTACACTCACTTATTAACAGGTACTATTATTTATGATGTCATAGAGTTTCATGTCTGTATAATTTTGTTGTGAACTGGATGTATCACATTCCCTCACGAAGTGAACTGAAAATCGTATCCCTATGTGTTTGGCAACTATAAAATAAGTATATTTCTTTCAGAATTATTGTTATTTATTGTTGTTTTAATTTTGAAATTACCATTAGTGTTGTCAAATAGTGACAGCACTATAGCATAGCGGATTTTGATGAAACTGCTACATAAACCACACCGCCATCCTAGTTTTGCTATAGCAAAATAGTGTCCGGTATTCTAATTTATGCTAGCTTATATAGCCGCAATAGCGGGGGAAAAAAGAATAAGTTACCATTAGTGTTGTTAAATAGCGGCGCTATAGCATAGCGGCTTTTGATGAATCTCCTACGAAAACCGCAATGCTATCCTAGTTTCGCTATTAGGGAAATAGCAGTATTCCAATTTATGCTAGTCGAGATAGAGGCAATAGAGAAATAAAAGATAATTTTAGGGTTTTTAATTTTTTAATTCAATCTAGTGTTGTCAAATAGAGGAAGCACTATAGCATATTGGATTTTGATGAAACTGCTACGGAAATGACAACACTATCCTAGTTTCGCTACTAGGGCATTTGTGGTCGGCATTCCGATTTTATGCTATCTGATATAGCCGCAATATCGCAAAAACAAAAGGATTTTAGTGTTTTTAAATTTTTGAAGTTTCCGTTAGTGTTGTCAAATAGTGGCGCTTTAGCATAGCAGATTTTTGGAGAATTTTCTATGAAAACCGCAGCGCTATCCTAGTTTCACTACCCTGGCATTGGTGGCGGCATTCCAATTAATGCTAGCTGATATAGCCGCAATAGCGCAAAAAAGAGGACTTTAGTGTTTTTTAGTTTTTGTAGTTTCCGTTAGTGTTGTTGTCAAGTAGCCGCACTATAGTATAGCGGATTTTTGAAGAATTTTCTACGGAAACTGCAGCGCTATCCTAGTTTCACTACTAGGGCAATGGTGGCCGGCATTCCAATTTATGCCAGCTGATATAGCCGCAATAGCGCAAAAAAGAGAATTTTAGTGTTTTGAAGTTTTTGAAGTTTTCGTTAGTGTTGTTGTCAAATAGTGGCACACTTGCACTATAGCATAATGGATTTTGATAAAACTGCTATAAAAATGACAATGCTATCCTGGTTTCACGACTAGGGCAATGGTGGCTGGCATTTCAATTTATGCTAGCTGATATAGCAGCAAAAGCATAAAAAAGAGAATTCTAGTGTTTTTATAATTTTTGAAGTTTCCGTTAGTGTTGTCAAATAGCGGCGCTATAGCTGAGCATATTTTGATGAATTTTCTACGAGAAGCTGCAACGCTATCCTAGTTTCGCTATTAGGGAAATAGTGGTTGGTATTCCGCTTTCTACAGCAGATATATCGGCAATAGTGGGAAAAAAGAATTTTAGTTTTTTTTTAATTGATACAGCTGAAGATTCTGCATGTGTACGGAACATGAGTTATTTTTATAATAAAAATATGGAAGAGTCAGTGAGGATTACTCCTATACTTGCCATAATACGTAATCTTTTCTATATATAAGCTGTGTTCAGCCTCCATTCCCTTTTTATTGGTATGCACGGTGCCTTATATGTATATATAATTGACTTATTTCAACCGCTATGTGGCTTCTGTTATATGCTCACAACGATATTCTGCTATTTGCTCACAGCGCTATTCTGCTATTTCACATGGCCGAATTTTGGCCTTTCGATATTTTTCACAATCCACTATTTATAACACTGTTTACCATCCTGCAACTACATCTTCTTTGGTATTAAAAACTATGTTTCTAATCTCGGAAGTAGTCTCCACTAGGTGGGTAAGGCTGTGTTCATTTACCTTCCTCAGACACCACCTGTTGGGAGCCTTCACGCACTGGGCCACCCTTATTAGAAACTATATGTTACGTGCTATTCTTATAGCCCTATTGTGATATTGTCACTAAACTTCCAGCTTTTGTGTTTCAAAATTGTTCTTATTTTGATTATTCTAACTTTGGATCTAAGTCTAACTCATGTATTTTCAGGTTATATTGGTTCAGTTTCTTTTCTCAATACCGTATTGGATGTTGTCTCCAAGCTTCGCTCAATAAACCCTAAGCTGACATATGGTGAGATTTCTGATTAATGGGTTGGTTAAGTTATATTTGAGACATTGGTTTGATCTCAGTCTAACTTAGAGGTTATTAGTTCAGAATATGTCCATTTTAGGAACAAAATTTAACCAAGAAAATTATATAGCTGAACTGAACCATATGTTCTGATTATGTGTAGTTTCAACCCTCATTCTTTATTGTTGTTATCATTAGAAGGCATTGACACTTAAAGCCTGGGGAATATGATTTTATACTTTTCGTTTGTTGGGTGTCAATCCTCACAGAAAATTTTCTTTATCTTGTATTTAAAGAAAATTGCTTATGCACATATGTGTTTTGTTTCCTTGCCAGTATGTGATCCAGTGTTGGGTGACGAAGGAAAGCTTTACGTTCCAGAAGAGCTGGTGACGGTGTACCGTGAGAGGGTAAGACTGTTGTCACTGATAAAAAAAGATGTTTCTGCAAGTGTATGTGTGTAAATAATATACATGATGTAACAAGTTTACAATAGACGAACTTCTCTGGCTAAGTTATCATATGGAACTCAAATTTAATTATCCACAACTGAAATTAGATTTTCATCCATGGTTATTGGGTTCCTATTTATGAGACGACATGACCCAAACATACATTTCTTATGTCTGGCCCATTTAAATGTTACCCTTACTTGTTTTGACTTCTCAGTAACGCACATTTCAACAGGTTGTTCCACTGGCTTCAATGTTGACTCCCAACCAGTTTGAAGCAGAATTACTGACAGGACTCAGGTAATTTATACCCTGATCCTTGATTAATATTACCTAAGAAATTTTCTGTTTGGAAATTGCTATTGTATGATGTGTATACATTATAAGAAAACTCATATGTTGACATGCAAATGCGTTCAGTCTCTTAAGATATAACAGTATACATGACAACATATGTTTTTCTTTTTTCTTTTACATAAAAGATTGTGGGGTTAAATATGTTTTTAGTCCCAATCAAATTGGAAATTTGTTGATTTTAGTCCTACAAAAATTTCATACTTTTTTAGTCCTCAAAAATACAAAAACTCGGTACTTTTAGTCCCTCAATAGCTAATGAGCACTGACACCAATGAGAAAAGGTGTGCCCCGTGTCTGTGTCGGACACCTGCACCTACACTTGTGTTTACGTTTAATTTATTCATTTTTCCAAATTATTACCGGTGTCGTCGTGTCAGGGTCGAGGTCGTGTTCGGGGTGTCCGTGCTTCATAGTTCAATAGTATTTTATTATGTATAGGGCTATAAACATATAAAAGTTTTTTAGCAGCTAAAACTAACATATTTCCAAATTTATAAGGACTACAAATATATTTAACACAAGATTGCAATTGGACACAATTTTTATGAATGTAATGCTAAAAAACAGAGGAAATTATTTGAAGTCCATGCTCTCTATCTCTTATTATTTTTTAGGGGGCGTGTGGGCTTATAAATATTAATGTCCCCTTCTCATACACATGGATATCTTTGATTTTTTTCATGGTGTATGCAATGTGTTTCTTTGGCAGTTTTGATACCGCCTATATTGAGAGAAAAAGTTCTTGTTAGTGTTTAGTAGGATGTTGCATGTGTGCTAATGTATGAGAGCATTGGGAAAAAGTTCTTGTTAGTTCTTAGTAGGATGTTGCATGCGTGCTAATGTATGAGAGCATTTGACATTATGGAACTAATTGGGTTTGGAGTTAACACTACAACCATAGGCCTTAGAATATCCTCATATTTAGAAGGCAACACATTATTGAAATATTATTTTCTATATATAAATAACAACATGTTTGGTTTAGAAGATATTTGTGTTCTTTAAAAAAAAATTATACTTTCATATCACTGCTGTGGTTGTCAGACTCGTATTTCTGTCTATTTATCATGTGTGTTGGACACCCGCTATGTATTCTGATAGAAATAAGATTCGTATGACAGAATTCAGTCCGAAGAAGATGGTCGAGAAGCTTGTAACTTACTTCATGCAGTTGGACCTTCAAAGGTTTGCTTTAAATCTCATGTGTTGGACTCTTGGCTCCACAAAAATTGTGGATTTTAATATTTTATAATAATGAGTGATAGATAGATAGCAATGACCTTAAGCACATTTGCACACACGAAAAGTAAAGCTTGAATCTGAATTACATATATGGCAGGAGTTGACCCATGTTTGTTTCTTCTCAAATTATATTTTATAAAAAAATTGTTTTTGATTATGCCAAGAAACCGTCTAAACCTAATGTCACAATGCACAATGAACTAGTCTATAATCACTAATGTTTGCTTTTGCTCTGTTTCTCACAATCACTTAACTAATGTATGTTCATGCTCAGGTTGTAATTACAAGTATAAATATAGATGGGAAACTTCTCCTCATTGGCAGCAATTTAAAGGAAAAGGTGGGATAAATGTCACGTATAATGTTGTTATCAATGGTAATATTTTTGTTCTAATTTTAGGTATATGATTAATAGTGTAATGTAAATGACATGTCAATACACATGACTAAAGTATGAAGTGCCGAAGTCTATGCTTATCCACACTCTTCACTGGCAATTCTAATTCTCTATACTCGGCAATTTATATTTATATCTATACTCGGCAATTTATATTTATATCTGTTCATATTAATGTAATTTTTTATTACCTTTTGTATGCAGGGACAAACTCCCAAACAATTTAAGATTGCAATTCCCAAAATAGAAGCTTATTTTACGGTATGAATATTCTATAAAATTATGGTTTGGTTTTTGCAATGTTATGCAAATGAAAATGAGTGGCGGCATTCATTTGGAGCCATAAACGGTTGAAATCCCACTTGAACCTATGTTTGTGGCATTTGCAATCTATATGAATTATCACTAACATATGTTAATTTCCCTAAATCGGGTAGAGCTGTACATTTCAAATACTCCATACTGTCTTAGTTGCTATTTGTGCATATAATATGGTGTTTGTTAGGAAGTAGAAAGTTTTGTTTGATTTTCTATCCAAAAAGTAAGAACAAATTTCCATCCAAGAAATTTTCAAATCAACAAAATTGGCTTATAAATGTATTCAATTCAAGTTAGTTTGTCATTCTTATTCTGTTAAGAAATAATCAATAACTTTAGCTTTGATTATGTTCTTTGTTTTTATGCTGGTAGGGAACAGGAGACCTCATGACTTCACTTCTTCTCGGTTGGAGCAATGTAATGTCAATTTACTTATAAAAGTTCTTCCTTCTCATTGCATAATATTGACCTAAAATATGAATTTATTCATTCCAGAAACACCCGGACAATCTTGAGAAGGCTGCAGAACTTGCAGTTTCAAGCTTACAGGTATTTGCTTTTTAAGCGTTCCATTGATGTTTGTTCTTTTCTTCCTTCCTCCAATATTTGGAATCATTGGTTATCTTTGGCTTTGACTGAACCTATGACTTGCTTATAATGTGAGGATACTGATTGAGATTTGAATAATCACAATGTATGCAGGCACTTTTGCAAAGGACACTTACTGATTACAAAAGTGCTGGACATGACCCCAAATCATCCAGTTTAGAGATCAGGTTAATTCAGAGCCAGGATGATATTCGCAGTCCGGAAATCAAATTCAAAGCTGAAATATACAGCTAACTGGTGATTGGTGATATGGTTTGTAGCTGAATGTCTGTTTATTGATTGATTATAGAAATTGGAGCTACACTGTTGAATTTAGCACTGCAGGCCTATTGAGCATAACATGAGTCAAATTTGTTATGTCATAAATAAAATAAAATAAAGCTTATAGGCTCTAAATTTAATTTTAATATACTAGGCCTTGTGTATGTATATGTAATATTTAAGGACTTGTGATATATATATATTTTTTAGCATTAGCCATCACGTGAAATTATTTAAATGTCCTTAGTTTCTAGAGATGTAACTCCGAACGCACCAAATTCTAAATGAACGTTATTATATTTTGGAGATGCATCTCTGTGACAATTTAAAACATTCAAAACATCTCCTTCGGAAGTCATTTACATTTGAATTGTATCGGAGATGTACCTTCGTGAATATTTTAGAGATACATCTCTAATACGTCTCAGAAAAGGTATTTCATGTTATATGTTGTTTAAATGTGTTCAGATGATGATTTAAAATATAATGTACAATTGAAAATAAACAAATAGACGTACATAATTTCAGATGGACCAAAAATGTCACACAAAAGTAAAATTCGAATAAATATCATACAATCGAGATCAATAAAGTAGTAAGAGCGTCGAAATAAAGTACATACCATAGTACTACAACTATATAATAAGAGATTATTGTATGTCTGATAACCTCTCCTCTACCTTCTCCATCAGCTCTATCTTCCCGACCATCAATGTCCTATGTGTCTCTGTCATGATGACATCTAGGATCTGCCTCACATCGGACCCATTAGGAAAGATATCTTTGTCAATGCTTGCACGCGCAATCTCCACTACGCGACGACATCTAGGGAAGACATAATCATGTTGTACCTGGTCCTCCATAAGTATCTTCTGATGAGTTGGTCTCGGCAGATCTCTTGGAGTAGCATGCACCATGTACAAATATGACACCCTGAAGAACCATATGATGTATTCGTCGACGTAGTTTCAATCGCTTTCAGGTATGGTAGCTTTTACAGTATCAGATGACTCTTATAATCATCAAACATGTCATATATCTATCTATGTGTCAAGGCAGGAGGTGCAGAGACAACAAAGTATCTGAGAATGGTCTGAGTGTAGTCGAACTGATGCATGCCGCGCCCGGGCAGATGAGGAGCAGTGAGACACGATCCGCAGGCCAACCATCCAGAGTATAACATTATCTCATCAAATGGTCGCGTTTGACGGTGGTCAACATAGTTGTGGAAGTGCATGTCCTCAGCAAGAAAACGATCAAGATAGACTCTGAAAGGCTCGATCGCCTAGTTCCCTTTGAGAAAAATAAAAGAAGTAACACGCGACATATCCTCAGTGTACTCAGGCACACTCGCCCAACCAGAAATGTGCAGGAAGTGTTGGAGGATCCAAGGCTGAAATGAAATGTTAGGAACACACGAATCTTCAATAATGGTTTTGTAAAGATGAAATGAAAATAACAAAAAAAATATTCAAAGACCAATAATTATTACTGTCAGTACTGTCAAGTTGTCTATGACCTGCTTCCTCTTCCACATACAACCATCTCTCAACTTTGAATATAGGTAGATCAAGCAAGCCGTCTCTCAATTATACTCATGGATCCGCTCGAAATCCCCGAAGTACTAGAGGTAGACAACATCTGTATAAGTGACACTCTTGTCCACAAAAATCAAAGTGCCAAGCAAATAAAGCAGATATAATCTCAATGCATGCGATCTGTGGAGCGCCATCTGCTCATCATTATCACTAGCCTGTTGTGCTCTCAAGATCTCAGTCTCATATATCTTCTTCAGGTACTCAAACCTAGCATGAGCATCCCTGGTCATATCCAACTCGTTCTTCGCCTCCCCTAGGTCAGCCTCTAGATGGTCTACCAACATCTCAAGTGCCTCGTCTTTGATTATCCTCCCATGATATAAGAATCTCTCCCTGATAAGAAGATGTAGCAAACACAAGACATCATCGAGTGTGATAGACATCTCACAATGTAGGAGATGAAATGAAGATACTCTGAGTGTCATCGCTCCACGAATGATTAAGAATCATGTGATTGAATGTGCTGTAACCGGTCATGCACAAGTCCTTCAGATCAGATAAGGACAAAGCCGTCTGAAGTCAATCCTCATCCGGCTAAGGCAACGCAACAATCTTCCTCCCATGGTTAACAAACTTTTGCGAATCACGCTCCTGAAATTTGTCAGAAACAATCAATGTCAGAAATTAAACAATGTTATAAATAATCAATGTCAAAAATAATCAATGTCAGATGGTGACACTTGTGTAATTTGACGCTTGCGAGGCAATGAGGGAGTGATGCATCAGATGGTGAATCTCGTCTCCTATGAGAAGAAGAAGTTATAGTGGCATGAGAAGAAGCATGAGTCTCATAAGTAGACGACTCTGCCTAACTAGAGGGACCAAGAGCATTCGGAACCTGCTGATTCTTCTCCCTCCAAATAGATGCGTGTTGAGCAACCCTGTCATGCCTCAATCTATCGTGTCTATCAACCATTATGAATGTAAGTTATAGTAAGGCAGACCATTAGTGCATGCAAACAACACAAGTAAGAAAAAAAACACTGAGATATTTCCAGAGATGCATCTCCGATTTCTAGGAAACCTTTGAAAAATTACGGAGATGCATATCTGATTCGTGGGAAAGTAAAACGCTGGAAGTTTTTGGAGATGTATCTCCAAATTTTTCTGCAACTCAAAGGTCACGACAATGGTGTAATGTACCTCAATGAAATGAAAAAAATATATTTTGATCATCAATTTCAGCCAACAAACAACTAATATACTATGGCTAAACTATCTTAAATGTGATTTCTACTCATTTCTAATCATAATCATTGATTTCTACTCCTTTACACCAAAACTCAAACATTTTTCGAAAACTCAAAAAACTTACAAGAAATTGATGTTCTTGATGAAGTTGGATGATGTTACAGATGAAGA
Organism: Lathyrus oleraceus; assembly: GCF_024323335.1. Classification (NCBI taxonomy): domain Eukaryota; kingdom Viridiplantae; phylum Streptophyta; class Magnoliopsida; order Fabales; family Fabaceae; genus Lathyrus; species Lathyrus oleraceus. Next base: position 95,528,729 of record NC_066580.1, on the reverse strand, counting down.
TTTATGTTCCCTTGAGCCTTGTTGAATGAAATTTGATTTGGTGTAGAGAAGAAATTTGAGAGATTTTTTTTTAGTTAAGAGTTGAGTTCACTATAAAATGGAAATGAGAAGAGTCTGACACGACTTAACCTCTAAATTATTTCAGAGATGTATCTTCAGAATATTTTAATGGTAACTTGCCTTTAGGTGCGTCCGAAGATACAGAGACAGAGGGAAGTGTATTAGTATGGGGGCATGTGCCCCCACTATGTTTTTTAAAAAACAAATTTTAATACTATTATATATATATATATATATATATATATATATATATATATATATATATATATTTATCAAAATTATATATTTAACTAAAATCATATATTTTAAATTAATTGAAGGCTTGGAATGTGAGAGTTTATTTCTCTCTATGTGTTTTCTGTGAGGATGGGGTTCTACTTATTTTTGCCGCGTGTGCATCTGATATGTCTTGGTGTTATACCAAGTGTTTAGTTGTTTGGTTTTGTGCTTGTGATTATTGTTGTTGTTTTATCTTTTCTCCAGCTATATGATGCAAAGGTTTTTTAGCCAAAATTTGCCAAAGGGGGAGATTGTTAGATCTGTGTTTTTATGATTGGCAGCAATTTTGTTAAAACATGTATCACAACAAGGTGTTAAGCAAGATGTCTTGACATGTTGATCAGATATCTTTGTAGATTTTGTTTTACTTATTGAAAGACTTATTTTATTATGAGGTCTATGAAGATTCTCTGAATATTCAACTATCATATATGACTGTTCAAGAAGGTTTATTTTAGGAACTCTTGTTTCGTTTCCAGTTGTGCACTTGTTTCATAAAAAGGGATGTTGAGACATTTCAGGAAACAAGTGATCTTATTCATGATTTCATGCAGAAGATTCTGCAGATTTTGTGCAACAGTCCAGATTGGATATGGTGCGGTTTTTAGCATAAGCCCAAGCTTATCAAAGGCTATTTAAAAAGAGCATTGTTAACCTAATTAAACAAAGAGAGAGCCACACTTGAGTATTGTGAAATTAGGGTTTTAGTGTTCTTTATTATTTGTGAGCCACTCTTTTATATCTCGTTGATATTAGAGTTGGAATGTGTCTTTGTGCTGTAATTGTTAATCACTCATAAGCTTTTAAGCAAAAGTGGATTATATGTTTTATAAGAGTGTCTTCTATTACTTTATTAAAGTCATTATCACTATGTGTTATTGAAGGGAAGTGAGAGGGGTCTCATCTCTAGGAGGGTCTTAGATAGAAATAACACGGATAGTGATTAAGTGCGAAGATTGTAAACATAAGGTTGTTTACTGAAGTCTTCAAACTTATATTATTATAGTGGATTTCCTTCATGGCTTGGATGTCCCCAGATGTAGGTGAATTTGCACTGAACTGGGTTAACAATCATCTGTTTTATTTACTTTCAGCAGCGCATTTTAACATCCTTATCATTATTGTGTGAAGTCCTGATATTAGTGTCGTGACATCGCATACGACATCTGATATCTGAATACCAGAATTTCAGATTTCCATGGTTTTAAAAAAATGTTATTTTAGATATTTCATCGTTTTATTGAAACTTTTTTTGGATATCAAAATTTCAAAAAATCACTTAATTTTGAACTATTTCAGATAGTTTTTCATAAAAATTATTTTTGAGATACAACTTTTTAGAAAAATTGTGATTTCGATTATATTTTAATCTTCAATAATGTATACTTATATTATAGGATGTCAAAATTAATCTCTTAATTTAGAAAAACAAATATAAAAAATTTGTAATATTTTAAAAACAGTTTTATAATATTCATTTTTGAAAAAAAAATAAAGTTAAAACAAATATGTCTTATATTTACCTACAAAATGATTTAAGTTTTAAAAAAATAATTTTGTAAGTAGAAATATTGATTTTGTAGGTAAATTTTTTTGATGTTTATTTATTAAAGAATTAATTTTTTTTGTTAAAACTTTTACTTTTATATATTTAAAATTAGACTTAGAAATTTGTAGTGTTATATTTTTAAAAGACCTGTCAAAGGCAGAAGTTGTGCAACCCCCAAGAATGGCGACGAGTATATGTTGCTTCTAAGGGGGTATCACCTCATCTCAAGTACACCTCTCACCCGTATATGGGAAAATGTTGGAAAAGATGTTCCTTACGTAGAGAGTGAAGGAGAATAGCGATCCAAAATGCAGCGGAATTTAATTATTTTTTTACTTTATTGATCCTTACGAATGGGCATGATCAGTGATAGAATCGTTACCTCTTGTGGCGATTGAAACATTTGATGCAGATCTAAGGAGTGGTCACGAACGTTGAACGGTGACAACGCCTCTACTCAGTCCACACGAACGAATTCCTTCAGTCTCAGTGCTAGCTCCTACGAATGAAGGCTTTGAGTGAGAGAGAGAGAGAGAGAGAGAGAGAGAGAGAGAGAAACGAAATTTCATCCGGTCAAATGCTTCTGCACAAGGGTATTATTTATATAACCACTTGTGTGGGTTGTAAGCTAAAAAACCCACTTAAGTGTATGTGGCTCATATCTTATGATATACCAAAATCATTTAAGCGTGTGGTACCTTACCATATTTCGTATTCTACTTAAGTGCACCGTACCTTACGATGCTCTATAATTCACTTAAGTGCACCGTACCTTACGGTGTTCCTTATTTACTTTATCTCTCATCAATCCGTCCTTTTGTGTGTGACTCTGTAAGTTTTCGCCGCATTGACAATTATATTAAATCACGTATTTAACATAATAAATAGTGAGCGGTATCTAGCCACACATCACTGCTACCCAAGACACAAAAATGTCATGTAATCTGACAAATCCTTTTGTGATAATACTTATGTGTATAATTATTCTTTTACCCTTATGTCTATATTGAACACAAGGCATAGACCGTGTCATCCTTGTCCAGTTCAATATTGGCCCCTTAGACATTCATCATGTTACGCAGGATAGGCAAATTCCATCTAGGTCACTCATGTCCCTCAACATGCTTCGTTGAGTACACATAAACTGTCTTTATGGTCATCCAGTTACGGACAATGTTTGATCAGCAATAAAGCACTCGACTCTACATCTAAGGTCCATAGTGGTTTCAGGTAGAAGGGTGGTATACACCATTATCACCATGAGAATAACTTATGACACTTTACATAACATTTTATATAGTATTCTCATAGCAGGTCAATCTAGTATAAATATTACTCATAATATTCATACATACGTTTAAGACTTGATAACTCCTTATCAATGATCCATGAGATGTGATCATCAGTCTATATACATAATAGTCTTAATACTTTAATGTTATCCCACTTCACAACAAATCTCGACTACGGATACTTTAAGAATAATGTCCTTATGTTTAATGGGATCTCATGATTAAGTCACACTTGATACATTAAACGAACTAGCTATTCTAGGGACTTTATTAAATAAACATAATAAAGAAAAAGCCATTTATTATTAATAAATAATTCGATACAAGTACCAAAAGTATTGGCCTCTAGGGCTTACACCAACAATCTCCCACTAGCACTAGAGCCAATCAGGCATAACCCTAATGCCCATAGATCTAGAATGGGCATCATGCTTCTGCTGCGTAAGAGGCTTTGTCAGTGGGTCAGCAATATTGTCAAGTGTAGGCACTCTGCATATTTTCACATATCCTTTATCTATTATCTCTCGAATGAGGTGATAACTCCTAAGTATGTGTTTGGATCGTTGGTGAGATCTAGGCTCCTTAGCTTGTGCGATAGGACCATTGTTATCACAATAGAGACCAATGGGATCCACAATGTTAGGAACTATGCCAAGTTCACTAATGAACTTTTTGATCCAAAAAGCTTCCTTTTCTGCACTTGAGGCAGCTATATACTCGGCCTCGGTTGTAGAATCGTCAATTGTATCTTGCTTTGAACTTTTCCAGCTCACATCGTCATCATTTAAGCAAAACACATAACCAGATTGCGATCTAAAGTCATCCTTATCTGTCTGGAAGCTAGCATGGGTGTATCCAATTACAACAAACTCTTCCTGACCTCCATTTATCAAGAATGAGTCCTTAGTCCTTCTCAAATACTTAAGGATATTCTTGACAACTACCCAATGAGCATCACCGGGATCAGATTGGTACCTACTCGTTGCACTTAAAGCATACGAGACAGCTGGTCGAGTACATAACATGGCATACATGATAGATCCTATTGTAGATGCATATGGAATCTTATTCATGCGATCCATTTCTTCCTTAGTTGAAGGGGATTTTGTTTTTGATAGACATGGGCCATGTTGCATAGGTATGAATCCTTTCTTGGAATCATGCATATTAAAGCTTCTCAGCACTTTGTCTATGTATGTACTCTAACTTAGGCCAAGCAGTTTTTGTGATCTATCTCTATAGATCCTGATTCATAATATATAGGCTGCTTCACCTAGGTCCTTCATAGAAAAGCATTTCCCCAACCAAGACTTTACTTGTTGTAAGGTAGGGACATCGTTTCCAATGAGTAATATGTCATCTACATATAATACCAGAAAGATAATCATGCTCCCACTAACCTTCTTTTAGACACAAGGCTCATCTTCATTCTTGATGAATCCATATTGTTTTACTATTTCATCAAAACGAAGATTCCAGCTTCTGGAAGCTTGCTTCAATGCATAGATTGATCTTTGTAACTTACATATCTCCCGGGCTTCTTCTGGTATGTCAAATCCTTCAGGCTGTTTCATGTACACATCCTCAAGCAGATTCCCATTAAGGAAAGCAGTTTTGACATCCATCTGCCATATTTCATAATCATGATATGCAGCGATAGCAAGTAAAATCCGAACAGATTTAAGCATTGCAACTGGTGAAAAGGTTTCATCATAGTCAACCCCATGAATTTGTTTATATCCTTTTGCAACCAGTCTTGCCTTATAGGTATGTACCTTACCATCCATGTCAATCTTCTTTGTGAAGAACCACTTGCATCATATAGGGTTGACTCCTACATGAGGCTCTACCAAGGTCCAAACCTGGTTTGTGTACATGGAATCCATTTCAGATTTCATGGCTTCTAGCCACTTCTCAGACTCAGGACCAGTTATGGCCTCTTGGTAGGTCACAGACTCATCTTGATCCATGAGTAACACATCACCTTGATCAATTATGAGATATTCATATCTCTCAGGTAGGTAATGTATCCTGCTTGACCTACACTGGTCTTGTTCTACTTGAGCAGGTTGCTCTTCCACAACTACTTGTATTTCCTACTCTAATTCCTCCATAGGTGTATCAATGCTTTGTGATTCTTTAATTTCTTCAAGCTCTATTTTCCTCCCACTAATTCCTTTGGAAATAAAATCATTTTCTAGGAAAACTCCAGTTCGAGCAACAAACATTTTTCCCTCAAAAGGATTGTAGAAGTAATACCCTCTTGTTTCTTTAAGATACCCCACAAATAAGCATTTGTCCGATTTGGGCTCAAGCTTAATTCAAATTTGTCGTTTCACATAAACTTTGCAACCCCAAATATTCATGTAAGACATATATGGTTTCTTACCACTCCATATCTCATATGGTGTCTTCTCAACATTTTTGGATGGAACACGGTTAAATGTGTAAGCTGTTGTCAATAATGCATGTCCCCAAAAAGAGTTTGGAATATCGGCATGACTCATCATGGATCAGACCATGTCTAACAAGGTTCGATTTCTTCTCTCATATACACTGTTCTATTGGGGTGTTCCAGGAGGAGTAAGTTGGGATAGAATCTCACACTCTTTCAGATGGTCATCAAACTCTAGGATTAAATATTCACCACCTCGATCTGATCAAAGAGTTTTAATATTCTTACCTATTTGGTTTTGTACTTCATTCTTGAATTCCTTGAAATTTTCAAAGGACTCTGATTTATGTTTCATTAAATACACATAACCATATCTACTGAAATCATCAGTAAATGTGACAAAGAACTGAAAACCTCCCCTGGCTGGTATGTTCAATGGTCCACATACATTAGTATGTATGAGGGTTAAAAGATCATTAGCTCTTTCACCTTTTCCTGTGAATGGAGAATTTGTCATCTTTCCAATTAAACAAGATTTGCATGTCTCATATGATTCATAATCAATAGAGTCCAAGAGTCCATCTTTATGGAGTTTGGGAATGTGTTTCTCATTTATGTGGTCTAATCTACAATACCAAAGGTAAGTTGGATTTAACTCATTAGGTTTCATCCTTTTAGTATTAATGTTATAAATAGGCATTTCAAGATCAAGGACATATAGTCCATTGTTCATTTGTGCAGTAGCATAGAATATATCATTCAAATAAATGGAGCAACAATTGTTCTTTATTATAAATGAAAAACCAAACTTGTCTAAACAAGAAACGGAAATGATATTCCTTCTAATTTTAGGTACATAATAACAGTTATCTAATTGAATTATTAAACCACTAGGTAAAGTCAATACATAAGTTCCTACGGCTAAAGCAACAACCTTTTCTCCATTGCCAACTTGTAGGTCAACTTCACCTTTTGCCAAATCTCTACTCTTTTTTAGCCCTTGCACATTGGTACAAATGTGAGAACCGCATCCAGTATCGAATACCCATGATGCAGAAGTTGATAAATTAATTTCAATAACAAAAATACCTGAAGTTGAAGTCTCTACTCCATTCTTCTTATCTTCTAGGTACTTTGGGCAGTTTCTCTTCCAGTGTCTGGTCTTACCGCAATGGAAGCAGGTGCCTTCCTTTGCTATTCCTCAACTAGGCTTCAAAGCAGAAGTTGTGGGTTTGGGTTTGGCAACTTCCTTGCCTTTCCCTTTACCACCCTGCTTGGTGGGTCTTTTATTCTGTCTCTTTCCATTTCCGATCATCAGAAAGGACTTCCCTTTTGACTTCAGATTCTGCTCAGCAATTCTTAACATGGCTAGCAGTTCAAGAAGAGATTTGTCCATATCATTTATATTGAAATTAAGGATAGACTGACTGAAGCTATCTGGCAACGATTGCAAGATCAAGTCAGTCGCAAGTTCCTTTTCGAGGGGAAAACCCAACCTCTCAAGGTTCTCCACATACCCAATCATCTTGAGAACATGGGGACCTACAGGGGCTCCCTCAGCTAACTTTCCTTGAAAAAGGACTTTTGAAACTTCAAACCTTTCATGTCTTGCTTGCTCTTGATATAGCATCTTCCGGTGTTCGATCATATCGAACGCTGCCATATTCTCATGTTGCTTTTGCAACTTTGAGTTCATGGTAGCTAGCATGAGGCAAGCAGTTTCATTGGCATCATCGACATGCTTCTTATAAGCATCTCTTTCTGCCTTAAGTGCAGAACTAGGAGGTTCCTCTTCAGGAACAGGTTTCTCCAAGACATACAACTTTCTATCATGTTTGAGGACAATCCTTAATTTCGGTGCCAATCCAGAAAATTTGTCCCTGACAATTTTTTCTTATCAAGGATTGATCGCAAAATGTTGTTAGAGGTGTTTGTTGTTATGGTAATCTACATGAAAAATAATGAAAATGTAAGTATCACTAAAATAACATATTTAATTAGGTCTTTAATTAAATATGCTCCCACTATTTTACTCAAAACAAATGACCCTCATCATTTGATTTAGAAAATTCCGTTGAAAGATTTTCTAGTGGGTCGAGATCCACATTTCACTTTGTTTTAAGTCCGCGTAGGCGGATTACACAAAATCAGGTTATTTAGGTAGGAACTCCTTCCAATTTTATCTAATACAACTCTCGAATATTTTAGTTGGGTGAATAACTCCTTATTCCAATCCATCACATGGATCATTTCCAACTCTTGCTTCTACACATATATAATCTTATTATAATTTGTTTAGTTAAGTTTGACCCATTGTTTTAGCAATTGGATATTACAATTATCCCATTGCACCTTACTAATATAGAACATTCACCTCGCGTAGGCGAAACCTACATTATTCGATACTAGTCTTGATGAGTGCTAAAACTTGGAAAGCATAAACTTAATATTTAATTTGAGGGACTTTGTAATTATTATGATCTCACCGGCTTATTTATCATATAAATCGTCTCTCACATGCATAAACATACATTCACATGCATCAACATACATACATAATGAAACAGTTATGGCCCCTAGCGCAATTGTTCTCCCAAGCTAATGAGAGAACCTAAGCTAACCTAATAACAATTTAAGCTTCTCCAAGCAAGATCTTCAAGGTTGTCCTCCTTTGATATTGTATTCTTCTCTTTCTTCATAACATTACATTACATAAAAGAAACTCGTTTTACATATGAGGGAGTGAGATGAGAAAAGAAGTTACATTAAGAGATTAAAAGAGACGCACGACATGCAGGTCGTATTTTAAAATCTCAAAACAAAATAAAGGAAAACTAAGGTCATAACCGATCACCACAAGATAATAATAATAAACACATTATTATTATTAATTTCAATTTTGTTAATTAAATAAACCAAATTAAATTTTGGCGACTAATCACACTACACAGAGTTAGCCGGGGTTTTCGCTGCCCGGTCAGCGGAACAATTCATTTGAAATCAACGTCGATTTTCGCATCAACACTTGATACTTTAAAGCACAACTCTTGCGCAGTCACAACCCTAACCGCATAACTCTTTGACAGCACAACCCTTGTACCGTCATGAACCCTAATGTACCAATTTCATACCGTAAAACACACCTTGATTGTTAATTCAGTATGATTGATCAACACATCATTGCTTCACCATACTTTCGTCGGATTCCGAAGCAAATGACCATTGATCGCTCAAAGGAAAAAATCATTAAGTGTTTGAATGAACGAAAGAGAAACAATATATCATATATACCGTATTTTGCATCAGAATTACTTATATCATATATATAACTTGATCGATCTCAATTGTGTAACCTATGGACGATCGATGTATTGCTGCTTCACCACACTAACATCGGATTCCAAAGCATAGTCAACATCAATCATCCAAATCGCACATACATGATGCCAAATTTAATTACTCGTTTATTCTTTGATTCATTTTATCTTTTAATCGTATTAATACAGAAAATACAGAAAATAAACAGGTATCAGAATCATGGTTTCGTAAGTGGCTCTGATAGCATTGAAGGAGAATAACGATCCAAAACGTAGCGGAATTAAAAAAAATTCTCCTTTAGTGATCCTTACGAATGGGCATGATTAGTGATAGAATCGTTACCTCTTGTAGCGATTGAAACATTTGATGCAGATCTAAGGAGCGATCACGAACGTTGAATGGTGACAACGCCTCTACTCAGTCCACACGAACAGATTCCTTCAGTCTCAGTGCTAACTGCTACGAATGAAGACTTTGAGTGAGAGAGAGAAACGAAATTTCATCTGGTCAAATGCTTCTGCATAAGGGTTCTATTTATAGAACCACTTGTGTGGGTTGTAAGCTAAAAAATCCACTTAAGTGTATATGGCCCATATCTTATGTTATACCAAAATCACTTAAGCGCGTGGTACCTTACCATATTTTGTATTCTACTTAAGTGCACCGTACCTTATGATATTCTATAATTCACTTAAATGCATCATAACTTACGGTGTTCCTTATTTACTCTATATCTCATCAATCCGTCCTTTTGTGTGTGACCCTGTAGGTTTACACGACATTGACAATTATATTAAATCACGTATTTAACATAATAAACAGTGAGCAGTATCTAGCAACACATCACTGCTACCAAAGACACGAAAATTTCATGTGATCTGACAAATCCTTTTGTGATAATACTTATGTGTATAATTACCTTTTTTCCCTTATATCTATATTGAACACAAGGCATAGGTCGTGTCATCCTTGTCCAGTTCAATATTGGGCCCTTAGACATTCATCCTGTTACGCAGGATGGGTAAATTCGATATGGGTCACTCATGTCCCTCAGCATGCTCCGTTGAGTACCCATTAACCGTCCTTATGTAATCTAGTTACGGACAATGTTTGATCAGCAATAAAGCACTCGACTCTACATATAGGGTCCATGTTGGTTTCAGGTCGAAGGGTGGTATACACCACTATCACCATGAGAATAACTTATGACACTTTGCATAACATTCTATATAGTGTTCTCATAGCGGGTCAATCCAGTATAAATATTACTCCTAATATTCATACCTATGTTTAAGACTTGATAACTCCTTATCCATGATCCATGAGATGTGATCATCAGTCGGCATACATAATAGTCGGAATGCTTTAATGTTATCCCACTTCACAGCAAAGCTCGACTACAAATACTTTAAGAATAATGTTCTTATGTTTAATGTGATCTCATGATTAAGTCACACTTGATACATTAAACGGACTAGCTATTCTAGGGACTTTATTAAACAAACATAATAAAGAATTTTTTTTTATTATTAATAAATAATTTGATACAAGTACCAAAAGTATTGGCCTCTAGGGCTTACACCAACAGAGAGAAGTCAAGGTCAGTAGCTAGTTCACGTCTCCCTAGAAAATATGGATTCAATGGTCCATCATTGACTGAGTGGGCGGTAATCCTTCCCAAGTAAACCTAGGCCCAATGCCTCTATAAATACTCCTTCCTTAACGGGAGAAAGACATATCATAACTTACGTACAATACTCAAAGCACAACGCTTATGCACATGGCATATCACCTCATGTGAGTAGGTCCTCTAAAACCACTGTAACATAACCATACAAGGTTTCTCGATGTTGTAGGCAAGCTCTAACCTCCCCAGTATTGTTATAAACCTACTCAAGCCTATAAGTATCCCCTACCCTCGTAGGGATATCATGCACACCTATATTTATTTACTAGTACAGTGGCATCCACCGTAATACATCGATAAAACTAACAATGGCCACACACCTCTCATTCTCATTCCTTTTGTCTTCCCTTTAAATATGGTTGATAAAACTCTAGGATCCAATACAAACATCATAGCCATAGTTTTCGCTCGGGGGAGGTAGTTCCAGCTCGTCTTGAAGGAAATACGCAAGGCATATGTTTGCTGCAAATGCGACATCTCCTAGTTTTCCTAGGGGTGAACGAGGGGAAACAGAGGTTAACATCACCTTTTTTACAGGGACGCCATTAGAGTTAATCCTCATTATAACTAACCTCTGGTAATCACTGTACAACATGGCAATTAGGATATCAAACGAGTCTTGGTAGATTTTGGGAGCTCTGTTAACGTCCTATTCTGGGATGCTTTCTAGAAACTTCAACTCCATCCTAAAAATGTCAAAGTGTTCAATGGCTCGTTAACAGGATTATCTGAAGAATAGGTACAAGTAAGGGGCCACGTGACCTTAGAGACAACATGTGGCGAGGGAGTTAACGCCAAGGCAATAGATGTCAACTACCTTATTTTGAACGATATATCGCCCAATAATATCATCATCGAGGACCCAACATGAACGCACTAAGGGCGGTTACTTCCACCTAGTACTTGGTCCTGGAGTACCCATTTCCTGAAGGGAAAGTTGGTGTGATTCAAGGAGACCAGCAGATCGCTCAAGAATGTTATCAGAATAGCATGACGACAAAGAGGGAAGAGCTCGGCCTTGTGTGGCCCCATCCTTGAAGTCCCAAATTCAAATCTCGACTATTGGGATCCTAGGTTAGGCATGGACGTTGAAAGACTCATGTCCCACTTGAAGGAGGTAGAAATAGGCCCTTCAACCTATCAAGTGACAAGATAGGTATTTCGTTTACCAAGGAAGAAAAACGTGAGTTAGTCGACTCACTCATTAAAAATGTCAATTTATTCGCCTGGGCCCCCTATGATATGCATGGCATAGACACTAAAGTGGTGAGTTGTAGCCTCTCCATAAACCCCTGTGCCAAGCTAGTGGTGCAGGGGAAGCGAAAAGTTGGAAAGGATAAGAGAGCTGTAATTGAAGAGGAGGTAGGAAAACTATCCAACGTCGGGTTCATTACAGAAACAAAATACCCTACCTAGTTGGCCAACGTGGTGTTAGTAAGAAAAGCAAACAACAAATGGTGCATGTGTGTCAACTTACCAATCTGAACTTCGCATGTCCCAAGGACCCATATCCATAACCAAACATTGATTTCCTTATCAACGGGTCTTCAGGATACTGCATGTTAAGCTTCATGGATGACTATTTAGGGTATAACCAGATTCAGATGGATCCCTTAGAAACCCCAAAAACCATGTTCACATTGAATCACAACAACTACTACTACTATAATGTCATGACATTCGGCCTCAAGAATGCTAGTTCCACTTACCAGTAACTCATGGATGTCATATTCTCCCACCAAATTGGGTGGAACATTGAGGTATATATTGATGATATGATAATAAAGACCACCGAGGGGAAAAACATGCTAAGGATTTGGAGGATATCTTGTAGTCAGTTAGGAAATATAACATGTGTTTAAATACCGCTAAGCTTCTTCGGAGTTCAAGTTGGAAAATTCCTAGGGTTCTGTAGCACCTCAAATTTGCACCTCCCATTTGTACATACATTTTTATTTTAGGTCATTAACATTGCATTGTTCATTGCATAGTCCATCAAGTCATCAGGCAAGACTGGTCAGGAGTTTCAGTTGTGCAAGCAAGCAAGTGCATTGTCCATAAGACCAAAGCCCTAGGGTTGGTATAATGAGTTCACATGATTCAAGAATCATTTTGAAGTGGTTTGGCAAGGCATTGAAGGCTCAAAGCTCATCAGTCAATGTGCAAATCATCTAAAACCCTAATAAGTCAACAGAAGTCAACTGTCAGGTCAACCATGGATTTGGAGGTGGGAGATGGTTAGGGATGCCTCATTCATGTTCATACAAGTCTCATTTGACATTTCAAACATCAACATTGAAGAATTTGAGGTCAGATCAAGACTTTCCAAAAATAGTAAGTGACCTGTAATTTGAATTTGCCAAAAATGGAAAGGTTTTCAACTCAATATTATATCATCAAGAAAGCTTCAACTGAAAATTTTCCCAACATAAAAGTTGAAGATCTTTCTCTCCCATTTCCAAAAAGTCCAAGATCATGAATTTATCATGTGTGGTTGAAGAGATATGGATCAAACATGGCCAAGTGTGACTTGAACTTCAAATGTGCATAACTTTCAAACCAAATGTCCAATTTAAGTGGTTCTTTTTGCATTGTTCTTGTTTTGACCTATATTTTCCAAATCATGCATCATATTACACCAATTCTCATCACATAATCATTTGCATTTTCACTTGATTTTTGGAGGGAAAATTAAAATTTGAATTTGGTTCATTGTTTAAGCATTCTACCACTTCCATTAGCTCCAAAATGTTTTTTTTCAGTGGATTTGAGTTCATACCCGTGTACTGTTCATCCATGATTTCATGCATAAGGTGAAATTGCTAATTTGGCATGTGCACTCCTATTTTGCTAATACACTTAACCAATGGCTTAAACATGATTAGCAGCATGATTAGGAGGGAGTATAAAGGACAAATCATAATTGTTTTTGCATAACAACATTTTCATTTTTTCAGATTTGGATCAAAACCTATCAAATTTTCTCTCACTTTTTTCTTTCAAATTCTTCAAATACATTGCACTTTTCTTGCTTGATTCATCATCCGGAGGCATTATGGAGTAGATTTGAAGCAAGAACCAAGAGAATCAATGCACTTTTGCTCATGCTCGAAGCTTGCATACATCAATGGTGGATTCAGATTTTTGTGGAATCGTGCACATTTGAGCCTCAAGTCTTCATCCATCCATCCATACAAGTGATTTAGAAGATCTGTTTGAGCATTGCAAGGCCTAAATCCATCAATTCCAGTTCTGCTTCTTCAAGAGGTACCTAAGTTGCTTTGAGTTCTTTTGGAACTTGCTTTTGCTTTGCTTGGTTGCTTAACCATTTGAGGTATAACTCTCTGACTTCACGTAGTCTGGAAGACCTGTCCTGTTATGTGGGCAGGCACCTGTCTGAAGTCCTCCTTAAGAGGCAATGCTTGTGTTTGTTTAAATTTATGCCAATCAGGAAAAGTCATTTGATAAGGCAATTGGCAGATAAGAGAGATGTGTAGTCCATCTCCTGCTAGTCAGTGTGTCATCCACTTTGCTCACACCATGTGTTGATGCATTGTGGATATTAACCCAAGATCTTTGTTGTGTCAGTCATATGTGGATAGAAGAGTTCCCACTTTCTGAACTTCCACTTTCATTTGTCTGAAGCTCTCCCAGGCCAGGGATATGAGCTGTGAGGTCTTACCCTCACTTCCCATTTCATCTGCTTCACCCTAACTCTCAATGTTAGGGTTAAGAGCTAATCACACCCGATTCCAGTTGGCTTGTGTTTCACAGCCTAACCTTGTGTGAGCTCACTTTGTTTGTATATAGTGTGTGCTATTTGTGTGTATGTTTGCTTTGCTTGTGCTGTTTAGGATAGCTTGCTCCCCGTGCAAGTTAGATAGAAACCTCAACCTAGGACCATGGTGAATTTACATGATAACTATTAGGCTCGAGTCAGTCTCCCTTCTAGTTTGTCATTTCCCAGTCTCTGGTTAGGTTAGAAGTTCTTTCCCTGTGTAGGGGAACTACGTCGCCCTGATCCTCATACCAGATGAGGTACGTAGGCAGGAGATGAGTTGATCTCTCCGGGCGCCCTGTTTCTTTTTCAACCCCTTTGTGTGAGTAGGAGTCTGACATAAGTCCAGCGATTGGCAGTCGGTTTCCTGCGTGTGTATGTTTGTGTTGTGTTGGAGTCTGACATAAGTCCAGCGATTGGCAGTTGGTTTCCAATGTGTGTTTGTTGGTTCGGAGTCTGATGTAAGTCCAGCGATTGGCATTCGGTTTCCATGTTTGCCTGTTTGTGTGGAGTCTGACGTAAGTCCAGCGATTGGCAGCCGGTTTCCTGTGTGGTTTTGTTTGGCGTGCGTTAGCCGAGCTACGAGTGCTCTGATTCTTCTCCAGTCAAAGAAGATACGTATGCATAGGATGCGACATCCTAGCGAGCACGTTTTCCCCTGTCCCGAACTACGTCGACTCTGATGTCTGTGTCTGACAGACTACGTAGGCCCAGGACGCGATATCCTGCCGAGTTAGTTTCTCTTGTTTTCTTGTGTCTCTTTTCAGCCTGTGTGTGTAGTTTGTGAGCAGTTTTTAGCAACCTTATCCGTTCTTTTGTGCGTGGATCCCGTCGAGTACGAAGGATGCGTAGGGGTGCTAATACCTTCCCTTCGCATAACCGACTCCCGATCCCATCTCTCTCTGGTCGCGAGACCATGTCTTTTCCAGGTTTACTTCGAGCGTTTCCTTTCCCTTCTTTGGGATAAATAACGCACGGTGGCGGCTCTGTTGTTTCGTTTTCCCGCCGGGTTTTTCGCGTAATGCGACAGCTGGCGACTCTGTTGGGGAAATAGAGAAGTTGACCTCTTGCTGGTCCATCTTCCCTAAGCGAGTCTCTCCTAGCGCTCTCTAGGATAGGGTTTGGTTGCTTTCGCTGTTTCATTTATTGCATTCATTTATTTATTGTTTGCATTTATGTTTGCATTTATTGTTTGCATTTATGTTTGCATTCATCTGTTCATCTGGCTATGCTGTGTTGTCTCTCTGTTGGGGTGGGAGTTACATGTGGTAAAAGGCCCAATACCCAGGCTATGAGTGAAATCTAGGACACCTAGGAATAGAGTGATTCATGGGAAGCGGGTGGTATTGCGCCACTTAGTGGAACATTGATATCACGAGCAGTTCAGACTCTGATGGGGTATTATCGTTACATACTTCGGGTGTGTATATGATGATATTCTATGAAAGGGTTATTTATGTTGCGTTTCTCTCGACTTTACCCTGGCCTAGATGACACCCGTGAGTGGGGAGGGAATGTTCATTATTA
The DNA here is from genome assembly GCF_024323335.1 of Lathyrus oleraceus. Lineage (NCBI taxonomy): Eukaryota > Viridiplantae > Streptophyta > Magnoliopsida > Fabales > Fabaceae > Lathyrus > Lathyrus oleraceus. Next base: position 95,512,844 of record NC_066580.1, on the reverse strand, counting down.
CAGGTACAGTTGGTGATTTGTCGGTGACTGGTTGGTGACTATTGGTTCAGAATTTTGGGGTCTCAGATGACTTTGGGTTTCAGATGAATTTGTAGTTCCGAGTTCAAGCCGAAGCTTTGATCCTGTGCTCCGAGATACACAGCCAGCCAGTCTTGTCTGCATCATTTGCATCATGGCATGTTTATTTTCAAAAAAAAAAATAATGCAATAAAAAAAGAATTGAAAAAATGAAAAAAAGAAAGAAAAAAGCTAATCTCTGCATGCATATCATTTCTCAGGTTCATTCAGGAGTCTATTCGTTGTGAGAGATGGCAACTGGTCCAGAGTTGAAGAGGAAGACTTGTTCCTTCAGTTTTCACCGTGAGCCTTTGACATCCCTGATAGAGTTGAGCAACCTTGTGACCGGTGGTAATCAGAAGGGGTTTGTCGATCAGTTTGAGGATTTGTTGACACTGTTGAGGATGGTGGTAGATCCAGTGTCGTTGCAGACTCTTCTACAGTTCTACGACCCAGAGCTTCGTTGCTTCACATTCCAGGATTATCAGTTGGCGCCTACTCTTGAGGAGTACTCTATTCTGTTGAATGTCCCGATCCGGTATCAGGTTCCTTTCTTGGATGTGCCTAAGGAGGTTGATTTCAGGGTTGTTGCCAGAGCTCTCCATTTGGGTATCAAGGAAGTCACTGATAATTGGAAGTCCAGTGGGGATGTTGTGGGTTTGCCTTTGAAGTTCCTGTTGAGGATTGCTAGAGAAGAAGCAGAGAAGGGGAATTGGGAAGTTTTCATGCTCAGTTGGCCATCATGATCTATGGGATTGTCTTGTTCCCGAGTATGCCCAACTTTGTGGACTATGCTGCAGTCATTATTTTCATTGGAGGAAACCCGGTTCCTGCTTTGTTAGCTGACACTTACTATGCTGTTCACAGTAGGCATGGTAAAGGTGGAGCTATCAGGTGCTGTCTTCCGCTATTGCTCAGATGGTTCTTGTCTCTCCTGCCAGTCAGTGGACCTTTTGTGGATGCTCAGAGAACTCATAAGTGGACTCAGAGGGTTATGTCTCTTACCTCTTATGATATCAGGTGGCAGTCTTACCGGATGGATGTGCGTAATGTCATTATGAGTTGTGGAGAGTTCCGTAACATGCCACTTGTAGGGACTAAGGGTTGCATCAATTACAACCCAGTTCTTTCTCTTCGCCAGTTGGGGTTCGTGATGAATGGAAGACCACTTGATGCTGAGATAGCTAAGAGTGTGTATTTTGAGAAGCGGAGTGACCCTGTTAGTTTGGAGCGAGTAGGAAGAGCTTGGAAGACCATTGGTGTTAAAGATGGAGCGGTCCTAGGGAAGAAGTTTGTTGTTGCTATGCCTGATTACACTGATTGGGTCAGGAAGAGAGTGGAAACTTTGTTGTTGCCCTATGATAGGATGGAGTCTTTGCGAGTGCAACCACCTTTGATCCTTGCTGAAAGTGTACCTGCTGAGCAGTACAAGCAAGCCCTAATGGAGAATCGTTGATTGAAGGAGAAGGAATAAGATACCCAGATGGAGCTCTATAAAGCCAAAGCTGATAAGTTGAACCTGACTCATCAACTCAGAGGCATGCAAGGTGTAGATGCTAGTGGAGTAAAGAGCAAGAAGAGATCCTATGAAGAGATGGAGAACTTGTTGAATGTAGAACACCGGGAATGCTTGAGGTTGCAGAGAGTTGAAGCCAGTTATCAGAAGAGGATAAGAGACTTGGAGAAGTAACTCAGAGACAAAGACATCCAGTTGAAGAAGGAGGTAGACTTGAGACATGCATCAGAGAGCCAACTTGGAGGAGAAGTTGTGGAGCTCAGAAGACAATTGAAGGAGAAGCTCACTCCTTTGCCAGAATGTTCAGAGTGTGACCTATTGATAGATCAGTGTCAGTACTTGAAGACTCTCATTCCTGGAAGCCATTTGTCTTAGCTTGTATCTCTATTGTTTATGTTGAGAATCACCTCCAGGCTTGTTGGATGGGATTCATTGTTGTACTTTGATTTACCTGGATCTTTGTTGACTTTGTTGTATGATCCTGTTGCTCATATCTATTAGATGAGGTTGTTGGTGCTTCACCTTGTACTCATTACTCTTGTGTATGTTGTTTTTGTGTTGTTCCTGCTGCAGGTTGCCATCTTTTGGAGATGAATTAGGCTCTTTGAATGCCTGAGAAATGAACATATCATGTGCATCATACGCATCATTAGCATCATACCCATATCATTTTGCATAACAGGTGTTCTTGCTCGAGACTTCTCACTCTGGTTCCTGTGTCAGGCAGGATAGCTGATCATCGACCGCATCGCTACTCAACCAGACTAAATCATCAGAGGAATGTGGACCAGGTTCAAGCAGAATTGGCTGAGATGAGGGCAAACATGGCCCAGTTTATGACGATGATGCAAGGGGTCATTCAAGGGCAAGAGGAGCTGCGTGCCTTAGCCCAGAGACAGGAAGCTGTGATTCCGCCGTCCAACCGTGCTTCACCAGTGGGTGTACCCGTTCATGAGAATGTTGCTGCTGCTGCTCCCGCCAATGATTATGCTGTGGGTGATGAGTTAAGGGGGATCAGAATCAACGGACAGCCTCTTGCTGCAGAGACTGTTAATGTCAGAGCTACCCGAGCTCCGATTCGTCATCCTGCTCTGATTGTTGATAGACAAAAGGACATGTTCACTCTGCTCAGTGAAGATGATGAGGTAGTGGGGAGAGTCGAAGAGAGGGATCGGAAGGTGGATGCCCTTGCTGAGAAAATAAGAGCTATGGAATGTCAGAACTCCCTGGGTTTTGATGTTACTAATATGGGGTTGGTGGAAGGTTTGAGGATTCCCTACAAATTCAAAGCACCCTCATTCGATAAATACAATGGTACTTCTTGCCCTCGCACCCACGTGCAGGCCTATTATAGGAAGATCTCTGCTTACACAGATGACGAGAAAATGTGGATGTACTTCTTCCAGGATAGCTTATCTGGGGCTTCCTTGGATTGGTACATGGAGCTTAAGAGAGATTTTGTCCGATGCTGGAAAGATCTGGGTGAGGCCTTCTTGAGGCAGTATAAACATAACATGGACATGGCGCCGAGCCGGACTCAGTTGCAGAGTCTTTGTCAAAAATCTGGAGAGAGCTTCAAGGAGTACGCCCAGAGGTGGCGTGAATTGGCTGCAAGAGTACAACCCCCCATGGGACACTGCAGGGTGTTTTCATGGATCGGATGGGAAGTTGCCCATTCGGTAGTTTCTCAGACGTCGTGATCTGTGGTGAGAGGACTGAAAGTTTGATTAAAGCTGGGAAGATTCAGGATGCAGGGTCCTCGTCTTCAAAGAAACCATTTGCTGGGGCACCTCGCAGGAGAGAGGGTGATACCAATGTGGTGCAACACCGAAGAAATGTAAACAGAAATCAGTATCGCCAGGTTGCTGTTGTAACCATTCCGGCACCTCAACCTCGTCAACAGCAACAACAGAGAGTTCAACAACCGCCACAACAACAACAACAACAACAACAGCAACGTCCGTATCAGTCGAGACAGAGGATGCCTGATCGACGTTTTGATCATTTACCGATGACCTATGCTGAGTTGCTACCTGAGTTGCTCAGACTAGGGTTCGTGGAGTTGAGAACCATGGCTCCGTTGACAAAGATACCACCTGGGTATGATGCCAACGTGCGTTGTGATTTCCACTCTGGTGCTCCAGGACACCACATTGAGAACTACCAGGCTTTTCATCATAAGGTCCAGGACCTAATTGACGCTAAAACTATCAATTTTTCTCCTGTGCCGAATGTTGTAAACAACCATATGCCTCCGCATGGTGCGCCCAGAGTGAACAATTTGGAAGATGGTAAAGCTGAAGACTTGGTGGTCAATGTTGAAGATGTTCAGACTTCACTGTTTGTTGTGAAGGACCGTTTGTTGAATGGGGGAGTATTCCCGGGCTGTTGTGAAGGCTGTGTAGACTGCTCAGAGTCAGAGAATGGTTGTGAACAGTTGAGGGCTGGTATACAGAATCTGATTGACGAGGGCTGTTTACAGTTCAGTCGGGCTGTTAGAGATTGTGGGATGGTGTCAACCGTCACTATCTATTTCAAACCGTCCGAGGGACGTGATCAGAGGGTTGTTAGTGCGCCTGCAGCTAGTGGTACTCCTGTTACCATCTCTGCTCCTGTAAATGTCAGTACTCCAACTACCATCATTGCTTCAGGCAGAAGGGTTGTTGATAGTAGGGTTGTGCCATGGAAGTATGACAACGTTTATCGCAGCAATCGAAGGGCTGAGAGTCAGACAAGGCCGGTGAATCAAGCTCCTGTGACTATTGGTGTAACTGGTCGAACTCCGGTGGTTGCAAGTCCAGTTGTGGACAATGTTGGAGGACCAGGAGGGTTTACCAGAAGTGGACATCTGTTTGCTCCGCAACCGTTGAGAGATAACAATGCCGAAGCTCTTGCTAAGGCTAAAGGTAAACAGGCTGTGGTTGATGAAGAACCTGCTCAGAAGGATGCGCCTGAGGGCTCGTTTGAGAAGGACGTGGAGGAGTTCATGAAGATAATCAAGAAGAGTGACTACAAGATTGTAGATCAATTGAATCAGACTCCGTCCAAAATTTCTATCCTCTCATTGCTTCTGTGCTCTGAGGCACATCGTAACGCCCTGTTGAAGATGCTGAATTTGGCTTACGTGCCTCAAGAGATTTCTGTCAACCAACTGGAGGGAGTCATTGCCAATGTGAGTACCAGGCATGGTTTGGGGTTCACCGATTTGGACTTAACGCCTGAGGGGCGTAACCATAACAAGGCCTTGCACATCACCATGGAGTGCAAGGGTGCAGTGTTGTCGCATGTGCTAGTAGACACTGGCTCCTCTTTGAATGTGCTGCCTAAGAAGACTTTGGGCAAGATTGATGTGGAAGGAGTTATCCTCACTCCAAGTGACCTGATTGTGCGTGCATTTGATGGATCCAAACGGTCTGTTTTTGGTGAAGTCACGTTGCCAGTGAAGATCGGTCCGGAGGTATTCGACATTGTCTTCTATGTGATGGACATCCAACCAGCATACAGTTGTTTGTTGGGGCGTCCTTGGATTCACACAGCTGGGGAAGTTTCGTCAACTCTCCACCAGAAGTTGAAGTATGTCTGGAACGGTCAGATTGTGACCGTGTGTGGTGAAGAAGATATTCTGGTGAGTCATCTATCCTCTTTCAAGTATGTAGAGGTGGATGGCGAGATCCATGAAACCTTATGCCAGGCATTCGAGACTGTTGCTCTTGAGAGGGTGGCTTTTGCTGAGCAGAAGAAGCCAAGTGCCTCAATTGCATCGTACAAGCAGGCCAAGGAGGTTGTCAACTCTGGTAAAGCTGAAGGCTGGGGCAAGATGGTGGATTTGCCTATCAAAGAAGATAAATTCGATATTGGCTATCAACCTCTGCAGGCAGAGCAGGATGTGCGGACAGGTCCGAGTACCTTTACCAGCGCTGGGCTGATGAATCACGGTGACGTCTTTGCGGCCAGTAGTGAAGATGGTGACAGTGATTGTGATCTAGACAACTGGGTTCGCCCGTGTGCACCAGGGGAGACGATCAACAACTGGACAGCAGAAGATGTGGTCCAAGTTACTCTTCAAACAGAGTAATTTTCTTTTGTTTTTTCATTTTGCACAAAACCCTACGTTCTGCCCAAGGCGTAGTGGTTCATTGTAGGGCCTCATTGTGTTTTTTTCAATGATATCATTAATAAAGGACGTTTCGCAAACAATTTTGTGATCCCTGTCTTTCTATTTTTGTTTTCATTTTTCAAAAAAATGAAAATGGCAATGTTTTTGTTTTTTGTGACTTTTTTGAACTCTTTTTCTAAAACAAAGCATTGAACATGCAGAAGTGATCTCACGGAATCCACTATGAACAGTTCTGTTATGGCTCAGTATGATTTCAATAATCCCATCTACCAAGCTGAAGAGGAGAGTGAGGAAGACTGTGAACTCCCTAAAGAATTGGTCAGATTGTTGAAGCAGGAGGAAAGGGTCATCCAACCTCATCATGAGGAGTTGGAGATTGTTAATCTTGGTACTGAGGACGCCAGAAAAGATATTAAGATCGGGGCTGCTTTGAAAGAAGATGTCAAGAGAAGGTTGATTGAGATGCTGAGAGAGTATGTGGAGATATTCGCATGGTCTTATCAAGATATGCCTGGGTTGGATACCGATATTGTGGTGCATAGACTGCTTCTCAGAGAAGAGTGTCCTTCGGTAAAGCAGAAGCTTCGCAGAACGAGTCCTGATATGGCTGTTAAGATCAAGGAAGAGGTTCAGAAGCAGTTCGATGCGGGTTTCTTGTCGGTTACGACTTATCCCCCGTGGGTGGCCAACATCGTTCCCGTGCCAAAGAAGGATGGCAAAGTCAGAATGTGTGTCGATTACCGAGATTTGAACAGAGCGAGTCCGAAAGATGATTTCCCATTACCTCACATCGATGTATTGGTTGATAACACGGCTCAATCCTCGGTTTTCTCTTTCATGGATGGTTTTTCTGGTTATAATCAGATCAAGATGGCGCCAGAAGACATGGAAAAGACGACATTCATTACACCTTGGGGCACGTTCTGCTATAAGGTGATGCCATTTGGGCTGAAGAATGCCGGTGCTACCTATCAGAGGGCTATGACGACTCTCTTTCATGACAGGATGCACAAAGAGATTGAAGTGTACGTGGATGATATGATTGTGAAGTCGCAGACAAAAGAGGAGCACCTGGTTAATTTGCAGAAGTTGTTTGATCGGCTGAGAAAGTTCAAACTGAGGCTGAACCCGAACAAGTGTACGTTCGGTGTGAGATCCGGTAAGCTGTTGGGTTTCATTGTCAGTGAGAAAGGGATTGAGGTTGATCCAGCAAAAGTGAAAGCTATTCAAGAAATGCCTGAACCGAAAACAGAAAAGCAGGTTCGTGGGTTTTTAGGGAGATTGAACTACATTGCAAGGTTTGTATCTCACCTAACTGCCACGTGTGAACCGATTTTCAAGTTGCTAAGAAAAAATCAAGCAATCAGGTGGAATGATGACTGTCAGAAAGCTTTTGACAAGATAAAAGAGTATTTACAGAAACCTCCAATCCTTATTCCTCCAGTTCCTGGGAGACCGCTGATAATGTACCTGTCAGTAACTGAGAATTCGATGGGGTGTGTATTGGGACAGCATGACGAGTCTGGTCGAAAAGAGCATGCCATATACTACCTTAGCAAAAGTTTACCGACTGTGAAATCAAATATTCACAGCTTGAGAAAACTTGTTATGCTTTGGCCTGGGCTGCTCGCCGACTGAGGCAGTATATGTTGAACCATACTACCTTGTTGATTTCTAAGATGGATCCAGTAAAATACATGTTTGAGAAGCCGGCTCTCACCGGACGTGTTGCCCGTTGGCAGATGATCTTAACAGAGTATGATATCCAGTACACGTCGCAGAAGGCCATCAAGGGTAGTATTCTGTCAGACTACCTCGCCGAGCAACCGATCGAGGATTATCAGCCTATGATGTTTGAATTCCCTGATGAAGACATCATGTATCTTAAGCTGAAAGATTGTGAAGAGCCTCTTGTCGAGGAAGGACCGGATCCTGATGACAAGTGGACATTGATGTTTGATGGGGCTGTGAATGTGAATGGCAACGGTGTTGGTGCAGTGCTTATCAATCCTAAAGGGGCTCATATACCTTTTTCTGCTAGATTGACTTTTGATGTCACCAACAACGAAGCTGAGTATGAGGCTTATATCATGGGGATAGAAGAAGCCATTGATTTGAGAATCAAAACTCTTGACATTTATGGAGATTCTGCTCTCGTAATCAACCAGGTCAATGGAGATTGGAATACCAACCAGCCGCATTTGATTCCTTACAGAGATTACACCAGAAGAATACTGACGTTCTTCAAGAAAGTGAAGCTGTATCACGTTCCCCGAGATGAGAATCAGATGGCTGACGCTTTGGCTACTTTATCTTCTATGATCAAAGTTCATTGGTGGAATCATGTGCCACATGTTGCGGTGAATCGACTCGAGAGGCTTGCGTATGTGTTTGCAGCCGAGTCTGTTGTTGATGAGAAACCGTGGTACTATGATATCAAGAACTTCCTCAAGAGCCAGGAGTATCCTGAAGGAGCGTCGAAGAATGACAAGAAAACCCTGAGAAGGCTAGCTGGAAGCTTTTATTTGAATCAGGATGACGTGTTGTACAAGAGGAACTTTGACATGGTTCTGCTCAGATGCGTGGATAGGCATGAAGCAGACATGTTGATGCAGGAAGTGCATGAAGGATCGTTTGGTACCCATGCTGGTGGTCATGCAATGTCTAAGAAATTGTTGAGAGCCGGTTATTACTGGATGACTATGGAATCTGATTGTTTCAAGTATGCTCGGAAGTGCCATAAGTGTCAAATTTATGCTGATAAGGTGCATGTACCACCAAGCCCTCTGAATGTCATGAATTCGCCTTGGCCATTTGCCATGTGGGGCATTGACATGATTGGGAAGATTGAGCCTACTGCTTCTAATGGACATCGCTTCATCTTGGTTGCGATTGATTACTTCACCAAGTGGGTGGAAGCAGCTTCCTATGCTAATGTTACCAAACAAGTGGTTGCCCGGTTCATCAAGAAGGAAATCATCTGTCGTTATGGGGTTCCTGAGAGAATCATCACTGACAATGGTTCGAATCTCAATAACAAGATGATGAAAGAGCTTTGTAAAGATTTCAAGATTGAACATCACAATTCTTCTCCTTACAGACCAAAGATGAATGGTGTTGTAGAGGCGGCAAACAAGAATATTAAGAAGATTGTGCAGAAGATGGTCGTGACGTACAAGGATTGGCATGAGATGCTGCCTTTCGCTTTGCATGGGTACCGTACTTCAGTACGTACGTCGACCGGGGCAACCCCTTACTCCCTTGTGTATGGTATGGAAGCTGTCCTACCAGTTGAAGTGGAGATTCCCACTACGCCAAAAACTGGAATAGACAGCGCACCTTAGAGGGCGCTTTATTACAAAAGCGCTCTCTAAAGTGAAGCGAAAAAATAAGGAGCAATAGACAGCGCACTTTAGAGGGCGCTTTTGTAATAAAGCGCCCTCTAAGGTGAAGCGAAAAAATAAGGAGGAGATAGAGGGACAACAATACATGGCGCTTTTCAGAAAGCGTCCTCTAAGGTTACCCTTAGAGGGCGCTTTTAATAAAGCGCTGTTATAAGTCCATGTGCATTTCCAGTTTATAAAGCGCTTCTGGAAAGCCTTAGAGAGCGCTTTCATAAGCGCCCTCTTAGGCCCCCTTTAGAGGGCGCTTTTTTTCCACAAGCGCCCTCTAAGGTCCCTTTTAGTAAACATTAAAATTATAACATACTGCGCGTTTTGTTATTTCACTCTCTGTTATTTTCGTTCTTTTTCACGTTAGGGTTCTCACTGCTACGATTTTCGCTACTTCTAAGGCGTTCTCCTTCCACCTCTGTTAGATCTACGACGTTTCCTCCTTCTACCAATCAAAGGTACACGATGCAGCTTATGAGTGTACTTATTCTAGCATACATTATTACTTGCACTATTGCTTTGTTTTAGCTTTGCCCCATTTCAGTTTTATGTTATTGTTGTCTATGCTATGTTTGTTTCGACCTGTAAAGTTTCAATATTCATAGTCATTTAAATAGTTTGGGTTTATTAGGCAATTGACGGTTGGTTTTTAAATTGCTGAATTTGATATCGCTATGAATCACATTCAAAGACTGTTGTTAGGGTTCGGTTATGGTTGCATTATAGAGACATTAGAAACCTTTGATTCTAGTAACTTAGCGTACATAGCGTAGCTAGTAACTTAAGAAGTTTAGGTATGGATGTTATTTGATAGAGTAAATGGAGACATGAATGCCCTGCACAGAGACTAACTCAACAAAGCGAAATTGTTTTGTCTCATCCCATTTTTGGTTTCTCTTCTGAAATTGTTTTTTGTTTATTCTAATTAGTAATGGATAATACATGGATGTCTTCCAATCGATTGTCGAGAGAGTACGAGAATGGGGTATCAGAATTCGTTAAGTTTGCCATTGCGCACGCCGAAGACCCCAGTAGAATGATATGTCCTTGCTTGGGTTGTTGTTATGGGAAACGGGTTGACGCAGTTCAGTTGACATCGCATCTAATGAGGCATGGAATTGATCGAAGTTATACATGTTGGAATTTGCATGGTGAGAAAAGTAACGAGAATGTTGAACCAGGGGATAGTACGACCTATGCCTCAAACTATAGTGGCGCAGATACATACGATTGTGATCGAGTTGAAGAGATTGCAGAAGCACTTGAAGGAGATCTTAAGGATTGTCCCGAAATGTTTGAGAGGTTGGTAAGTGATGCAGAGAAACCTTTGTATGATGGTTGCACTAAATTCACAAGATTGTCTGCGGTATTAAAGTTGTACAACTTAAAGGCGGGCAATGGATGGTCGGATAAAAGTTTCACAGAGTTATTAGCCCTTTTGAAAGATATGCTTCCTGAGGATAATGTTCTTCCCAATCGAACATATGAGACCAAAAAGATGTTGTGCTCTATTGGCATGAGCTATGATAAGATACATGCATGTCCAAACGATTGCGTTTTGTTTCGAAATGAGTATGCATCGTTAAATGAGTGTCCTAAATGCGGTGTCTCGCGATATAAGAACAAGTTGTCTCCAGCAAAAGTCTTGTGGTATTTTCCTGTTATTCCGAGATTTAGACGCATGTTTCGTAGTGAAACCGATTCAAGACACTTGACTTGGCATGCAGATGAAAGAATTATAGATGGAAAGTATCGACATCCGGCAGACTCACCACAGTGGTTGAAAATTGATAATGATTATCCTGAATTTGGAGAAGAATCAAGAAACCTTCGCTTGGCATTATCTACTGATGGAATGAACCCACACGGTATCCAGAGTATCTCACACAGTACATGGCCTGTGATTATTATGATTTATAACCTACCTCCATGGCTATGTATGAAGCGTAAGTACATGATGTTGTCTATGTTGATTTCTGGACCTAAACAACCAGGGAATGACATAGACGTGTACTTGAAGCCCTTAATCGAAGATTTAAAGATTTTGTGGGAGACCGGTGTGGAGGTTTATGATGGATATAGGAAAGAAAGTTTCAACTTGAGGGCGATGTTGTTTGGCACAATTAATGATTTTCCAGCATACGGAAATCTATCAGGGTATAGCATAAAAGGTCAATGTGCGTGTCCTATTTGTGAAGATAAAACAGATTGGAAGCGCTTGGAGTTTGGTCAGAAGAATGTCTTTCTCGGTCATCGGAGATTCTTAAATTCAAATCATCACTACCGTGGATGGAGAAAGGCGTTCAATGGAGAGACAGAACAAGGCAGAGCTCCACCTATATTGACGGGTGATCAAATTTTTGAAAAGGTGAAAGATTTGGATACTCAGTTTGGCAAGCCTTTTGCCCAGACACTTGTCAAAAGTGGGTGGAAGAAGAGGTCAGTTTTTTTTGAATTGCCGTATTGGAAGTCCTTGTATGTGAGACATTTTCTTGATGTTATGCATATTGAAAAAAAATGTATTTGAAAGTGTTATTGGCACGTTACTCAATATACAAGGAAAGTCTAAGGATGGCCTTAAGGCAAGAAAGGACTTGATAGCGATGGGAATAAGAACTGAATTAGGACCCTTGAAGAAAGGAAAACGAACATATCTACCGCCTGCTGCTTATACTCTATCTAGAAAGGAGAAAAAAACATTGTGTAAGTTTCTAAGTGAAGTTAAAGTTCCAGAAGGGTACACTTCAGATATTAGAAGACTTGTGTCTATGAAAGACCTCAAGTTAAAGAGTTTAAAGACCCATGATTGCCATGTTATAATGGAACATTTTCTCCCAATAGGTATACGTTCTATTCTTCCAGAAAAAGTAAGAAGCTCTATAACTAAGTTGTGTTCTTTCTTCAAGTCAATTTGCAGTAAGGTGATCAATCCTGCGATCTTACCAATGTTGCAAAAAGAAATCGTTATTACTTTGTGTGAGCTTGAAATGTTTTTTCCTCCATCATTTTTTGACATAATGGTACATCTAGTTGTTCATCTTGTGAAAGAGACACAATTGTGTGGACCATCTTATATGAGATGGATGTACCCTGTTGAACGTTATATGAAAATATTAAAAGGGTACGTGAAGAACCGAAGTCGACCAGAAGGTTGTATGGTTGAAAGATACATTGTTGAAGAAGCGATTGAGTTTTGTACTGAATATTTGTCTAATGTTCAGTCAATCGGACTCCCCAAGTCTCAGCTTGTCAAAAAGAAAGAAGGAAAAAATCTAATTGGAAATAAAATCGTGGCAGTATCAAGGGTCGAACGGGATCAAGTGCATTTGTATGTTCTGCACAATGAGAATGAGGTTGAGCCGTATGTTGAAATTCACAAGGATGTTCTCCGAGGTTTAAATCCCAATAGAAATGAAAATTGGATAGTACGAGAGCACAATCGATGTTTTATACCTTGGTTTAAGGATCATATTTATTCAAAGTATTATTCAGATCCCGCTTCAATAACAGAAAGGTTGAGATGCTTAGCATATGGTCCAAGTTTCCATGTTTTTTCTTATAGCACATACGCGATTAATGGATACACATTTTATACCAAAGAACAAGATGATAAAAGTACTATGCAGAATAGTGGTGTCACCGTGGTAGCTGAAGCAATGCACATATCAAGTGTGAAGGACTTAAACCCCAAATTTGCAAATCTGTCGTATTTTGGTGTTATCGAGCGCATTTGGGTGTTTGATTATGAGAAGTTTCAGATTCCTATATTTGGTTGCAAGTGGGTTGAAAATAATAACGGCATTCGAATGGATAAGTCAGGATTTTTGCAAGTGGATCTTAATAGGGTGGGATACAAAGATGAGTCTTTTATTCTAGCCTCTCAAGCTAGACAAGTGTTCTATGTCAATGATCCGAAAAGTACGAAATGGTCTATAGTTCTTTTTTCCAACAAAGTAATTGATGAAAACACTGGAGATCAAGGTGATATTGATGTTGAGATTGAATCGTTTACCAGAAATGATCAAGATGAGAATATTATATCAAATGATTCATATATTAGAAATGATCATAATGAGGGTATTTGGATCAATCCAACCGTCCGTGTTGTTAAGAGACATGTAGAACATATCCCAACCAAGAAAAGAAAGAGAACTTAGTGAAAAAGGTACAGGTCAAATGATTTTAATTGTTTTCTTTATTACAGGTAAAATGACTTTTATGATTTTAATTGTTTTTATATTTGTCATCTGATTTTAATTGTTTTCTTTATTACAGGTAAAATGGCTATTATGAAGTCAATCATTCGTGCAAGGGGCAAGGGATACTTGAAAGTATCAATTGATATTTGTTTAGATGGAGATGTTCCATTGTCGTCAAGCCTCATTCACGTAGATGATGATGCTGGATATTTGAAAGTATCCCTCTACGACAATGGAACATGTCCATCTAAACAAATATCAATTCTATCTTCAAAAGATAAGGGACCAAAAATATAAGGGGATTACGCAGCAAATCGAGTCAGTTGCATCAAAAAAAAAGGTATAAACACAATTATATGATATATATGCATAGAAAATGTTAATTCTTGATCTTATACTTCACCTAACTAATTTTATGATATTTTAGGTTCATGCTATTGATATTGAACAAAAAGAGGTTGTTGCTAAGAAGACTGCTGCTAGCAAAAAAAACATACATCTCAGAGATGCTTTTGCTACTTAGTTTTATTTCTTTTTAAGTTATGAATTGGTTGTATATTTAGAATCTTTAGAAGTTAAACGATTATATATCAGTGGATTGTTGTATATGTATGGATTGTTGTATATAAGGTTTGTTGAATGCAATGTGTGAAAAAGGGCTTCAAATTATACAGTTTTGGGTGTACTGCTTCAATATACAGGTTGTCTAAAATAAATAAATAAATATAGCGCTTTTTAAAAAAAAAAATAACCACCCACTTTAGAGGGCGCTTCCCAAAATAAGCGCCCTCTAAACCCTTTAAATTTCCACTTTAGAGGGCGCTTTCCAGTAAAAGCGCCCTCTAAACCCTTAAAGTTTCCACTTTAGAGGGCGTTTTCCAGTAAAAGCGCCCTCTAAACCCTTAAATGTTTCCACTTTAGAGGGCGCTTTCTTTAAAAAGCGCCCTCTAAAGTGGCCCTTAAAGGGCTTAAAGAGCCACTTTAGACAGCGCTTTCACCAGGAAAAAAAGCGCTGTCTTTACCTATGCCAGCGCCAGATTAGAGGGCGCTTTAAAGCGCTGTTATAGGCCAAAAAAAGCGCCCTCTTTTCCCTTATTTGGCATAGTGTCCTTCTCTGAGAGTCTTGTTAGACGTCAAGTTTGATGAAGCCGAGTGGATTCGAACAAGGTTTAACGAGTTGAGCCTTATTGAAGAGAGACGGCTAGCGGCTGTGTGCCATGGGCAGTTGTATCAGAGAAGGATGAAGAGAGCCTTTGATCAGAAAGTGCGTCCTCGAAGCTATCAAACTGGTGATCTAGTTTTGAAGAGGATCCTTCCTCCCGGTACAGATAACAGGGGCAAATGGACTCCTAATTATGAAGGTCCATATGTTGTGAAGAAGGTTTTCTCCGGTGGAGCCTTGATGCTTACAACTATGGATGGTGAAGATTTTCCGTCCCCTGTTAACTCAGATGTAGTCAAAAAATACTTCGCATAAATTGACCCGCTGGACAAAAAGAATAAAAGAGTCCAGGCAAAAAAGGGCATCCCGGCGAACCAAAAAAAAAAGAGAAGGTTCGGGCAAAAGTTAGGGATAAAAACTGAAAAGAATTTGTACACCCGGTAAGTCGAAAACCCGCAAGGGCGGCTTAGGCAAAAATGGGTATCCCGGCGGATTGAAAACCCGAAAGGGCGATCCAGGCAAAAGAGGGATTAAAGCGAAGACTACAGTCTGAGTTATTTGTACTTCATCGCGCTTCATCGTCTGCCATCTCGAATGATGTGATCGGTCCAGTCATTCTTCTCATAAAGCAAGGAAGTTAGGAGGAAACTGATGATCTGTGAGTCATAACAGAATTGGGAAATAGTGGATGCCGTGTTCACATTGTCATTAGGATAAATTTTTTCCTTTTGTGCGCAATTACCTCTTTCTAGGAATTGCTTCCCGATGTATTTGCCTTTTCAGGCCCATTTTCAATCAATAAAAAATCGTTATTCAGATAAATTGCTCTCTTGTTTTTATTTTACTGTTTTGTTTGCAAAAACGTCTGAATTTTTGATAAACATTGCATATAAAAACATGAAGGCTAGACAATAACGTGCAGAAGGATAAAACATTTGAAAATCATTTTGAATGTTGAGGATACTTGAGTGTATCTTGTCCATGCAACCCCTGGGGCATGTTTGTAGTGCTGTTTTGCAGGTTGTTACCTTTTGATTCCTGGCTGAAGCAGATAAGCCACGATTGATTCCTCAGCAGTGTGAGAGGTTGGGGATGTTACCCAGCAGATGGAGCAAGTTCGAGACTTGTCTCCCCAGCATAGTTAAGCCATGGTTGATTCCCCAGCAGGATTGGAGGTGGCTGTTTCCCCCGAGCAAGTCTGAAGGCTATCAGAACTATTTTTCTCCCCTGCAGAGACGTCTGTGGATAGTGCCTTCTATCCCCACCAGAGCTAGAGATTGCTAATCCCCACTGGATTGGAAGGATGTTGTATCCCTAGCGGAGGTATCAGTAGAGTGGTTTTATCCCCAGCAGTCTGGCTTGAAGTACTGTTATCCCCAGCGTGGTCGTGAACGTTTGTCCCCGGCAGGGTCGTGGATGTCTATGCCCAGCGTGGTTTGGTATATGTTTTCCCAACAGTATGCTTTTCCTCAACAGAGTGGTGAATGCCTGTCCCCATCAGGGTTGTGATGTGGTCCCCTAGCAGAGGTTTGTGTTGATGGTTTCCCCCAGCAGGTTCCCCGAGCGGATCAGGTCCGGAAAATTATCTTCAGCAGAGTTTATCTTACCTGTGGATTGGATTGGCAGCTATCCCCAGCGAAGTCGCTTTGTTTGTTTCCCTAGCAGAGTCCCCGAGTGGATTGGGATCCTTTCCCCAGCAGCGATGCTATTCTCCAGCAGGAGTGAGAAGTCGGTGCTACTCCCCGCAGAGTATTCCTCAGACAGAGTTTCCCCACAGAGTTGGAGTATCTTATCATACTCTCCCCAGCAGGAGTTCATCATTTGCATTTTGCATGTAGTGATCATTGCATCCACAAAACGCGTAGCATTTCCATTCAATATGGAGCATTACGCCATAGAAAAATTCAAACATATGCATTCATATGTCAAACCTAATTGGACCATATCCCCGGCAGAGGCGGGTCTTTGATCAACATCTGTACGGCATGTTTGCTACAGTTGCTCCTGACAGCATTCAGGATTAATATTCCCCAGAGAGGTTTATTGCCTCACCCGTCCGTGAAAGGAAAGCTTGATTCTCCCCAGTGAGATCCCCAACAAGTGTTTAGCCTTGCCCTGACATATGTAGACGTCGTCCCCGTGATACCGGTAAGTGTCATGTCAACACCCGTGTGTGTTATTTCTTTGGTGTCGGTAAACACCATTCTTTCGGTGTCGGTAAACATCGAGTCCACCCCCAGTCATTCGTTAATGTCTGGTCTTCTTTGTTGATGTCGGTAAACATCATCTTTCGATGTTCGTAATATCTTTTCCCCTAGTGCAGAATTCTCCTCTCCGTTGGTGTCGATAAACGTTGAGTTTTTCCTATTCGTTCGTTGACGTTTAGTTGTATCTTCCCCACAGGTCATATGTTGATGTCTGTTCACCTCTCCATTGGTGTCGATAAACGCTGAGTTTTTCCTATTCGTCCGTTGACGTATAGTTGTACCCTTCCCCAGGAGTCACCTCTCCGTTGGTTTCGATAAACGTTGAGTTTTCCCCGATCGTCCGTTGTCGTTTGGTTGTGTTAATTTTTCCCCATAGTTCACCTTCTCCGTTGGTGTCGATAAACGTCGAGCTTCTCCCGTTCGTCCGTTGACGTCTGGTCGAGTCTTTCCCATTCATCCGTTGATGTCTGGTCACCTTCTCCGTTGGTGTCGATAAACGTCGAGCTTCTCCCGTTCGTCTGTTGACGTCTGGTCGAGTCTTTCCCATTCATCCGTTGATGTCTAGTCACCTTCTCCGTTGGTGTTGATAAACGTCGAGCTTCTCCCGTTCGTCCGTTGATGTCTGGTCGAGTCTTTCCCATTCATCCGTTGATGTCTGGTCACCTCTCCGTTGGTTTCGATAAACGTCGAGTTTTTCCTAGTTGTCCGTTGACATCTAGATGTATTTCTTTCCCATTCATCCGTTGATGTCTGGTCACCTTTCTCCGTTGGTGTCGATAAACGTCGAGCTTCTCCCTTGCATCCGTTGATGTTTGGTCGAGTCTTTCCATTCATCCGTTGATGTCTGGTCACCTCTCCGTTGGTTTCGGTAAACGTCGAGTTTTTCCTAGTTGTCCGTTGACATCTAGTTGTATATCTTCCCATTCATCCGTTGATGTCTGGTCACCTCTCCGTTGGTTCGGTAAACGTCGAGTTTTTCCTAGTCGTCCGTTGGCGTCTAGTTGTGATTTCTTCATTCCCATCCATCATCCTTCGATGACGGGTCTTGGTTCCTTTTCTGGAAAAAAATCAAAATCCCCAGTGAAGTCGTTGGTAGACGTCTTGTCTGGTTCAGTGACAAATATCAGATCCCAGTGGAAGCTTCCGTTGGTGAATTTTCCTTTCTTGGATCCCCGCAGAGTGCAAATTTCTACGGTTCTTCGGTATTCAATCCCTGTTTACCCTAAAGGTCTGACAGCCGTTGCTCTCATCCGTTCGGGTTCCCAGTTGATTGAATAGGGGCAGCTGTAGCACCTCAAATTTGCACCTCCCATTTGTACATACATTTTTATTTTAGGTCATTAACATTGCATTGTTCATTGCATAGTCCATCAAGTCATCAGGCAAGACTGGTCAGGAGTTTCAGTTGTGCAAGCAAGCAAGTGCATTGTCCATAAGACCAAAGCCCTAGGGTTGGTATAATGAGTTCACATGATTCAAGAATCATTTTGAAGTGGTTTGGCAAGGCATTGAAGGCTCAAAGCTCATCAGTCAATGTGCAAATCATCTGAAACCCTAATAAGTCAACAGAAGTCAACTGTCAGGTCAACCATGGATTTGGAGGTGGGAGATGGTTAGGGATGCCTCATTCATGTTCATACAAGTCTCATTTGACATTTCAAACATCAACATTGAAGAATTTGAGGTCAGATCAAGACTTTCCAAAAATAGTAAGTGACCTGTAATTTGAATTTGCCAAAAATGGAAAGGTTTTCAACTCAAGATTACATCATCAAGAAAGCTTCAAATGAAATTTTGTCCAACATGAAAGTTGAATATCTTTCTCTCCCATTTCCAAAAAGTCCATGATCATGAATTTCTCATGTGTGGTTGAAGAGATATGGATCAAACATGGCCAAGTGTGACTTGAACTTCAAATGTGCATAACTTTCAAACCAAATGTCCAATTTAAGTGGTTCTTTTTGCATTGTTCTTGTTTTGACCTATATTTTCCAAATCATGCATCATATTACACCAATTCTCATCATATAATCATTTGCATTTTCACTTGATTTTTGGAGGGAAAATTGAAATTTGAATTTGGTTCATTGTTTAAGCATTCTACCACTTCCATTAGCTCCAAAATGTTTTTTAAGTGGATTTGAGTTCATACCCGTGTATTGTTCATCCATGATTTCATGCATAAGGTGAAATTGCTAATTTGGCATGTGCACTCCTATTTTGCTAATACACTTAACCAATGGCTTAAACATGATTAGCAGCATGATTAGGAGGGAGTATAAAGGACAAATCATAACTGTTTTTGCATAACAACATTTTCATTTTTTCAGATTTGGATCAAAACCTATCAAATTTTCTCTCACTTTTTTCTTTCAAATTCTTCAAATACATTGCACTTTTCTTGCTTGATTCATCATCCGGAGGCATTATGGAGTAGATTTGAAGGAAGAACCAAGAGAATCAGTGCACTTTTGCTCATGCTCGAAGCTTGCATACATCAATGGTGGATTCAGATTTTTGTGGAATCGTGCACATTTGAGCCTCAAGTCTTCATCCATTCATCCATACAAGTGATTTAGAAGATCTGTTTGAGCATTGCAAGGCCTAAATCCATCAATTCCAGTTCTGCTTCTTCAAGAGGTACCTAAGTTGCTTTGAGTTCTTTTGGAACTTGCTTTTGCTTTGCTTGGTTGCTTAACCATTTGAGGTATAACTCTCTGACTTCACGTAGTCTGGAAGACCTGTCCTGTTATGTGGGCAGGCACCTGTCTGAAGTCCTCCTTAAGAGGCAATGCTTGTGTTTGTTTAAATTTGTGCCAAGCAGGAAAAGTCATTTGATAAGGCAATTGGCAGATAAGAGAGATGTGTAGTCCATCTCCTGCTAGTCAGTGTGTCATCCACTTTGCTCACACCATGTGTTGATGCATTGTGGATATTAACCCAAGATTTTTGTTGTGTCAGTCATATGTGGATAGAAGAGTTCCCACTTTCTGAACTCCCACTTTCATTTGTCTGAAGCTCTCCCAGGCCAGGGATAAGAGCTGTGAGGTCTTACCCTCACTTCCCATTTCATCTGCTTCACCCTAACTCTCAATGTTAGGGTTAAGAGCTAATCACACCCGATTCCAGTTGGCTTGTGTTTCACAGCCTAACCTTGTGTGAGCCCACTTTGTTTGTATATAGTGTGTGATATTTGTGTGTATGTTTGCTTTGCTTGTGCTGTTTAGGATAGCTTGCTCCCCGTGCAAGTTAGATAGAAACCTCAACCTAGGACCATGGTGAATTTACATGATAACTATTAGGCTCGAGTCAGTCTCCCTTCTAGTTTGCCATTTCCCAGTCTCTGGTTAGGTTAGAAGTTCTTTCCCTGTGTAGGGGAACTACGTCGCCCTGATCCTCATACCAGATGAGGTACGTAGGCAGGAGATGAGCTGATCTCTCCGGGCGCCCTATTTCTTTTTCAACCCCTTTGTGTGAGTAGCAGTCTGACATAAGTCCAGCGATTGGCAGTCGGTTTCCTGCGTGTGTGTGTTTGTGTTGTGTTGGAGTCTGACATAAGTCCAGCGATTGGCAGTTGGTTTCCAATGTGTGTTTGTTGGTTCGGAGTCTGATGTAAGTCCAGCGATTGGCATTCGGTTTCCATGTTTGCCTGTTTGTGTGGAGTCTGACGTAAGTCTAGCGATTGGCAGTCGGTTTCCTGTGTGGTTTTGTTTGGCGTGCGTTAGCCGAGCTACGAGTGCTCTGATTCTTCTCCAGTCAGAGAAGATACGTATGCATAGGATGCGACATCCTAGCGAGCACGTTTTCCCCTGTCCCGAACTACGTCGACTCTGATGTCTGTGTCTGACAGACTACGTAGGCCCAGGATGCGATATCCTGCCGAGTTAGTTTCTCTTGTTTTCTTGTGTCTCTTTTCAGCCTGTGTGTGCAGTTTGTGAGCAGTTTTTAGTAACCTTATTCGTTCTTTTGTGCGTGGATCCTGTCGAGTACGACGGATGCGTAGGGGTGCTAATACCTTCCCTTCGTATAACCGACTCCCGATCCCATCTCTCTCTGGTCGCGAGACCATGTCTTTTCCAGGTTTACTTCGAGCGTTTCCTTTCCCTTCTTTGGGATAAATAACGCACGGTGGCGGCTCTGTTGTTTCGTTTTCCTGCCGGGTTTTTTCGCATAATGCGACAGGTTCATGCTGAAGAAAAGAGACGTTGAAGCCAACCCAGACAAGTGTCACACGGTCATTTCAATGAGGAGCCTTATCAACGTCAAGGAAGTGCAACAACTTATAGAACACCTCGCCACCCTATCTTGCTTCTTTTCATGTGTGGGCGGCATGGATTTCCTTTTATTTGTCGTCTTGAAGAAAAAGAAAAGATTCGAGTGGACAGCAGAATGCGGGGAGGCTTTTCATAGGGTAAAAGTATTCCTATCATCGCCTCTTATTCTCACTCGCCTGAGGGAGGAATCACCATTACTCTTCTACCTATTTGTCACATATCAGCCGATGAGCTCAATACTCGTTCAAGATATAGATAATGCTAAAATGCCTGTTTATTTTGTAAGCAAGGTGTTTAGAGGCGCCGAAGAATGGTATCAAAATACTTAGAAGCTAGCACTGGTTGTCGTCGTCACAGCGAGGAAGTTGTGTCCCTATTTTCAAGGGCGCAAAATCTCTGTAAAAACCAACTATCTCATTCGACAAGTTCTAAAAAACTCATATCTTGCGGGAAGGATGGTATCCTAGGTCGTAGAAATCTCAAAATACTATACCCAGTACATCGTGAGAGGAAGCATTAAGTCCTAGGCTCTAACTGATTTTATTGCAGATTTTAGTTTGTCCTTAGACAAAGAGACGATCCAGTGGACGTTATCAGTGGATGGTACCTCAAATTTAAAAGGTAATAATGCAGGAATAATCTTGGAAGGACTTGGTGACTTACTGATTGAGCAGACACTAAAGTTTAAGTTTAAAGCTAGCAACAACCAAAGCAGAGTATGAAAATCTCATCGCTGGCATGACCCTTACCCTAGAAATGGGATCCTCTCCACTAAAAGCTAAGAGTGATTCTCAGTTGGTCGTCAACCGTCTCTGGACAATATCAGACTATCGTAATGCTGCTGATAAGATATCTGCAAAAGGCACGAAGTTTATCCTCTCTCTTTACTTCTTTTGTAATAAAACATGTTCCACGCGAATCAAAAGGTAAGAATAACACTTACCGTTTCTTCTCTTCATTTTTGTTTCATGCTACTACTTATTTTTAGATTTTTTAGATGATAAACATAGTCTGATACATTATTATGTGTGTGAGAGAGAGATATTTAGAAAAGGTGTGGATAAAGAGTTTTGCTTCCAAGCATATAGAAAGAAATCGGTCATTGAGCAACCGCGATATTCACAATTCTCCTACTCAACCATATTTTTTTCCCTCAAAGAGGAATTTTTAACTTCAAATCCATAAATTTGTTTAAGTTTCTACATCAAAATCCATAATTCAAAACAATTAAATTAAGTTATAAAGTTAAATTAAGCTTCATTTTTCTTTCTTTCTAATATATAGATTGATATATTAAATCAATAGATTTAAATACTAATTCAAAACAATTAAAAAAAAAATTTAACAATTCAAATCAATAGATTTATTCAAGCACTTGTCTCATGCATAAGATTGACTGATTTATTGACTATGGTGAAGTTGGTGTGTGAATGATGTCAAGTTCATAAATTTGATTTGTGGATTTTTTAGGCATAGATGGACATATAGGTATGAAGTGCATCTATGGAAAGTTTATGCGTTTTTTCTTCATTAAAATTGTGTTAATTTATTTTTTGTTTTTATGATAGGGTTGTTTTTCTTCATTAAAATTGTGTTAATTTATTTTTTATTTTTATGATAGGGTTGTTCTTGAGTTTTTTAAATGTGTTTTTGTTTAGTATAATTTCATGAAAATCACTTTTAATTTTGACAGTTGTAACTCGGCACTACTCTACTATAGTACATGTCAATGTTGATGTGTAGTCTTCAACCTCTCCTTTTGTAGAGTTTGTAAGAAAAATTATGTATTGTTGTATTTTCCAACAACCAAAAAGTGCATTAGTCATCTAAAGATCAATATGTCTTTTATCTTAACCTTTTTCCCTAGCTAGAAGGAAAAATAGGGGTGGTGGAAGATGTAGTGTTGATTGGAGGGTTGGTAGGAATCCCGAGCTAATGAGTTATTCAATGTCAATAGGAATTAGACCTATCATCATTGTCATTGTCACTTACATTGCTGCATTTCTTATTCTTTTCTCTGCTTTTATTTATTTTGAAAGGTTCTCTTCCTCATAGAGGAAGATTTCATTTTGTTTTAAGTAATTTCATTTCAATAGATTTTGATCATTTTCACTGATACTTAAATAAACAAGAGAAACCATACGATACTGTGACTGCACTTTCATGTCACTTGTATTAGCCTAATTAAGAACCTCTGCATGCGCCTCTGGCTCAACATGAACATACACAACATCATGTGTCTCCTCATACTCATCTCTGAAGCTTCCAACTTTACCTCCTCCGAGATTACATGGTCTAAAATCTCATGTGATATGAACCAATGAGAGTTATTCTACTCGTCTTAGTGCGCAAATGACCATCAACATCTTCTCTGTCATCTCCACCAAAGCTCTCTACAATATCCCTGACAATTTTGTCACTCAATCTAGGTATGACGAGACCATGTATTCCTCTCTGTCTCACTAAGAACAAAAAAAAAAAAAACTTTGCTTACCGAAATTTTTAAGAATCTGGTATCACCCCTAAAACCACCAGATTTTCACATCATATGCATTTCCAGTTATATTTTAACAATTCAGGTATAATCATATACGTTTATACTAGATATTTTAACATATCAGATATAACACTATGTATTTCCATCATATATTTTAATAAATCTTGTATAATCCTTGCATTTATATCAAAAAAATTTAAATACGTATGAAACAAAATAATTGGCACAAAGTCTTATACAAATCCGATATAAATATATTTATAATAAGGGTGTAAGTGTATCCTAAAAAACTAATTAAACCGAAAATTTAAATCAAATCAAACCAAAATTAAAACTGTTTTTTTTGTTTGGTTTAAAAACCGAACCAAATCGATGAAAACCAAAGTGGTTCGGTTTGGTTCTTGGTTTTAGTTCTTAGGAACAGACAAACCGGTGAACTGAAATGATAGTTATAGTTAGGATTCTTCGCGTTTCAAGTTATTTTGGTTAGTTTTTAGCTCTTTTTTATACATTTTTTATTTTCTCTTATGCAGAGAAATTTCATCTAATTTTTTTAGAAAATAATTTTGATGTGTATTTGAGGTTGAAGAATGCTAGTTTTTGTGTATGACAATTTTTTGTTATTATTATTGTGTTTTATTTGTTAGTGTTGTGTATAGATTAAATACAACTTCTAAATTGTTTGAAAGGTAGAGTATGATATGGGTCAAAAACAAAAAATAGATGAATAAGATTATATAAAATGTACTATTTATAAAAATATTAGTAGAAAATACATTGAAAAACATAATAGTGACACAAATTAATATAATTGAAAAAAAGAGTGATGTAAATCGATAAATCGAACCGATCCAAATCGATTAATTTAATTTAATTTCATTTTTGAAAAACACTAAAAATCAAAGCAACCCAAATCGATAGAGATATTATCGGTTTAGATATTTTTTTGACAAAAAACTAATCCAAACCGAACTGATTATACGCCTTATTTGTAACCGATTTTTCATGATTTTGAATAAAATCTTATATAAACTTATAAAAAAAGCCAAAAAAAAAGCCTTTTTATTTGTCTATTGTCGTACGATGAACTGACTTTGTGTGTTTTTGCTTTGGAAAGCAAATGTCGCGGATAGCAAGAGTCGCCACCGACTTTTCTTTTATCCCATAAGGAAAGGTGGAAAAGAACAGGAAAGACCTTAATTAGATTTTGGGTTCGGGAGGTACATTATACAAAGGGAAGGTGTCAGCACCCTTTGTATCCATGGTTATCCATGGGCTCTTAATTGCTTGATCACTTATGTTTGTCTGAAAAAAGTGTTTGTGAATTGCTTAAAAATGTTTTGAAAAGAGAGTTTAACTTTGTAATGATTCTCGTACGAATGTATACAAAGTATTTATCTCGTTTAATTTTGAAAGCGGTTTAGAAAAATATAACTTGGCAATGATTCTAGTACGAATGTATATCAAGTGGTGATTTTCTAGTAGTTGCAAAGTGTGAGGTATGAAAAAATGTTTTAGGTTGTGAGCCAGCAATTAAGAGTTATACCTACCCAAGGTCTTTATGGGCGTTTCCTATCCGTATGGGGGTAAAACTGTCCTTACTATTGAGAAGTAAGTAGTTTTATCCTTTGGATGTAAAAGGGTCATCGTAGGGTCATCGATTGGTCATTGAAGGCAACATTTGTAAGGATACCTTAGCATTCGAAGGGACGATCATCATTTAACCGTAGGCTACAAAGACGGGTCACCGAGGGACAAAATCATATATTCGCAGGCAACATCCGAGGGACGATGATTTTATAGGGACATGATGATTTAATCGAAGGGTCTTTGCTAAGTGTATCCCCACATTCGCGGGACATGACCATAATACCGTAATACCGTAAGGCAACAAAGAGAGGTCCAAGATCACATATTCAAAGGCAATATTTTACAATCAATTAGGTAGTTGTAATCAATTAAGTAATTAGGTTCACATTATAATCAATTAGGTAATTAGGGTGAATCTCCCCAAGGGTATCCCACAAATAAAGTGGAATACCTAGCAAGCTACCTTTTCGGGAATACGTGAGCCCTTACAAAATTCAGCAAACAGGTCAGAATACCAAATCAGGGTGCAATCGAGAATTGCACCAAACAAAAGGAACATAGCGGTAGGAATGTCAGGCAAAATAACACATGGTTAGAATAAAACAGATCCGATAAGCATAGAACAGAACAGAAAAATCGGCGACTGTCACGTTCGCTCCTGCCTCGCCTAGCGAAGGCTTAGCGAATGCTCGCTACATGCTCGCTTAGCGATGTGCTAGCGAGCGGCTGCGGGTTCTGGTTTTAATAACAGTATAATTCCAGAAAGCTCCACACCCTATGGCATCCATCACAGAAATTACATGGTTAAACGTTCAAGATATTCCCACATACTTAAATTCACATGCAAAACTTAAGATATTTTTATAAGTTCAATCATAATGCCACATGCAATTAAGAACATAAAGCGGTAATAGTAATGCAAACCTGTTTGCAATTGAATTGCAACCTTGAATTGGCAAGTCACTCTTAGGGTTGGCGCCGGATTGAGTTGGGCAGAGATAACCTTGGTGCAGATAAGTTTCCTTCAGGGTTTCCTTTAGGGTTGCTCTGAATTCTCTGGGTTAGCCTCCAGGGTTTGCTGTGTTGCTTCTGTTAGGGTTTCCTTGCTAGGGTTTCTGTCCGTCGGCCTCTGTCCCCTTTTTCTGAATGAAGCTCTGCTATTTATAATAACTTTTGTGACCTGATGGGCTCAGAATGAAGCCCAGAATTTTCTGGTATTCGCAAGCTTCGCTAGGCGAGTGGCGTAGCGAAGGGTTCGCTAGGCGAAGGATTTGCTCGCCTAGCGAGCATGCCAGTTTGAGTCATTTCCTCGGTTTGGCCACCTGTGAGCTGGGTCTTTGTTCCTTTAGGATCAATGCCTTGAAAAATAAGTTGGAGTGCCTTGAAAAATGCTTGTAATATTAACGGGCAAATTTTGGGGTATGACAGCTGCCCCTGTTCAATATTCTTGAACGGAGAGAGTTAGAATGGCGTGTACGCCATTCGTGGTCTGGAGGTGGAAGATTATTGAACACTAGAATGCCCCAAAAATTTGCACTTGTTAATCAAAAGTTAGTCTTGATGGAGATGGGCTTAAAGATGCCATCCAGGAAGTTTGATGATGAAAGATCAGAATGGATCATACGCTGCTGGGGATAAAGGATCAGAATGGACCATACACTAGATCGTATCCGAATTGCAGAATGAACCATCTATTAGGCTGCCTACGGAGAGGTAAAGATCAGAATGGATCGTACACTAGATCGTATCTAAATAGTAGAATGAGTTATCCCTTAGGCGGGTGACTTCGCTGGGGATGAAAGATCAGAATGGATCGTACGCTAGATCGTATCTGAGTTGCAGAATGAGCCGTACGTTAGGCTGTATCTGACGAAGGTAGAATCAGAATGGATCGTACGCTAGATCGTATCTGAGTTGAAGATCCAAATGGGTCGTACGTTAGACCGTATTGGAGTTGCAGAATGAGCCGTACGTTAGGCTGTATCTGAAAAGGGGTCAGAATGGATCGTACGTTAGATCGTATCTGAGTTGAAGATCCAAATGGGTCGTACGTTAGACCGTATTGGAGTTGCAGAATGAGCCGTACGTTAGGCTGTATCTGAAGAAGAAAGTAGTCGTACGCTAGACTACACCCCGGAATGTACCGTACGCTAGGCAGTATCTGAGGATTTGAAGATCCAAATGGGTCGTACGTTAGACCGTATCGGAGTTGCAGAATGAGCCGTACGTTAGGCTGTATCTGAAGAAGAAAGTAGTCGTACGCTAGACTACACCCCGGAATGTACCGTACGCTAGGCAGTATCTGAGGATTTGAAGCTCCAAATGGGTCGTACGCTAGACCGTATTGGAGTTGCAGAATGAGCCGTACGTTAGGCTGTATCTGAAGAAGAAAGTAGTCGTACGCTAGACTACACCCCGGAATGTACCGTACGCTAGGCAGTATCTGAGGATTTGAAGGTCAGAATGGATTGTACGTTAGATCGTATCTGAGTTGCAGAATGAGCCGTACGTTAGGCTGTATCTGAAGAAGAAAGTAGTCGTACGCTAGACTACACCCCGGAATGTACCGTACGCTAGGCAATATCTGAGGATTTGAAGATCCAAATGGGTTGTACGCTAGACCGTATTGGAGTTGCAGAATGAGCCGTACGTTAGGTTGTATCTGACGAAATAAGAATCAGAATGGATCGTACGCTAGATCGTATCTGAGTTGCAGAATGAGTCGTACGTTAGGCTGTATCTGAAGGAAGTAGTTGTACGCTAGACTACACCTCGGAATGTACCGTACGCTAGGTAGTATCTGAGGAATGAAGATCCAAATGGGTCGTACGTTAGACCGTATTGGAATAGTTGAAGAAGTCATATGTTGGGCTGAATCAGAATGAACCGTACGTTAGGTTGTATCTGATAATATTTGTATACGCTGTATTTGCAGTAAATGTCTGGGATGGGCTTAAAGATGCCATCATTATGAGGATATCAGAATGCTTGTCAGAATGAATGTTCATATGGATTATATCTGAAAGATGTATCTGAATCTTGAATGTAATTGATAAGAGCACCCGTCTGAATGGATCTTTATTTTGACTATATCAGGAGGATAATTAACCTGAAAAGAAAAGTTAGCTTCATGCCATGTCATGATGCATGAGATGTTTTATGCTTGCGAACATTGTATGCATGCGTATGCTGTGAAATGATGTAATGAATGAATTATGCGTCTGAGAAGTTCTGCCAGGGGAAAATAAATCCCGAGATTCCGGTCGGAGACATTTGTGTTGATGACTCTTTCTCAGCTGGGGGTATTTGATTTTTGTTTGATGGTAGAAATAATCACCAGAAGCCTGGCTGGGGATGGAAGAGATGACCAGTCTGTCTAGTAATGCCAATTTTTCTGGGAATAACTGGCTTTGCTGGGGAATAGAATTGGCAACGGATTCATTGGAAAGCATGGTTAGACCTTTCCTCGATCCTGAAGTCTTGTAGTAATCGCTATTTTTATTTTATGCATGCATTTTGGTAAACATCGATCATATTCAAATATATATATTAATTCAAATTAAATCAATGGACGTTTATGCAAACAAAACAGAAAAAGTAAAACAAAAGCATCTTTTTGGAAATAACATTGTATTGATTTTGAAAGCGGGCCTATAAACAGGCAATTTGAGCACAAGGAGACAGAAATCCTAGTAAGAGGAAATCGTCGAGACAACAAAGAAAAGCTATGAAGAAAAAGTCCTATTGATTTTAATTCTACTACTATCATTATGTCTTCAAGCATCTCATCTCCTGCTGTCGGATAGAAGTGATTGGCTTGTTCAGTCCCTTGAACTTGGATGAAGTCGTCTGAGAATGGGACATAGTCATACGCTTTTAATCCCTAATTTTTGCCTGGACCGCCTTTTCAGGTTTTCAGTCCACCAGGATACCCCTTTTTGCCCAAGCCGCCTTTTCAGGTTTTCGACTTGCCGGGTGTACATTTTTATATGTTTATCCCTAATTTTTGCCCGAACCCTTTTGGTTCGCCGGAATGCCCTTACTTTTGCCTAGGTGCGTCGACCTAGCGGGTCTCTTTTATGCGTAGTATTTTTTAACTATGTCTGCGTTCACGGGATGTGGGAAGTCTTCGCCATCCATCGTAGCAAGTATCATGGCTCCACCAGAGAATACTTTCTTAACTACAAATGGCCCTTCGTATGTGGGAGTCCATTTGCCCCTGGGATCACTTTGTGGTAGAATGATACGCTTGATAACTAAGTCGCCGATTTGATACACCCGTCTCTTGACCTTTTTGTTGAATGCCTGGGTCATGCGCTTCTGATATATCTGCCCATGACAAACAACCGCAAGTCTCTTTTCATCAATCAAATTTATCTGATCAAGTCGAGTCTGAATCCATTCATCCTCGTCTAAACCTGCCTCTTTCATGATTCTTAGAGAAGGAATCTGAACTTCCACTGGTAAAACGGCTTCCATGCCGTAGACTAAAGAGAAAGGAGTTGCCCCTGTCGAAGTTCGTACTGAAGTGCGATAACCATGAAGAGCAAATGGTAACATCTCATGCCAGTCTTTGTATGTTACTGTCATCTTTTGTATGATCTTCTTGATATTCTTATTAGCAGCCTCCACGGCGCCGTTCATCTTCGGCCGGTACGGAGAAGAGTTATGGTATTTTATTTTGAACTGCGTGCAGAGCTCAGTAATCATCTTGTTGTTCAAATTGGTGCCATTGTCCGTGATAACTCTTTCAGGGATGCCATATCGACAAATAAGACTATTCTTGATGAATCGTGCCACCACATTCTTGGTGACAGAAGCAAATGAGGCTGCCTCTACCCACTTTGTAAAGTAATCAATAGCAACGAGGATGAAACGATGTCCATTAGAAGCATTAGGTTTAATCTCTCCAATCATATCAATGCCCCACATTGCAAAGGGCCAAGGTGCTGTCAACACGTTCAATGGAGCAGGAGGCACATGTACTTTATCCGCATAGATCTGGCACTTGTGACAAGTTCTGGAGTGATGGTGGCAATCAGCTTCCATGGTAGACCAATAATACCCTGATCTCAGAATCTTCTTGGCCATTGTATGTCCACTAGAATGAGTCCCAAAAATATCGTCATGCATGTCTTCCATAATCTTTTTTGCTTCCTTTTTATCCACACAGCGAAGCAAAGTCGAATCATGATTACGTTTGTATAATATTCCATTACTCAAAAAGAATTTAGCGAAAAACTTCCTCATAAATTTTCTGTCATTGATGGATGCCCCTTCAGGATATTCCTGAGCTTCTAAATATCTTTTTACTTCGTGGAACCAAGGTTTCTCTTCTACTTCATCAGCGTTAAGTTCATAACAATATGCTGGTTCTTCTAGTCGCTCAATGGTGATCATGAGAGCTTCATTGTCCCATCTGACTCTGAACATAGATGACATGGTGGCCAAGGCGTCTGCCAACTGATTCTCCTCTCGTGGAATATGTTCGAATGTAATCTCTTCAAAATATGGGATTAATGTCAACACCCGCTCTCGATAAGGGATGAGATTCGGATGTTTAGTGTCCCATGCTCCTTTGATCTGACTGATTACCAAGGCTGAGTCTCCATACACACTCAAAAACTTGATTCTCAGGTCTATAGCAGCTCTGAGTCCCAAAATACATGCTTCGTACTCGGCCATATTGTTGGTACAATCAAAACATAGTCTAGCAGTGAAAGGCGTATGACAACCCTTGGGAGAAATAATTACAACACCAACACCATTGCTCAATGCATTAGAAGATCCATCGAAAACCATAGTCCATCGGGATTCCCTTTCGGGTCCTTCATTCGGTCCAGGTTCTTCGTAATCAGTAACAAGCATGACATTCTCATCTGGGAACTCAAAATTCATAGATTGGTAGTCATCCACTGCTTGATGAGCCAAATGATCAGCTAGCACGCTTCCTTTGATTGGTTTCTGGGTAGTATACTGGATATCATACTCTGTTAAAATCATCTGCCATCTTGCTATTCTTCCAGAGAGGGCAGGTTTCTCAAATATGTATTTGATAGGATCCATCTTAGAAATCAACAAAGTGGTATGATTCAACATATACTGTCTTAGTCGGCGAGCAGCCCAGGCCAGAGCACAGCAAGTTCTCTCGAGCAGTGAGTATCTTGTTTCACAGTCGGTAATCTTTTTGCTAAGGTAGTATATGGCATGCTCTTTTCGACCAGACTCGTCATGTTGCCCCAACACACACCCCATTGAATTTTCTAACACGGTCAAATACATAATTAGAGGTCTTCCTTCAACTGGTGGCATCAGAATTGGAGGTTCTTGGAGGTATTTCTTAATTTTGTCAAAAGCTTCTTGACATTCATCATTCCATATCATCTCTTGATTTTTCCTCAGTAACTTGAAGATGGGTTTGCAGGTAGCGGTCAAATGGGAGATAAACCGGGCAATGTAATTCAAACGTCCCAAGAAACCTCTGACTTCTTTATCTGTACCAAGAACTGGCATTTCTTGAATAGCTCTCACCTTGGCCGGGTCAACCTCAATTCCTCTGCCACTGACAATAAATCCCAAGAGTTTACCGGATCTTACTCCAAAGGTGCATTTGTTCGGGTTCAATCTCAGCTTGTATTTCTTCAACCTCTCAAACAATTTGTACAAATGGTCGAGATGTTCTTCTTCAGTATGAGATCTGGCTATCATGTCATCCACATATACTTCTATTTCATGATGAATCATATCATGGAACAAAACCACCATAGCACACTGGTACGTTGCCCCGGCGTTCTTTAAACCGAATGGCATTACTTTGTAACAGAAAGTGCCTCATTGCGTCACAAACGTAGTTTTCTCCATGTCTTCAGGTGCCATCTTAATCTGGTTATAACCCGAGAATCCATCCATGAAGGAGAATACTTTGTGTTGAGCGGTGTTATCTACCAGAACATCGATGTGCGGAAGTGGAAAGTCATCTTTGGGACTCGCTTTATTCAAATCCCTATAATCGACACACATTCGCACCTTACCATCCTTCTTTGGCACTGGTACCACATTAGCAACCCATTGGGGATAAGAAGTAACAGCTAGAAAACCGGCATTAAATTGTTTCATAACTTCGACTTTGATTTTCTCAGACATTTCAGGACGCATGCGACGAACTTTTTGCTTAACAGGATGACAATCTTCCTTCATCGGCAAATGATGCACTACTATATCAGTATCCAGTCCTGGCATGTCTTCGTACGACCAAGCAAAAATCTCAATATAATCATGTAACATCTGAATCAATCTTTCCTTGACACTGCTTCCCAAGCCTGCTCCTATTTTGACTTCTTTCTTGTCCACTTCAGTACCCAGATTTACAATTTCGATTGACTCTTCATGCGGCTGTATAGTCTTTTCTTCTTGCAGTACCAGTCTGGCAAGCTCTTCACAATCTTCCTCACTTCCATCCTCGGTTTGGTAGATCGGATTTTCGAAGTCATAATTAACAGTAGCAGAACTATTATCAACAGGATCCAGAGTGGGTGTGGATCTGCAATTCGTTACGTGAGTGTGTGTAAGAAAACATAGCTTGTTCGAAAGATGACAGGAAAGATAAAGAGCGCAATATTTGAATGCAAAAAGGTCCATTGATTTATTGAATATGAATATGCATATGAAGATGACAAAACCCTTAACAAATTAGCTATTGTGCCCCGGGCACAGGCACAATGCTTTCAAGAAGTTCAATTGTAAAAATTAAAAATTTACAAAAATAGGAAATAACAATTACTCCTGACTAAAGGAAATTGGGATAGTGTCTTCAGCCTTCCAATTATTGAGTCCGTCACCAATTGTTGTGAAAATCCAGTTATCCAAGTCACAATCGCTATCAGCATCTTCTACAGCATTAATTTGATCTTTGACCATCTTTTTAGAGTTAAACCCCAGACCAGACTTGTCAGACTTGTACGGCACGTTGATCAGTTGACCCCAACCAGTATGACCACCATTTTCAACCACGGCTTGAGCATCTTTCAGAGAAATCATAGAAGGAGGGGCATGAATAACCTCGGGCACAAGGGAAGTTGGCTTAAGGACAGGACTGGTCGGATGAACCATTTCAAATGACTGAGAGGGAGTCTCAAAGAATTCGCCATCCATCTCGACGTATCTGAAGGCCTGCATACTACTGACAATATACTCTTCTTCTTGATCCTTCGGAAATCTAATCTTGACTCCTGCAGTCTGTCCTTTACGCCTTCTTCCCGGGTTGATGTAACTCACAGGTTTCTGGTCTTTCTTCTTCTCGAGCAAGAGAGCCTTCAGTTCTTCCTGCCCCTTGGATAAGCTCAGCATCATCTCCTGGAATTGAGCATTCTGAGCCTGGAGATCTTTGACAGTTTGTTCGAGAGCCATTTTTCTGTTTAATAGGAAGACCGTGAGAATATTGATCCTTTAGAATACCTGTTATGCAATGTTATGTCATGTTATGCAATGTATGAAATGTTTTCAAGGACTTTTGGAATTTAACTTTGCGTAAACCACCAAGAAAGGAACTTTTATTAATAATTTTGTAATCAATATTTATTACAACAAAATAATAAAATACAATGAAAGCTCAAGTCTCCCAGGGACGGCTTCTTTTCGGGCGGAGATATGTATTGAGTCTTCGTTCCTCATTAAGCTGGCTGGTGAGTTCTAACACTTTCTTCCTTTCAGCACAGAACTGGGCTTCAAAAGTATCCCTTTCCTCTCTCAACTGGATCCAGGATCTCTTCAACTCTTCAACATTGGTAGGCATATCTGGATAAGGAATGATCTGAGAAATACCTCCTTCAACTTCTGGCTCAACAATCAGTGGTCTAACTGCAAGATATGGCATGCCAAGTTCACGAGCTCTTGCGCGTACCCATCTGAGATAAGGTTCCATAGGAATAGAGTTTTTCTGTCCTAAAACGCTTCTTTTCACCATGCCCCAAGCTCGTACAAACCTTTGACGGAGACCTTGAGAGTCGTTGTCATAGTCAAACACAGTGCCTTGAATAATTATTTCATGTGGACCATCTCTTCGAGCATAACCAAACTGACGTAGGGCTAAAGCTGGGTTATAAGTAATACCTCCCCTCATCCCCAGGAGCGGTACGTTAGGGAATTCTCCACAACGGTCAATGAGGATAACATCTTCTTTGAGATGAGGACACCAACGGATGTCTGAATGGGAGAGCGACATTATCCTTTGAGACCATTTCAGATTTTGCTCATTCTTCAAGACTGATTGAGGAAGGTGCGAAATAAACCACCTAGACAATAAAGGTATGCAGCACATGAGAGTCCCTTGTCTCTTCATAGTACGGGTGTGAAGGGAATGCAACATGTCTCCAAGCAAGGTAGGTACAGGGTTATGAGTGAGAAATATCTTAATAGCATTCATGTCTATGAATTGGTCTGGATTAGGAAATAACACCAAACCATAGATTAGTAATGCTAGGACATCTTCGAAAGCATGGACATCCATAACTTTTAAGAATTCTCGGGCCTTATTTATCAGAAATTTGGCAAGTAAACCCTTAACTCCACTTCTCGTTACCCAATTAGTTTCAATATCGGACTTTGTCATGTGTAAAGCCGCGGCAACTTCTTCAGACTTCGGAATCTTTTCTAAACCACTGAAAGGTGTTTGATCAAGGATAGGTATCCCAAGCATCCTGGAGAATTCTTCCAATGTGGGTACCAACTGATAATCTGGGAATGTGAAGCAATGGTGTTTAGGATCGAAGAACTGGAATAGAACTCTCATCATATCTTCTTTGAAACCAGTGGTAACCAAATTAAGGAGAGAACCATGTTTCTTGATGAACTGAGCATGATCGGGAAGTTCTGACACTAAATCCTTGAGTTGAGGAGAGATCGCTACAAGATTGATTCGGATGGTCTTCCTGGAAGCCATAGCCTTACGAAACAGAGCAAAGTTAAATCCCTAAGTCCTTGAAATGATTAGTGCAATGTCATGACGTTATGATGTTATGATGTTATGATGTTAAGTAAACAACAAGCACAAACAAGTCACACAACAATCATTCCTAGGTTTTAAGACTTGCGTGAGTTCCATAGGTAAGTACCCTCCCCACTGAAGTTTGGTTGGTTCAACCTGTCCTAGAATAGTAACCGGGTTCTAGAAGGATCTCAAATCATCGACCTTTCCTTAAGTCCACTTCAGTGCAACACCAAGCGGTTGACCAAAATTTCCTTAAAGTCCAATCTCAAAGAGTGTAGTATCGAGTCTCAACCAACCCCAGTCGGAACCGAAGTCAGTTATCTCACTACTTTCTAATGGCTAGGATGAGTCAATTAGGGTTCTATAGGTCTGGTTAATGCTTTGATGACACCACGCAGACGCCAAATTTCTCCTCAAGTAAACATGAGGAACATCAGGACATCCAAAGTGTCACATTAACCGTAGCCATCATTTTAACCATTCCAGTATACGCCGGATAGTCGCGATGATCTATTGCTACTTACCTAAGGTACACTAGATCCGGGTGTAGGATCTTTCACTCATGCATAAAATACCCAAGCAACCCCTTAAAAGTAAATCAGACAATTCGAATACATAAGTGATCTTGTTTTTTTTTTTTTTTTTTAAAGGCAACCTCTCTTTTTTGTCCCCAGCAGAGTCGCCAAGTCTGTCGTACGGTGAACTGACTTTGTGTGTTTTTGCTTTGGAAAGCAAATGTCGCGGATAGCAAGAGTCGCCACCGACTTTTCTTTTATCCCATAAGGAAAGGTGGAAAAGAATAGGAAAGACCTTAATTAGATTTTGGGTTCGGGAGGTACATTATACAAAGGGAAGGTGTTAGCACCCTTTGTATCCATGGTTATCCATGGGCTCTTAATTGCTTGATCACTTATGTTTGTCTGAAAAAAGTGTTTGTGAATTGCTTAAAAATGTTTTGAAAAGAGAGTTTAACTTTGTAATGATTCTTGTACGAATGTATACAAAGTATTTATCTCGTTTAATTTTGAAAGCGGTTTAGAAAAATATAACTTGGCAATGATTCTAGTACGAATGTATACCAAGTGGTGATTTTCTAGTAGTTGCAAAGTGTGAGGTATGAAAAAATGTTTTAGGTTGTGAGCCAGCAATTAAGAGTTATACCTACCCAAGGTCTTTATGGGCGTTTCCTATCCGTATGGGGGTAAAATTGTCCTTACTATTGAGAAGTAAGTAGTTTTATCCTTTGGATGTAAAAGGGTCATCGTAGGGTCATCGATTGGTCATTGAAGGCAACATTTGTAAGGATACCTTAGCATTCGAAGGGACGATCATCATTTAACCGTAGGCTACAAAGACGGGTCACCGAGGGACAAAATCATATATTCGCAGGCAACATCCGAGGGACGATGATTTTATAGGGACATGATGATTTAATCGAAGGGTCTTTGCTAAGTGTATCCCCACATTCGCGGGACATGACCATAATACCGTAATACCGTAAGGCAACAAAGAGAGGTCCAAGATCACATATTCAAAGGCAATATTTTACAATCAATTAGGTAGTTGTAATCAATTAAGTAATTAGGTCCACATTATAATCAATTAGGTAATTAGGGTGAATCTCCCCAAGGGTATCCCACAAATAAAGTGGAATACCTAGCAAGCTACCTTTTCGGGAATACGTGAGCCCTTACAAAATTCAGCAAACAGGTCAGAATACCAAATCAGGGTGCAATCGAGAATTGCACCAAACAAAAGGAACATAACGGTAGGAATGTCAGGCAAAATAACACATGGTTAGAATAAAACAGATCCGATAAGCATAGAACAGAACAGAAAAATCGGCGACTGTCACGTTCGCTCCTGCCTCGCCTAGCGAAGGCTTAGCGAATGCTCGCTACATGCTCGCTTAGCGATGTGCTAGCGAGCGGCTGCGGGTTCTGGTTTTAATAACAGTATAATTCCAGAAAGCTCCACACCCTATGGCATCCATCACAGAAATTACATGGTTAAACGTTCAAGATATTCCCACATACTTAAATTCACATGCAAAACTTAAGATATTTTTATAAGTTCAATCATAATGCCACATGCAATTAAGAACATAAAGCGGTAATAGTAATGCAAACCTGTTTGCAATTGAATTGCAACCTTGAATTGGCAAGTCACTCTTAGGGTTGGCGCCGGATTGAGTTGGGCGGAGATAACCTTGGTGCAGATGAGTTTCCTTCAGGGTTTCCTTTAGGGTTGCTCTGAATTCTCTGGGTTAGCCTCCAGGGTTTGCTGTGTTGCTTCTGTTAGGGTTTCCTTGCTAGGGTTTCTGTCCGTCTGCCTCTGTCCCCTTTTTCTGAATGAAGCTCTGCTATTTATAATAACTTTTGTGACCTAATGGGCTCAGAATGAAGCCCAGAATTTTCTGGTATTCGCAAGCTTCGCTAGGCGAGTGGCGTAGCGAAGGGTTCGCTAGGCGAAGGATTTGCTCGCCTAGCGAGCATGCCAGTTTGAGTCATTTCCTCGGTTTGGCCACCTGTGAGCTGGGTCTTTGTTCCTTTAGGATCAATGCCTTGAAAAATAAGTTGGAGTGCCTTGAAAAATGCTTGTAATATTAACGGGCAAATTTTGGGGTATGACATCTATATTTAGACAATTCCATACAAATCTAAAATGCTACAAAGAAGATATGCTTTTAGACAATTCCATACAAATCTAAAATGCTACAAAGAAGTATATTCCAGACAATTCCATAAACTTATGAATGCTTTTATTTATATTTAGACAATTCCATACAAATCTAAAATATTTTATTTTTTTATAATTTTATTTTAAGAAGATATTTTTTTGTCATTTGAAGTGAGTGTCATGTTGAATTGTTTGGGTGCAAGTATAATTATTTGTTAATTTGCATTGAATAAAACTGTTGCATTGATTTGAAGATTATAATAGTAAAATAGTTTATTTAAAATTAGTGGGATAGCAGTAGATTCACACGAGTATGAGTGTGGTATGCGAAATTGTTACCAATTTTTAAAAAATTGAAAAATAAAAAATAAAAAAATAAAAAAATGATTGTTGTGTGAAATAAATTGGTATATAACTATAAGGAAAGAAATATATGTTGGATGGAAAATTTAAAAGGAAAAAATCATTTAATGAGAAAAAATTGTAAAAAATATAAAATACGTAAGTTAAATTTATATATTAACAAATACTTTTAAAGTAAAAATGGGTCATTAGAAAATATAGTAAAATAATTTATATTTTAAATAGGTATTTGTAAAATAAAATGTTAAATAAATAAAAAATTTAAAATTAGTATTGAATTATGATATAAAAAGATATTAAATGTTTATTAAATAAATGAATAAGTTATTTAAACAATTGTAATATTTTTTTTTAATATTTTGGAATTTGAGAAAATAAATATGAGTCACGTGAAAACATTAATTGAACCTGTGGTATTTTCCAAAGTGTGAAATAAATTTACAATTAAATATCTTAAAGAAATTGTAACATACATTTGGTACAGTCAATAAAAATTGATTTAAAAATACACGAATTGAGTAATGTTTTGGTAAATGTGCTATGAAAGAGTAACAACCCTAAAAATAATTGGAGAAAAATTCAATTTCTTTCCAAAATTGGTCATTATATTTTGTGGGCCCTGAATGTTATTTATAAATAATGTTAGGGTTATAGATAAACCACTACAAGAAAATGCTAGATTAGTCCAGAGTATTTGCAAGGTGAAAAGTCTCTCACTAAACATCTTTATTTATTTGAGATTTATCCCCTTATAATGTATAAAATCAAAATCAAAATTTATAAAGATAATTGTGTGGGGCAACCCTTCGCAAATGTCAAGGGTGGGGATTTTGAATTTTGAAATTGACCATTCGCAAGGAAAAACCCATAGCCAACAATCGTAGTAGTATTAGCGAAGGAAAACCCCTAGCCAACAAATAAAGAGAATGATAAAAATTAACGGTTTTCATGAGTTTTATAAGACGTTAGTTTTTATGTATCTCGTTGACATGTCAAATAATTTCTGATTGATATTAAATTTTTTAGACATGATTTATATGATAATAGCTTCTAATCCAACAGTGAATTTTGTTATACGAATATGCGGTAAAGAGCTATCAGAGGTGTCATGTTACTAAGTTTGACACATTGATGTCATTTGATCCTAACATATATATATATATATATATATATATATATATATATATATATATATATATATATATATATATATATATATATATATATATATATATATATATATATATATATATATATATATATATATATATATATATATATATATATATATATATATATATATATATATATATATATATATATAGAGAGAGAGAGAGAGAGAGAGAGAGAGAGAGAATTCCTAATATGTTGACATCGTTGTTGATGTTACTGAAGTTGCATTTATGTTGTTGTTGTTGTTATTGTTGTTGTTGTTGTTATTGTTGTTGTTTCAGATCGTCATCCGAGTATGATGGTCATGTGAAAAGGATTCATCCTAAAGATGATTCATTACATGGGAAAGAAAAAAAGGTGGAAGTTAAGTTTCGTCAACTAGAGCGATAATGTGAGGAAAAGAATGATGACGCACGACATGCAAGGGATGAAGAAGCACTAGTAGTGGGTGAAGATGACACTGTTGGTGTAAGCCCTAGAGGCCAATACTTTTGGTACTTGTATCGAATTATTTATTAATAATAAAAGGTTTTTTCTTTATTATGTTTGTCTAATAAAGTCCCTAGAATAGATAGTCCGTTTAATGTATCAAGTGTGACTTAATCATGAGATCACATTAAACATAAGGACATTATTCTTAAAGTATCCATAGTCGAGCTTTATTGTGAAGTGGGATAACATAAAGCATTAAGACTATTATGTATATAGACTGATGATCACATCTCATGGATCATGGATAAGGAGTTATCAAGTCTTAAACATATGTATGAATATTAAGAGTAATATTTATACTGAATTGACCCGCTATGAGATTACTATATAGAATGTTATGCAAAGTGTCATAAGTTATTCTCATGGTGATAATGGTGTATACCACCCTTCGACCTGAAACCACTATGGACCCTAGATGTAGAGTCGAGTGCCTTATTGCTGATCAAACATTGACTGTAACTGGATGACCATAAAGACAGTTGATGGATACTCCACGAAGCATGTTAAGGGACATGAGTGACCTAGATGGAATTTGCCCATCCTGCGTAACAAGATAAATGTCTATGGGCCAAATATTGAACTGGACAAGGATGACACGATCTATGCCTTGTGTTCAATATAGACATAAGGGCAAAAGGGTAATTGTACACATAAGTATTATCACAAAAGAATTTGTCAGATCACGTGACATTTTCGTGTCTTGGGTAGCAGTGATGTGTTGCTAGATACCGCTCACTGTTTATTATGTTAAATACGTGATTTAATATAATTGTCAATGCCGCGAAAACCTACAGGGTCACACACAAAAGGACGGATTGATGAGAGATAGAGTAACTAAGGAATACCGTAATGTACGGTGCACTTAAGTGAATTGTAGAACATCGTAAGGTACGGTGTACTTAAGTAGAATACGAAATATGGTAAGGTACCATGCGCTTAAGTGATTTTGGCATATTATAAGATATGGCACATACACTTGAGTGAGCTTTTTAGCTTGCAGCCCACACAAGTGGTTCTATAAATAGAACCCTTGTGCAGAAGCATTTGCGCAGTTGCAATTTCGTTTCTCTCTCTCTCTCTCTCTCTCTCTCTCTCTCACTCAAAGCCTTCATTCGTAGCAGCTAGCACTGAGATTGAAGGAATCTGTTCGTGTGGACTGAGTAGAGGCGTTGTCATTGTTCAACGTTCGTGATCGCTCCGTAGATCTGCATCAAAGGTTTCAATCGTCACAAGAGGTAACGATTCTATCACTGATCATACCCATTCGTAAGGATCACTAGAGGAGAAAATTTTAAATTCCGCTGCATTTTGGATCGCTCTTCTCCTTCAGACACACCAGTCGTGGAAGAAGAAGCACTGAAAAATGAAGTTGAAGCACCATTTGGTGAACCCAAAGAAACAGTCTGTGATGGAGTTAACGTTGGTTTGGATAGGCGAAAAAGGAAAACAACAACGATGATAGAAGTCAGTCATATTTCTATATCATCTAGGAGTATGAGTCAAATTGTTTGTAGAGTAAAAATAAGTCATTTATTCCTTAGAACCATTTTTTTTGGGTTTGACATGGATAAGGTTTGTTTAGATAGAAAGTTGAAGTAGAAGTGATATATATATATATATATATATATATATATATATATATATATATATATATATATATATATATATATATATATATATATATATATATATATATATATATATATATATATATATGGTTAATAATTTTTAGCCATAAAATGTAAAGAACTTCCCAGGTTAGGAAAGGTTAAAACCACCGGGTAACAATTGTAGTATATATGTTAACACCAATTGTAGTTTATATTAGAATGTGAATATGTAATAGTAACTTACAATAAGAATGTCATATAACATATTTGGATTATTGATGGTTGAGATTGTCGTGTAAATGAAGCAAATGTACAAAGCATGTGACTGCAGTCATTTAATGTATCACATTCTGGTAGAAAGAAAACATAAATAAGTTCACATGTTTTAGACATGAGAAAATTATTATATAGTTTAGAAATATAGATACACATATAAAAAATTGAAGAAAATACAAAGGCCTTAATATAAGGTATGAAATGTGAAACAGGCATGCGGGTTTGTATCCAACAATATACATATACAAATTAGATTGTATAAGAGATATTGGTAAGAGGTATATTGTAGGTATTGGAAAAAAGACATCAGGAGAAGTTTTATAGGTTTTGTATCCAACAATATATATAGACAAAAATGATGGTAGAATGTAGGTTGGAAAATAAGTCTTCAGCAACAAGATTCAATTCCCATAAGATATTTGTACGAGCAATTCAAGAAGATTTAAGAATGAGCACAAGGGAAACATTAAATTTCATCATAACAAAAACAATATAGGTTAGATTAGAGGACATGGTTAGAATAAAGTTGTTAATTGATGTTGTAGAAAATTGAAACAAAATTAGAAAAGTATGGATGGACAAACAAAGAAATTTTATGAAAGATTTTATGTAATCACTTACCATTTAAATGTTGTTGAAAAATTCTTTGTAAACAATGTTTGTTGTTGTAGATTTGACGATGTTTCTGTCATCTTGTATCAAAATTATTATTCCTTTTTTTGTTGTGACTCTCGAAAGTGCGACATAAATTTGTCAATGAGTGAAAACATCTCTAGGTACATAAAGTCCTACCCAATCAAACGATTATCTTTGGGATTTGTTAATGGCCATTTCATATGATACAATAATAGGGAATTAGGTCTTGTTTAATTTGAATGGCCAAAGAGATTGGGATGGGGGCATATCCATTCTCGGAATGTAAATGATTTTGCCATGTTCTTTTCCATCCATAATTGTTGCCTCAAGAACATGGGTCGCCATCTTTGTTACAATTATCCTTGCTCCATTACACAAACCTTCTTATTGGTCGATGTTTCTCATAAGTATAATAGGTGTACCTACCTTTAACTTAATGTGATGGTTAGGTAAGCCATAAGTTCTTAATAAGCTGAGGAATTCAGGACTGAGGACTTTAACAATGTTGTTGTCATGCATTTTCTATCTATTAAC
Organism: Lathyrus oleraceus; assembly: GCF_024323335.1. Lineage (NCBI taxonomy): Eukaryota > Viridiplantae > Streptophyta > Magnoliopsida > Fabales > Fabaceae > Lathyrus > Lathyrus oleraceus. Next base: position 95,470,085 of record NC_066580.1, on the reverse strand, counting down.
GAAATTGGAGCTATAATAATCATGTATGTCCCCTATACATAATGTGAGACATAGATAGTTAAAAGATACAAAAATTATTATATCTATTGAATTTAACAATGACAGAAGTGTACCTGGAATCAAGACAAACACATGATCATTAATATGATCAACAACTTCTATTGTTGATGCTAGTATGACCCTATTTTTTAGGTAGTCATATGATTGGTAATTATTTATGAAATCTGGATAAGTTTTATTGACAATGGCAACAATATGTTCGTTAAATGATATAATTAAAAGCTCAAGGGTATGTTAATTTTTGCATAACCATCATTTGGTTCCGATATCCGTCATTAACCAATTTTCAAAAACCAATTCAAAAATTCAGCGATTTCCTTTTTTTTTGTCTTCACTTGGTCCGCAGTGGAGACACGTGCTTTTGGTTAAAGTCATGAGTAAATATAACAATTATGATGAAGTTCTCAGTGGAAAGGTTGTCGTATTTGGTGGTGATTTTAGACAGATTTTGCATGTTGTACTTAGAGGGAGTCATTATGATATTATACACTTTACACTTAACGTGTATTATATATGGAAATCCTTCAATGATTTGTCGAATCCTTCAAAACAATACTTGTGTTCCATTGGAGCCTCATCCAAAATAATCAACTTTGTTTGCCTTAGAAGTTATGCGACGCCATCATTGTAATCAATTTTACAAGTTGAATTATCTAATGTTGAGACATGTATCTTGAACTTATAATGCGTTGTTCTACCTCCGGGAAATAAAATCTAGGCTACTCTACTTGTTGAAACTGTTAAGCATATATCATGTTTAGACCTCAAAGCACTTGTGAGTGTTCTCCACATGTAAGTCTTACAAGTACCACCATAACAATGTAGGAAACAAACACATCCCTTTTGACCGTTGACAACTGACATAGTTATGTCATATATACTTCTTTGTTCATATAATAGATAGATAAATAAGGGATAAGTAAGCCTTGAGATTAAATGATTAAGTGGAAGGTGATAGTGACTATTTTGAGATATTTGAAACGATAAGGCAGTATGCAGTGAAAAAACTTGTTAGAGCGTTAAAGAGTTTAGTGAATTCATATATCATTGTTTACACATAATAATTTATTTATTCAAAAATAATGTGATTGCCCAATTGTTGAAGAACATAGCCATTTGGATACGGAATAGGTTTGAAATCCGTAAGACTTTACCAATTAGCATGAAGTAGTTTTTCAATCTCAATTAACGTCAAATTCTGAACCTCAACTTTTGTCAAAATCAATTCTGCAAGTATCGAAGAAAGCATGAAATTTTTGTTAGGAAGTAGAAAAGAAGTATGGTTATAAGTAAAAATTATGCGTAAAAGCATTTACTTTAGTTAATCGTTCAGTCTTAGCAATTGAGCATTTATGTGACTGAATTAGAATAAAAAAATTGATATTGTATTGTAAATGAGAGATATAAATTGATAAGTGTAAATTGTATTGAGATATACAAATGAAAGAAATTTGGATAAAAGTGTATTGCAGATTTGATAAAATTAAATGAAGTTGTGATTAAATAATAGTTCTGATATATGTTACAAACTTGCATTTTGAGCCAATTGTCTTTGTGTGTGCAACATGCCGTCCGACACTAAAACCTAGAACTGATTCCAAACATGACCAAGGCGGTTAATAGTGCCGAAAAAAAGCATAACAACAAAAAGCTTTATAAGAAAATGACTTAAACCCCATTGACTGGCCTATCTGACATCCCCAATGTATTCTCGATCATCTTCAAGGAACCCCATCGCAAAGCATGCATCCCTAAAAGAATCATACTGAATGCCACCAACTTTTCGAATTTCCTCATAAGATGTGGGTCATTTTACTACACTCAACATCATTCTCAGGTAAAAAAATTCTCCGGTCATTGGTGACACCCATCTCAAACGGCTAATGGTAAACCCTCGTTTTCGTGGCTTCCACAATCTTTTTCTCTTTTCATAAAAAAAATTGGTTACAAATTTACCATATGTTGATAATCTGGCCTCTTCATATTTCCCATTTGCAACCATTCAAGATTTGAACATAGATTTGGTGACATTTTCCTTTTATAAAACATTCTTCATTCTTTCAAAATCAGTGTAGTACACCACTTTCTCACTAGTTAGATGAAAGAACATACACTCAACTGCAGGTTTCCTTCCATGAATGATGTAAGAGAAAATTCGCCAACATTCTTCGCTTGGAAAGACATACCTATAATTTATATATTGTTTGATCTCATCAATGAGCTCTTGATATTTCATTAACGCTGACTTAGAAAGGACTATGGTTGTAGTGATTCCATCATAGCCTCTATGTATATATTTGAAAAGATATTTGATTGAAGTACTTTGGTTACACCACTCAATATTGATATGCGTCTAGTATTTCAATAGAAACCTTGTATTATATGGTACAACATGTCTATTGTCCAATGGGATCCAATTTTTGGAAAAGTATTTTGAGCATTGTCTATTTTTCATACACGAGGATGATAACTGTGTAAGACCACAAGGACCATGAAACATATTTGCCTTAACTGAGTTGTATAATGTTGGATGAAGTTTAGGGTCTGAAATCTCAGCACAAATGATTTTATGAATATCGGAAGACGTTGGATACTCACTTTGAGGGTGCAAGAAGATTAAAATGTAAGCATGTGACAAACATCTCTTTTGAAATTCAATGGAGCGCAAGTAATAAATATAAAGTTATAATAGAATGAATAAGACTTACATGTCAAAATTTTACCAAGAACATGTCATTTGTTAAATCAGTCATGAGTTCATCAAACTTGATTTTGAAGACTTTAGAAATGATATTCGGTCGATTCATGTGCCTTTAATTTTTTTTTAAAACAACCACGTAATTTTAGGCCAACATGGGTTGCAAGTAAATGTTAAAAATAAATCAGAAAATCCTAACTTACTAGAAATAGCCATACCATCAAAATAAAGTTGATCCATGTATCTCTTGCTTCCCACAAAAGAAGACGGTAACATAACTCAGTTACCTATTTTGATTCTTTGACTTTGTCGACTACTTCCACATTGGTCATGTAAATTCTGATATTTTCCAACTCATAACTTGGATTGATTCTTCCTCAACCAATTAAGACGTTCCTACTCCATCATTGCATACCAATCAACCAAAATTTATTGGAAAAGTATTATAGAATACATCAATCTTTTAGCTTCATATGTCCGTTTTTATAATTGGAAATCAAGTCAATCTCGGATTGTTTGACGATTTTTCCTGGTCACCAAATGTTCATGTTGATACTTATGAAGTATATTTGGCCTGTAACCATCTTCGCCATATGAAAATATCAAAGGGTATTGAAAGGCTAGGTAGCTTGGATGAAACTCATTTAGTCTTTGCAATTGACCATCACATGCTGGGATAATAATGTCTCTTTTAGAAGCAGAATCAACATCACCAACTATAAGAACATCAACTTTTGAAACAGTAGGCCTGTTATAGATAAGACTGTCCTCGGGTCCATCATAAATAAGCTTTAACTTCAAGTCTATGTATGAATTGGATTTCAACACATCCCTTTCCATCCTAAAAGCTTTTGCATGAACATTAAAATCATACAACATGAACTTTAACTTGGTGATGATTTCCCTTTCAATAAATTTATTATCTCTGCAAGTTGGAATATATGTATATGTATAGGTATTAGAAAATATTATAATCCATTAAAGTTGTAGCATCCCGAGAAACTGCGAGGCTTGTCATGTCAAGACCGTAAAAATGCATGACTAGTGTTTCTGAAAAGTTATATTTGCATTAAAGGTTGTGAAATCATGTAGGTATTAAGATAAGATGGAAGAAAAATAACTCAGATTTGCCATTCAGATCAAAATACTCTAAACCATCACTTTTACAACATTATATAAATTTACTAACTGCAACATTATGAAAAGTAAATCTAATAATTTCTCCATCTTGAAATCCATTTTGTTGAAGAAAAGTTGCCCAACCTTCTACCAGTTCAAATGAATTGCGTTTTTCTTTAGGACACCATATCTGACATTTAACCGGTGGTTTTGACAGGTCCAATTAAAATTAATGAGGTGTTAGCATATGAAAAAAAGAAGTTATTCTTAGAACTTGTGGAACAGAAATTAATTCAAATGAACCTAACAGAGGTCGGTCTCGAAACAGATCACATTGCGAGGCTTGCATAGGTCTCATAAATTTGTTTGTGGTGTAGTATTTGAAGGTTTGTTGTGACGAGAGGGTTGTGAGTAAGTGATATTGGTTGATAGTTATATAGATAGAATCTCATGAAAATGGGGTGGGAAAGTTGGGCCTGAAATTGAAATGATATTGTTAGTAAGGTCCACATGTATCTACTAATGCAAATAGCAAACAGTTGATTATTCACAAGAATAAAATAAATACGATTGGATATTATAATTTACATAAAGCAAATAAACAGGTTAAATATAACATCATTACATTAGGGGGAACATGTTTTCCACAAAAGACATTACATAACCAATATGTATATCCATAATTAACACAACTTCATCATTAGTAGATTGGATGCAAAAGACTAAACAAAAAGATACATAAACAATTAATATAAACAACTACTCCTTTTATAATTTAATAATTTTCTTAAGTTTTGTCGATGACAGCTCTCTATCATATAAGTTGGTTAAGGTTGTTGATTCACTTGAACCATCTCGATTTTGTCTCTTTGCAGTAAATGTGACTGGTTATAGGTTGTGCTTGGATGTTATTTCGAGTTCCTGAAATAAGACAATATAGAATAAGAGTCAATGTATGTTTGCTCAGTGACAAAATAAGTACAAAATGAAATAGCTGATAACAATAACGTAACTACTTCCCAATCTTCAACCGCATCAGAATTTGCCTCATCAACTCTCTCCTTAATCTAAAAAATATTAGAATAATAGGGATTTCATAATTTGTTTAAACATTTAAACGTATACTTGTGAATTGAAAAGGATAGTTAGGGGAAATGTTGCAAATACCCGCAAGAGTTGTGGTGTCATAGTAGGTTGAGATGTTACCTTATTGTTAAGAAATGCAAAAGCATAGAACGATCAACATTAGGTCATCGAACCATAAAAAATATTGTAGTTACAATGGAAAATTAATACATTTTATTGCTTCCATGGACAATTGAGCTGGTTGATTACTGCTTCATCTTGAAGAATCATGACAGCAGAGCAACTATTCCAACGTGGTTGCCACTTGACTTTAAATGCTATTTCCACACCCAACAAAGCATAAAAAATTAATGGGAGTTCAAGTGGATCATCAATTCTAGCCTATATAAGTATGTATAACCATTATAAAACATTAAAATATAACAAACATTAAGTATTACATATTGACAACATGAATAAACCTCGACCATTGTGCCGCACATTTGAGCAACAAATACACCCAATATCTATGAGTTTTCCCGATCCTAGAAAACAAAGTTACAACGACTTCTAGAATGAACAAATTCAATTTCAATTTTATACCTAACAAAGCGTGATATTGACGACAATAGTAACATTTACGTCAACATATGTGATGAGGTAACATTCACAATGTCATGAGTATCAGATTTCAAGGTATTATACCTAAATATTTCAACTTTAGTGGAATGGTCAACACCCATATATGAAAGGAGGTTTATCTCCCTGGTTACCTTTGTACATTGATGGCATGGTTGATAACACCATTTGTATTGTGATGCAATGACCTTATTAGTGGTAGCAACAATAACATAGAAGTTAATATGCGTGAATATGAAAAAACAAATTATGTCACATTAGAGGCAAACATTTGATAATATAAACAAAGAAATAAAGGTAATCATAGTAAGAATTAATACATACATCTGAAAGTTTAATAATTTCATTTAGAAGAAGCACAATAGCTTTTGACATTAATTTTTGATAAGGAGTTTGTCGAGAAGTTGTGGAGTTTTGTGACCAGACTTGAGAATGTGAGCTAACTTGGCTTGAAACGTGAACTGAAATGTCCTTAGGGATGCTGAAACCAAAGAGAAATAAGTATATATGTTTAAGAAAATTAAATGTATAGAGATGTAGGTCATGTGAATGATACACATATATGTTCATAGTTGTACCTTTTAAGAAAATCATTGGTTGGAGGTAAATCATCATTGATGTACACTTTGGTTACATTTTAAGTGTTTGTAACAAATTTTGGATACTTTCCTACATATAATATAACATGATTAAGTTAGTGCAAATAAGAAAAAGTTTCCAATTGAAACTATAAAGGAAACGAAAGAAAGACACAAAAACCTTCTTCGTTGACTTTAGCGTACGAAGTAAAATGATACTTGGCAAAGGCAATTCCTTTCACTACTGATTGTGTTTGATGAATTGCAAGGCGTACACTTCCTAAATGGTACATTTGTTGGTATTATTCCCACAACACGTGAAAGAAACATTAATACATCTGTAATATAAGAGGAAGTAAAATATGTGTGAGTTTAATGTGGATTTGGTAGACATCATACGTACTCCAAATCTCTCAAGACCAAGTTGACCTATTGTTTTTTACTCCGACTCTGGGTTTGTGCATAGTCTATGTTGTCAACCATTCCTATGATGTCTGAAAAATAGTTGTAAACATTAAGTTGTTGAAGAAAACAAAATGAAAAAAATAATTGGTAGTATGTAGAAACAAAGATTTACACATATTAAGATGTCTTTCTTCCATCTCCCAGTAATGATATCACCAAAAGGCGCGATCTTGATAGTTTTGTCTGGAATAAGATGTTTGTTAACATCACCAACGGTGGTTCCTCTAGTGAACTTCACCATATATTTGTGGTCAGAAGGTTTGACGACCAACTTATTAAGTTGAACTTGGAAGTTTGCAATAGTGTAAGTGTGGTTAACTGTTAACGTTGAATCGAATGCCCGCCTATACATTGTTGGAAAACCAACATGTAAATCAGTCCCCTGCAAAGAAAAAATAAGTCAAGAGATGTTGTGAAATCAGAAAAATAAGGTAACACATCTGAATAGTATTGTTTTACTTACTAATGGGTTTGACCAAAAAGATGGGTAAAATCAGAGAGACAAAATGAAATAAAACATGATAGTATAATAGAATGAGAATATTTGGTAACAAAGAAACACATTAAGGAAACAAAGTTATTGTACTACATCAAGGTAAAACACAATTTAATATGGCATATAGAGAGAAAAATCATTGTATCAAACATATTACAATAAAAAACATGGTAGGAATATACACAAAGCTAAAAAATACATTAATATGAATAAAAGCATACTATTAAAACACATGATTTCAATCAGGATCCGTAAAAATAATTAGTGACAATTTTTGACCAGACACATAGAGGAAAACATGATTTAAAACCTAAATGTTACAAAAACATAATAAACGACAAAGATTGATAAAAAAAAGAGGAACCAACATCTTTGTTAACAACGATAATTTTAAAACGCTCTTTTGTGTTTGAAGATGACAATTCATTTGTGATATGAAAGAGGGAAATCGAAACCAATTAACTTGAATGAGACCAAAACAATGAGTTAGTTGAAATATAAAAAATTTAAATGATTTTTCTTCTCAAATTCGTGAGAGGGCAAAGACATACCAAAAAGTGAAAGAATATTTCTGAACATTCGAAATTCTTATATTATAGATTTTGATAAATTAATTATTATTTTAATATTTCTTGAATTTAAGACCCTAATCCTAAAATCCTAAAAGCATTTAAAAAATATTAAAATAAATGTTAATTTTTATCAAAATATTAAATAAACCATTACTTTATAAACATCTATCCCAAAAAAGCCCACTAGAAGAAGGTACTAGTTTTCAAGCATTCTGAAGCACTTTTCTACTTCATCTTCAAATTGCTTCTATGGATTCTCAAACTGCCTTAGAGCTTGTAAAAAATGGCGCCACTCTTCTCTTCCTCGATGTTCCTCAGTACACCCTTGTTGCCATCGATACTCAGGTAAACAATTTTCCTTTTTTTTTTCCTCCTGTTCACAATAATATGAGGTTATGCGCGTTCCAAGTTGCTGTTTGATTTTTTCCCTTCAAAAAATTGTTACAATGTGAAAATTGAGTGAAATTTGAAACCTGTAATTGTCAAAACATCAACCTCTATTGATGATTTCAACTTTCAATTTCGCTTGACACTGATAATCTGACTTTTTTTTTCTCTAGATGTTCTCTGTTGGACCTGCTTTTAAGGGTATTAAGATGATCCCTCCGGGCACTCATTTTGTCTACTATAGTTCGTCCACCAGGTTTGATCATTATGCTTAATCAGTAGTTATTAATTTATCTTTAGAATGGCGGTGGTAGCAATAGTTGCGGTCGCGATGCTTGATATTATTGAGAATCATGGTCATGTGTGACCGATACGGAATAAACCATGGCTGTGTTGCAGTTTTGGTAACAGCAAAAACCATGGCCGTGGACGTTTTATTGAAAACCTGGAAAATGCAAGCAATATTTTTTCTACTATTCTCTAGTATTTGGAGTAACTCTAATGTCTTCCTCTAAATCACATGGCTCTCATTTGCTTTTTGCCTCGACACATTCATAAAATGGTGGGATCTTTGCAAATTTCTATGAATAATGGATATTAGGTAAAAAAGAGTGTGTTAGATAGTTATGCAATATATATATGAGCATGCATTTAAACCGCCACTCAGTTCTTACTAAAATCTTGTTGATTTATGTGGATTCCTATAGTTAAATAAGACAGAATAACATATAAGAGCGGTGGGTTTTGTGATGGATGGAGTAGTATTTCCCTTTTTTTTGGCATTTATTTTCTAAGTGTTAATCTTATATGCTGTGGTAGTGTATGGTTTTTCTGAAAAAACTTTGGATCAAACTATTGTTAATATCGGTTGCTAGAATGAGTGATGTTTATTTCAAATGAATAATTTTGATTGTTTGGTGCATTGTTGTTTATTTTCATTTTCTTTTTGGCTTCCTGCAGAGATGGAAAGGAGTTTTCACCGACTATTGGATTCTTTATTGATGTTGGCTCTTCAGAGGTCTGAAAACTAGTTACTGAATATCTCCCTGATTATCTTTAAGCCTCAAACCTTTATGTTTTACGGTTTATGTTAAAATTTGTTCATTACAGTTTTTGTTCATATTTATTGTTCACTATTGTTTCTTGATATATTCTCGGGTAAATCAATTCATGCGACTCTGTTTCTGTTTAACCTCAAAGAAATGTTTGTTATATGCACAAGTGAAAGACTTAAGAAAAGATTTAGTTTTGAATATCAATCTAGAACGAATTTTCATTAGCAGATTAGAAAGAAGGCAAAGTAAGTTCTTCTTGTTGATAAAGGTAGAAGCTTAGAACTAAGCCCCCTTATGCCCTGACCAGAACTTGACTCGGGCGTTGTGCCCCCCTACTTGTTCCCCTTTTTGCATTTGAAGTTCCTAAACATGACTAGCTTTTAATTTGTCATTACTTTTACACGATGCACCAACAATCTCGACAAATTGACAATGAAGCTCAACTTGATAAAAAAACTAATGGACATGAATATCTTAGATGTCACAACGAATGCCAATTGTAAACATTGAACAAAACATTGAACATAATAAGCACAAGATCATTCATTTGAAATCAAAGCTGATATGATGAAATTCCTGCAGCGGCAAGTTCCTCTATACCATTATAGCAGTGCTGTATTTTAATCAACTTAATGACGGGTGAAATGATATCCGAACTTGATTGATCAATATTAACCAATGCTCATTTGTTTGAACCTGTTTGTGGTCTGAACATCTTTTAAGAATGTATTTGCATTTAAAACAATAAGATGATTTGTACACTAAACAGTATTTTGGTCTCTTGGCCGTGCAGGTAATTGTTCGTAAATGGGACCAACAAGAGGAAAGGCTAGTCAAAGTATCTGAGGAAGAGGTGCCGATTTGTTTATACTTTCTAAAACATATATAATACATGTCTTAGATGTGAAACCTAACCATCATCAATCATGATTGATATTTTTGTTTGAAATCTTGGTATCCGGCCTTGCGACCGACTAATCCAAGGGGACCAATCCCGCCATCCACTTGCGGGGGCCCGTTTAAAGCCAGAGCAAAGATTTGCATGGATTTGGCCCAACCCAAGAACTGTTTGCACCTAGTGGAATTCAAACCTGAGACCTTGAGACGAACACACTCTCAAGACCCAAGCCTTCACCACTAGGCCAACTCCTGGGGGTTAATCATGATTGATATAATTTACATTCTGTTAGTCAAGTTAGGTCTTGTAAGATAGTATTTTGGAAACCTGTGATTTTAGTTGATTTTCCCTTTATAAAATGTAGGGAAGCGCTTGATATTCCATCGAATCGATGCTAATTTGCATTTGAGTTCAATATGGCAATGTTAACAATGTCCTGAGCTGCCTTAACAAATCAACCAGCAATTTATTCTCTCCCTTAATGTAAATGTTCTTATTGTTATGCAAATTAATTTAACTATTGAATTTGTTTCTTTTTGTTATAGTGTTTGATATTGTTGAAACAAAATATGCTAAGTATCATTCTATGTTGAGGATACCCTTCATGTTTTTACTTGGAACTTCTTTCTTTTTCCATCCACTTCTCTATTTTGAGTTATTTCTTTTATAATAATTTCTCTATCACTCAATGATTCATCTAGAACTTAATAAGAAGTTTTACCTTAATGTTCATATTTTAGAATCTATGCGTTGAATTTCATGCTCTATAGTCTTCAGTTTATGCTATACATTTATTTTATTCTCTCCGCTTTTCCTTCAGGATGGAAGATATAGTCATGCTGTTAGAAATATGGAATTCGACCGACAACTTGGCCCTTACAATCTTAGCCATTGTGAAGATTGGAAACGATTATCTAATTTCATTAGAAAGAGCATCATCGAACGACTTGGTATGTTAATACTTGAGTGAGGTGTCCTTTGTATTAATTTGTTTCTTCATGTTGTATAATTGTATTTTTGTTAATTTATAAACAGAACCCATCGGAGGAGAAATAAGTGTTGAATGTGAAAATGACGTGTTCAGAAACACTCCTAAAACTCCAATGGAGGAAGCACTAGACAAGAAGCTGAATGTTGGTAATTCCGAAGCATCTGTTGGCAAGTTCCAGAGAAAAGGATGTTATTATACTTCGATTCCACGTGTTGTAAAATGCAAGGGGATTAGTGGGAAGGAACTTACTTCTCTTAATCTTGACAAGGTAGGCATACACATATACCTGAATATTTGGTTTGAAAATGCACTGAGAAAAGAGTGTTAAAATCAATAGTCTTACCGTATAGTTTTAGGGTCTGTTTGGATTGACTAATTAGAGCTTATGGACTGACATAAGCGCTTCTCAGGATGCTTGAGAGAGGTTATGGAAACAGCTTATGACATGTCCATAAGCTGTTTTTCATAAGCTCTCCAGGATAGCTTATTAAAACACCTTATAGTTTATATGAAATAACTTGATTTTATTTTATCTTTTGTTAAAGAAATAACTCATACTTAAGTACTTATATAAGGAGTGCTTATGCTATAATTGGTCGTTCAGCTTGTTGCTTTTTGCTGATTTGTGCACATGTTTTATGTTTGCCTTCTCAGACACATTTGCTAGAAACTCTACTCGCATCAGATTATGGAGGTTCTGAAGACTTGCTCCTTGGAGAACTGCAGTTTGCATTTATTGCCTTTTTGGTATGGTAGAGAAAACACGGTTTCTTTCTATATTTGTTAGTCTTGTTAAATCCATTCTGATATTTTGCAATGATGCAGATGGGTCAGTCACTAGAAGCATTTCTCCAGTGGAAATCTTTGGTTAGCCTTCTGTTTGGTTGCACGGAAGCAGTAAGTATACCTTCTCAGTCATATCATATCTGGTCTGAATAATGCATGCATACTTGTGGTTTCATGAAATTTGCTTACGTTAATGATTACTTGCGTTTTCATCTGTAATTTGTTAGACTCTGGTTCTGTCTTTCAACTTGGGTGAGTCCGTTTTCTAAGTTTTTCCTTTTAATTTGAATCCGTGGATTGTGGATTTTGGTCTTCCATTTGCCTTTGCATCACTTGAGTAGTCCGCATATTTTTAAGATTTGTGTTTCAAGACTGTCGGTAGATTTGTACATGATAAGATGCATCATTTTCTTTCCTTTTATGTAGAGTTCTGCAATATATGTTTCATATGAACAATTTTTACTTCTTAGGACATTTTATGTTGGTAGGGCTTAGGTTATGATTGCATATGGATACAAGGAACTTATTGATTATGGTAAGACAAATGATATTTGATTACTTAGGTACAAATCAGCTTTGAAGGTGCCCTATTTCATAGATACTTATTTTGTTATTATGTTTGCATGACTTTATGTATTCTTTTGCAGCCTTTCCACACACGAACTCGGCTATTTACCAAGGTAAACTTTAACAATGTTTTTACTGTTTCTTTCTTTTAGTTCCTAACAGTGGCATAAGGACATGGTTTGCTTTCAATTCATCCTTCATTGTAATAATTGTGAATGTAGTGTGGAAACAAAAAACAGCAGAATCCGGATTTAAGAGAATAAGCCACAATCTTACGTAGAATGCCAAATTATTCATCAATTTCCTTTCAAACAACCCAAGTATTCCGACATACAAGTACCCTATAAATATTGTGTTGTATTGTATGACTTAGTGTGTGTTTTGGTTTTGGGAGTCATCAAACCCATTTAAATGATGGGAAATCAGGATTTTAAGCTTCACTTTTTTTAGGGGGAGGGGGGTAATAAAGTTGCTTGCCGTAATTTAATACTACTTTTTACCATAACTATTTGTAGTGTAAGTGGTCCATGAGGTGTTGGCTCGGTGTTAAGAGTTTGGCCTTGTAACTTCAAAGGCTAGAGTTCAAATCCTCTCGGGGACAGTTGTATAATGGTCGTAGTGCCACTTTAATTTATAATAATTCCCCTTTTTCTCATTTTTTTAGAAGAAAAAATGAATTTGTGATGTAAGTTCAGTTATGGTTTTTATGAATGAATTTGTTAGGCTTTTTATTTTGAGCAACGACAACCCTCTTGTTTGTTGTTCTTTTTTTGTGTCACAAAACTGATACTAAATATTGTGGATTCTTGTAGTTCATAAAAGTCATCTATTATCAGCTAAAATACGGACTACAGAAAGATCGCAAAGATGATATGGGGCCACCATTGTTGGATGATTCTTGGCTTTCTACTGATAGCTTTTTGCACCATCTTTGTAAGGTATTAATGAATTCAACATTCAAATGCATAATTTTGATCTATTACCTAGCTTTCTTTTTAAACTAAATAGATTGGTACGTAACTCAATCAGTTATGGATTTCAAGATAATGAAAAGGACAGTTCATATTTTGAGCATTTTGACTAGTCGCTCAAAGTTTTGTGTTGGAACTAATGCTTGTTGTTTTGGAGTTGCAGGATTTCTTTTCACTGATGCTAGATGGGTCAGTTGTTGATGGAGATCTATTAAAATGGGTATGAGCTTTGGTTCTAGGTCTTTATATAGCTATAATGTTTACTATAATGTTTACACACAAACACACACAAAGTTATCATGCAACATAGTAAAATGCCTACTATAATGTTTTAGCTTCTAAGTAGGTATAGCCATTGTCTATGCTTCTCTTTGTTTTCTATGTTTTAAATTTGTTGCAGACATGCAGCACTTGCTTCTAGCTGCAATGTATGGACTAATTGTAAAAAGGAAGTGTTGCATCGTAATCTTCATTTTCTCGCAGACAAGGAAATTTAAGGATCTATTAGAGAGCAATCTAGGATGGGAGTTTCAGCAGAGCAGTGCTGTTGATGGTTTGTATTTTGATGAGAATGACGAGGTTAGTGTGTACAAGTTTCTCCCTCAGTCGCTAATCATTTATCATTTAAGCTTTTTATGTCTAAAAACTCTAGTTGTTTTAGAAAACTAAGATACAACTAGGGTTGTTCATAGTACCGTTCAGCCAAAAAATCAAACCATTATAAACATTCACCCGAACCGAACCGTACCATTTCTTTTTGTTGGAACCGAACTAAACTAAATTATTGGTTCGATACTACGGTTCCGAACTCCAAACTGTACCAAACCACTAGTAAACGTTTTTTTTTTCTTAACAAAACCGTTTGTGAATTGAACTGTTATACTTTTATTTTATTTTATTCTTTTTTGATAAAATATCATTTTAGAGTTTTCATTTTTTTTTGTTGATAGTCATTTTTTATACTTAATTTTTTTATTACTATTATGTAATGTAAAAGGTATTTATATTCAAACCGATTCAAATTAAAATCAAAAACCTATCAAAGAATTAAAATCTTAAAAAATTAAATATTATTGGACGTCATATCACTCGAGTCGAATTTTAGATTAATTTTTCAAAATCAAATCAAATTTTTTAAAATTATTATTAGTTGATTTTTAATTTTTGTAATACAAATTAATTTAATTTAATATTTTTTACTATTTCATATGTTTCAAATACATGTTTATACAAGTCACCTAAAATCAAATTAGACTGCTTGTGATTTATCTTGGGATCCGATATTTTTTTTTCAAACCCGATTCAAACACCTTTTAGTTTACATTTTTTTTTGTTGTTTTAATTGCATTTACATTTTTTTTATCAAGGAAATGCTATATTATAAATAGAAAAGATAATTACAACTGGGGTACCATACCTAGTTGGAAGGTTTCACATCCCTCTTGTGTTCCAGCAAAGAATCAATTTTATAATATAATCAATTTAACTCTAGAAGGTGTGATTTGCTTGATATCATGTTCTTTGGTTTGGTTATGTATTGCTGTATCTGTCCCATTGAGTAGGTTGCAAATAGATCTTCTGTTGTCTACTCTAGTGGGTGAATTTGTAGTGTCCTGATGAAGCTGACTTTGATTTCAATAGCGCCATGTTTCTGATTTAATTTTCGTTTCTGTGGAGTGGCATTGTATTGCTGAGATTTGATAGCCAAATTCTGTTGTGCAGTACTCGTTATGTCTGTATCCTGGACTGATGATGCCGTATAATGAACCTCTGATTTCATTTCTACTGCCTCATTGATAAGCTGCTCCTGTTCTGTCTTTTGTGTGTTTAATTCTTCGAGTATTTGCGTTGTTTCCTTCATAGTTGTATCTTTCTGTTGTTGGTGAATAACTTCTTGTTCTTTGTTGCCCCGTGCAATTGGGAAGCTAGATGTCCGGGCTTCCTTTAGTGTGTATAGTCGAGTTTGATATGGTTCGGTATCTATTGTTTCCTTGTTCTTACCTGCTGAGTCCTGATGAGTAGTTGTCCTGCTCCGGATATCCTGTAATTCTTCCTCTTTGGTCCCTACTAACAGTTGAAGCAAATTATTGCTTACTAGTCCTGATTTCGAATGGTCTCACGCATTGTGTGTGTTTTTGCTGTTGAACTGAGTTGTTGTCCAGGAATTGGAGTTGTGTATCCTGTTGCGCCTGGATCTCCTCTCGATTCTGCACTTTCTTAGGTTGCCGAGTCATGTGACTCGATTCATAAAAACCATGACTTGGATCATGTTTCCAGACATGAAAACGAAACTGGAAAATCTCAGCCATGAATCGATTCATGACCATGTGAATGACAAACCTTGTTGGAATCGATTCAAAGGAAGCATGACTCGAGTCATGTTTTCTGAATTCAATATTTTCAAAAACAAGGATTCATGACTTGATTCACATGTATGCATGAGTCGATTCACTAACATGATTCGGTTATTCAACAATGGTTCGGTTCTATGGATCTTTTCGATCAGTCGAAATTACATTACAAGTCATGTTTTTAATCAAAAGCATGCATAATTTTTTTACTTTTATTAAGCAAAATAAGGGCTAAAAAGTCTTATATTAATCAATCATCTTGGTGGTTGTTGATTTTTGTAGTATGCTCCTGTAGTGGAGATGTTAGATGATGAAGCTCCTGCAGTTTAGAAAGTTCACCAATCCTTCACTCACAGATTGTACAATACAACATATGTAAATCCATGTAAGCAAACTGTACCAGGAATGGAATTGAAAATCACTTTCCAAATTTAGAAGATTGTTAGTTTGAGAAATGTTTTTATAGTGATGTTAATTGATTTCATTTATTTGTTTTTCTAAATATAAATTTTATAGCAAAAAATATGTTTTTTCCGTTTTAAAATGAATGTCTTTTAAGATTTTTTTACACAGATTAAGGAATATAATAATACTGTATATTTTTATTAAATTAACTTTATAAATGTATATGAAGTAGTGAATAGAGTAATGGATTAAAACAAAAATTATTATAAAACGGAAGAAGTAGAAAGTTTAAGGGATATTTTTGTTAGCGAGTGAGATCATTGTTTACGACAGATGGGACTATTTTCCTTTTAGATATATTTGTATGATGATAAGCTTTGACCTTCAAAAACTTTATTGCCATTTTATTATTTTGAGTACTTGCTTTAAATTTACGTTATTGATATATTTGACCGATAAAGTCACGGGTGTTGTATCTTTTTTGTTTTTTTGTTTTTTAAGGATGTGTATTTAGGAGGAATCTACATGTCACCTCTCTGGCTTGTTCCTCGTATCAGTTTTACTATAATACTTCTAAATTAATATTTTTATAATCAATGTCAATTTTTTAAAACAAAATTGATATAAAATATTTTTTTTAATATCTGTTTTTAGTTTTTTTTTATAAAATTGTAATTTATTTTCAAATTTTTTGATTTTATATCAGATATTTTAAAAAATTGATATAAAATTATTTTTTATACCTGATTTATCAAATATACAATATAAAATTATAAATTTTGAAAATAAATTATAACTTATATTTGTTTTTTCAAAAATGCAAACACACTACGATACATGTCAAATTTATCAAAGAATATGATGTATTAACTTCACTTTTTTTTTAAAAATAATTATTAAATAAATAGTTTGTAGAATTTTTCAAAAAATTTGTCGCACTTTGGTTATTTCAAATATTTGATATAAAATAAAAAAAAATTCTTGAAATA